>NC_136410.1:4432500-5065000 GCF_051521515.1 Lactuca serriola
ATTTTATGACATTATTCATCACCGAATATATGAACAATCACATATTTAACATTCACATTAGAATTTACTAAATTACTACATATATATATATATATATATATATATATATATATATAGTAGAATAGCAATATAAAATTGAATATATTCATATTATAACTACTACAATACTATACATATTAAATTCATAGTAGAATAGTAACATAAAGTAGTGTTCTCACGTTCTCACATTAAATAGTGTTCTCATTTGAACTTAACCCTATATATATATATATATATATATATATATATATATATATATATATATATATATATATATATATATATAAATTCAATTCAGAAAAATAAAAAAGATTTAGAATACGAGATTCATTGTTAGCCAAATAATTATCTCTGACACAAAACCCTCCATCGTCCCGACAGATTGTGGAAATGAATACTCGTGTGTTTTTCATATATGAATATAACATGTAATAAACATTTTACGGTTTACATCGCTCTTTTCAATTGTTATATTCATATATTAATAAAATATGTATTAACTATTTTCAAAAATTATATTCATATATGAATAACATATTTATCATAATTTTGTTACAGTTCATTTGTTATTTATATATGAATAATGAGTTCGAATTTTTAAACACTTCGTCTTTTAATAACATACTACTTATTAATATATGAATAACATATGAGCTGTAACAAAAATTTGATAAATATTTTATTCGTATATGAATATAACATATGATGAAAGTTAATACACGTTTTATTCTTATATGAATATATAATATATGACGAAAGATGATGTGAAAAAATATATTTTAGGCAAGATAACTTTATTACGTTTTATATTTATTTACGAATGATACTTAAACTGTAAAAGAAATTAGGCATACGTTTTATTTATAAGTGAATAAAAAATTTAATGTAATAAAAATCTGATCTATTTGTATTTATTTATGAATAATGAGAGCTGAAACTATAAAAAAAATAAAAAATTTATTTTATCTTAAAACTATATCAATTATGATGTTTATTTACAGAGATTAAAAACTTATGAATTTTTATATATTTAAAATTATTTTTTGATAAAAATTGCTCCTTAAAAATAAATAAAATAAAATAAAACAAAAAACTATATTTTTAATATATTAAGGTAACGATTAATATAGTTTAATGAAAAACATGTTTGGTTTGAAAATACGTGTCCCATTTGCTCATTTCCGTCGGTATGCCCAAATGTTTTGCGGTAAAATAAATGTATGACTGAGATTGATTATCTTATTTTTAACATTTTTATTTTCTCAATTAAACTAGTTTCTCTCTCTCTCTCTCTCTCTCTCTCTCTGTCTATATATATATATATATATATATATATATATATATATATATATATATATATATATATATATATATATATATTTGAGAGGCAACTTTTATAAAAAGAGCAAGCTCCAGCGTGGAGCTAGGGAGCCAAATAGAAAATTGCATGGTGTTTAAAACTAATCTAGGAGAACATAAACACAAGCTCCTATTAATCACCACTTTTGACATCCTACTTGTTGGATTATGTGTCTAAGCTCATAACTATAATTGGTATGTACTTGATTTGATAATAGCATGGTCCTTTTGAGTTGCTTTCACTCATGCAACTTGGTAGGATGACTAGTGGAGAGAGATAGTAGAATTTATTATGTGAAATGATAAATTGGTACTCAAAATTATTTTATTAATATATTATAAGATTAATATATTATTTGGAAATCATATTATTAATTAGTCATTAATCAACAGTTATTTTGATATTAATTTTGGGTTAAAGGAACTAATTAATAATTGAAGGGGTTATTTTGCAAATCATTGATAATTGCACAATAGGGCTATTGGACTCCTTAATTAGGAGTAGACGAAATCCTATAGGGAGGCCCTATAGATTTCGTCCAAGGCCTCATAAGGAGGAGTCCATGGGCTGCTTAAGCCTTAAGCAAGAATTAGGGTTTCCTCTAAAAACCCTAGCAGCCTACAGTACACTAGGAATTTCGGATCTACGCTTCTTTGAAGAACCCTAGCCAATTTCTAGTGTCTCTCCTCTCATCCTTTGCATTGAGTTTTTGTGACTCCATTTGAGGTGCAACACTTGAGGCACTAAGCTTTCAAAAGTCATGGATCTTCAAGAAACTCTTGTTATTACTATATAACAAGTGAGGTAATCTTCTAACCCTTTTATATACATGAATTTAGAAACTTGTATACTAGTTCTAGGGTTATTGATTTGGTGCTCTATTTGCATGTTCAATTGGTGAAAAACTTAGATCCAAATCAATTAGGGTTCCATGATCACATAGGAATGTAGATTTGCTCAAAACCCATCAGTGGTATCAGAGCCTAGATTGTTTTTTCAATTAAATTGATGCAATAGCGAACTGCCCAAAGAACAAGAAAAACGATTTTTGTTGTTTGAAGCATGAACTCGACGAGTTCAAGTATGGACTTGACGAGTTCTATGCCCAACTCGACGAGTTGACTCGTCAGTTTCCAAGTTTTTTGATGTTTCGATCAAATTTTGATTAGGAGAATTGCGATAATTCGTTTTTAAAGCCTAAAATCGAATTTTCTGAAAGATATCGTGATATCCTTATCGAAATTGAAAGATTTGGTTGAATTTGTGGATTATGATAAGATTATATTCATTATTTAATTTAACCTAGTATTTTGAAAAGTTTTAAAATACACCCTTTGGTTTTATAATCTAAAATATGATTAAATAGCCTTAATTTTGAAATCTTAAATTTGATAACCATGATATTTTTAAATAGTTTAAAAAAACACACTCTCATGGATTTTACTAAATTAATTAAGTGTTTAATTAAAAGAGAATTGATAAATGCATGATAAGGTTTTAATTTAACTAAATTAAAAGTTCAATTTATTAAAGGATTAAACCACTTAGTATTTTAAAAGTTTAAAATACACCCTTATACTATATAACATTAAAACTCTAATATATTATATATGTATAAGAAAACTCAATATTATCGTTAGTAGGTCTCATTCACGAAGTTAGTCTATAAGGGGTGTTTAAAGAAGTGGTCTGTAAAATGACCACCATTGGGTGTCCACTCTTACACACTACACTCTTGACTAGTGGAGGGTCGTTAGCTGATCGGGTAGGATAGGACACTAAGCTCTCATTAAAAGTATAATGAATTATTAATTAACTAAACGCTTTTATAAATTCTTAATCTTATTTACTTTAGGAAAAATTTGAACTTGGTGCTAACCCATGAAATTGCACATTGTACCTTATTGGTCGCTAGTGGAGCGTGTGTGGTTAACCGGCACACTAATATGGAACTAATGAAGGATGGAAATGGGTAGCTCGTAAATAATCATTGATCAATGGAGTGTGTGTGGTTAACCGACACATTGATTAGGTGATAAATGACATCGAGAGTACCAAGCTAATTTGCATGGTTATTCACACCTTATTTGTGATCCTCGGTATCCCAATCACATACTTGAAGGGCATAATCAAGATTAAACATGTCATTGAAAAGTTTGAGGAATCTCAATAGATCTAGGAATTTCAACTAAAACCTAGTTCATTTAAAATTTCGTTTTCATGGTGGAATTGGTAAATCGTGATTTACCTACCTTCAAATAATTTACAATTGGATTACGACATCCCTCTTCTGAATTGTGAATTATTGTGTTGGGTCCTAGCCTTAATATTTCATTTGGGTGTCATATTAAAGATTAAATCAACTAAATTGAATTTCTCCATTTTATAGATGTCTAGTTCTGACAACTATGGTCTTCCTTAATCCTTTGGAAAAGGTTTTCCTTCTAAAGATGATCTTCCACGTGTCGATCAAGGTGAAAGATCGTTCTCTTCTTCGTGCATTAGTGAAATGGAAGTCATTATTCTCTTCCTCCACCTCCTCCAGTGATTCTCCCTCACCCACATTTTTGTCAACTTGAAAAGTTCAAGGTCGCTCAAGCCCTATTGGCATGCAAACATCGAGATGGAAGTTCTGTGTGTGCACACGTCCTGAAGATGAAGTCACACATTGACAGACTCGGAATGTTAGGTGTCATTTTCCTAAGTAAGCTAGCTATTCACATGGTTCTTCAATCGCTTCCTGAGTCATATAGTCAGTTCCTTAAATACTACTATATGACAGATCACGACGTGACCGTTATTGATCTGTCATATTTGCTAATTGTTGTTGAAGCAGCAATGCTTTGGCGCACTGGCCATGCAAATTTGTTTGGAAGATCTACCTCCCAAATTTCCATGTACCTTAACAATGGCAACATTAGTTATCCATAAAAGGTTTCTTTTCCCAATGGAAAGGGATCAGCCAATGTCAAACCATTTGACCATATGGTAAAGAGAAAGGTCTGTTTTGAGATAGTCCCATGTGTTGTTCCTAAAGAGTCCATATGTTTCTATTGCCAAGTGAAGGGGCATCGGAAGCGAAGTTGTCGTGACTACCTGAGAGATCTTAGAGATGATAAAGTCAAATGTATGACTCTACTTCAAGTACATCCACTATCTAACTCTATTAAGTTCTTGTTTATAGATTCTTATTACATGATGTGTTAATCATATTTTGATGTTTTGTAGGATCGAAGGAAATAAAAGAAGCTTAAGAGGAAGTAAAGGTTGATTCTGATCTGAAGAAATGGATTTTGGTCACATGGTTCAAAAGATCGCAATTTGGAGCTGCTACATGGGAGTTATGACAGACTTGTGGTAAAGGGTTACTTTCAGAAACAAGGCATCGACTACAAAGAAACCTTCACACTTGTTGCAAGTTTAGAATCTGTTCGCATCTTTCTGGCATACGCAGCACACAAGAACTTTGAAGTTTATCAGATTGATGTAAAGTGTGCATTCCTAAATGAGTAACTAAAGGAGATAGTTGTGTATGTGGAACAACCACCAGAGTTCATAAACGAAAAATATCTGAACCACTATTACATTCTGTACAAGGCAGTTTACGGTCTAAAGCAAGCTCCAAGAGCTTGGTATGAAACTCTAACTCGTTTTTCTAAAACATACTAAATTTAAACAAGGATCTCTCGACCCAACCTTCTTTCGCAAGAAAGATGGTGACCATTTGATGATCGTCCAAATTTATGTTGATGACATCATCTTCTGTTGTACTAACCCCAACTTAACAGTTGAGTTCCAAAAGTTGATGGAAACTAAATTTGAGATGATCGTCCAAATTTATGGGTCCGATTAAATTTTTTCTTTGCTTGAATATAAGATAGAGTCAGGAAGGGATCTTTATCAATCAGGAGGCTTATACAAAGACCTTACTCTCCAAGTTTGGAATGGTAGGAGATTCAAATGTGAAGGTTCCAATGGCATTCAGAACGAAACTAACTCCATCTCTGGACAAACTGGCGGCTGATATGACTCTTTATCATCACATGATAGGGTCTTTGATGTATCTAACTGCTAGTCGTCCAAATATCATGTTTTCTATTTGCTATTGTGCTAGGTTCAAGCTAATCCTCGCGAACCTCACATGACAACTGTTAATAATATCTTCAGGTATCTCAAGAAAACATCCTCATAGGGAATATGGTACCCTTCAGGTTTAGGTTTCTTTGTGCAAGCATTTTCGGATGCTGATCTTGGAGGTTGCGGTCTAGATAGAAAAAGTACAACGGGAGGATGCCAATTTCTTGATGGCAAACTCTTAAGTTGGAAATCTAAAAAGCAAACTTGCATCTGCCTGTCGACTGTTGAAGCAAAGTACATAGCTAATGCATCCTGCACTTCACAAGTCATTTGGATTCAGAGTTAACTTCGTGACTATGGCATCAACATGAAATGAATCCCTTTATATTGCGATTCTGAAAGCGCCAATCACATTTGTCATAACCCAGTACAACACTCAAATATGAAACACATAACACTGAGGTATCACTTCATCAAAGATAATGTGGAAGATCTAAATGTCGAGATACACTTTGTAAGATTCTCTGATCAGCTAGCCGACATCTTTACGAAATCCTTACCTGAACAATCATTCAATCACATTCTTCAAGGCTTAGAAATGATAGAGGCCAAGTCCGTTCCGAAACCACCTTCACAGTCATAAGTTTTTTATAGGAATGCGAATTGGTGCGAACGCTCGCAGTGACTCGCATTCATCTTTTGTCCTGTGAATTGGTGCGAATGCTCGTAGTGACTCGCAACCAGCTTTTCACACTGCAAATTGGTGCAAATGTTCGCAGTGACTCGTAGTCAACTATTCATTCGTGGTTTGGAATTTTCTGTATCCTTTGTACATTTTCGTTATTTAATTCCGTTTTTATTTCTTTTTCAGAAAAATGAAAGTCCAAAAATATTTTATTTGTTATGTTTTTTATTAATTTTTCAAAATATTTAAATCCAAAAATATTTTATTTGTTTTTGTTTTTTATTTCTTTTTTAGAAAAACAAAATTACAAACATATTTTCTTTATTTTCTTCAGTTTTATTTTATTTATTTCAAAAATACCAAAAATATTGGATAATTGAGCAGGTTTCCAGTCAAGAATCTTGGTGATCTCAATTACAAATGATGGGGAAGGTATAAACTTTCTTATCTATGCACTAGTTAAGTGTCCCTAGAAGCATGTTGTTGCATGTAGACCAAAGCCTCAACGACTTTCTATGGTCAAGCCTTAATGATTCGATAACACCAATCCTTTCTACCCAATAAGGCTCTTAATTCACATAATTCATGAGCCATCTGACTCTTCTCACAAAGAGTTAAGAGTTGACTGCTTAAGTCACTTTCGCATAGCAGATGCACATTCTTTCTTTGGAACCACCTCATACCTATCCCCCATCACTCTCACATTCACAAATAAAACCTTTAGACTCTCATAAATTACCACTGAGGTTTATGGTTATAACTAATTATGTGTTCATGATCATAAATTCGTTATCACCAAAAATTGAGTGAAATCCAAAATCCAACACATATATATGAATTGACGGTGAACAATTTAAATGTTCTAGATATTTCACCTTGGAAATGACGAATGTCCACTTTCGTGGTCAGTACTTTGAAATATTGTTTTTCTTTTTGTGAGATCTTAATGAGACGTTCTAGACCTAAGACGTTTCTACCCAATTGATCCAGTTTTTATTTTTCTTAAGATTTCTATGCGAATCCTAGTCACTCAAAATAATTCCACAACTTACTTGTTTTTATGACTACACCGGTAAGACAAGTACTTCATCCGAACATTCGTACTTATATCAAGTTTCATCGTTTGTTTGAAGATAAAACCTCCCTTTCAGCCTAATCAAAAGATGCCTTTCGTTGTTTCTTGAAAAACAAGTGATCGTGATTCAACGGGATACCACATAGACACTTTAGAGTCTCTCTTGACTTCAAAGAAAGAGTTGATTGCTCAGGATCCACTGCTTTGTGTCTTAATAAGACATCAGTATTATCCTATAAAATTTGGATTAATTTCTTTATCTTAGGCACACTCTCACACGAAGATCCTTGTGATTTTCCAAAGTGTGATTCGTGGCACTTATATTTTCTCTTTGTTTCGCAGAGTTGACGATGGTTATTCATTGCGAAAGCTCACAAATGAATCAACTGCGAAAGCGTGTAACTGAAGCGTCGCCTTAACGGATAAGATTAGGCGTGAGAATTTGAACAGACGTTGCTTTGACGCCGCCTGGCACACGTCACAACTGTCAATCACGCCTTTTTAGGTGACTTTTCAGTAACTGATGCAACAAATCGACAGTTCTCTCTTGCTTTCAAGTCGTATAAAAGGATTTTGACGCTTCAATAATTAATTTCCACTTTCAAAAAGCAAATAAATCCTCCTGCGATTATTCTCTATCTATTGTTCATCATCTTCATCAACAAGTATCCATGGTAGCTTCCTCAGAGACTCCTTTTATTGCAGAAACCATGGCCCAGTCGTCCATCCTAAACATCAAGGCCAATGAGAGCCTGGTTCTTGATCTCGACCCCACAAAATACAATGAGTTTCTTCAGCCGATTGATGAATGTCTAAGGTACTCTCCTCTCTTCATCGCTCTAACAAAGTCTGAAATCGTTCCTATGGTGCATCTTTCAAAGGCCTACTCTATTGCTAGTTATCAGAAAGGGGAAGAACTGATTACGTTCAAAATCCACAACCACAAAACCCACATCACAAAATCAAGATTTTTTCAGTTCCTACAACTTCCTCTGGGTCATGAACTAATTAACCCCGAAAGCATCTAAAAGTCAGCGATTCTGGATATGTTCTTCCAGATGGGCTATAAGGAATCGATAGGCGCGGTTTCAAAGTTCAAAAAGCCCAACTTGCCGCCGATGTGGAACGGGTTATTCACACTGCTCTTCAAGAGATTTTCTGAACGGGTTACTGGCTCAGACTGTGCGAGCAAGATCTTCATGACCCTGATGTACGACATCTACTCCGATATCAACTAGGATTACGAAACTATTCTTTGGGCTCAGTTCGTAAACAGTACTCTCTCAACAAGTTGACACAGCGAAATCTCTTGTGCTCGCTTTTGGTGAATTGTTATTCAAAGAGCGATCAACAAGTATGACATCCCCTATTTGGAAGGTTCGTCTTTTTCTTTAATTCATATATTCCACACAACGAACATCATTCTCACTGACAACTCGAAGTTCCACATCATCGGTTCGATTCCTGAAGCAATGCTTCGTGACATACCAGCTGCGAGCGATGTACTGCGAGCCTATCGCAGTCTACCCCTCTCAGGCTTTCGCCCATTGACTGATGAAATGCGAAAGGTCTTGGATGAGGCGGATAAAACCAAGAAGGGAGGAAAGAAGAAAGGTGTGAAAGTTGGTCCTTCTGAACCAACTCCCTCACCTAAAAGGCAGGCAAACGAAAGTCTAATGTCGAACCTTCTAAGCCAAAGAGGAAGAGAGTCAAGAAGATGGCTCGTCAACTGCGAACTCCGACATCTAGCGATCAAGAAGATTCGCAATCTCAAATGATTTCAGAGATTCCCATTCAAACGGAGGTTCACGACCAAGAAGATGTTACTGAAGGGTTTTGAGAATTCTAACACTCCTAAGGTGTGCATGCAACTCTAGAAACCTTGGATCTATGTTTTCTCTATTATACATGCAAACTTTCATTTTTCCAAGGTTTCATCCTAACTAGCATACTATGAAGTATATGTAATAAAAAAATCTAGTAGAATGACATACCTTTTCTTGTAGCTTGATTCCTTAAGCCTTTAAGAACTTAGTGCCCCAAGTGTTGCACCTCAAATGGAATCACACAACACCACTAACAACGGAGGAACTTGAGAGGAGGTTACTTGCACTCTTAAAATCAGCTAGCCCTCTTGTATATCACTTAAGTGCCGATTTCATGAGCTAGAGGGGTCTTATATAGTGCAGCTTAATTAGGGTTACACCATGCAAACCCTAATGTGCACGACCTTCCATATTCCTCATAATCCATGGTTTTAAACCTCCATGGATCATCCATGGGTCACCACATGGGTTTAGCCCAACATAAAGAACTATGGATCATAAGTAGACATTATAAGAATGAAATGATTTACATAATCAATCCCCATATATTTAATTAGTCCCTTTTGATCACAAAATTAATTCCAAATTAATTCTTGATCAATACTAATTAAATAATATGATTTCATATTTATATATTAGAACTTATAATATATTAATAAACCATAAATAACCTCTTCTCAATTATCCATCCTTCAGATTGTTCCGGTGCCATGCAATCCAAATGGACCATGCTACTCTCGGGTCAAGTACATACCAAATATAGTTATGGACTTAGACTCTAATCAAACAGTTACATCTCAACCGAAGTGTTGGGCTTATAGTGTTGCATCATGGGCTCGGTCCTTAGCCCAGTTTTGATTGCCGGTTTGGGCCTGTCCAACCACGTTTGTTTTATTCTAGGGTTTAGTATTTAAGTTGCATGCATGTAGTCTTTGTAGTTAACGCTTTTATTATTTTTCTTGATTCAGTTCTTGTAAACCCCAGCTTGCCTCTACAGTGGAAGTTCTTCATCTAGCTCTGCTGAGGCGTGACTATATTTGAATCATAAGCACAACGTTGATTCTATTATGTGTTCATCATATTATTGTGTTTGTTTTTGTTTGATCTTTATCTTTTACCTGTGAAAGATCTAATCGATCTGAGTTTTATTCTCATCTATTGGTATCAGAGCAGGAGACTATGTAATTCATACACATCTCTTCTGTCGAAGAAGTTATTAGGGTTTTATTCCGCATTGATTGATATTAATTGAGCCGTCATTCCATATTGACGTATCTCATTAATCGTCGATCTAACTCTAACGATAAATTACAAGTCTGATCTTAAACAGGTAATCGATCAAACGTCATTGCGATGTCAATGGATGATTCTCAAACCAATCCAATCAACATCTCCAACAACATTGGTTCTACGACAAGGATTCCAATCTTGTATACTCAAGATTATGAAGTTTGGACGCATCACTTTGAAGATTATGTGATTGGATCGGAGGATAATGGGTACTTAATCTGGGAAGCTATCACTGTTGGCCCATTCGCTCACTCAAGCACCTCAAAGATTGTCAAAACTCAGAAGGAGTACAATCAGCTTGTGAATGATGTAAAGGATATTCCTCAAGACGAGAAGGAAAAGTTTCAATGCAACATCAAGGCCTTGAGGATGATTAGGTTTGCTTTGCAGTTAGATACGTTCCGTTTGGTGAGTTCTTGTGCTACTGCTAAAGAGATATGGGACAGGTTAAAAGAATTGTATTCCACTGATGAACTTCTGGAACATTCGATTCAAACTCTTTTGCATTCTGAATTTGGTGATTTCAAGCAGAAGCCCGAAGAGAAACTGGTTCAGGCTTTTGATCGCTTTAATCATCTCTTAAGTAAGATGATAAAGCATGGGATCGAAAGGAAGGTTATTGAACAGAAGGTTACTTTCATGAACGGTCTAAGATCTGAATGGATGGCTGTGTTGGATTAATGTCTAAGTCCATAACTATATTTGGTATGTACTTAACCCGACCCGGCATGGTCCATTTGGGTTGCACTTCACCGACACAATTTATATGGATAATCTTTTGAGAATAGTATGTTTATGATTAATATTAATATATTATAAGTTCTAATATATTAATATGGAATCATATTATTTAATTAGTATTGATCAAGAATTAATTTATAATTAATTAAGTGATCAAAAGGAACTAATTAAATATGGACTCTTATATATATGGAATAGGCCAAGTTCATTTAGGTTGGGCTAAGCTTTCATGCATAGTCCATGGAGTGTTTAACCCATGGATCCTAGGAAATGAAAGGCCATGGGTATTAGGGTTTAACCCTAATCCTCCACACTATATAAAGATGTCCTTGGTTGGTGAAATTGGAACTAGTGTGTGGATACACTATGAGGGCTAGCCGATTTCACTAAGAGAGAACCAAGTATTCATATTCTCTAAAGTCTTCCAAGGTGTCTTGGTGATTTGTAATTACACTTGAGGCTTCCACACTATTGGGGCTAAGCTCTTAAAGCTTGAAGACATCAAGCTACATCAAAAAGGTATGTCATCTAACTAGTACTTTATAGTATAAGAACTTCATAATATGCTAGTTAGGATTAAAGCCTTGGAAAGTTCTTATTTGCATGTATTATAGAGAAAACATAGATCCAAGGTTTATAGGGTTGCATGTACACCATAGGAGTGTTAGAATGCTTAAAACCCAACAGTGGTATCAGAGCCACGGGTTGTTTTCTGTTATATTGATGCAAATATTTTATTTTCAAAGTTGAAAAAAAAAAAGAAAAAAAACATGAAGTTTGTCAAATTTTAAGATAATTACTTGTTCTTGTGAAAAACTAATTATTTGTAAAATTTGAATAATTTGCTTTATGAGTTGAATTAGGTTAAATTTAATAAAAGATAAAATGATATGATTATTTTATTAGTTTTAAAAGTTTGATCTAAAGAGTTTTTTTTTTGAAACCTCCATAAGTTATGGATATGAAAAGGTTTTAAAAAAAAATTGATTCAAAGTTTTTATGGAGTTACAAAATTTGGTGTTAATGTTTTAAAGGATTCCATAACTTAAGAATAAGTTATGGATCACCAAAAGTTTTTTGTGTTACCTTGTTTTATGAGTGAATTTAGATTAATGAATAAAATTATGTGATAGTTGGTTTTAATCCAAATTAATCTAAGAATTGATTCTAAAATGTGTTTTTGTAACTTGTCCTCAAGTTATATGAAAAGTCACATTTAAGAATCATAAAACTCATAAAAATTGGCAAAGGTTACAAAAATGAAGAGTCTAGTTCTAATTAAATGGTTTTATGACTTCATAACTTGTCCTCAAGTTATGGAGGACCAAGAGTCTCTTCATTTAATAAAATAAAATAAAATAAAAAAAAGTGTAACCTTAATTAATTCCATAAGTTATAAAATAAAGAAAAGTTAATTCTTTTATTAGTTTAAAGTCTTCCATAACTTGTCCTCAAGTTATGGAACTTGAAGAGTTTTTGGATTAAAACTACTTTAAACACATAAGTTATGGAATTAATTATTTTTGAATAGTTTCAAAACTTGCCCTCAAGTTTTGGAATTTGTAAAGTTTTCTCTTATGAATACTTTAATTCCTAGTTAGCCCTTAGAATTTTAAAAGTTAAAATTCAACCCTTGCACTTTATAATATTATAAGTTAATAATATATATATGTATAAGAGTAAAGTCAGTCTTACCGCTAGTACGCCTCATTCACGAAGCCGGTCTATAAGGTGGGTATAAGGTTGTTGCCTATAAAATGGCGACTTAATGGGTGTCCACTCTCACCCACCGCTTGCTTGACCGGTGGAGGGTCGTTAGCCGAACGGGTTTGACAGGACTATAATTCTCCCTTTCATTAAAAGTATTAATGATAAATACTAAGTAACTAAACTCTTAATAATACCCAATCTTAGTTACTTAGGAAAATGTGAATATGGTGCTAGCCCATGGAATTCACACTTTGTACCTTACCAAGTCGTTGGTGGAGCGTGTGTGGTTAACCGGCACACTAACTTGGACTAGTAAGGATCACGAAGGGTGACTTAATGTTTGTCATAGATCAATGGAGCGTGTGTGGTTAACCGGCACATTGATTGGGTGATAATATTAAGGGTACCAAGTGAATTGGTATGGTTATTCACACCTTGTTTTGTGATCCTCGGCATCCCAGTCACAAAATTTGAGAGGGCACACTCGAGATTGAAACATGCCATTGAACAGTTCAATGAATCTCAATAGATCTAGGAGTTTCAAAACCAATTAAAACCTAATAATACATTTCGTTTATCTTGGTGGAAATTGGTGAATCGTCATTCACCTACCTTCAAATATTTTATAGCTTGGATTACGGCATCCCTCTTCTAAGTTATAAAATAGTTTGTTGGGTCCTAGCCTTAATATTTCATATTGGGTGTTATATTAAGTACTTAAGATCAACTATCTTGAATATCTCCCAAAAGATGTCTGGTTTAGACATTTATGATCTTCCTAAATCTCTTGAAACAAGCTTTCCTAAATGAAGATGATGTCCCATGGAAATCATACTTCTTTCACCTCCTCCAATTATTCTCCCTAACCCACAAGTTTAAGGTCACTCAAGCCCTATTGGCAAGGCAAGG
Source organism: Lactuca serriola (assembly GCF_051521515.1). Taxonomy (NCBI): domain Eukaryota; kingdom Viridiplantae; phylum Streptophyta; class Magnoliopsida; order Asterales; family Asteraceae; genus Lactuca; species Lactuca serriola. The sequence continues at coordinate 4,446,213 of NC_136410.1, forward strand.
TCTAGGTGTGATCACATCTTGGAGATGTAGTCACATATTGACAAGCCGGGAGAGTTGGGTGTCAAAGTCTTGAGAAAGTTGGTGGTTCAATCACTTTCTAAGTCACATAGTGAGTTCCTTTGGGACACCTATGAAACAGACTATGACAAGACCCTTAATGATCTTATCTATTTGTTAAGATCAACTTCCTTAAAACTTGATGGACATTGACAATAGTGACATAGGAAATCCAGAAAAGCATTCTCTTCCCAATGGTAAAGGGATCGGCCATAGTCAACTCAGTTGACCAAATGGTAAAGAGAAAAGCTAAGTCTGTGATAGTCCCTTGTACCATTATCAAAGGGTCCATATGTTTATATTGCCAAAGGAAGGGGCATTGGTTGCCAAGCTGCCAAATTTACCTAAGGATGTTAAAGTCAATAAGTTTGACTCTACTTCAGGTAAATTCCACTATCTAACTCTGCTAAGTTTCTATTCTGAGATTCCTGATACATGATGTGACTGGGTCACATGGTGATGTTTTAAGAATCAAAGAAAAGTGAAGAAACTTAAAGAAAGAATATGTTGAATCTGATGGTGTAGATGGATTTCTATCGCATAGTTTGAAGATCGGATTCTTGAGCTACTTCTTAGGAGTTATGAGATATTGCTCAGGAATAGATAACAACAAATTTTCATATGGATTGTAAGGACAAGTTCTTCCGCAAAGTTTTTAAAATAAAAGGAAAATTTTTGATTTTATTTATTTTAAAATATCCTTACAATGGCATCTGTGGAAATTTTTGTTTCTTATAAGATTCCATTAATAGCAAGAGTGGAAGTATGAAATTGATTCTTTCATTTGTGGTAATGTCTAAATTTACCAAATAAGGAAAGATTTGATCACCCAAGTTTCAATTGGACCGAAACTTGGAATCATGCAAGTTGTATAGCATGATGAATGACAACTTTCAAGTATTGGAAAATTAAGACTAATTACTTGTTCACATGGATGTGTGAGTCAAGTGAAGGACTAAGGGATCGACTACACAGTCTTGTGCACTGATTAAGTCCACCACAAAAGATCAATAAGATTATTCGTCATAATTTACTATAGCTCAGTAAATATGGTTATACTTACAAGCTTAAGTGTAATTTTGAGACATTGGAAAAGGTTCCAATGTATGGCAGAGCGAATAAGAAGAATCAAATTAGGTAGAAGGATAAAAGTTTCTCAAATCTGAAAAGATGGGAGAGAGTACTTTCGTATCAGTTTTGTGATCATCTTAATGATTTAGAGACCTTATCACAATTCATCCTCTAAGAGCCTTATTATAGCTAAGAAGAGGAACTTGAATTGTTGAAGTGGTTAAATCAAGAAGATGATTCATACTTCGTTCCAAAAACAATTCTTAGAGTTATACTCTAAGATTGTAACTTGAGTGACATGTCTTAAAGAAGGTTTAAAACTCTTGTACATTTGAAATTGGTAAGTTGTGATGTTTTGGATAAAACAAAGACCAACTAAGGCCAATTGTGTGAAGTGTTTGTCTTGATTAGAATCCGTACTATCTCTTGGATGTTTGACAAGGGCGTCTTATATGTCAAGAGGACAGTGGGAGTCTTAAAGGTCTTGAAAGTCTCAAGAACTAATCAAGAATAAACCTAAAGTTCTTCACTAGCACACGACTTGAGGTTTATAACCTATCGTGTTGACATATTCTATGCCCATTCCAGTTAAAGATGGCTTTGCATATGAGTTCTTAGAGTTCTCAATTTGTTGCACAAGTACTTGGAAGCAATGGCAGGCCCTTGAGCTGCCAGGTGGCAAGAAATTAAGATTGAGTTCAGTCCATGTGAGTTTATATTTGTCATTATCCTTGTCTTGTGTCTATGGTTTTGACAATTCACATGGATAAGAACACATACACCATTAAATCTAAGTGTCATATGGTTTCTCTCCGATTCATGAAAATGATGGTGAGGAAACACTTTCACTAAGTAGATTTTAGCTAGATAGCAATTGTGATATTTGCATTCTCAAAGTCGTTAGTGGAGCGTGCGTGGTTTACCGGCACACTAACCTGTACTTGTGAGAAGTGGCAAAAAGGTCTAACCATTATGATTACGGCATCCCTCTTCATAATTGTTTAGACACACAAGTGTGCTATCTAAGGGAAGGTGTATGATTTTGATAAAGTTTTATCAATCTAGTATCAGAAATCTGAACTTTGGTAAGGAAGTCAGTTGATTTCTGAGTACATGTCAAAGCTAGTGGGAGCATAAGTGTTATGCTAATAATCATCATGTTAGTGGGAGCATGATAATTATGATAAGTATTGCAAGTTAGCAATGTTAATTATAGAAAACAAAAGGTTTCAATTAGGAAAAGTTGTTTTGCTATAATTAAGGGAGAGGAAATTATATTTCATCTCAAATCTATAAGCTTAGATCGTGAGGTTTTAATCATTTAGTCATGGATATATATATGAATTTCATGTTGGAATGGCTCAACATAAGGAAATTATGTATATGGGTCCATTGTTTGTGTTCTAAAATTCGATTATGATTACGGCATCCCTTTTCATAATCTGAATTATGAGAACTTGGCAAATAGAAATGGAAATGTTATAGCAAAAGGCTGGTTTAGTCTTTATGTGAGACATCATGAATCGTGTCCCATATGCTTCGGATATAGGATCGATTCCATGTGCTATATTCATCCTTTCTAAAATTTTCCAAATGCCTGGGGCATTAAGAAGGGAAAAGGTTTAGAACTGGATATAAATAAAAGGATTAAACAATTTTCGAGGATAATCTAAGATTTACCAAAGATTGGTTGATCAAGGACAGTTGGAAGTATAGTGATAATTCTGGAAGGACCATATTGACATAATCTGTAAGGAGGCAACTCTTGGTCAGAAGTGATAGTCAAAATGGAATCTGGAAATGTTTCAAAGTTAGAATTTTTCAATCTGTGTAAGATTAAGGAAACTTAATGCAAGAAGGATGTTTCCAAGGAGCTTATCTCCTTTGGAATACTCTGTAATGATTGTTGTCAAGTCTTTCTGACTTTGTGCATAATCATTACAAGGGGATCAATGCATATAAGTTTAGAATCTAATAGATTTCAGTAAATGGCATGAATTTGGAATTCTTGTATTTGCAGTAAGGATTTGGGAGTGTGAAAAGAGAATCATTGAAGTTATGTTCAATTGATCTAGTTCACAAAGTAAAGATCATAGAAAAACATAGTATGCATACTTGGTGTATGGCATGACTAGTGTTTAGAAAACATAGTGTACATGCTTGGAGCATGGGACAACTATTGTTTTAAATTCAAGAATAAAGTTGATAGCTGAAACAGTATACAATGAATAATGTGTAATCATATGGTGATAAATAAAAGGTGTTTTATTTATGTTCATAGGGTTTGATACCATATTGGATTCAATTATTATTGTGTTTCACTTTGCATGTTTTGACTTCCCGAATAAACTAGGTTATTCTTCCGGAATGACTAAGTTATTCAAATCATCCACTGTCGGTCATATGTAGGAAGTAGATATGAATTAAGACTGTCATGGGTTGGCTTGTAGAGGTCTAAGGTGTTGGACAAAGGGCTACAACACTCATGAGTGCTCATAAGTTCTGAGTATTGGATTCAACCCGCGCTCATTGGAATCACTTCATGGATTTTATCACGAGTGATCATGAGACGATAATATCTTATATTCTTCAAACCTAGAGATATGAGTTGTTACTATGAGTTGGTTGTACATTGATTGCACGAAAACACATTTGGTAACTCGGTGCTATAAAACGTGCCTTTGTGTATGATTCAACAAGTAGTAGAACAAGCCGTATGAGTCGAAGTTTATCCATTCCTTTTACCTTCGGGATAAAAGCGATATCTGTGGGCCCCTCGATGATTTGATGATGAAAAATGGAAGTGCTCGGCCGGGCCAGGACTGATTTGATTTGTTTAATCAGTCAGTCGTCATAAATCGGAAATCGGGAAACAACAAATGGACAGAGAGAATGATTATAATCCATGTCTCAGGCCATATGATATCTAGAATGGAGGAATATATGATCCCTTATCTAATGGACAAGTTTGTTGACAAGATCAGAGTTCGACAACGGCTTTAAGAGCTACGATTGCCAGTTAGGTTTGAAGTCATACGCAATAATAGTTTTAGACTTATCCAAGTGGGAGACTGTTGGATTAATGTCTAAGTCCATAACTATATTTGGTATGTACTTAACCCGACCCGGCATGGTCCATTTGGGTTGCACTTCACCGACACAATTTATATGGATAATCTTTTGAGAATAGTATGTTTATGATTAATATTAATATATTATAAGTTCTAATATATTAATATGGAATCATATTATTTAATTAGTATTGATCAAGAATTAATTTATAATTAATTAAGTGATCAAAAGGAACTAATTAAATATGGACTCTTATATATATGGAATGGGCCAAGTTCATTTAGGTTGGGCTAAGCTTTCATGGATAGTCCATGGAGTGTTTAACCCATGGATCCTAAGAAATGAAAGGCCATGGGTATTAGGGTTTAACCCTAATCCTCCACACTATATAAAGATGTCCTTGGTTGGTGAAATTGGAACTAGTGTGTGGATACACTATGAGGGCTAGCCGATTTCACTAAGAGAGAACCAAGTATTCATATTCTCTAAAGTCTTCCAAGGTGTCTTGGTGATTTGTGACTCCACTTGAGGCTTCCACACTATTGGGGCTAAGCTCTTAAAGCTTGAAGACATCAAGCTACATCAAAAAGGTATGTCATCTAACTAGTACTTTGTAGTATAAGAACTTCATAATATGCTAGTTAGGATTAAAGCCTTGGAAAGTTCTTATTTGCATGTATTATAGAGAAAACATAGATCCAAGGTTTATAGGGTTGCATGTACACCATAGGAGTGTTAGAATGCTTAAAACCCAACAGGCTGTTGTATCCACTGTCAAAGCACATGAACAGTTCAAATCGTATTCTCTAGCGAAACTAGTGGGATTTTTGAAATCCCATGAAAGTGCACTGTCTAAGGAAACGAGTGTGGTTTCTAGTTTGGGTTCATTAGCCCTCGTTTCTAAAGGAAAAAACTCTGTTAAAGAAGAAGAGGAATTGGATCTTGCCGATTACGATCTAACTAGTGAAGAGTATGCCCTGATGGTGTCTAATCCTAGAAAGTTCATTAAAACAAAGTTCCTAGCCAATAAGAACCGAAACTGGCAGGGAAGTTACAGCGCTGAAAAGCTTAAGGAGGAACCAAAGGTAGGGTCGAAATCAGAAGAGTCTAAGAAAGAAGTGAAAATTGGTGGAGACTCAGGATTTGATTGCCATTACTGTGGAGGCAAGAATCACTTCGCCAAAGATTGTATGCTGAAAAAGACGGGAAAAAATACAGATGATGATGATGAGGAAGCGAGCCTCTTGAGACAACTGGAGGAAATCAAGAAAAGAAAGTCAGCTACTAACAATAAAACTATGAATGCTTTGAATGTACAGGATACTGGCAACCGTGATGAATTCGGTGGTGTGGAAGTATGGTCCACGGATTCAGAGGATGAAGAAGTCAGAAAACCCACTCATGGGAAGGCAATGCTGGTGAAAGAAGACCCCGTTGTAGGAAGGTGTTTAATGGTGACCGAAGGTGTGTCTCAAATGAGAGGATATACAACCGATGGTGCGATAGAAAGCGAAAAGGAGTGAGAGGACAGGTGTTTTGCTGCTAAACCAGTTAGTGCACAGATCAACGAATGTGATGAGTTGATCAAGAATGTACAAAATATTCTTGCTTCTCTAAAATCGGTCTTGACAAAATTGAATCCTACATAAAGTCCAAAGACCACAAGGACATGCTCAAAAATCTATTAGATGAGAATGATAAATTGAAGTTAAGAACCGAAACTGTACAGAAAATTGAATCATTGAATGCCAAATTAAGTTCAGAAAATAAAATTGATGTTGAAAATGCATATGAACTTAATGAGTATAATGATCCGAGTGAAATCTCTGTAGAGGATCTGGTGGACTGTTCAGAATTTGTCAAAAGCGAACCTGAAACTCGCAAAAATCTGATTTCTGAAAATTTCGTTGAGTTCGCTCGCTCATCAACAGACAAGACCAAAATTCTCAAAGCAAAATCTGTTGTGTATCAAAAGGTTCAAACAACTCCAAATCAAGTCTACACGGTTCCAGGTGTCACTCCACAACAAACCGCAGAATTGACAGCTATGCTGGAAGAAGATAATGTAGCCGGATGTGACGAGTTCTTCTGGTCAGCACCAATAGACAACGCTGATGAGATGAAAGGCCTATCTCAGAAGACCTCATGGAGAGTGAAAGGTAGATATGTGCGAGAACCTCTAAATGAACCTGCAAGATATGATGTTCCAAGCACAAGTGGCACCAAAAGATCATTGGGCGAATCGGTGCAAACTACCTGTGAAACTTCTTCAACAAAGAGCGAAAATTAGGCTCGTGCTTCAAAGAAAAAGGCTAACATCCACAAAAATCCAAAACAGGTGGATGATCGAAAACACCAACAAAATCTGAGATACAAGAAAAATCTCTCAGAAAGAAAACAGTTTTGGAGATCACAAAATCCTCACTATATCAAGAACGAAAGGAAGCATAAGTCTCAAGAGGAATCAAAGAACCGAAAGGGTAGTTTCGATCCCTCGACTGAAAGGAACCGAAAGGGTCATTTCGGTCCCATGACTGAAGGGAACCGAAAGGAGAATTTTGGTCCTCAACCCAATACCAACCGAAAGAGCGGTTTCGGTCCTCAACCCAATAGCAACCGAAAGAGCGGTTTCGGTCCTCAACCCAATATCAACCGAAAGAGCGGTTTCGGTCCTCAACCCATTGTCAACCAAAAGAGCGGTTTCGGTCCTCAACCCAATATCAACCGAAAGAGAAGTTTCGTTCCTCAGCCTAATAGCAACTGAAAGAGTGGTTTCGGTCCGCAACCATAGAGGTTCAATCAGACAAACAGAAGACCCAATGTCACTTCTAAACCCAACTCTTCTCATTCTAATTCTTATTCCTCAAAAGATTTAAAGGGAAAAGGAAATCTCTATCCAGAAGATGACAGAAGTCCAAAAGAGACACAAAAGAATGCTGACGTCAAAATCTCAAAACCTATGTCCAATGAACCTAAACCAACCAAAATTAAAGCTTTCACTATAAAAAGAAAAGATGAAACAACTTTAGTTAAACGTACTTATTTGGTTGATATCTCTCTCACTATTCCCTGTCCTGTAAAAGGCTCACAAGGACCCAAGAAACTTTGGGTTCCTAAATCTGCTTAATATTTTTTAGGTAATCAGTGACGAGTAGTTTGACGAAGAATGGTATATTGACAGTGGCTGCTCATGTCACATGACAGAAAGGAAGGAAGAACTGAGGGAGTTTCGGTCTCTCAAGGATGGTGGTATTGTGAAGTACGACAACAACTCATTTCATAATATCAAAGGCTATGGAATGATCACTAATGGCGATTTCTCGATAAGAAAGATGGCTTATGTTGAAGGGCTCTAACACAACCTTATCAGTGTATCACAGCTGGTAGTTGGCACTGGATTGAAGGTATCGTTTGTTGATGAAGGCTCAGAAATTGTTGAGAAGGAGTCAAATAACATTCTGTTGAAATCGAAGCGAAAGGGGGAAATGTACCCTTTAAACCTCAACCCAATTCGAGGTAAGCCAGCAGTTTGTTTACTCACGAAGGCTCACTCAGATGAAAGCTGGTTATGGCATCGAAGATTCTCTCATCTTAATTTCAAGGATATCAACAAGCTGGTCTTCCAGTTCTTAAATTCGATAAAGATCACCTAGGCACAGCCTGTGAAATGGGAAAGCAGAGTACACAAAGTCATCCCTCTATTATCAATACAGAGGTGATAGAACCGTTGGAGCTATTGCACATCGATCTGTGTGGTCCTTCTTCCATTGAAAGCATTGGTGGTAACAAGTATATTCTGGTCATAGTGGACGATTTCTCTCGATTCACTTGGGTGTTCCTCTTGAAGAAAAAATCTGAGGCTACTCCAAAGCTCAAGCTCTTCATAAAACAGATAGAAATTCAACTGAGGAAAGTTGTTCATAATGTAAGAAGCAACAACAACTTGGAATTCAAGAACAAAGATTTCGAAGAGTTTCTTGCTGAGAAAGGAATGACACATAATTTCTCAGCCCCTATACTCCACAGCAGAATGGTATTGTTGAAAGGCGAAACCGGTCTTTGTGTAAAGCGGCTCGAATGATGTTATGCTTCACATCATTACCTTTGTATTTCTGGGCTGATGCAATCGTTGCTGCTTGTTACACTCAGAACAGATCATATCTAAACAAGCGATTTTCTATCACTCCCTACGAAATCTTGAACAATCACAAACCGAATGTGAAATTCTTCCATGTGTTCGGTTCAAGATGCTTCATCTTCAACTCTAAAGAGAATCGAAATAAGTTTGATGCTAAGGCAGATGAAGGAATATTCTTAGGTTACTCCCTGAATTCTAAGGCATATAGAGTTCTAAACAAACACTCTAAGAAGATTGAAGAAACATACTATGTCACTTTTGACGATAACTATGTTAAGAACATGAAGACATCCGGATTGTTCTCTCTCTTCCTGGTACGTATAAAAGGCTCAGGCACGCTCCACTTTACCCTTCTATCACTCACAAAAATCTCTCAAAGAACAAAGGCGATTTATCTCACTGTTCATCATCTTCTCCAAGCTTCAACAATGGATGACTCTTCTTCAGTTCATGATACCTCTGTTCACCAAACCGTTCTCACCATCAAACCTCAACAAAACATGACCATCGATCTTACTCCCTTCATCTATGAACCCTACATGCTCTATCTCGTCGAGTGTCTCAAATACTCGCCTCTCGTCGATGCTCTGAGCAAAGTTGAAGTCATTCCCATGTCCTGCCTCTCACTCATCTACTCCACTGCCTATTACGACAAAGCTGCTGAAAGGATTCACTTTGAAGTCCACAACGAGAAGACTTCATTCTCCAAGCACCGCTTCTGTGCCCTAATTGGTCTCTCTCAAGAACCAAACTTGGTTAACCTTGAGTCGATCACTACTGGTCAGCTCTTCTCAATGTTCTATCAAATGGGGTACACTGAAACCCTTACTACCATAACCAAGTTCAAGAAGTCTTGCCTTCCTCCTCAATGGAATGGACTTTTCACTCTGTTGTTCAAAGCACTCTCTGAGCGCAGCGCCGGCTCAGATGGAGCAAGCAAGTCATTTATGACTGTGCTTTATGGTCTATATCATGGGATAGATTTGGAATATGGAACCATTATCTGGAAACAACTGATTCAAAGCTTGGTCTCTTCGTCAAGACACTCAGAGACCTCCTATGGGAGATATTGGTCTATCATCACTAAGTGGGCAATGGATCGTCTTCACGTTCCAATCATGGCGGACTCTCTTCTCTCCTCCATCGCCACTTTTCACACAACCAAGATTATTGTTACAGATCCCACTAAGTTCTCCTTCATTGGATCCATTCCTGACACCATTCTTGCCTGTGTGTCTGCATCAAGTAATGTCTTGCAACAATACAAGAAGATTCCTTCCTCGGGTCCAAGGGAGGTTACACCAGCCATGGTTCGCTCCATTGACGACGCTGAAAAACCAGCAAAGAGGGGAAAGAAAGCTGACACTCAGAAGGAGACGCAGGTTACTAAGCCAACCAAGGGGCAAACCCCTAAGAAGCGAAAGTCAGATAAAGCTGCTTCGTCACAACCTCAACCGAAGAAGCAGAGAAAGCCTGCTCGGAGACTCATACTCCAATCTTCAAGTGATTCAGACTCAGAGTATGTTCCTCCCAAACATAAATATGCTCCTCCTTCAGAATCTGAGAGCGAAAGCTCTGATGATGCGACTTCGGGTCGTGGTGATACCCCGCCTCGCTCCCCTACCCCAGAAATTCTAGTTCGATCCCAACCTCCATCTCCTCCATTTGTTACTATCCCAGTATCCATCCCTCCAATATTTCCTATCCCCACCTATCAACCATCCACCACTATTCCCATCCCTACTCCAATATTCACATACACTACAACCACCACCATTACTACAGGGGCTCATTCTACAGCTCCCACCCCACCCGTTACAACCAAACCACCACTAACAACCGAACCTCCTACCACTACCAAACCATTATCTGCTACCCTATCTACAGATACCACCCCAATTCTAGGCGGTGAGGACTTGGAATTTGATTCCACCTATTTTAGTCCTTACCGTGTTCAGAGTGATGAAGATGATGATGAGCCTGTTACCAAGCGTCATCTCAAAGCAGTCAACGACAAACTCGATCAACTGCTTTCCTCCTCTTCCTCTGGGACTTACTCAGATGTTGATCTCAAGGCATTGTTCTCCTCTGTTGTCCAAGAACATAATGCCTCCCTTACTGCTGCAGCTAAGGCTATAGACGCCTCCACTTCCCAATGCCAGAAAGCCTCCCTCGCTGTTGAGGCTTCCACCAAGGAGTGCAAAGCAGCGATCGAAGCTGCACGCCAAGCAATCGAAGCTGCCAACGCAACTCTGCATGCCAATGTTAATGATCGATTGACCCAATTGGAAGCAGAGTTGGCTGTAGAGAATCGTATCATGGATGAACTTGACAAAAGAACCTCTCAGCTGAAGATGCAGAATCTCAAGCTTCGCACTACCACTGTTGAGCTCCATGATGTCAAATCTGAGAGAGAGGTTATACGAAGCTCTGCTGGCGATGTCCACTCTATTTTACTTCATCTCCTTGAAGCCCATGATCCCATCATCACCATTACTATCCGATGGCACTTGGCTGACAAACTCAAGCCAGCATTGGACATTCTTAGTCGTATTAAGGGTGTTCCAGTGACTGGTATCCAGCCGAAACAAGGGGGAGAGAAGGCAGCAAAAACTCAACCTCCTCCTGCACCGAAACCATCCACTGAACCGAAGGGTAATGAAGCTTCATTCAGAAATAGAGACAAGAAGAAGAAGAAAATTGGGGAGGATGACACTGATAATGAAGATGATGTCTATGTTGAAAATCCTGAAAATCCTTTTTAGAAGACAAAACCTTCTGATAAAGAGCTAGCAGAAAAGTTCAAGAAACAACAGGTTGAGCTTGAGCAGAAGCAAAAGGAAAAGGAGCTCCTGGAAAAGAAGAAGTCCATTTTTCCTGAATGGACTCTTGATTCGCTTCAAAGGTGTGTCATTGATGAGCCAAGCACACTTTGGCTTGAGTCTGTGATGTCATTCGGGCTTGATAACTCCAAGGATGCACAATTTGACATGCCGATCACGCGAAAGGCTTTTATCTTTCATTGCTTCAACTCGATTGTTGCTATCCCGTCTCCAGACCCGAAAGTGGATAGGGATCTATTGGAGTTCTACCTAGAGTTCGCTCAACCCTAGTACTTGACCTGTAGTTCGAAGAAAATTACAAATGTCAAGGTTCTGAAGCCCTACTCAGCAGGGTAATGTGAAATTCAAAGTGACTCGAGGCTCTGAAGGCTTGGCTCATAGCTTCACCTTTGCTGATCTACCAAACCTCAATCCCCATGACTGGATACTCCTCAATAATATTTTACTATCAAATCCATATGAGTAAGCCAATCATTGACCATGTCAAGTGAATGCTTGTGTGCTACATTCACGAGGTAGCAAAGATGGACCAGGAAATTGCCTCTGCCATTCACAAGAGAACCACGATCAAAACTATGGGTAGAGCTGGCAATGTTAATATAATGTTCATGGGCAAGATTGATTCAAAGTACCACACAATCATGTTCATCAGAGGCGAAGGACAGAAATGCATGTTCGCTCTTGTTGACAAACACCTATTCTCAACTGCGTGCCTCGAGCACATATTGGAGATTATTCAGAGGTGTGATCAGAACACTGTTGCCGACAAGAAGATGTTTACTGATATGCTAAGATGGTACATTCAATTTCGGCAGACTCTTCTTGCTATTATCCCTCGGCTGTTCAAAGTGGTCAAGACTGTGAAGCTAACTCAAAGAAAGTGATCTCTCGCCTCATTTGATGCAAAGGGGGAGATTGTTGGGCTTATAGTGTTGCGGCATGGGCTCGGTCCTTAGCCCATTTTTGATTGCCGGTTTGGGCCTGTCCAACCGAGGTTGTTTTATTCTAGGGTTTAGTATTTAAGTTGCATTCATGCAGTCTTTGTAGTTAATGCTTTTATTATTTTTCTTGATTCAGTTTTTGTAAACCCCAACTCGCCTCTACAGTGGAAGTTCTTCATCGAGCTCTGTTGAGGCGTGATTATATTTGAATCATAAGCACAACGTTGATTCTAATTTGTGTTCATCATATTATTGTGTTTGTTTTTGTTTGATATTTATCTTTTACATGTGAAAGATCTAATCGATCTGAGTTTTATTCTCATCACGAAGGTTTCAGAGCCGGCAACTAGGAACCCTGAGGTAATCTTTGAGATTATTGCCTCCGTTCCTATCACAAATGATTTCTTTGAAGATGTCTCAATTCCTTTTCAATTGCCACTATTTCAACACCCATTACCGTTGCCCCATGCCCACCTATTTCTTTGGGCGCTTCGCAATCGCAACCTCCCCTGTTTACTAATTTCACTGCAACCAGTACTACATCCCCTGTTGAGCTTCCAGTAACTGTCAATGCATCTAATGTGGGGTCAAGAGCTTCTGGTTTTACAACTGGTCATTCCACACCACCTGTTTCTCTTTTACACCAAAATGATGTAGACGTGATCTATGGTGATGATGATGACGACTTCGCTCGATTCACCTACAATCCATACAACATTCGCACTAAAAGTGATGACGAAGCTCCTGTCACAAGAGGGCAACTCAAGGCGATTCATGAAAAACTAGATTCGTTGCTTCAATCATCAACGGCTTCACCTAGTGAAGACTATTCGCAAGAAACTATCAAATCATTTCTTGAGACTCTTACGACAGAGCACTCCGCCAACCTTGAAAAGACAAACAAGGCAGTAGATGCTTCTACCTCTGTCTGCAACAACACGACCAAAAAAGTCGATAAACTAATTTATGATGCTCGTGTATTCATGGAGAAATTTCAGAGCTCCTTTGAGTCCAACACCACGAAGGCTTATGAAGTTATTTCTAGCCTGTGCTCAACTCTTAAAACAGGGAAAGCGAAACTTCAAGAGCTTCACACTAGTCTTCAAACTGACCATGTTGAGTTCAATTCCTCCATTTCCTTGAAGACCACAAAGCTTCAGGAGGACTTAGCCATCGAGAGAAAAATCATGGATGCTCTTGCTATAAAGATTGAAAAGGTGAAAGTATTGACAGTCAAGTCAGAGAATGCTGAGAAATGAGTCAATGATCTGCTATCTGAGAAAGCATTTATGAAGAGTTGTATAGCCGATGTTAATGCAATGCTTTCAGAAATTACTGAGGCTCATGACTCGATGATCACAATAACAGTAAAGAAGCACCTCTTTGAGAAACTCAGGCCCGTCTTTTCCATGCTTAACAGACTTGAAGGTGTTCCGAAATCATGATCTATTCTGAAACAAGGGGGAGAAGAAGTAAAACAATCAAAGAAGGAAAAACCCAAACCTTCAGACAAGTCCACTGTCAAGCCCAAAAGCGAAACTGAGCCTAAAGGCAAGGAAAAGCTTTTCAGTGAAGAACTGATTATCGATAATAGTGAAGATGAAGAGCCTAATGAAAATGAGCTGAAAAGAAGAAAGGAACGTGAAGCTCAGATGGATAAGCATCAAAGAATAATTTGCGAGGCTGAAGCGAAAGAAACAGCTGAGTTGGAAGCTCAGGTCACGCTGGAAAGCCGAACGCTTCTATTTCCAGTATGGACTCGAAAGAGAATTCAAAGTGAACCTGTGGATATGCCGAGTCAGTATTGGTTGGAACTAGTTGTGTCATTTGATCTTCAGAATACACAAGATTCACAGTTGGACCTTCGGATCACTCTGAAAGCCTTTCAGTTTCGTAGTTTTGTAAAAGTTGTGAATGTCCCAACAACAGATCACTTACTTTTCTAGTTTTCTCTCAAGCATATGAAGCCATAGTATGAGACAAAGAGTGCGAGAAAGATTACGGCTGTGAAGGTCACGATCCAATCGAAACTGACAGCTTCCTAAATGTGAAGTTCAAGGTGGTGATGGGTTCGTCCATTCGGGTCCACGAATTCAACCTCACTAATTTTCCATGCCTTAACCCTTATGACTGGATCGTGCTTTACAACTTGTTGCTGAGAGATGCATAGAAATATGAGCCCGTTATTGGTCACCTCAAGCAGATGTTAATCTCATACATTCAAGAGGTAGGCAAAATGGATGTGGGGATTGCTACTGTGCTGCAAAGGAAGCCTAGTGTACTCCCTAAAGAAGTCCCAGAAGTTCTTGAGAAATTGAAACCTGGGAAGATACAAAAGGAAGGATGGTATGTGGCCATTCAGATGAATGAACGAAACGATGCATAATTTCATAAGGCTTGCCTCTTTCTTGTTGATAAGCATCTGTTCACTACCTCTTGCCTGGAGTATGTCTTGGAGATTATCAACAAGCACAAGGGTAACAGCAAAGGTGACAAGAAGTGCTTTTCGGATATGATTCAATGGTATATCCAAGTTCACAAGGTTCTGCTGGGCGTCACTCCGAAAGTTTTTGAAGTGCAGAAGCGAACTCAACTGTGAAGGACTCTCGCGTCAATCGACACAAAGGGGGAGATTGTTGAGTATTAAGTGTTGTGTCTATTGGGCCTTTGTATTTTGTCTTTTTTATATCCGATTTGGGCATGTCCACTCGTGTTTAATAATTAGGGTTTTTCTATTTAAGGTGCATGCATGCATCGTGTTTTAGTTAATCGTGTCATTGTAAACCATACACATCGTGTTTTAGTTAATCGAGCTCTTCTGAGGTTGTGATTTATAATCATTTAACACATTCTTGATTTATATTATGTGTTTGGTTATTCATATTTGTTTGAATCTAATCGATCTTAACAGTTTTCAACTCTTCAAATTCATTGAGCATCTCAGATGGTACATTAAAGTCTGAAGCTGGCTCCATGGTGCTTATCTCTTTGTCTTTGAAGAAGCTAAGTGAAGAGTTGTTTGATTTCTAAGGTCACTTAGGGGGAGATTTTTGATACATGAAAAGTGAACCTTTAGCAATCTGAAGTCAAGCCAATCCAAGGTAAATTTCGTTCTGAAGTGTGATGAGTTCGGAAATGAATATACTTATGAAATGAAGACCTGTCCGAGAAACACATTGTATTCAGTGCTATTTTGAGTCTGTATTTGCATTTAATATTTCTTGTGTTTTAGTCTTTGTTTTATTGTAAAGATCATTGGACAAGATCACGAAAATCATGTGTGTCAGCTTTTTGACTTTTCAGCTTTACATAGTCCATGCAGTCTTCCTAGTTTGTCTTTGTATTACTCCTTGTCTGTTTAAGGAGATGTGATTTTCATGCAATGCAACAATTTAGACAAACTTTCCTTTTCACATCAATACCAAGTATTTTTCAAGTCAAACCATTCTCTCTATCATTCTCATTGCTCTTAAAATCTCTTTACATTGTTCATACTCATTTTCATATACTTGAATACTTTGTTGAACTTCTCTCTTCAAGACAAGACTAATTTACCAGACTTGACTAGACTGTTAATATTAGCAGCAAACATTGATCTTAAGTTAATTCAAGGCTTAACTTTTCAAACCTTGTTCGCGCACATATTCTTGCACTCTCAATAAAGAGTGTTGAATGTCATTAACTATTGGTAATATTTCTAAGAATAGCATGGTCCTCTTGGGTTGCCTTCAAGACCCAAATTGAGTAGATTAAATAAAGGATTAATTAGTTTATATATGATTATGGCTTAATAATTGATTAGAAACTAACTAGAAAAATATTTTGTGAATTAATTAAATAGTTTAATTAATTAAAAAGGGATGATATTAATTAATCAATATTTGGTTAATTGGAATGTTTTAGAAACCTTAATGAAATAGGGTTAGACAAAATTTACTTCATCCCACATGGGATGGGAGGTGAAATCCGAATCTGATCCCCATCCCACATGGGATGGGAGACAAATCTAAGGAAAGGATCCAAAGCTATAAATATGACTCTATGGATCTCATAATTCCTTGCACCTTAGCATGACAAATTCACAAATCGACTTTCTCCCTCTATAGTGGATGAATTCCTCTCCCTCATAGGGTTTTTGAATTTGACCCTCCTTCTAGTTAATCTTATTCTACTCCTTGGAGTTCGTTAGGTGTGAATAAAGAGAAGGATTCTAGTTTGGATCCATACATCCAAACAAGGTCACGAACACAAGGTCTCAAGCAAAGAGGTAACTAGCTGCAAAATAGGTATGTAGTTCTTCATTCTTTATGATTTAATAGGGTAGAAGTAATAGCATGAAACTTAGATTCTTAGTTTGCATGAACACATAGGACTTTTGATTTGTTTCCGTTACGCATGATCATGTGTTTAGATGCATAGAAAACCTAACACATGATTTCAATTTTTATTGGTTACCTTTGCATGTATTAGCGCCATTGTGTATTTTTTTATCAACATATATTGTTGGCTTGATTTTTTTTTAGTTGTCTAACGTATCGTGTTACAGTTGTGTTGGATTAACGTGTCATTGTGTAACTTAATGTTTGACATATCTTCTTATATTTGGGATAAAGGCATGGGTGGTTTATTTTTTAATGATTTTTTGTTTTTTTCATTTTTATATAGTAACTTAGTTTAATGTACGGATGACACCAAAGAAACTTCGTCAACTCTGTCGGGGAAGTCATGGTCATGAATGAGGGAGTTAGGTGTTGGAGCGTGTAACGTCCAAAAATTACAAAGAGATTTTTTATTTATAAAATATATTAACCAATTAAAACGTTTATCTCAAAAATATTTGTGTTTCATTTGTTTAATAAAATACATTATCAGAGTTGAATTACAAAACCGTAGAAATGGATATTTCCAATGCGTGTGTATAGTCCCGCTGAACTCTTCTCATAAGTAACCTGAAAAACAATTAATCCACAATTGTAAGCATAAAACTTTGTGATATCCCCAATATACTGCGTATTCCACCATACATACAATTCATCCACACAAAGTCCTCGGCTATAGCGTCGATCTATCAACATACATACAACATACATATTAGTACAGATCATGTGAATGTTATGGTACTCCCACAGCCTTTCAATCACTCATTGTTGCAGTCCTCCTGCATTGTTAATTGTTATAGTCCTCCTATATTCTTACGTACGGTAGCCATGGTCTTTCTGTCATGGTCTTTCATACAAATGCCATGGTCCTCCCATGTTCTTTTATACAAATGTCATAGTCCTGTTATGGTCTTTCATAAAAATGTGATGGTCCTCCCATGGTATTTCCTGCAATTTCTTGGGGCCAAATCATGGCCTTTCATACAATCCAACAAATTGTATGTGGTCAAAGATCAGATAGACAGTCGAACAGATGATCCACCCGAGAGCAAACAATCAGACCAGGACATCGTAATAAGGTATTAGATCAATAGTTCTTAGGCTATCCAACTTAAGCTACATATAACCAATTCCATCATGACCACATAATCATGTAACATAAACACTTAACATATACTAGCATATTACATATCCTTGGGAACTAGCCTTTCCTAGTTACCCTGCGATTGAGCATTTGTTAATTAAGACTTTTGTTGGCCAATCACACATAATCCTTATAACTGGCCTTCCCTAATTATCCTAACTAAATATAACTCCTAACAGTATCATACGATCAACAGGAAAGACCCTACCAGTCTAGCATACCAAGACACAAAGTGTTCTAACCGCATATGCATAACAACGAGTTATCCAAGTGAACTTGCATACTTGTACTCTGACAGTACCTCTATCCTACCATGCAAAGGATATACAATGGGACATGTGGCATAGTGAAAAACTCACCTGAACTAAAGAACCGGTGAAGCACATCAACATTCTCACTCGTTGTACTTATCAATCCTATGAACCGACTAACACCAAAAGAGATGAATCCTCAATCAACAACCCAAATCTTCCAAGTTTGACCCAAAGTCAAACATGTCAAAATTCAATGGTCACCGGTCAATCAAGTGAACAATCACCACGACATCACAACGTCATGTCCCCTCTTTGGCCACATCATGGGCATGTCACGACAATAATATCATGCTTATAAATCGCACCACGTCGTGATCCCTACTTGGCTACATCATGGCTATTGGCAGATGTCTTATTTCTTCATTAAGAGATTAATGCTTATAAATCAAAGCCCCGCACTTCATATCTCGTCCTTATCAATGACTTAATGGATTAAGTTTCCAAATTTGTCCATTAGGACCTCAGCGCACCACAAGATCTAAAACCCTAAGTCCATTAAGTCCTTATTATGTCCAAAACTTGCTCATGGACTCAAGAAAATTCAAACCAAGACCTTTTTCTAACTTAACAGAAGTCCAAGACCATAAGAATGTGATATCAAGCTCTGGAGTTCCTCAAACTCCAAGAGTATCTAGGAATGGTACCAAACCCAACCAATGAGGATCAAACCAAAGAATGGGAACAAACCTAACCAATAAGGATCAAACCATGAATCTTAAAAGTTAAAAGCATAAGGTCAAGGTGAAAGCTTTATATTTTAAAAGACTCATAAACTTGAAGAAGTTGATGGATCTAGGTTGGCCCTTTGCTTGCTTGCACCAATATTAACTTCCTCTTTCCTCAAGCTTCACCAAAATCCAAAAATAAACTCTCCAATCAAGCAAACATGCTCTTATTCATACATTGAGGCTAGGGTTTCGAAATTGGGAGATGGAGAAGACCTTATCCAAGAATTAATGTGCTTAAAATGGGAGAACCCCTAAAGATAATGGGTTTGGGCTGCAACAGCCACCACGTCGTGACATCCTCCTTCCCATCTCGTGGTGTCGATCAGGACACACGTCCAGTATGCCACATGTCACGTCGTGGTCATCCGTTTACCATGTCGTGACATATGGTTTTCCGAAAAAACCATATCTTTGACCACATTAAGTCTTCAACTGATGGAAAACGAGTTTATGGAGCGTGTGGTGAAGAGTTGACAGCTTCCTTAAACGGTGAGACAAGAAAGGCCAAGAGCGTTACTATTAGTGTTCCTGTTAATATTCTTTGATACCTAAGTTAGAAAAATTAGGCCGTGATATCACTATGTGAGTGAATTAGAACGTGTTTCTTGCCTTTGTGTTATTTTCCTTATTATAGGCTGAAGAGCTTGCATGGAGTGAGATATATGGTAGCATGCTAATATTTTTTTATAGGCGGAGCTTACCCTAATGTTGTGAGTTTTTATTAAATAATTTTGTCTTTAGTCATTTGTGCTAGATTTCTGGAATTTGATTAGCTTTGTTGGGATTTGCTGCCAATTAGGTTTACCCAACTTAATGTGTGTGTGTGTCAGCTTTTGGTGGTTGGTACTCGGCTTTCCATATTCAGTTAGAGTCCATTCTTTTATTGTTCTAACTAGGTTTCTTAGGTGGGTCCTCTTATATTCATCATGTTAAATTAGATAACAAGATTTACGATTTTAGTTCTTAACTCATCACTTGTGTTTTATGTTTATTTTCATATATGTGAGAATTGATATATATTATAAGATTGATATTTCTTTTTGTGTCGCTTATTTTTATTTATTTATACTGGATGATTCTTTGAAATTTCAAATATAAGTTCATTTTTTGATGAATTTGATTAATAATTAATGTTTGATGTAAATTATAACTAATATAAAAAGGATTAGTCATTATGATAGATTTTTTAGATCCTAATTCAATATTATCGTATTTAAAGCAAAAAACGTACAATTGCATATTAGATATTGTTATTGAAAACCAATAACCATCTAGACAATCTTGCTCATGGTGATATTAAAAAGTTAAACAAAATTGAATAATTAAATTGCTTGAATTGAAATGATCGACCAGCATTGATAGCACTGAATTTATTGAAGAAAAGTATTAGTACAAAGTATACGGTGGTATAGGACAGAAAAAGGACAAAAATTGGAGAGTCATTCATAGCTTCCATCATAAAGGCCCAATTTACATTTTTATGGGTCATCCCTTTGGAATCCCTTGCTATATCCTGCTCCCTATGATTACTCATCTTCCTTTTACAAAATAAACAAATCCTCTCATATCATCCTTCCTATTATCTTTTCTCTTTATTAAATATATTAGTTGTAATATCCGTTTGAATAAAATAAAAAATTAAATATAAATATTTAAAAAAAATTATTTAAAATTGAAAATTTAGATTTGAGAGTTAAAATTTAAATTTAAAAGGAAAGATATTAAATACAATATATGAGTAGTAATATTGTAATTTATTAATTATTTTTAATTTAGGCAATTTTTAATTGATATGTAAATGTGATGTGTTAATTAAGAAAATATAAAAAATGAGAAAATGACACATGAAAAAAAAACATTTATTAAAAAATACCAGAAAATGACATGTGCCCAAGTTAATGAGAAATTGACATTTGGCAAAATTTATTTCATTTATTAGAAAAGATACTTGTACGTATATCCCTATATGATTTTTTTGTTTCATATTATCTTATCAGATAATTAAGACAATAATCGAAAAATGACTTGTCATTTGTCCTTGCAGGAAAATGTTTACATGTTAATCGCGAATCTAGTTTATAAATATATTAAATTTAGTTTGGTTTGTTTTTTATTTGAATTAGTAAACTGATGTAACATTGTCTAATTAATTCATTATTTCATATTTCATTTTATATATGTTTGATTTAGAGAAATTAAATTGTCTTCTAATTTTTATGTTTTCAAATATTGCTATCCATTAAAATTATGAGAAACATTATCATTCTACCATCCAATTTAATTTCTATGTTTCCAAATATTTCTACCCTATAAATTTTTGAGAAACATTATCATTCTGTAACGCCCGCAGATCCGGGCTAGTCAATTTAAAGGCAATAGGGGTCGAAAACGACTTTTCGACAAAAAGATTATTTAGAATAAATAATCTTAACCAAGTTGTAGAAGATGTCACAGGGTTTCCGTACATATAAAGAACGCCGAAATCCGAGTTATAACGAAGAAGTTATGACCCGTCGAAGTTTCGCGTCGGAACCGGCACGGCGCCGGGAAGCGTAAATAGTAAATTTATGATAGAGCGAGATTTAGATTTAGCGCTCTAAACGAAAGTCGTAGAATATGTTAAACTAAGAACTTCGATAAAAAAGAACGTCCAAATCTGACTTCGTATGAAGAAGTTACGATTTTTCGAAGTTTCGGATTAGCAGTGTACAGTCCGAAATTCGAATATTAGATCGAGCGATTTTTAGCCGACACAACCTAAACGAGAATTGAAGATCTCATTATTAGTAGCGTAACAATAAAAAGACAGACGAAAATGGACATCGGATGAAGAAGTTATGAGATTATAACGCACCAATCATGTCCCGGCCTGTTAAAAATATAACTTTAAAAATAAATTCAAAATTAGTCGAAGGAGTCTAAACGAAAGTTGTAGAGTGCGTCTCCACCTACGCATGGATATAAAGAACGTCAAAAATGGAGTTCGTATGAACGAGTTACAAATTATAATAGCATATTTACGTATTAAAATAAAGTATAAATCATATATACGTACACATATATATACATATGTATATATCATTAGAAAGGTATCGACGATGCGGTCATTATAAGACTAATGTTGAGTCCTTTCGACATTAGTTTAGTACAAATATCTTTAAATCTATTTAAAATAGTATTATAAAGGGGTGTTTAGTTGTTTATATAACTATAAGGTCATTAAGTAATTATGGGGGCTAGTTTTTGTAAATTCAATTACTATAAATAAGAGGCTTGGGCTCTCATATTTCTTGCACCATTCTCTTGATTCAAGAGTCTGTCTCTCCTTATCCCCCGAGCATTTCGGTCCCTCGTGATTCGACTTCTCTTTCTGTAGTTTTAGTATAGTAAGGTGAGCGCTGAAGCGCTGCACGAATCTTTCTTAGAAAGATTCAGCGACGAAGTTATGCCCCTACAGAGCCCGACTCCTAGCTAAAATCCCCTTGTAAGTAAGTTATGCTTACCCTATTTTAAATATAGTTTATATTTAAAATTAGTATTGTTATTATAAATTTATAATAAATATTTGAGCTATTATTATGACTTATATAAGTGTCGTTATAATATCTTTTTAACTACTCGCGGTATGGGGAATCTGGTTTAAAGGGCCACATAGGGTTGTTGGATTTCAGAAGTGCTATATGCCAAAATGGTCCTGCCCTCCGGTGTTTTATGTCTGGCCCCTGTCTGTACATAGTGGTTGGAAAGTATTGTTTAAACGCTTATATAATAATAATAATAAGACTAATAATTAGTCACGGTAAATATTAGACTAAAATCTAGTGGTAATAATACTAGGTTTCGTCGAAGGAAATTATTTTAAAGTAAACGAAGCACTGTCCGAGTACCGAGTCACCACCTTCTCAAGTGAGTGCATAGTTACTTTCATCTTACACATAGATATGAAGTATTTTATATAAACTACGTGCTATGTGTGCACATTATCTGAATACTTGTTGTCTATGCTGGTTGAACGTTTTATACATGTTTTAAAGGACTTAAACTGTATACGTATTTTATATATACGAAAATGTTGGGTATGAGATGGGTAGATGAATGATGAGAGATAGAAGATGACGTGAGTATACATTGGCAGCTACAGACTTAGTGCCTATGGGACAAACACCGGTAGCTATGGACTTAGTACCTTTTAGACGTTGGTAGCTATGGATTTAGTACCTGTAGGAATTGGTAGCTATGGACTTAGTACCTGTTGAACATTGGTAGCTATGGACTTAGTACCTATTAGATAAAGACTGGTAGCTATGGATTTAGTACCCGATGAATAGACTATAGCAGCTATGGAATTAGTGCTTTATGAACGAACATTGGCAGCTATGGATTTAGTGTCAGTCCCATGACCCTGGAAGTAAGGGACTTCGGAATAAACGAATGCAGGATAGATGACTCTTAGGTTAAACCCTTAAAGAGTAAAGAAGATAATGGGGATGGGTAATTGGGTTGATTGTTTGATTGAACATAATAATTATATTATTGTGGGTTGAAAACCCTATATGCTCACCAGGTTTCCCAACCTGACCCACTCAGTTTATGTATATCACAGGTGACGAAGTGAAGTGACATTACACTGAGAGATTTAAAAGAGATGTAGATCACTAGTGTAAATCATTGTAAGTCTGTTTATGCTTATGTTTCGGTATTAACGATGACATCCCAAACATTTTAAAAGAAATAAATACGTTTCTTCGAAAATGTTTTAATAACGTATTTACCATGTTTTTCTGGGAACAAATTCCGCAACCTTTTTATAAAATGAAGTACTCTGATTTTTATAAAGCATAAACAAAATCGGTCTTTTCTGGCCGTGATTTTGGGGATGTCACAGTTGGTATCAGAGCATTAGTTTAAGCGAACTAGGAATATGGATTTATTTCTAGACTTAAACTTAGAATGCTAAGCGATGATTGTGAGGTGTGAGCACTAGCTTATTTTAGGAATTGTGCCTAAAATGCTTTTATGTGCTAAATGCTTTGTGCATGATATGTTGTTAATTGTTCGGATCTATGGTCTGTTGCCGACCGGATCTGGAAACCTTATGTGTTTAGGATTCTAAACGTACGACTACGGTATTAGAACTAGCATGTAAATGTTTCGGAGTGATAAGGATGATTTAAACGTCAAGTAAAGGTCTAAATTCACCTTATTCAGTGTATAGATCGAGATGGTAAGGACCCGTAGCGGAAACGTAAACGCAAATGGGAACAGGAACCAACCCCCAGTGGTTCAGCAAATACCTGTTGTAGAAGAAGTTGCGCCTGAGCCAGTCACCATGGCTGGAGTTCAAGCCATGATTCGGGCTATGTTGGCTGAACAAAGGGAAGAAATGAGACGGATGTTGAATAGGGACGAACCTACTATGCCCATTGAGCAACCCGAACTGATTCCCGAGCAATCTGAGGAAGGGAACTACAGCCGCCAAGTGAGTCAAGTTGGGACTCAAGGTGAGCAAAGGGATGGCCCAGAAAGGAGAAACAACAAGGATGGGCAGATGTACAAGAACTTCTTGGGTGCGAAACCACCAAGCCTCTCAGGAAGCCCAAAGCCGGTTGAGGTTATGGATTGGATCTCTGAGATGGAGATGGTGTTTGAGAGTTGCAGCTGTAGTGAGAAACAGAAGACTGTCTTTGCAGTAAGACAGCTGAAAACTGGAGTCTTGAGCTGGTGGAAGCTATTGGCAGATACGATGCCACGAGGAGAAGCCTTAAGGATGTCGTGGGAAGAGTTTTTGGAACAGTTGAAAATGCAGTACTGCTCGGACGTAGATCTGATAGACCTAAACAACGAGTTTCAGAACCTGAAGAAAGGGAAGATGAGTGTTGATGAGTATGCCACCGCATTTACCGAGAGGATGAAGCTATTTCCCTACTTGGTGCCTACTGAACTCTCCAAGATTGATAGGTTTGCTAACGGACTGCCCACTGACTTTGGTCCAATGGTCAAAATGGCAACTACCTTAAAAGCAGCTATTAGGGCAGCTAAGAACGTAGAGGCCCAGATAAGAGAAAAGGGTCTAGAAAAAGATAAGGCAGGAGAGAAGCGAAAGTTTGAGGGATCTTCGAGGTCGAACAAGGAAAGCAAATTCTCAAAACTCGGAGGAGCAGATGGAGGTGAAACAAGATGGTGTGATAAATGCAAGAAGAAGCATGGTGGGAAGTGCAACGAAGAAGTGACTTGTTACAAGTGTGGGAGGACGGGTCACTATTCCAAAGACTGCACACATAATGACAAAGTATGCTACGGATATGGAGGCAAGGGGCACATGTCCAGAGACTGCCCAAGGAAAAATAAAGCAGCAAGACCAGAAACGCCACCAAGGCCAAGGGCATTTCACATGATCCTCGACGAAGCAGAGAACCATGCGAGGAATCAAGAATGAGGACTTCTTACCTGAAGATCGGATTATGCAGTAGCCATAGTTTCGTATGATGTAGCCTAGTAGAGGCATAGTCTAGGGTGAACTTGAACACCTATGTAATCGTTTCAAGAATTAATATAAAACCTTCGTTTTGTTATCTGATGTGTTGAATGATTGTATGATTTGATGCATGGTGACTTGGGAAACTGCGAGACAATACTTGGGACGAGTATGAGTAGGTGTGAATGGTAGTAGAGGCCTATACTACCGGAAGCACAGGACTCACACTTGGATCAGGGAAAGTCACAAGGTTACCAAGAAGCTAGTAATTGATTTCGTTTTATTCAAGTGTGTTGTTACCATCGTTTCGGTAATGACTAAGAAGATTGTTGATATTCCGACCCTAGTGGTCATATCGAATCGAGTCCGACTACGATGAGTATGTTGTGTGGCTCAGAGGACCAAGTTTGATGTAGCGTCCGACTTAAACCAAACGGTTGAAATCAAAGCGATCAATAGAAGTATCGCACTCGTTGTTAAAGAAGTTGGTGGCTAGAAATTCCTAATGTTAAAGTGTGATTATATCACATTAGAACATGAAGGAAGGCATAGTCTGTTTTAGAATTTAACTCTAAGAGACCTAAGTCTAAGTGTTGCAACATATGATGATAGGTCATTAGAATATGACACATCGATCTATAGTAGTAATAAAAGAACTTATCTCAAGTCCGTATCCAGCAAGGATCGAGATTGTGACTTGAAGGTCATAATTTGGAGTCTAACCTGAGGTAGAGAGCAGGTGCACGATCGAGTACTCTTACAGTCAATGAGTTTAAGAGATAGAATTGAAGGAATGTAGAAGTTATAATTATTACCTAGGATGAAGAGATGACGTATGGAGTCATTATATGACCCTGTTTCGTTGATGATTCCGGGACGTAATCATCTAAAGGGGGAGATAATTGTAACGCCCGCAGATCCGGGCTAGTCAATTTAGAGGCAATAGGGGTCGAAAACGACTTTTCGACAAAAAGATTATTTAGAATAAATAATCTTAACCAATTTGTAGAAGATGTCACAGGGTTTCCGTACATATAAAGAACGCCGAAATCCGAGTTATAACGAAAAAGTTATGACCTGTCGAAGTTTTGTGTCGGAACCGGCACGGCGCCGGGAAGCGTAAATAGTAAATTTATGATAGAGCGAGATTTAGATTTAGAGCTCTAAACGAAAGTCGTAGAATATGTTAAACTAAGAACTTCGGTAAAAAGAACGCCCAAATCTGACTTCGTATGAAGAAGTTACGATTTTTCGAAGTTTCTGATTAGCAGTGTACAGTCCGAAATTCGAATATTAGATCGAGCGATTTTTAGCCGACACAACCTAAACGAGAATTGAAGATCTCATTATTAGTAGCGTAACAATAAAAAGACAGACGAAAATGGACATCGGATGAAGAAGTTATGAGATTATAACGGACCAATCCTGTCCCGGCCTGTCAAAAATATAACTTTAAAAATAAATTCAAAATTAGCCGAAGGAGTCTAAACGAAAGTTGTAGAGTGCGTCTCCACCTACGCATGGATATAAAGAACGTCAAAAACGGAGTTCGTATGAACGAGTTACAAATTATAATAGCATATTTACGTATTAAAATAAAGTATAAATCATATATACGTACACATATATATACATATGTATATATTATTAGAAAGGTATCGACGATGCGGTCATTATAAGACTAATGTTGAGTCCTTTCGACATTAGTTTAGTACAAATATCTTTAAATCTATTTAAAATAGTATTATAAAGGGGTGTTTAGTTGTTTATATAACTATAAGGTCATTAAGTAATTATGGGGGCTAGTTTTTGTAAATTCAATTACTATAAATAAGAGGCTTGGGCTCTCATATTTCTTGCACCATTCTCTTGATTCAAGAGTCTTTCTCTCCTTATCCCCCGAGCATTTCGGTCCCTCGTGATTCGACTTCTCTTTCTGTAGTTTTAGTATAGTAAGGTGAGCGCTGAAGCACTGCACGAATCTTTCTTAGAAAGATTCAGCGACGAAGTTCTGTCCCTACAGAGCCCGACTCCTAGCTAAAATCCCCTTGTAAGTAAGTTATGCTTACCCTATTTTAAATATAGTTTATATTTAAAATTAGTATTGTTATTATAAATTTATAATAAATATTTGAGCTATTATTATGACTTATATAAGTGTCGTTATAATATCTTTTTAACTACTCGCGGTACGGGGAATCTGGTTTAAAGGGCCGCATAGGGTTGTTGGATTTCAGAAGTGCTATATGCCAAAATGGTCCTGCCCTCCGGTGTTTTATGTCTGGCCCCTGTCTGTACATAGTGGTTGGAAAGTATTGTTTAAACGCTTATATAATAATAATAATAAGACTAATAATTAGTCACGGTAAATATTAGACTAAAATCTAGTGGTAATAATACTAGGTTTCGTCGAAGGAAATTATTTTAAAGTAAACGAAGCACTGTCCGAGTACCGAGTCACCACCTTCTCAAGTGAGTGCATAGTTACTTTCATCTTACACATAGATATGAAGTATTTTATATAAACTACGTGATATGTGTGCACATTATCTGAATACTTGTTGTCTATGCTGGTTGAACGTTTTATACATGTTTTAAAGGACTTAAACTGTATACGTATTTTATATATACGAAAATGTTGGGTATGAGATGGGTAGATGAGTGATGAGAGATAGAAGATGACGTGAGTATACATTGGCAGCTACAGACTTAGTGCCTATGGGACAAACACCGGTAGCTATGGACTTAGTACCTTTTAGACGTTGGTAGCTATGGATTTAGTACCTGTAGGAATTGGTAGCTATGGACTTAGTACCTGTTGAACATTGGTAGCTATGGACTTAGTACCTATTAGATAAAGACTGGTAGCTATGGATTTAGTACCCGATGAATAGACTATAGCAGCTATGGAATTAGTGCTTTATGAACGAACATTGGCAGCTATGGATTTAGTGTCAGTCCCATGACCCTGGAAGTAAGGGACTTCGGAATAAACGAATGCAGGATAGATGACTCTTAGGTTAAATCCTTAAAGAGTAAAGAAGATAATGGGGATGGGTAATTGGGTTGATTGTTTGATTGAACATAATAATTATATTATTGTGGGTTGAAAACCCTATATGCTCACCAGGTTTCCCAACCTGACCCACTCAGTTTATGTATATCACAGGTGACGAAGTGAAGTGACATTACACTGAGAGATTTAAAAGAGATGTAGATCACTAGTGTAAATCATTGTAAGTCTGTTTATGCTTATGTTTCGGTATTAACGATGACATCCCAAACATTTTAAAAGAAATAAATACGTTTCTTCGAAAATGTTTTAATAACGTATTTACCATGTTTTTCTGGGAACAAATTCCGCAACCTTTTTATAAAATGAAGTACTCTGATTTTTATAAAGCATAAACAAAATCGGTCTTTTCTGGCCGTGATTTTGGGGATGTCACAGTTGGTATCAGAGCATTAGTTTAAGCAAACTAGGAATATGGATTTATTTCTAGACTTAAACTTAGAATGCTAAGCGATGATTGTGAGGTGTGAGCACTAGCTTATTTTAGGAATTGTGCCTAAAATGCTTTTATATGCTAAATGCTTTGTGCATGATATGTTGTTAATTGTTCGGATCTATGGTCTGTTGCCGACCGGATCTGGAAACCTTATGTGTTTAGGATTCTAAACGTACGACTACGGTATTAGAACTAGCATGTAAATGTTTCGGAGTGATAAGGATGATTTAAACGTCAAGTAAAGGTCTAAATTCACCTTATTCAGTGTATAGATCGAGATGGTAAGGACCCGTAGCGGAAACGTAAACGCAAATGGGAACAGGAACCAACCCCCAGTGGTTCAGCAAATACCTGTTGTAGAAGAAGTTGCGCCTGAGCCAGTCACCATGGCTGGAGTTCAAGCCATGATTCGGGCTATGTTGGCTGAACAAAGGGAAGAAATGAGACGGATGTTGAATAGGGACGAACCTACTATGCCCATTGAGCAACCCAAACTGATTCCCGAGCAATCTGAGGAAGGGAACTACAGCCGCCAAGTGAGTCAAGTTGGGACTCAAGGTGAGCAAAGGGATGGCCCAGAAAGGAGAAACAACAAGGATGGGCAGATGTACAAGAACTTCTTGGGTGCGAAACCACCAAGCCTCTCAGGAAGCCCAAAGCCGGTTGAGGTTATGGATTGGATCTCTGAGATGGAGATGGTGTTTGAGAGCTGCAGATGTAGTGAGATACAGAAGACTGTCTTTGCAATAAGACAGCTGAAAACTGGAGTCTTGAGCTGGTGGAAGCTATTGGCAGATACGATGCCACGAGGAGAAGCCTTAAGGATGTCGTGGGAAGAGTTTTTGGAACGGTTGAAAATGCAGTACTGCTCGGACGTAGATCTGATAGACCTAAACAACGAGTTTCAGAACCTGAAGAAAGGGAAGATGAGTGTTGATGAGTATGCCACCGCATTTACCGAGAGGATGAAGCTATTTCCCTACTTGGTGCCTACTGAACTCTCCAAGATTGATAGGTTTGCTAACGGACTGCCCATTAACTTTGGTCCAATGGTCAAAATGGCAACTACCTTAAAAGCAGCTATTAGGGCAGCTAAGAACGTAGAGGCCCAGATAAGAGAAAAGGGTCTAGAAAAAGATAAGGCAGGAGAGAAGCGAAAGTTTGAGGGATCTTCGAGGTCGAACAAGGAAAGCAAATTCTCAAAACTCGGAGGAGCAGATGGAGGTGAAACAAGATGGTGTGATAAATGCAAGAAGAAGCATGGTGGGAAGTTAATGTTTGAATAAGTTATGAACAATTATGTTTGTCTGTTTTAGACAATGGCCATAGAATTGTAAGGGTTTGTCACTTTTAGTCCCTCTAAATTTAGGAGTTCCCAATTTTGGTTAGTTGGAAGTTGGTGGCTGATACTTGGGTTGGTGTATTAGATACACGTTGACTAACTATCTTCCCCTTGCTTATTCATTCATGTGTATTACCTTCTCTTCATGATATCTTGATGCAGCAGTAAGCATACCCAAAAATCAATTATGTTCAGCTTCATCTACTCTTATCAGCTTCATTAACGTCATTTTCTACCACAACACTAGTCTGTCTCCTTCTTGATTTAGGTTGTTCATGAGGGTGATTAGGGTTTCATCGAATGCCAATCAACAGAGTTTGAAGAAATTAAGAGAAAAAACAGAGCTGATGTCCCTGGATCGAATTAATCAAATCGCCTTTAGCGTCAATCTTATATTTGGTGAATGCAGATAACATGGAATGAATGGGATAGAAATTAGATCCGATTTGAAATCGAAATCAATGACACCACAAACATAAATATCTATATAACCTTACATCCATACATACCCATCCCAACCAATCCTTACAAATCTTTGTCCACGATTATCATGAAGAATTATCATGCCTGCGAATCATTTAGAGTAAGGATTTAACTACATAGCTAGGGGTTTCCTTGGCAGATCTAATTCATAAAGGTACATGAGCCATCAGAGTATTTTGATGAATATGGTATCCCGTTTCATCTATGTATGTGGGGTATGATGTCACACTAGCAACGTAGTTCACAAGTTCATCTTGAATGATCAAGTGTTGTCATGTTAGTCTGGGAGATGACCAAACAGACTGCTAAAGTAGCCTAATCTAGACCCACCATTTCTGGTCATCCAAAAGGAATATTATATTGTACTTCAATGCATACTTCATACCATCAACACCTGAAAGTGTCATGAAAAATAACTATATTATCCGTTCCTAACTTAGATATCCCGAAAACGAGACCACCCAATATCAAACTTAATTGGACTAACCCTCCTTTTTAATTCTATGTTTAGAAACTAGACTAGATTACCATCCCTGTTATTCAAAATAGATTTCCTGTCTATGGAATATTTTTACAATACAGGGTAAGCTCAATCTAAGCATCCTGTGTAAGTCCTATATCATTAATAGGTATGACTACAAGGCTTCTGATACCTACTCCGTTTAGGCTACACTAACCTAACTTAGTGTATAAATTTAACACAGAGTATTTGGTATTAATATACTTGTATGTTTTTCTATAATAATACTTATATTATTATTATCATCTAATATATATATATATATATATATATATATATATATATATATATATATATATATATATATATATATATATATATATAGAACTATGTCTGCTTCGCACATTGTATATCATCAAATATATTTCTACCACATAATCCAAGCTATAAGCATATTTTTCACATATAAACTTTCCGACAAATATTTAATAATTTAATTAATACTTGTATTAAAATCATATTC
The DNA here is from genome assembly GCF_051521515.1 of Lactuca serriola. Taxonomy (NCBI): domain Eukaryota; kingdom Viridiplantae; phylum Streptophyta; class Magnoliopsida; order Asterales; family Asteraceae; genus Lactuca; species Lactuca serriola. The sequence continues at coordinate 4,477,692 of NC_136410.1, forward strand.
ATGTTAGGGACTATGTCCTTAGCAGTTAAAAGTGGATCACTTGTTATTTGGGCAGAGCTTCGCCTAACACCTTAGCTTTTCCATTAATATGACCTAGGTATTCACATCACTACATGTTATATCATTGGTGACTTATGATAGTCTAGATTCCTCAATAAACCCAATGTCGATATCAAGATCTATTAAGTAAGCAATAACTAGGTAAGATTATATTGGAGGTAGGATTTGTTTCGTATACATAATATACTATTTGGAAATCTCACTTTATTCACCTCACTAAATCTCGCCCATATATTACCCCCGTAAGTAAATCAATCAGTATTATGACATGGAATAACTGATAAATCTTATTTATAGATGTTGGATTAGATGTCTAAGCTCATAACTATTTTAATACGTACTTGACCTGATTATGAGCATGGTCCTTTTGGGTTGCCTTCACCATAGTAACTGATAGGATGAATTAAGGAGAAAGAGGATTTATTATGACTTATTAATATATTATATGAATAATATACTAAAAGAGAAATCATATTTTTTAAATAATATTGATCAATATATAATTTAGAGTTAATTTTAAGGTCAAAAGAGAATAATTAAAATTAGGGGACTGGAACTATAATTATAAGATAATTGCAATTGGGCTGATGGATCACCTTGGAATATAGGTTGGACGAATTTTATGGGAAGCCCGAAGGAATTCGTCCAAGGGATATTGTAGAAGGAGTTCATGGGCTGCTTAAGGCTTAAGCAGTCATATTAGGGTTTCTGGCTAAAAACCCTAGCAACCACAAGTATAAATAGACCCCTAACATAAGGATTTCGACCCTATGCTTCCTGGTGTTGCACTAGCTGATTTCCTCCCCTCTTCTAAGTCATCTTGTTCGTTGTGGTGTTTGTGACTCTATTAGAGGTGTAACATTTGAGGAACTAAGCTTTGAAAGGTCAATGATATTCAAGGAGATCTTGTTATTACTACATAACAAGAAAGGTAAGATCTAAACCCTAGTTTATATGTCAATAAGATTGTTGTATGCTAGATCTTAGGATCATTGTATTGGTATTCAATGTTGTTGTGTTCATAGTAGAAAAACCTAGATAGAAGCAATTAGGGTTGCATGATGTGACATCCCCAAAATCACGGCCAGAAAAGACCGATTTAATTTATGCTTTTAAAATAGTTTCAGAGTAATCCTTTGATTAAAAGAGTTGCAGAATTTGTTCCCAAAACACAATATGATAAAATAAAGTTTATCAAAGCATTTTCTTAAAGAAATGTATTTTCATATATAACAAAACTCGGGACGTCATGTTCCGATACAGACCAAAAGCATAAACGACACATTATAAGCCTTACAATAGTTATTTACAACTACATGCCTATAAACAAAATAACTTGATGGTTCATCCAACTTATGCTCTCACACCACTACCTGTAATACAAGTAAAACTGAGTGGGTCAGGCTTGGGAGCCTGGTGAGCATATAGGGTTTTCAACCCACAATAAATAATTATATTTAATTTCACCAACCAATAATAACTCGATTACCCATTCTCGTTATCCTCACATTACGTCCCTAAAACAACAACTATCACAAGGGACCTAGTCTAAGGATTTTCATCAGGATGGACATTAATGCAAAGGGGTTTCCTCAACAATACATGTCCTAAAGGCAACCATGAGGGAGATAGAGTACACCAGTGAACACATCGTTCACAACACCTACAGGTTATGAACCTGCCAGTGTTCCACTGGACCGTCTAGAAAGAGTCTGTGGTCGCCATCCATACTCCGCTAGATGACTAGATCAACAACAACATCGAAGCCTCTCATCATTTTATTTCATCACACATCAACTATCTACCCATGTTCTACCCAACAAATTTGTAGATAAAAGTATATATATACAATTTAAAACATGTATAAAGTATTCAATCAATACTCATTTCAATAAAAAATAATATATAAACACATAGCACGTATTTTATAGAGAATACTTCATTTTTATGTGTTAGAAGAAAGCAGCTACACACTCACTTGATAATACGATGATCGGATAACACTACGGCTCCAAATGTAGTATTCTTCGGTGAAATTGGGATGCTTCCTTGAAAACCAGGCTTCTCGCGGGTGGAGTTTTGGCACAGGAACTCTATTTATCAGGACTAGCTTCGGGTGTCGGGATGATACTGGGTCTTCGGGGGTATAACGTGCACCTAAAAAGAGGTAATATGGGCGAGAGAGAAGAGATTTGGCAACCATAAACGGCTGGACTCGACTTCTGTTTATAGGAGGGGTCTGGCCCTCGAACGCGGTGTGTTCCTTTCTGGTACGCAGCGTGTTCCCAAAACGTTGCGCGTAGGAGCAGGGTTTCATCCCAATCCCTTGTCCATTTGACTCAGCATTGACGTGGCCCAACCCACGCCTAGCATATGAACGCGGGGCATTCCCCTTTGGGATGCGTGCCTCGAACTTTAGAAAATCATAACTCTCGCATACGATCTCTGTTTTCGATGTTTTTTATATGCACGCGTAGCTGAGATTATGCTCTACAACTCTCGTTTAGACTCCGTCGGCTAATTTCTATTTTATTTTTTATTATATATATTTTTAGTAGGTCAGGACAAGAAAACTCCGTTAGATTTTCATAACTTCTTCATCTGACGTCCGTTTTCGTCTGTCTTTCTTCCGTTGCACTACTATCGACGAGATCTTCGATTCTCGTTTAGATTGATTCGGCTAAAACTCACTCGATCTCAAATTCAAACTTTGGGCTGCATACCGCTAAGTCAAAACTTAGAAAAATTATAACTTCCTCATACGGAGTCAAATTTAGACGTTCTTTTTATGCACCTTCTCGGTTTAACGTATTCTACGAATTTTGTTTAGATCACTAAGGATAAATATCATTCTAACGTAAATTCACGATTTACGTCACATAGTGTTGTACCAGTTCTGTCGCGAAACTTTGACAGGTAATAACTTCTTCGTTATAACTCGGATTTCGACATTCTTTATATATTCGAAATCCTTGTCACGAACACTACAACTTCCTTCATAGATATCAGGTTTATCTAATATTTTATTTTATCGCTTATTTTTATACTTAATTCATGTAAGCCACACAATTAAGCATAAAACACATAATACTCAAATAATACATTTTTATTATTTCAAAACGAGTTACAAAGGTTAACCTAGACTATTATATCAACATTAATGCCTAGCTTAGAAACGCGGTGTTACAATTCTCTCCACCTTACGATGATTCCGCCCCCGGAATCACACATCAACAAACAAATGCGGATAACGACTCATCATGTCACTCTCCGTTTCCCAGGTGAGATTTGGCACATTCGCATGTTTCCATCGGACAAGCACTAATTCCACCATCTGCGTCATAGCTTCTTAGTCTTACGTTCAACGATTTCCTCTTGTTCTTCAATTAAACTTTTGTTCTCATCAATTCTTAACTCATAAATTGGAATTATGTCAGGAACTTCTCTCGTGAACTTCCTCAAATAACACACATCGAAAGTGTTATGAATACCATTCGGTTCTTCGGGTAATTCTAGCTTGTAAGCTTGATTCCTAATCCTCTGAAGAACTTTAAACGATCCAATAAACCTTAGACTTAACTTTTTCCTTTTTCCAAACCGTATAAATCCCTTCCACGGTGAGACTTTATGCAAAACCAAATCCCCAACTTCAAATGTAATCGGTCTTCGCTTTTTGTGAGCATAACTCTTTTAACAATCTTGAGCCGCTAACATACTCTCCCTAATTGTTTTCAGCTTTTCAGCAGTTTGATGGACTATCTCCGGTCCCATAAACTACTTTTCCCCAGCCTCAAGCCAACAAGACGGCGTGCGACACTTCTGTCCGTACAAAGCTTGATAAGGTGCCATCTTAATGCTCGAGTGGAAACTATTATTGTAGGAAAATTCTACCAAAGGTAAATGTTCATCCCAGTTACCTTGGAATTCCAGGGTACATGCTTTCAGCATATCTTCAAGCTTTCGTATCGTTCATTCGCTCTGACCATCAGTCTGTGGATGGTAAGCTGTACTTAAACACAACTTGGTACCCAATTCCTCTTGTAGACTTTTCCAAAATCGCGAGGTGAAACGGTTGTCACGATCAGATACAATTGTTAACGAAACACCGTGAAGCCTCACAATTTCCTTTACGTAAGAATTTGCAAGCTTATCCATAGACCATTTCTCATTAGCTGCTATGAAATTCGCACTCTTAGTGAAGCGATCAACGACTACCCAAATCATGTCGTGACCATTTTTAGTTACGGGCAGTTTAGTGACAAAATCCATAGCAATGTCTTCCCATTTACCCATAGGCACAGGTAAGGGTTCTAAACTCCCATATGATTTCTGATGCTGTGCCTTAACCCGCGCACACGTCACACACTCCGCCAGGTACTTTGCAATATCAAGTTTCATCGTTGGCCACCAGTAATAGTGTTTCACGTCCCTATACATTTTAGTGCTACCGGGATGAATCGAGTACATGGTTTTGTGAGCTTCTTCCATCAGAAGATCTCTTACTCCTCCAGACTTAGACACCCAAATTCGATCTTGGAATACCTTCATTCTGTGACTGTTTACACCGAACACTAACGTTTTGCCCAAACGTTCTCCCTTTCGGTCATTCTTCTCAGAAGCTTCTTCTTGAGCTTTCTTTATACTCTCCAAAATTGTCAAGACAACTTCTATTCTCAACGCTCTTGGCCTTTTTCTTTCAAGATTGAGTTTCCGACTGAGAGCATCAGCGACAACATTAGCTTTACCGGGATGGTAAAGTATCTCACAGTCGTAGTCTTTAAGTAACTTTAGCCAGCGTTGTTGCCTCATATTCAATTCTTTCTAATTAAATAGATATTGGAGACTCTTATGATCAGTGAAAAGTTTACACTTCAAGCCATAGAGGTAATGCCTCCATATCTTTAGAGCAAATACTACCGCTGCCAACTCCAAATCATGAGTGGGGTAGCTCTTTTCATGCTCTTTCAGCTGTCGAGACACATATGTTATCACCTTTTCTCTTTGGGTCAACACACAACCCAATCCAACACCAAACGCATCACTATAGACAGCGAAGTCCTCAACTCCGTCGGGTAGAGAAAGAATCGGTGCTTCAAATAGCTTCTTCTTTAGTAACTCGAATGATTCTTTATGCTTATCACTCTAAGTATAAGTAGCTCCTTTATGGGTCAAAGATGTTAGTGGAGTAGCGATCGAAGAAAAGCCTTGGATAAACCTTCGGTAATATCCAACTAATCCCAAAAAGCTTCGGATCTCCATGGGACTTTTCGGTTGTTCCCACTTCATCACAGCTTCAATCTTTGCTGGATCAACCATTATCCCTTCTTGGTTGACCATGTCACCCAAGAATTGGACTTCTCGAATCCAAAAATCACATTTGGAGAACTTGGCATATAGCTTCTCCTTCTTCAAGACTTCCAACACTTCTCGCAAGTGTCTGTCATGCTCCTCATGGATTTTCGAGTAAATCAGAATGTCATCTATGAACACTATCACAAATTTATCAAGGAACGGTTTACAAACCATGTTCATTAAATCCATGAATGCTACTGGAGCATTGGTAGTCCAAACGACATAACCAAAAACTCATAGTGTCCATATCGTGTTCTGAATGCAGTCTTCTCGAATCATGCTCTCTCACTTTCAGCTGATGATATCCTGACCTTTGGTCGATCTTTGAAAAATAGCTTGAACCTTGTAGTTGATCGAACAGGTCATTAGTACTTGGCAATGGATATCTATTCTTTATCTTTACCTTATTCAGCTCTCTGTAATCAATGTATATTCTCATACTCCCGTCCTTTCTCTTTACGAATAACACCGGAGCTCCCCAGGGTGATGAACTAGGTCTAATGAAACCTTTGTACAATAACTCCTGAAGTTGCATCTGTTGGATTAATGTCTAAGTCCATAACTATATTTGGTATGTACTTGACCCGACCCGGCATGGTCCATTTGGGTTGCACTTCACCGACATAATTTATATGGATAATCTTTTAAGAATAGTATGTTTTGATTAATATTAATATATTATAAGTTCTAATATATTAATATGGAATCATATTATTTAATTAGTATTGATCAAGAATTAATTTATAATTAATTAAGTGATCAAAAGGAACTAATTAAATATAGACTCTTATATATATGGAATGGGCCAAGTTCATGTAGGTTGGGCTAAGCTTTCATGGATAGTCCATGGAGTGTTTAACCCATGGATCCTAGGAAATGAAAGGTCATGGGTATTAGGGTTTAACCCTAATCCTCCATACTATATAAAGATGTCCTTGGTTGGTGAAATTGGCACTAGTGTGGTACACTAAGAAGGGCTAGCCAATTTCACTAGAGAGAAACAAGTATCCATATTCTCTAATGTCTTCCAAGGTGTTTTGGTGATTTGTGATTCCATTTGAGGCTTCCACACTATTGGGGCTAAGCTCTTAAAGCTTGAAGACATCAAGCTACATCAAAAGGTATGTCATCTAACTAGTACTTTGTAGTATAAGAACTTCATAATATGCTAGTTAGGATTAAAGCCTTGGAAAGTTCTTATTTGCATGTATTATAGAGAAAACATAGATCCAAGGTTTATAGGGTTTCATGTACACCATAGGAGTGTTAGAGTGCTCAAAACCCAACAGTGGTATCAAAGACTAGGCTTGTTTTCTTGTTATACTTGCAAAACTGCTTAAAAAATCGAAATTGTTGGTGTCTGATCATCAGACTCGGCGAGTCCATCAGGAGACTCGGCGAGTCCATGCCTAAAAAGTGATCAAATCGATCCAACTCGCCGAGTTGGTTCATGCACTCGACGAGTTGGTTCATGCACTCGACGAGTTGGACCCCCAGACAGCATAAATTCGACTTTTTTGGCTGGAATTGGACTAGGAACATTACCCAAAGATGTTTTGGACTTATAAACTTGTTTTTTGATGTGGTAATGTTCATGCTAATCCAATTTTAAAGATAATTGTCAATAGATTCATGTTTTGTATTAGTTTAAAGTGTTACTCTAATTACATGGAAAAGTTTGATTTGAATTATCTTGTTTATATGAGTTGCTTAGATTAATAGAAGTTATGTGAAATTGTTGTTTTCAATCCAAATTAATCTAAGAATTGATTCTAAAATGTGTTTTTGTAACTTGTCCTCAAGTTATATGAAAAGTCACATTTAAGAATCATAAAACTCATAAAAGTTGGCAAAGGTTACAAAAATGAAGAGTCTAGTTCTAATTAAATGGTTTTATGACTCCATAACTTGTCCTCAAGTTATGGAGGACCAAGAGTCTCTTCATTTAATAAAATAAAATAAAAAGGTGTAACCTTAATTAATTCCATAAGTTATAAAATAAAGAAAAGTTAATTCTTTTATTAGATTAAAGTCTTCCATAACTTGTCCTTAAGTTATGGAACTTGAAGAGTTTTTTAATTAAAACTACTTTAAACACATAAGTTATGGAATAAGAAAAGTTTTGAAAGTTACAAAACTTGCCCTCAAGTTTTGGAATTTGAAAAGTTTTCTCTTATGAATACTTTAATTCCAAGTTAGCCCTTAGAATTTTAAAGAGTTAAAATTCAACCCTTATACTTTATAATATTATAAGTTAATAATATATATGTATAAGAGTAAAGTCAGTCTTACCGCTAGTACGCCTCATTCACGAAGCCGGTCTATAAGGTGGGTATAAGGTTGTTGCCTATAAAATGGCAACTTAATGGGTGTCCACTCTCACCCACCGCTTGCTTGACTGGTGGAGGGTCGTTAGCCGAACGGGTTTGACAGGACTATAATTCTCCCTTCATTAAAAGTATTAATGATAAATAATAAGTAACTAAACTCTTAATAATACCCAATCTTAGTTACTTAGGAAAATGTGAATAAGGTGCTAATCCATGAAATTACACTTTGCACTTTGTTTAAGTCGGTTAGTGGAGCGTGTGTGGTTAACCGGCACACTAACGCGTATTAAACAAGGTAGGCAAAGGGTAACTTAATGTTTATCATAGTATCGATGGAGCATGTGTGGTTAACCGGCACATCGATTGAGGAGTAAACACTTAAGGGTACCAAGTAATTTGCATGGTTACTTCACACCTTGTTTTGTGATCCTCGGCATCCCAGTCACAAAACCTGAAGGGCACACTCGAGATTGAAACATGCCATTGAACAGTTCAATGAATCTCAAAAGATCTAGGAGTTTCAAAACCAATTAAAACCTAATAATACATTTCGTTTATCTTGGTGGAAATTGGTGAATCGACATTCACCTACCTTCAAATATTTTATATCTTGGATTACGACATCCCTCTTCTAAGTTATAAAATAGTTTGTTGGGTCCTAGCCTTAATATTTCATATTGTGTGTCATATTAAGGACTTAAGATCAACTATCTTGAATATCTCCCAAAACATGTCTGGTTTAGACATTTATGATCTTCCCAAATCTCTTGAAACAAGCTTTCCTAAATGAAGATGATGTCCCATGGAAATCATACTTCATTCACCTCCTCCAATTATTCTCCCTAACCCACAAGTTCAAGGTCACTCAAGCCCTATTGGCAAGGCAAGGTCTAGGTGTGATCACATCTTGGAGATGTAGTCACATATTGACAAGCCGGGAGAGTTGGGTGTCAAAGTCTTGAGAAAGTTGGTGGTTCAATCACTTTCTAAGTCACATAGTGAGTTCCTTTGGGACACCTATGAAACAGACTATGACAAGACCCTTAATGATCTTATCTATTTGTTAAGATCAACTTCCTTAAAACTTGATGGACATTGACAATAGTGACACATGAAATCCAGAAAAGCATTCTCTTCCCAATGGAAAGGGATCGGCCATAGTCAACTCGGTTGACCAAATGGTAAAGAGAAAAACTAAGTCTGTGATAGTCCCATGTACCATTATCAAAGGGTCCATATGTTAATATTGCCAAAGAAAGGGGCATTGGTTGCGAAGCTGCCAAACTTACCTAAGGATGTTAAAGTCAATAAGTTTGACTCTACTTCAGGTAAAGTCCACTATCTAACTCTGTTAAGTTTCTATTATGAGATTCCTGATACATGATGTGACTGGGTCACATGGTGATGTTTTAAGAATCAAAGAAAAATGAAGAAACTTAAAGAAAGAATATGCTGAATCTGACCGCATAGATGGATTTCTATTGCATAGTTTGAAGATCGGATTTTTGAGCTACTTCTTAGGAGTTATGAGATATTGCTTAGGAATAGATAACAACAAGTTTTCATATGGATTGTAAGGATAAGTTTTTCCGCAAAGTTTTAAAATAAAAGTAAAATTTTTGATTTTATTTATTTTAAAATATCCTTACAATGGCATTTAAGGAAAAATTGTTGCTTATATGATTCCATTAATAGCAAGAGTGGAAATATGAAATTTATTATTTCATTTGTGGTAATGTCTAAATTTACCAAATAAGGAAAGATTCCCATCACCCAAGTTTCAATTGGACCGGAACTTGGAATCATGCAAGTTGTATAGCATGATGAATGAGAACTTTCAAGTATTGGAAAATTAAGACTAATTACTTGTTCACATGGATGTGTGAGTCAAGTGAAGGACTAAGGGATCGAGTACACATTCTTGTGCACTGATTAAGTCCACCACAAAATTCATCATAGTTTACTAAAGCTCAGTAAACATGATTATAATTACAAGCTTAAGTGTAACTCTGAGACATTGGAAAAGGTTCCAATGTATGGCAGAGCGAATAAGAAGAATCAACTTAGGCAGAAGGATAAAAGTTTCTCAAATCTGAAAAGATGGGAGAGTACTTTAGTATCAGTTTTTGTGATCATCTTAATGATTAAGAAACCATATCAAAGTTAGTTCTCTAAGGAAATCTTAGTGTATTCTTATGACTAAGAAGAGGAACTTGAATTGTTGAAATGGTTAAATCAAGAAGATGAGTCATACTTCATTCCAATACAAGTCTTAGAGTCATACTCCAAGATTGTAACTTGAGTGACATGTCTTAAAGAAGGTTTAAAACACTTGTCAAATGTAAGAGTAAAAGTTTTTTTACTCTTGTACATTTGAAATTGGTAAGTTGTGATGTTTTGGATAAAACAAAGACCAGCTTAGGCCAATTGTGTGAAGTGTTTGTCTTGGTTAGAATCCACACTATCTCTTGGATGTTTGACAAGGGAATCTTATATGTCAAGAGGACAGTGGGAGTCTTAAAGGTCTTGAAAGTCTCAAGAACTAATCAAGAATAAAACCTGAAGTTCTTCACTAGCACACGACTTGAGGTTTATAACCTATTGTGTTGACATATTCTTTGCTCATTCCAGTTAAAGTTGGCTTTGCATATGAGTTCTTAGAGTTCTCAATTAGTTGCACAACAACTTGGAAGCAATGGCAGGCCCTTGAGCTGCCAGGTGGCAAGAAATTAAGATTGAGTTCAGTCCATAAGAGTTTGGATTTGTCATTATCCTTGTCTTGCGACTATGGTTTTGATAATTCACATGGATAAGAACACATACACCATTAAATCTAAGTGTCATAAGGTTTCTGTCCGATTCATGAAAATGATAGTGAGGAAACACTTTCACTAAGTAGATGTTAGCTTAGATAGCAATTGTGATATTTGCATTCTCAAAGTCGTTAGTGGAGCGTGTGTGGTTTACCAGCACACTAACTTGGACTTGTGAGAAGTGGCAAAAAGGTCTAACCATTATGATTATGGCATCCCTCTTCATAATTGTTTAGACACACAAGTGTGTTATCTAAGGGAAGGTGTATGATTTTGATAAAGTTTTATCAAAACAATCTAGTATCAGAAATCTGAACTTTGGTAAGAAAGTCAGCTGATTTCTGAGTACATGTCAAAGCTAGTGGGAGCATAAGTGTTATGCTAATAATCATCATGTTAGTGGGAGCATGATAATTATGATAAGTATTGCAAGTTAGCAATGTTAATTATAGAAAACAAAAGTTTCAATTGGGAAAGAGTTGTTTTGCTATAATTAAGGGAGAGGAAATTATACTTTATCTCAAATCTATAAGCTTAGATCGTGAGGTTTTAATCATTTAGTTAAGGAGGCAACTCTTGGTCAGAAGTGATAGTCAAAATGGAATATGGAAATGTTTCAAAGTTAGAAATTATTCAATCTGTTTAAGATTAGGAAACTTAATGCAAGAAGTATGTTCCCAAGGAGCTGATCTCCTTTGGAATGGTCTGTAATGGTTGTTGTCAAGTCCTTCTGATTTTGTGCATAATCATTACAAGAGGTTCAATGCATATAAGTTTAGAATCTGACAGATTTCAGTAAATGGCATGAATTTAGAATTCTTGCATTTGCAGTAAGGATTTGGGAGTGTGAAAAGAGAATCATTGAAGTTATGTTCAATTGATCTAGCTCACAAAGTAGAGATCATAGACAAACATAGTATGCATACTTGGTGTATGGCATGACTAGTGTTTAGAAAACATAGTGTACATGCTTGGAGCATGGGACGACTATTGTTTTAAATTCAAGAATAAAGTTGATAGCTGAAACAGTATACAATGAATAATGTGTAATCATATGGTGATAAATAAAAGGTGTTTTATTTATGTTCATAGGTTTTGATACCATATTGGATTCAATTATTATTGTGTTTCACTTTGCATGTTTTGACTTCCCGAATAAACTAGGTTATTCTTCCGGAATGACTAAGTTATTCAAACTATCCACAGTCGGTCATATGTTGGAAGTAGATATAAATTAAGACTGTCATGGGTTGGCTTGTAGAGGTCTAAGGTGTTGGACAAAGGGCTACAACACTCATGAGTGCTCATAAGTTCTGAGTATTGGATTCAACCCGCGCTCATTGGAATCACTTCATGGATTTTATCACGAGTAATCATGAGACGATAATATCTTATATTCTTCAAACCTAGAGATATGAGTTGTTACTATGAGTTGGTTGTACATTGATTACACGAAAACACATTCGGTAACTCGGTGTTATAAAACGTGCCTTTGTGTATGATTCAACAAATAGTAGAACAAGCCATATGAGTCGAAGTTTATCCATTCCTTTTACCTTCAGGATAAAAGAGATATATGTGGGCCCCTCGATTATTTGATGATGACAAATGGAAGTGCTCGGCCGGGCCAGGACTGATTTGATTTGTTCAATTAGTCAGTCGTCATAAATCGGAAATCGGGAAACAACAAATGGACAGAGAGAATGATTATAATCCATGTCTCAGTCCATATGATATCTAGAATGGAGGAATATATGATCCCTTATCTAATGGACAAGTTCGTTGACAAGATCAGAGTTCGACAGCGGCTTTAAGAGCTACGATTGCCAGTTAGATTTGAAGTCATACGCAATAATAGTTTTAGACTTATCCAAGTGGGAGACTGTTGGATTAATGTCTAAGTCCATAACTATATTTGGTATGTACTTGACCCGACCCGGCATGGTCCATTTTGGTTGCACTTCACTGACACAATTTATATGGATAATCTTTTGAGAATAGTATGTTTTGATTAATATTAATATATTATAAGTTCTAATATATTAATATGGAATCATATTATTTAATTAGTATTGATCAAGAATTAATTTATAATTAATTAAGTGATCAAAATGAACTAATTAAATATGGACTCTTATATATATGGAATGGGCCAAGTTCATTTAGGTTGGGCTAAGCTTTCATGGATAGTCCATGGAGTGTTTAACCCATGGATCCTAGGAAATGAAAGGTCATGGGTATTAGGGTTTAACCCTAATCCTCCATACTATATAAAGATGTCCTTGGTTGGTGAAATTGGCACTAGTGTGGTACACTAAGAAGGGCTAGCCAATTTCACTAGAGAGAAACAAGTATCCATATTCTCTAAAGTCTTCCAAGGTGTTTTGGTGATTTTTGATTCCATTTGAGGCTTCCACACTATTGGGGCTAAGCTCTTAAAGCTTGAAGACATCAAGCTACATCAAAAGGTATGTCATCTAACTAGTACTTTGTAGTATAAGAACTTCATAATATGCTAGTTAGGATTAAAGCCTTGGAAAGTTCTTATTTGCATGTATTATAGAGAAAACATAGATCCAAGGTTTATAGGGTTGCATGTACACCATAGGAGTGTTAGAATGCTCAAAACACAACAACATCATCAGCTCCTTCATCTCCGTTGGTGCTAATCGGTAAGGTGTTTTTCTTATTGGTGTCGTCCTTGGTAACAAGTCTATTCTGAACTCCACTTGTCTATCAGGTGGTAATCCGGGAAGATCTTTGGGAAATACTTCTGGATAATCACACACAATAGGAATGCTCTACATCTCCTTTTTCTCCTTCTTAGCGTCGATCATGAATGCTAGATATGATGTACATCCCTTGGCCAAACACCTTCTTGCTTTCATTAGGGAAATAACTCCAGAATTTACTCTGCGTTTGTCCCCAAACACCATAAATGATTCTTTCCCCGACGGGTTTACTTTTACTATTTTTTTCTGCACAATATTTCTGCATCATTGGCGCTGAGCCAATCCATCCGCAACACGATGTCGAAATCATTTAGCTCGATGGGAAATAATTTCTCATGGAACTTATTCCCATTCAAATCAATGAAGATGTTTTTCATAATATGGCTAACAGGTACAAACTTGCCACTAGCAACTTCGACTAATAAAGCATTATCTAGTCTATCAATAGGCAAAGCTAGTTTTCTACCAAATTCATGCGAAATAAAGGAGTAGTTGGATCCATAATAAAATAAAATTTGGGCAGGCAATTCGTTTACGAGAAAGGTACCTGAAGCGATGTCACACCCCCGAACCAGACGGCGGAAACGTCCGAGGGCTATTGTGACTCAATTGAATACCATCACAATGAATACACATGAAACATAACATCATACATCACCAAACATTGAAATATTACAACTGGTAGCGTTTACATTCAGTACATTGATCCATAACATTTCATGCCCAAAAGTAAATTGTTCGATACTAATTAAACAAACAACAAGACATTACTGAGTACATTTTTCCCTTTCGATTTACCTGTTACCTGAGAATACAAGTATTTTGAAAAACATCAACATATGAAATGTTGGTGAGTTCATAAGTAATGTTTGAAATATAATGTTTTGTATTGTTTTGAAAACCACCAGAAAATCCGATATTTTCTGAAAAGAGCATAGTATAAAAAGTGTGAAGATCCGTAAGTATGCTTGTTTGTTTCTATAAATGTAAAAAAAAAGGAATTTGTTAAACTTGGTATGCATCTCGTAGGTGTATGAATTGAAAACCCTAGGAAAACCCGATGTTTTCCTAATACTTTGAATTAAGCGTTTTATATTTTGTTATTTCGTTGCGACGTGTGTATTCGATGAGTGCCGGTGACATTGGATTAATTATGGATTGTGAATTGTTATAAACACACATTAATGAAAATGACTAGTTTACAACTATACAACCGATCCCTTAGGCGTCGTTCGTACTATTCACTTAATCCAACCACCCTGACTTCTCATATCCCCACAACCGAGGAGGAAAAGAGGGTACGAAGCCCCCGATATTTCCATAAGTCGTTCAAGGCTATCGTGAATGCGAAGGGCCCTTAGCCCGACTCGCATTGGTGAATTCTCGACTTCGATAGCAGTACCAAAGGACCCTTGGGGCCCAACAGCACAAAAGCCATTGCAAGTCCTTTTACACGGAATTAGGTCATATAAGACCCAACTACATGTAAGCGAGTTTCCTTCGGGCCTAAAGATCATGTCATTGGGCTAGCTAGGCCCAACTAGCACGATTTGAAACTTTCGGGCCCAAAGATGGTGTATCCACGTCTGGTGTATTCCCACGTGTGTATTGACTTCCCAAAATTTCCGCGTGTGTATTGAAGTAGCGTCGTGTTATTAAGTTCGGATTCGTTATTGATTCGAGACCGAATCAGTTCGTTTGATAACGATTTTGGGTGTTGAAGGTGTATTATATTTCGTCGATAGTCGTGGTACTAGTATTCCATCCTAACAGATTTATTGTTTAAAATCACTGGAATTTTTCTTTTGCAACCCCTTTCTTTTGGATAAATTTTCAATTTTAGCCCTTTGTCTAAAAGAACTTCCGTTTTAGTCCTTAAACCATTTTTCTTGACACTTTAGTATAAAAACTTATTGAAAGGGTATTTTTCAGCTCAAGATGAAGTTTTCTCGGCTGAAACCTCAATTTTCGCAATTTTTACATTTTTGGCCCAAAATAGAAATTTTTTGCATCTTTAGTCCCTTTTGAATATGAAAAGTATTTTTAACCCTTGAAATGGACTTGGAGCACTAGTATTCCTATGTTTTACAGAAAAATACAGATTCAGCCCCTCTAGTTTGAAAATCTCGCAATTTGGGCCTTGTTGGGCCGAAAAGTGCATTTTTGGCCCAATAGGTTTAAAATTTTCCATTTTGGTCCTTCAAAAGAGTAATTTTCCAGAAAATACATTTTTGTAACTGTTTTAACTCATCTCAACCATCAGAATTTGAATTTTGACATTTTGGGCCCTTTAACTTTATATTTTTAACATTTAAAGTCCAAAAATGGGATTTTAGCCCAAAGGAGTTCATATTAACCAACTTGGTTATTTTTCTAGAGTTGATTTGTATGAAATAATATGATTTATACTTATTTCATTCAACATAATGTAGATCTCGGTTTTGAGTTCCTTTTTGACTAGATCCAACACCATAATCACATAAGAACATGTAAATAAACATAGAAATCACACAAAGCATACATATACTCATAGATCTACACATTTGCTTGTCTTCTCCCCCCACAAAACTTATAAAAACCGAAAAATAGGGGGTATGAAGCTCACCTTTGGGTGTGGTTTCGGTTTTGGAGAAGAGATGGAAAGAAATGAGGTGATTTTTGGCCCTAGCAACCTTTCCTTGAAGATCTCGAGTTTAGGAGCTTCTAAGGTGCAAGATCACAAGATTGAATGAATTTAGAAGAGATTTTTATGAAGTGAAGGGAGTTAGATCATAAGTTAGCCATTAACTTACCTTAGATGATGAATCACTTTATGAAGATCCTTATGCTTCTAGCCAAATTTTCAAGATCTTGGATGGAGAGAGTGGGTGATTCTTGAGTAATTTAGAGAGTGTTTTTGTGAGGTGTGTGTGTGTGTGTGCTCTCAGCCAAAACAAGAAGGGAGGGGAGGAGTGAGAAGCTTGACAAGATTGTTGCATGGAGATATGTGTGTTGCATGGAAAACCTAAGGACAAAAATGAGGTGTCATGAAATAAGTCAACTCTTCCTTTTCTTTTGGGCTTGTCTTGGGCCGAGAATAGAGAGAGGAGAGAAAGGATTTTTGGGCTTTTTGCCCCTAAGCCCATATTAGAGTTAGGTTGAATGATTGTTGGCCTTATAAAATATAAGTGTGATTTTTATGCTTTATTAGGCTAGATTAGGTTAATTATGGTCCATAGTAGTTCGTATAATTGATTTATTTCATTCTAGGCCCAATATGGCCCAAAATGTTGGAAATAAATGAAAGTGGGTCCAATTAGAGCCCATTTAAGGTTCTAAGCCCAAGATAGTCAAGTTGGAAGCTTATTGGCCCAATAAGGAAGTCCTAGTCCAAAATGGACCTACACAAGAACTTCTAGGGTTTCCAATTACTTGTTGACTATTTGAAATGCTTGTATGGTGTACTTGATTGAAATTTTGTTGCCATGAAGTAAGTATCTTACATGCTCTTAAGTTTTTGATTCAACATTTTACTTGAGTGTTGTGATTACAAGACACAAAATTTCTAGTTGTGACATCATCCCCCCGTTAGAGGGAATTTCGTCCTGAAATTCTGTTTGAAAGCTAGATTTGAGAATGCTAGAATAGGTGAGGGTACTTTTGCTTCATTTGGTCTTCGCGTTCCCACGTGAATTTTGGTCGACGCTTTGTGTTCCACCGTACTTTCACGATCGGGATGCGACTTTGCTTAGTACGCTTCACCTCCCTGTCAATGATTTCAAGCGGCTCTTCCACGAACAGGAGATTCTCGTTGATTTCGATCTCGTCAAGGGGAATTACGAGTGTTTCATCTGATAGGCACTTCTTTAGATTAGAGACATGGAACACGGGGTGTACACTGTTTAGCTCTGCGGGTAGTTGCAGTTTGTATGCCACTGGACCTATTCGGGCGACGATTTCGAAAGGTCCAATGTATCCTGGGTTCAATTTTCCCCACTTCCCAAAACGAATAACTCCTTTCCAGGGTGAGACTTTTAACAGTACTCGATCCCCGACCTGAAATTCTAAGGGCTTTCGCCGTTTATCGGCGTAGCTCTTTTGTCGGTCGCGCGATGCTTGTAATCGAGCTCTGATTTGAATGATCTTTTCCGTGGTTTCACAAATGATCTCCGGTCCCGTTAGCGCCTTGTCCGACGAGAGTGCTCTTGCTAGCTGGGTGTCGCCTACTTCAGCCCAACATAACGGCGATCTACACTTACGCCCGTATAGTGCTTCGAAAGGATCGACCTTAATGCTCGAATGGTAACTGTTGTTATACGAGAATTAGACTAAAGGTAAATGGGTATCCCAAGACTTCCCAAAGTCTATCACACATGCGCAAAGAATGTCCTCGAGCGTTTGAATGGTTCGTTCACTTTGACCATCCGTTTGTGGATGATAAGCGGTGCTCATGTCGAGATGAGTTCCCAGTGCTTTCTGGAGTGATTGCCAAAAACGTGAAGTGAACCTACTGTCTCTGTCCGAGATAATAGACACTGGCACTCCATGGAGTCTCACGATTTTGCGAATGTATAAACGTGTCAATCTCTTCATCTTGTAGGATTCTTTTATTGGCAGGAAATGGGCAGATTTCATCAGTCGGTCGACTATTACCCATATGGTGTCTAGTCCATCCGACGTCTTAGGTAGCTTGGTCACGAAATCCATAGAAATTCCTTCCCATTTCCACTCAGGGATTACTGGTTGCTGCAATAACCATGAGGGCTTCTGGTACTCCACCTTTACCTTGGCACACGTAAGGCACTTACTAACATAGGTGGCGATTTCCGCCTTCATGTTAGGCCACCAATAGTGTTGTTTGATATCCGAATACATCTTGTCTGAGCCGGGATGGATGGAGTATCGCGTCTTGAGAGCTTCCTTCATGACCACCTCCCTAAATCCTCCGAGTTTAGGGACCCAAATACGGGTCATGAAATAGTATACTCCATTCTCCTTTGCCTCTAGGTTCTTCTCCATTCCGCGTAATGCTTTGCTTGCTCTATTTTCCTTCTTCATGGCCTCTGACTGGGCTACCCCAATTTGATTGGTTAGGTGAGATTGAATGGTTATTGAGAGAGTTTTCGTACGACGATTAGAGTACTCCTTCCGGCTCAATGCGTCAGCTACCACGTTGGCCCTGCCCGGGTGGTACTTGATTTCACACTCGTAATTGTTTAATAATTCAACCCATCTTCGTTACCTCATGTTCAACTCTTTCTGGTTCAAGATGTGCTGGAGACTCTTGTGGTCCGTGAAGATGGTTCACTTCGTACCATAAAGGTAATGCCTCCAAATCTTCAGGGCAAAGACCACGGCTCCCAATTCTAGGTCATGGGTCGTATAATTCACTTCGTGCGTCTTTAGTTGGCGGGATGCGTAAGCTATCACCCTTCCATGCTGCATGAGAACGCAACCTAAGCCCTGATTTGATGCGTCACAGTAGACCACGAAATCTTCCGTTCCCTCCGGTAGAGATAGTACCGGGGCACTACAGAGAGCTTGCTTCAGGGTTCGGAATGCGACTTCTTTTTTGTCCGTCCATTTGAATGGTACGCCCTTTTTTGTAAGCGAGGTAAGTGGCTTGGCGATCTTAGAGAAGTTTTGAATGAATCTCCTATAGTAGCCTGCTAGACCCAAGAATTGACGGATTTCCGTGGGTGTTGTCGGGACTGCCCATCCTTCAACAGCTTTAACCTTAGAGGGATCTACATGAATTCCATCTTGGCTAACAACATGACCTAGGAAGTTCACACTACGGAGCCAGAACTCACACTTGGAGAGTTTTGCGTATAGCTTTTCCGATCGCAGAGTTTCTAGGATTTGTTGGAGATGTTGGCCATGCTCTTCTTCGCCTCGGGAATAGACGAGAATGTCGTCGATGAAGACAATGACAAAGTTGTCGAGGAATGGTCGACAGATTCGGTTCATCAGATCCATAAATGCGGCAGGGGAATTTGTTAGACCGAAGGGCATTACGACAAATTCATAATGTCCGTAACGAGTTCGAAAAGCGGTTTTAGGAATATCCTCTTCCCGGACTTTGAGTTGATGGTATCCGGACCGTAGATCTATCTTAGAAAAGTAACTAGCTCCTTGGAGCTGGTCAAATAGATCGTCGATTCGTGGGAGTGGGTAGCGATTTTTGACAGTGAGTTTATTTAACTCTCTGTAATCGATGCACATTCTAAAAGATCCGTCCTTCTTTTTGACAAAGAGGACTGGAGCTCCCCATGGCGAGTAACTAGGTCAGATGAATCCCTTGTTCAAGAGTTCACTGAGTTGGCTGGACAATTCCTGCATTTCAGCAGGAGCTAGCCGGTAGGGTGATTTAGCGAGAGGAGTTGCTCCTGGAACGAGGTCAATTCGGAACTCCACTTGTCTCTCTGGGGGTACTCTAGGAAGATCTTCAGGAAACACGTCTGGGAGCTCACGTGCTACTGGAATGTCTTGAACGTTAACCTCTTCCTTGGTTTTATCCACTATGTGAGCTAGGAACGCCAAATTGTTCTTTCGTAGATGTTTCCGTGCCTGGATGCACGAGATGAGGCGAAGGTTCAAGCTAGGTTTGTCTCCGTAAATTACTAGGGTTCCGTGATTGGGAAGGTGAAGACGAACGGCCTTCTCGTGACACATAATTTCAGCATGGTGGGGGCTTAACCAGTCCATGCCGATAATCACGTCGAAACTCCTAATGGAAACCGGCATTAAGTCTATTCGAAAGACGTGTTGATTTAAGGTTAGGGTACATCTGGTGTAGATTTCCCCGGTGGATTCGGTTTTCCCATTAGCCATTTCCACCGTAAAGGTTTCATTGAGCTTCTGGGGTTGTTGTTTAAATAAATGCTTAAATTTATTTCTCACGAAGCTTTGCTCTGCTCCGGTGTCAAATAGGATGCATGCATAAGTGTGGTTTAGGAGAAACATACCAGTAACAACAGCGGGGTCCTAAATCGCCTCTCCCTGACCCATGGTCAGCATCCTTCCTGTTCCTCCATTTCCAGGATTGTTGTTGTTGGGGAAATCTCGGCGGAAATGCCCAGTCCTCCCACACCCATAGCATGTGTGGCTAGGTCCTGCATTGTTGCCGCCGGTGGTGATGTTGTTGTTGTTGTTGCTGCTTCCTTGTTGTTGGTTCTGAGGAGGGTAAGCCCTGCAATACCTTGCTGTATGTCCCTTTCGATTGCAACTGGTGCACTGCAACTCCTTGCATTCTCCATTGTGATGGAAACCGCACTTGTTGCACTTGGGAAGATTACCAGAATAAGGTTTGGGAGCATTTGAAGCAGCTGAGGCTGGAGCTTCTGGTGTGGCTGGAACTGGTGCGGTGGCAGCATTAATTGCCACTATCTGCTGCTTCTTAGAGGTCTCGGGGCCCTGACGCCCCTTCCTCTTGTTGTTCTTCCCTTTCTTGCCGTCACCTTCCTTCTTGCCTTCAGCCTCCGCTGGCTTCTCACCCTTTTTGTTGTTGTGGTCATACAGCTTCTTCGCCAATCTTTTTGCACTGTCAAAAGTTTCGGGGTTTGCAGCTATCACGTTCCCTTGGATCGGAGAGGTTAGTCCCCAGATGAATAGCTCAATCTTCTTTCCTTCCGAGGTGATCATACCCGGGCATAACAGAGATAGTTCACTAAATCTCGATATGTAGGCATCGATATTCGCATTCTGCACAGTGAGGTTCCACAGCTCTTGCTCCATTTTCTGAATCTCACCTTGTGGGCAGTATTCAGCCATCAGCATTTCTTTCATTTCCGACCACGGAATGGAGTTGGCTACAGGGAGTGTCATGGCTTCCACGTGTCCGTTACACCAAGTGAGCGCTTGATCAACAAAAGTGCAGGCTGCGAACTTCACCTTCATCGCCTCAGGACAATCGCATATCTCGAATACCGATTCCACCTTCTCGATCCATCGCTTCAGAGTGATCACCCCTCCAGTGCCGTTAAAAGTTCGTGGTTTGGCGTTTGTGAAGTCCTTGTAGGTACATGTTTTGGTGGGTCCTTGATTCATTCCGTTGTTCGAACTCCTGGCCCCTTGTCTGTTGCCTCCTCTGTTGTTCTCTTGGTGAATTTGTGCCATAGCTGCGGTGACCGCAGCAGATACGGCCGCCTGGAATGCAGTGGTGTCAGCTTCGGGTGGGGTTGGTCCAGGGTTTCCACGAGTAGGTCGGCGAGGCATCTTTCTGTCATGAAACGGAAAGATGTTGAGTGTTTGGGGTTTCTGTGAGGTTGTGATCCTACTGACTAGGTGCATGGTACAAACTTAAACACTTCTACCATTTAGCATACAATCATAGATTCTCAACACATAGCAATTTGTAATGTCATAATAAAACACGCAAAAGTTCACTAATATTATCCGCATTTAATACATGAAAATTTTGCTCGTAGGAGCATACATGAGTGACACTAGTTCGACAGCATAACGGCTCTATGAGTAGTGTAGTCACTTAAACATAGAGTCGGGGTACATAGTATAGTTCCTAATGACCTAGTAAGATAAGTCTATCCCTAATACTCCGTGGTGCGTCCTACATAGTGGCAGGGTCATATGCCGAAATGTTGTGCCAGCAACTGAGCCATCTCCGTCATGTCTCCAATAACCTCATCCCGCTCATGCTCAGCTCGCCCTGCCCGGGCCTCCATGGCGCACAACTGTTGCCGCAGGGCGGCGATCTCAGCTTCGGGAGAACGGTTCTCCCTTGGGGGGTTCATTGGTGGAGCGGGGTGGTCTGGTTGCGCCTCGTCCACACACGACGTGGTGTGATCCTTGTCCAGGTCTTGACCTTCCTCGATGTCATCGTCGGTCTCCCCGAACTCGTAGTCGGTGTCTATGTATTCTTCAGGTCCGACGTCGTGTGCTTCCTCTGGATTCCATTCTGGTTCATCTTCAAGCATCCCGTGAGCCACTAGGACTTGATGAAACTGGATAGCCGGCTGCTCTCCCTCCATGAAGACTGGGGGAAAGTGTAAACTATCGTTACTCCTATGACTCTACAACTATGATATATACTAAACAGACGTTCTTCTCTTTTGTTGATATAGGGGTTTGTTTTTAGGTTCCCTAGCTCGCGATCTCATCAGAACATGTGTTAGTTATACCTTAAAGGGAATGTAGTTGATTAGGCTACATCCACTTCTTGATATCACTAAAACAGTCCTGAATTAACCGGGATACTAGCGTTACCTTGTTTGGTTCGGCGTTATGTTCTTATTCCTAATACAAGCAGGGGTGTTTTATTGTTATGTTTTACTTGTTTTGCTCAGAGTTGGGTTAGTCCCTCTTTTGGTTTATAGTTGCATATAATTGTGTGGTTAGACATGCTAGTTCACTATAAATAGAGCTCTGATACCAACCTGTCACACCCCCGAACCAGACGGCGGAAACGTCTGAGGGCTATTGTGACTCAATTGAATACCATCACAATGAATATACATGAAACATAACATCATACATCACCAAGCATTGAAATATTACAACTGGTAGCGTTTACATTCAGTACATTGATCCATAACATTACATGCCCAAAAGTAAATTGTTCGATACTAATTAAACAAACAGCAATACATTACTGAGTACATTTTTCCCTTTCAATTTACCTGTTACCTGAGAATACAAGTATTTTGAAAAACGTCAACATATGAAATGTTGGTGAGTTCATAAGTAATGTTTGAAATATAATGTTTTGTATTGTTTTGAAAACCACCAGAAAATCCGATATTTTCTGAAAAGAGCATAGTATAAAAAGTGTGAAGATCCGTAAGTATGCTTGTTTGTTTCTATAAATGTAAAAAAAAAAAGGAATTTGTTAAACTTGGTATGCATCTCGTAGGTGTATGAATTGAAAACCCTAGGAAAACCCGAAAACCCGATGTTTTCCTAATACTTTGAATTAAGCGTTTTATATTTTGTTATTTCGTTGCGACGTGTGTATTCGATGAGTCCTGGTGACATTGGATTAATTATGGATTGTGAATTGTTATAAACACACATTAATGAAAATGACTAGTTTACAACTATACAACCGATCCCTTAGGCGTCGTTCGTACTATTCACTTAATCCAACCACCCTGACTTCTCATAGCCCTACAACCGAGGAGGAAAAGAGGGTACGAAGCCCCCGATATTTCCATAAGTCGTTCAAGGCTATCGTGAATGCGAAGGGCCCTTAGCCCGACTCACATTGGTGAATTCTCGACTTCGCTAGCAGTACCAAAGGACCCTTGGGGCCCAACAGCACAAAAGCCATTGAAAGTCCTTTTACACGGAATTAGGTCATATAAGACCCAACTACATGTAAGCGAGTTTCCTTCGGGCCTAAAGATCATGTCATTGGGCTAGCTAGGCCCAACAAGCACGATTTGAAACTTTCGGGCCCAAAGATGGTGTATCGACGTCTGGTGTAATCCCACGTGTGTATTAACTTCCCGAAATTTCTGCTTGTGTATTGAAGTAGCGTCGTGTTATTAAGTTCGGATTCGTTATTGATTCGAGACCGAATCAGTTCGTTTGATAACGATTTTGGGTGTTGAAGGTGTATTATATTTCGTCGATAGTCGTGGTACTAGTATTCCATCCTAACAGATTTATTGTTTAAAATCACTAGAATTTTTCTTTTGCAGCCCCTTTCTTTTGGATAAATTTTCAATTTTGGCACTTTGTATAAAAGAACTTCCGTTTTAGTCCTTAAACCATTTTTCTTGACACTTTAGTATCAAAACTTATTGAAAGGGTATTTTTCAGCTCAAGTTTATTTGAAAAACAGTTTTAGTCCCTCAAGATGAAGTTTTCTCGGCTAAAACCTAAATTTTCGCAATTTTTACATTTTTGGCCCAAAATAGAAATTTTTTGCATCTTTAGTCCCTTTTGAATATGAAAAGTATTTTTAACCCTTGAAATGGACTTGGAGCACTAGTATTCCTCTGTTTTACAGAAAAATACAGATTCAGCCCCTCTAGTTTGAAAATCTCGCAATTTGGGCCTTGTTGGGCCGAAAAGTGCATTTTTGGCCCATTAGGTTTAAAATTTTCCATTTTAGTCCTTCAAAAGAGTAATTTTCCAGAAAATACATTTTTGAAACTGTTTTAACTTATCTCAACCATCAGAATTTGTATTTTGACATTTTGGGCCCTTTAACTTTATATTTTTAACATTTAAAGTCCAAGAATGGGATTTTAGCCCAAAGGAGTTCATATTAACCAACTTGGTTATTTTTCTAGAGTTGATTTGTATGAAATAATATGATTTATACTTATTTCATTCAACATAATGTAGATATCGGTTTTGAGTTCCTTTATGACTAGATCCAACACCATAATCACATAAGAACATGTAAATAAACATAGAAATCACACAAAGCATACATATACTCATAGATCTACACATTTGCTTGTGTTCTCCCCTCACAAAACTTATAAAAACCGAAAAATAAGGGGTATGAAGCTCACCATTGGGTGTGGTTTCGGTTTTGGAGAAGAGATGGAAAGAAATGAGGTGATTTTCGGCCCTAGCAACCTTTCCTTGAAGATCTCGAGTTTAGGAGCTTCTAAGGTGCAAGATCACAAGATTGAATGAATTTAGAAGAGATTTTTATGAAGTGAAGGGAGTTAGATCATAAGTTAGCCATTAACTTACCTTAGATGATGAATCACTTTATGAAGATCCTTAAGCTTCTAGCCAAATTTTCAAGATCTTGGATGGAGAGAGTGGGTGATTCTTGAGTAATTTAGAGAGTGTTTTTGTGAGGTGTGTATGTGTGTGTGTGCTCTCGGCCGAAACAAGAAGGGAGGGGAGGAGTGAGAAGCTTGACAAGATTGTTGCATGGAGATATGTGTTTTGCATGGAAAACCTAAGGACAAAAATGAGGTGTCATGAAATAAGTCAACTCTTCCTTTTCTTTTGGGCTTGTCTTGGGCCGAGAATAGAGAGAGGAGAGAAAGCATTTTTGGGCTTTTTGCCCCTAAGCCCATATTAGAGTTAGGTTGAATGATTGTTGGCCTTATAAAATATAAGTGTGATTTTTATGCTCTATTAGGCTAGATTAGGTTAATTATGGTCCATAGTAGTTCATATAATTGATTTATTTCATTCTAGGCCCAATATGGCCCAAAATGTTGGAAGTAAATGAAAGTGGGTCCAATTAGAGCCCATTTAAGGCTTTAAGCCCAAGATAGTCAAGTTGGAAGCTTATTGGCCCAATAAGGAAGTCCTAGTCCAAAATGGACCTACACAAGAACTTCTAAGGTTTCCAATTACTTGTTGACTATTTGAAATGCTTGTATGGTGTACTTGATTGAAATTTTGTTGCCATGAAGTAAGTATCTTAGATGCTCTTAAGTTTTTGATTCAACATTTTACTTGAGTGTTGTGATTACAAGACACAAAATTTCTAGTTGTGACAAGCGACATCAGCTTCATCTTTCACAGCTTCCAGTGTCATCTGAAAGGCTCTCGCCTTCGGCTTTGGCGGAATGTTGGGTTTTGTTGCCTTACTTTTTTTTGGACAGTCCTTCGAGATGTGCCCCTTCTCACTACAACCATAGCAAAGCTTTCTTGGTAAGGGTGCATTCAATGGCATAGTGTCGTGTCTTTCCACATTTAAAACATGTGACTTCCCCGTCACATTTACCATGATGTTTCTTCTTTCATTTGTCGCACCATTTCGCTTCGCCTCCTCCTCCACTTCCTCTTGAACTAGACTTCAAGAATTTACCCTTTTTGCTGATCCCTAAGGGTCCTTCGAACTTTCTCTTCTCACCAACCTCTGACCTCTCCAGACCCTTATCCCTGATATGGGTCTCAACATTTCTAGTAGCCCAGATGGCGGCTTTCAATGGGGTTGCTTGCTTAACCATTGGACCAAAGTCCGCTGGTAGTCTGAGGGAAAACTTGTTGACCTTGGAGAGTTCAGTTGGAACTAAATATGGAATAAGCTTCATCTTTTCAGTGAAACTAGCAGCGTATTCAGTAACGCTCATTTTTCCCTTCTTCAAATTCTGAAACTCATTATTGATTTCCAGAAGGTCCTGCTCATAGCAGTATTGCAATTTTAGTTGCACCACACAGTCTTCCCAATACATCTTGCTCGCTTCTCCCTTAGGCATCTAGTCAACTAACAGCTTCCACCAACTCAACACGCCATATTTTAACAGAGGGATCGCAAGAGCGGTCTTCTGTCTGTTGTTGCATTCATAATTCTCGAACATTTTCTCCATTTCGGAGATCCAGTTTATAACTTCCACCGGCGTCGGGCTTCCAGATAGACTTGGTGGCTTGGATGCCATGAAATCCTTGTACTTGCACCCACGTCCATCATTTCCTCCATCCTAGTTGATTTGCCTAACAATCGGTGGGTTGGCTTCATCAACAATTCCACTGAAGTTCCTCCTTCCGACTGCCCTTCATTCAATTCGGGCTGTTCAATTGGCATTGAAAGTTCTTCACGATTCTGCTGAAGCAGACGTCTAGTTTCTTCCATTTGACAATCTAACATCATTTGGATCATTGCTTGTACCCCAGCCATTATCATTGGCTCAGGTGCTGCTGCTATAACAGGTGCTTGCTCAATCACTGGTGGTTGATTCTTGTTTTCATCTGCATTTCCAACGCCCCTTCTAGTTCTTACCATTTTTGATATATACACCGAATAAGGTGAAATTAGATCCTCATTCACGATAGATAATTAAATCGTCCTTATCACTCCGAAACGTTTACATGCTAGTTCTAATACCGTCATCATACGCTTAGAATCCTAAACACATAAGGTCTCCAGATCCGGTTGGCAACAAACCATAGATCTGAACAAAAATATCATATATGGAAAACATATAACATTTAGCACATAAAAGCGTTTTAGGCATCTTTCCTAAAATAAAGTAGTGCCCGTGTCCAAAATATAGCAGACACTTATCTCACAATATTCACTAAGCATTCTAAGTTTAAGTCTAAAAATCCTACAAATTCCTAGTTCGCTTAAACTAATGCTCTGATACCAACTGTGACATCCCCAAAATCACGGCCAGAAAAGACCAATTTAATTTATGCTTTTAAAATAATTTCAGAGTAATCCTTTAATTAAAAGAGTTGCAGAATTTGTTCCCAAAACACAATATGATAAAATAAAGTTTATCAAAGCATTTCTTAAAGAATTGTATTTCCATATATAACAAAACTCGGGACGTCATGTTCCGATACAGATCAAAAGCATAAACGGCACATTATAAGCCTTACAACGATTATTTACAACTACATGCCTATAAACAAAATAACTTGATGCTTCATCCAACTTATGCTCTCGCGCCACTACCATTAATACAAATAAAACTAAGTGGGTCAGGCTTGGGAGCCTAGTGAGCATATAGGGTTTTCAACCCACAATAAATAATTATATTTAATTTCACCAACCAACAATAACCGAATTACTCATTCCCATTATCCTCACATTACATCCCTAAAACAACAACTATCACAAGGGACCTAGTCTAAGGTTTTTCATCGGGATGGACATTACTGCAAAGGGGTTTCCTCAACAATAGATGTCCTAAAGGCAACCATGAGGGGAATAGAGTACACAGGTCAACACATCGTTCACAACACCTACAGGTTATGAACCTGCCAGCTTTCACTGGACAGTCTAGAAAGAGTCTGTGGTCGTCATTCATACTCCGCTAGATGACTAGATCAACAACAACATCGAAGCCTCTCATCATTTTATTTCATCACACATCAACTATCTACCCAACAAATTTGTAGATAAAAGTATATATATATATATATATATATATATATATATATATATATATATATATATATAGTTTAAAACATTTAGTCAATACTCATTTCAATAACAAATAACATATAAACACATAACACGTATTTTATAGAAAATACTTTGTATTTATGTGTTACAAGAAAGCAACTACACACTCACTTGATAATAAGATGATCGGACAACACTACGGCTCTAAATGTAGTATTCTTCGGTGAAACCGGGATGCTTCGTTGAAAATCGGGCCTCTCGCGGGCAGAGTTTCGGCTTGGGAACTCTATTTCTTGGGATCTTCGGGGCTTCGGGACTAGCTTCGGGTGTTGGGATGATACCGGGGCTTCAGGGGTATAACTTGCACGTAAAACGAGGTAATATGGGCGAGAGAGATGAGATTTGGCAACCATAAACGGTTGGACTCGACTTCTATTTATAGGAGGGGTCTGGCCCTTGAAAGCGGCGCGTTCCCTCCTGGTACGCAGCGCGTTCCCCAAACGTTGGTTGTTCCTCCGAACGATACGTGTAGGAGCGGGGTTCCGTCCCAATCCCTTATCCGTTTGACTCAGCATCGACGTGGCCTAACTCAGGCCTAGCATATGAACGCGGGGCATTCCCCAATTGAATGCGGGGCATTCCCCTTTGGGATGCATGCCTCGAACTTCGTAAAACCATAACTCTTGCATACGATCTCTGTTTTCAACATTTTTGATATCCACGCGTAGATAAGATTATGCTCTACAACTCTCGCTTAGACTCTGTCGGCTAATTTTTATTTTATTTTTATTATATTATTTTTAGTAGGCTGGGACAGGAAAACTCTGTTAGAAATTCATAACATCTTCATCTGACGTTCGTTTTCGTCTGTCTTTTTTCCGTTCCACTACTATCGATAAGATCTTCGATTCTTGTTTAGATAGTTTCGGCTAAAACTCACTCGATCTCAAATTCGAACTTTGGGCTGCATACCGCTAAGTCGAAACTTAAAAAAATCATAACTTCCTCATACGAAGTTAAATTTAGACGTTCTTTTTATGCACGTTCTCGGTTTAACGTATTCTACGAATTTCATTTATATCACTAAGGCTAAATATCATTCTAACGTAAATTCACGATTTACGTCACACAGTGTTGTACCGGTTCTGTCGCAAAACTTCGACAGGTCATAACTTCTTCGTTATAACACGGATTTCGACATTCTTTATATATCTGGAATCCTTGTCACGATCACTACAACTTCCTTAATAGATATCGAGTTTATCTAATATGTTATTTTATCTCTTATTGTTATACTTAATTCATTTAAGTCACACAATTAAACATAAAACACATAATACTCAAATAATACATTTTTATTATTTCAAAACGAGTTACAATGATTAACTTAGAATTTTAAATCAACATTAATGCCTAGCCTATAAACACGGGCGTTACACATGAACACCATAGGAATGATGTTATGCTCATAACCCATCAGTGGTATCAGATCCTGGTTGTTTTTCTATTGAATAGATGCAAAAGTGAATCAAATTACTCTCTTACGGTTTTGTTAATTTAATTAAGAGTTTAATTAAAAGAGATAATTAATAAATCCATAATTATATGGTTTAAGTTAATCAAATTAAAAGTATAATTTGTTAATAGATTAAACCAATTAGTATTTTTAAAGTATAAAATACACCCTTATACTATATAAAATTAAAAGTCTAATATTATATATGTATAATTAAATGTCAGTCTTACCGTTAGTAGGACTCATTCACGAAACTGGTTTATAAGGGGTGTTTAAGGAAATTGCCTATAAAATGGCGATTGGATGGGTACCCACTCTTACCCACGGTACTCTTGACTAGTGGAGGGTCGTTAGCCGAACAGGTAGGATAGGACACAACCTTCCATCATAAGTATAATGAAATACGAAGTAAATAAACACTTTTACGAATTCCCAAATCTTAGTTACTTTAGGAAAAATGTGGAGTTAGTGCTAATCCATGAAATTGCACATTGCACCTTGTTGGTCGTTAGTGGAGCGTGTGTGGTTAACCGGCAAACTAATATGGGACCAATGAAGGATGGCAATGGGTAGCTCTTAGATTATCGTACATCAATTGAGCGTGTGTGGTTAACCGACACATTGTTTAGGTGATATGCATCTTCGAGAGTACTAAGCTAATTTGTATGGTTATCCACACCTCATTTGTGATCGTCGGCATCCCAGTCACAAACTTGAACGACACAATCGAGATTTAAACATGCCATTGAAAATTTTAATGAATATCAAAAGATCTAGGAGTTTCAATTCATTTAAAACCTAATTTTCAATTTTCATTTTTCATGGTGGAAATTGGTAAATCGTCATTTACCTACCTTCAAATGTTCTACAATTTGGATTACGACATCCATCTTCCAAATTGTAGAATATTGTGTTGGGTCCTAGCCTCAATATTTCATTTGGGTGCTATATTGAGGATTTTATCAACTAACTTGAATTCCTCCCGTTTTGTAGATGTCAAAATCTAACAACTATGGTCTTCCTGAATCCGTTGGAAAAAGTTTTCTGCTTGAAGATGATGTTCCACGATTGGATTGTGGAAATAGAAATCATTCTTCATTTCCTCCACCTCCTCCAATAATTCCCCCTGACCTATGTATTCGAAGACTTGAAAAATTCAAGGTCACTCAAGCCCTATTGGAAAAAAGACACAAAGATGGAAAGTCTGTATGTGCTCATGTCATGGATATGAAGTTGCATATTGATAGATTGGGAATGTTGGGGGTCGATGTCTCAAGGAAGTTGGCTGTTGACTTGGTTCTTCAGTCACTTCCCGAATCATATAGTGAGTTCGTTAGAGAGTACTATGTGATGGACCCAACACAATACTCTACAACTTGGAAGAGGGATGCCGTAATCCAAATTGCAGAACATTTGAAGGTAGGTAAATGATGATTTACCAATTTCCACCATGAAAAACGAAAATTAAAAATTTAGTTTTAAATGAATTGGAACTCCTAGATCTTTTGAGATTCATTGAACTTTTCAATGACATGTTTAAATCTCGAGAGTGCCCTTCAAGTTTGTGACTGGGATGTCGAGGATCACAAACAAGTTATGGATAACCATGCAAATTAGCTTGGTACACTTGAAGATGCATATCACCTAATCAATGTGCCGGTTAACCACACACGCTCTATTGATCTATGATAATCTACGAGCTACCCATTGCCATCATTCATTGGTCCTATATTAGTGTGTCGGTTAACCACACACGCTCCACTAACGACCAACAAGGTGCAATGTGCAATTTCATGGATTAGCACCAACTCCACATTTTTCCTAAAGTAACTAAGATTTGGGAATTTATAAAAGTGTGTAGTTACTTCGTACTTCATTATACTTATAATGGAAGGTTGCGTCCTATCCTACCCGTTCGGCTAACGACCCTCCACCAGTCAAGAGAGCGGTGGGTAAGAGTGGATATCCATTCAATCGCCATTTTATAGGCAATTTCCTTAAACACCCCTTAGAGACCAGCTTCGTGAATGAGACATACTAACGGTAAGACTGACTCTTTACTTATACATATATAATATTAGACTTTTAATTCTATATAGTATAAGGGTGTATTTTACACTTTTAAAATACCATGTGGTCTAATTTAATAAATTATACCTTTTAATTAAATTAAATATAAATCATATCATTATGGATTTATTAACTCTCTTTTAATTATACACTTAATTAATTTAATAAAACCACAATGGTGTAATTTGAACTTTTCAAAAACTAGGGTTTTAGAATTTAATATTTCAAAATTAATCTTTTTAATCAAAATTTTAAATTCCAAAACTTGAGGGAGAGTTTTGAAACTTTTCAAAACTATCTAGATCAAATTACATATAATTCA
Organism: Lactuca serriola; assembly: GCF_051521515.1. Classification (NCBI taxonomy): domain Eukaryota; kingdom Viridiplantae; phylum Streptophyta; class Magnoliopsida; order Asterales; family Asteraceae; genus Lactuca; species Lactuca serriola. The sequence continues at coordinate 4,509,663 of NC_136410.1, forward strand.
ATTAATCAAATAATTGGTGATTATCTAAATTTGACATAATTCAATTTCTTGCAAGATAATTCAAAACAATTAATTCAAAATAAATCAAGTTTATCATATAAGGCAATGATTATCTAATTGATTGACAATTATCTACTATTTTGGCAAGGATAATCACATAATATCAATAAAAATCGGATTTTATCAATAAAAAACGTTTATGGTAATTATCCATCAACAAAATCAGCCAAAATCCCGATTTTTTCTCTGTCTGACACTCTGACTCGCCGATTCATTGACTGGACTCGACGAGTCAGTCAGGCAGAGTGCAAAAAAAAATCGATTTTCAAGCAAGCAATGAACAATTAAGCATCAAATACATCAAACAAACAGCCTGGGCTCTGATACCATTGATGGGTTATGAGCGCTACATCAATCCTATGGTGTACATGCAAACACTAAAACTTTTGGATCTAGTTTGTTTAATGAACATGCAATAATCATCGAAAGCTCATAAACCCTTATCTAGCATATAATATTCGATATTATCATAATAAAAGGGTTTAGATCTTACCTTGATTGTTATATAGCAATAACAATCTCAATTCGTCTTGATCTTGACTTTTGAAAGCTTAATGCCTCAAATGTTGCACGTCTAATGGAGTCACAAACACCACTAGCAACAAGATGACTTAGGAGAAGGAGGAGGAGCACCAAAAAACGTCCAAGATCTTATAAAGAAAGCTTAGCCATGTTTTTTGGAGCCCTAGGGGTCTTTATATACTTGTGTGGGTTGCTCGGGTTTCAGGTGAAATTCTAATTCTTTGATTAGGCCTTAAGCAACCCATGGAGTCCCTCTAGAAAGCCCTTAGATGAAATCCATATGGGTTTCCCATAGATTTCGTCCAATCCCCTTTCCATTAGGAATCCATAGCCCAATTGCAACTATCATATAATTGTAATACCAGTCCCTTTTATTTAATTAATCTCTTTTATCCACAAAATTAATTCTTAATTAATTCTTGACTAATATTAATTAAACAATATGATTTCTCTTTTAATATATTATTCACATAATATATTAATAAATCATAATTAATCCTTTTTCTCCTTAGTTCATCATATCAGTTGCTATTGTGAAGGCAACCCAAAATGACCATGCTCATAATCGAGTCAAGTACATACCAAAATAGTTATGAGCTTAGACACCTAATCCAACAATTGTGTGGTTGTTTGTGGCATGGAAGCAAAAATACTGAAAATGTTTTGTTAAAGATTTCAGTTATGTTGCATGTAAGGGGATGTTGGAAATTGCATTGGCGTTGAGTTAGGATTAAAAAAGTTTCTTTGAAACTGTATTTGTGGTGATTTTGTGTTGAGTTAGGATTAAAAAAGTTTCATATTGTGCGAGCCCCATCGGAGCGGATGTGTTTGTGTTCGGAGGAAGGGTGTTTGGGTTTTGCTTCATATTTGATTGAATGAAAAAAGTGGCTGATTTTTGTGTAAATATTTAGCTGAATAAAATGAGAGGAAGAGAGAAAAAATTGGGTAAATGTGTGTATTTATATAGAAAAAGTAAGTAATTTTTTTATTATTTTTTGACATTTCCAAACGGTCGTATGAACATTACATTCTAAAAAAGAAGTGTTGTCTTTCGTTATCGTCGTAAAAGAGACACATAACACCCCTTAACAGCATAGTCGGGGTGGTGTTCCAGCGTTACAAGGGCATCGAACGCCTTCCACGTCACCACCGTTGCCCGTACCGACCCGTCTAAAGAGTATGACAGGTTATATGAAAATAATATATCTTTAAAAAAAATAAAAATTATATGAAAAATGAAACAACGATATGTCCGTACGCGACATGCGGTAGAAAATATAATATCTTGTTATCAAAAATAGAATATGTAATCTCCTGGGGGGAGGAAATAATAAGCGATTTGTTGCCGAAACTGTAAGCAAAAAATCTCTTGGAAATTAACGAGGGATGTATATAACGTGATTGGAAAGTGCAAATATATGTGAATTTCTACGGTGTTTCATCCTACAATCTCCAATAGTTTTATAAACTATGGAAACACTCGTGCATCAAAAATTAAAACTAAAATATATGGTACGGAGTTTAAATAATAGAAGTCCGTACAAATGGGAATGGCACAATGCACCCGGAAATGAAGATCTTGGTGCGGTGGAATGAAGACAGCAATTGTCGTGTTGTTCTCTAAATCACTTGCCAATGTTTTATTCATGACAATATTGTCGTCACAAACATAGCTTTTGAAAAGATGAAACTTCTTACTGGTTTAAATCGGTACATAAATATCATGGAGTTATTTACTAAAATAGTCAAATTTAGGTGTTTGTCATATTTCACTTTTTTTTCATAGAAAATAGCCATCTAAAACGCGAAAAATATCGCAAAGTTTGCTAGTATACTAAAAAACGTGATTTTTTTAAGAACAAAAAAGGACAAATATAAACAGAGTACTAACTTTTTCGTGACTTCGAAACGGTTTAAGGTGTCTTATGGGATTAGGTTCAAGATTCAAAATGCAATAATGATAATAAATATTAAAAAAAAGGCAATTTTCTTTACTTCATTTGTAATATATACATATATATTATACTATTATAAAATTAATTAAACTTTTATATTAAAAAATCAAAATTATTAATAAATTATTTTAAATAAATTATTATTTAAGAGATATTCTTTAGTTATATAAAATTATAATCATTGATTTAAATAAATACATGAAGTTATATCACCTTATAATTTATATTTATTTTATTTTATTTTTTAATCTAATGCTATTAATTTAATATAATTAGAGTTAGAAAATTTAAAAGTTAAATTTTAAAAAGAAGAATCAATTATTAATTTAATGTAATTAGAATGACAAATTTAAATTTTGAAATTTGAAATAAATAATTAATAGGTTCACAAGTGACATGATAGTTGACATATAATATTAATAACGAGTTGTAATAGTATGACACTTGTTAAGAGGATAATAAAACTATTCTTTATTAGAATATATATATATATATATATATATATATATATATATATATATATATATATATATATATATGTGTGTGTGTGTGTGTGTTGATATTCTAAAAAAATAGAGATTTTTAAGATTTTAATATGTTGTTTAAGGCGTCAACCAAATATTTCTGATTTCTCGTTTTAAAGTTTCAGCGGATCGTCGCACAGGATAATGTCTCATCATAAATGATCATACATATACATATATGTGTAATCATAAATGATTATACATATATGTTTGTTCACAAAGTGATTAAGTATATTTTATTATGGTAGTTAGCAGCAAAGGCGGTGGTAGTTGTAGAGGTGACGGTGATAGGGTGACAAAAATAACAGTGGTGGGGTTGGTTGGTGGCAGAGGTGCTGGTGCTGGTGGTAGCGATGACGATTGTGGTGGTGGGGAAGGTGGCATGGGAAAAAGGAATTGACGGAGTTACATAATCATTTATGATTATAACTCTTCCTCTGCATCGGTATGTTTGAATGCTAAAGTAGAAAACGAGAAATATGTTACTGAGGTTGGATCTCAAGATCGGTATTTTTTTCGAAATCTCAACAGAACCTATATATATATATATATATATATATATATATATATATATATGTAACTCTCTTTCTCTCTCTCTCTCTATATATATATGTATATATATATAACTCTCTCTCTCTCTCTCTATATATATATATATATATATATATATATATATATATATATATATCATTGTTGTATATGAAAACCCTTTTATTCTCCTGTTGCCAAGATCAAATTTACATGCTTCTCAAAAAGGCACGTCACATATCTTCTGAGTGTCACCATGAACATCAAATCGACTCACACCACCTCATGTTCCCTTACGACATCAGGTTAAAGATGGTGAATCGTCAGTCTATATGACAATTTTAGAGAAAAAGGTACATTTATCATCCACCACTGCTTCTTTCTTTTGTGTTCCCATTACACGTTGCCTCCATCCTCATAACTACATTGTCGCACATGTTCTTGTTTCCTTCCCCGATATAGAACTTCTCCTTTTATTTCTTTCTTACACTTCTGTCATTCGCTTTCTTTGTTTCCATTTTTTTGTTCTTAAATAGTGGTGACACCAATCTCTACTGGTTCTAATCTTGACGTGTTTTTGCATCTCCATGCTCCATTTATGTTTCATTCCCAATCATGAACATTAATCCTCCATCATATTTGTTATTTTTCTATAAGCCTCCGTTCATCTTATCTCCTTTTTTTTAAATTAGGATTTTCTTAATCTTGCTTATTCTTGTGTTGGTGGTGTATGACAGCACTGCCTCAGGAAGGTGGTCGAACATGGTATTGTCTGTCTTTGTCAATATCTTTCTGATAATTGAAATCTTTATTGTTTTTGTGATTTGTCAAAACCGTTATGGGATCTTAAAATTGGCTACATCCAAAAACATATGCATAGTTTTAATAGTTATTTATGCTTTGTAGGGAAGGGATAAGAGTGATAGGAGTGAAGATTATTATAAAGGAAAGTTGACAACAACTCAACTCTAGAGAACACGGAGTTAGAGGCAAAGAAAAATTTACATTTCTCCTTAAAGTTTAAGTGGGCCGATGATTTAAACCTACAAATTGGAATTACATGTCTGGTGATCTTCTTATTTATAAAGTAAGTTCTTTGCCAACCCTTGATGGGATTTAGGTAAAGAAACAAATATAAAACCCTTAAGTTTGCATGCAACCTAAATAGGATCTATGTTTTCTCTATTGAACCTATAACTAAGAACATCAAAAAGAACCCTAGAAACCCTAGGATATATTTAAAATTATGAGAAGAAGGTTTCAAGAAAACAACTACAATTTTCCTTTGTTGATCTCTTGGAAACAAGCACTACAAGTGTTGTGCCTCTAATGGAATCACACCCGAGCTAGCAAGAGGATAACATAAGAGAGAGGAGAGAGGATAATCAATTTTCTTCCAAGGCTTGTAGAGGGAAGGGATGGATGAAAACAAGGGCTAGGGGTTCCTTATATAGTTGAGGAAAATTGGTGCCAAAGCTAGGGTTTAAGAGATAAGCCCTCGATTCCCTTTCTTGGTGACCAAGAAGTCCAATCATGTTAAACCCAAAATATAGTATCAATCGAAATCTCAATAATTGGTGGGGAATCCCAATCAAGTGATTAATGCAATAATAGTTATTATGAATTAAGAAGTTGGTTATCAATGTTCAATGCACACTATATTGATAATAGTCTAGTACATAAGATTCTAAATTGGCTCTCGGTTCTCTCTTTCTCTCTAAAACACGATCTCAGCTCCTTAGAATGACCAAAAATTTTCACGGCTGAAACATCAATATATATATATATATATATATATATATATATATATATATATATATATATATATATATATATATATATATATATATATATATATACCTCGACCTAATTACAAAGGCCTAACCCAAAACGCAACTGAAATCCTCACTAATCCCACCAAAATAACATGGTGATTTCGGTGAAAGCACCACCGAGAACATGGTGTTTTCGGTCCTAGACCGAGAACTCTAAAAGTCATCAACAACAAAGTATATACCATAAATCATGTCCTAACAATTTCCCCCTTGCTTTATAGCTTTCTTTTCTTTTTAATCTTCTCTTTGATCTTGACCTTCAGCTTTTATCTTCGATTTCCTCACAACTTCAAGATGAACATATGAATTTCTGCATGATTAACTTCATTTTGAATAGTTGGAATTCCTTTAAAATTTTTGACTTTGAACGCACATTGGGTATAGAGGCTTCTTGTATAGGTTCTTGTAAATCAGCACTTTCAGCTTTGAGAAACTTTAGAGATAATTACAAAGAGACTGATTCTCCTGGATCACTTCAGCAAGTTCATGGATAGCAACAAATTGATTGAGGAGGCTTCAATGCAATTCGTCACATAACTTCAAAAAAAACAGCTTCACCTTACTTTTGGGGTTGAAAGGTTGTGTATTGAAAAAGAATCTTCATTTCTTGTTCCTTCGACTGAATATTCTTCGTTGATCACAGATGCGTCTTAAAAGTAACCATGACTAAAAAGTCTCTATGGATCACAGATTCATGAAGACCCTTCTCACCACAGTTGTTCAAGGACCCAGCCTTGGCTCAGATGGAGACTACTCGCAGTATTTGTGTGAACACGATGGAACGCACTGCGATTTGTTGAGTATCAGAGAACTACTCATGCCTATTTTTGATGTTAGCCCCTGCATATCCTCGATCAATGATCTCAATATAATTTTCCAAGTTAACAAGTTAACATGGCCCTTGGTAAGACGCTCAATGGTTTCTGAATCTCAGTTGAGTGTACCATTCTAGTGCTAGTGAGAGTTAATTAGGAATAACTCACACAACCATCCTGTGAAAAAAATAGCCAAAGACATATTTCCACAGTTTAGCATGACACAAGGTCAAGGCCCTTTGATGGGACATTCAACAATAATTGTGCCTTGCGAGGTGCATCGGCCTAGTGCCAGTAACTGTTAATTCCTTAACTGCAAAGAATGTATCCAAGAATACATTTGTGTCTCCGCAGTTTTGCATGAAAAAGAATGTCAAGACCCTGGGCGGGATGTTCAACAACATCTATTTTCCGGTTGGGTGAATCGCCCTCGTGCCATGACAGTCCTTAGGTAAAGATAACTGACAAGACCAATTTGACAATTTGTACAGTTTCAGACTTTCAATAACTTAGATACGATTGCTCTTAGAAAGATACTGCTTAACTGACAGTTTGTACAGTTTCATGCCTTTAATTCCATGAATACGACAATTCTTAGAGAGAAACTGCCTAACTGACAATTTATACAGTTTCATGCCATCAATTCCTTGTGAAAGTAGTGTGAAGTGTAATTCCGTCAATTCATTTCAAGATCACTTTAAGCACAAAGAATGCCAACACAGTCTCTATGAGTCTCTTCTTCTTTTGAATTCGAATTTTAAGACAAATGAAAATTTTGAGATAAAAATAAAAATAAAAGTAAACAAAATAAAAATAAAATAAACTTAGCACACAATAAAAATAACTAAGAATAAAAATAAAATTAAAATACGCTCAAAACACAGAAAAAAATACTTTTGATTTTTGATTTTTCTCAAAAAAAGAAATAAAAGGAAATATTTTTTTATTTTTGGATTTTATGATTTTTGTTTGGTGTTAATTCTCCCTCTAAATTTGTGCATTGAGGAAAAATATGAACAAATTTACCAAAAACAAAAATAAAATACAAAATTGTACAAACAAAAAAAAACTTTAGTCTTCAAAACGAATCATTTCAAGAAAACTCACAAGCACATCAAAACGAAACTTTAGTGAGTTAGCCCCATAATACCAACCTTATATCGATATAACCATATCATATAAACATATAAGCAATAGAACAACCATGCATCTCGAGTCAATAGTGTGTCTGGTCCGCCTACATCGGGCCTTCAGTCCACCTGGTCCAATCTCTGAGTCTATAGTATGACTGGACCGCCCGCACCAGGCCTTCAGTCTGTATGGCCCACTCTCCAAGCCTCGACATGTCTGGACCGCCCTCTCGGGGCATTCAGCCTATCCAGACCGCTTGTCGGGACTTCGTCCTGACTCGGTGCCCTCATGGGACTGTAGTCTATCCGGTCCGCCCTGGGTATGTTGGCCTACATCACGATGCAGGACCCTCCTCAACCCAACCCCCATACCAATAAAACAATCATGTGCACATAAATATCATACGCTAGCATGTATATAATAGATAATCATACGGATCTAATAGATCACTAACACAACAGCCATCCTATAGCCAGGATTCCGGCCTAATCGGTCACTAACATAACATCATCCTATATACCAAGATACCGACCTAAACCAGGTCACTAACATCATACCATCCTTACTACCAGGATGCAGATCTAGCAGATAAATAAACAAATCAAGCAAATACCCGGATACAAATCCGATAAAGGGTCGGCCTTGGAGCCTTAGACCCTGTTGATATAGTGAGGATAACTCACCTCGCAATGTCGGTCTGAACTGAAGTATCGACTCCCGAAGTGTTGTCTCACCGAAAATCCATTACTATCCAAAATAACAAATTATGAGTCAACATATGGGTTGTCAATCCTGACTAAGGGGGTCCATGTAGTCTATTTTGTCCTTTCTTTAATTTAAGACCAAGGCCCAATACCAAAACAAAACCCAACACTAGATAAGCTTTCTAAGCCCACTAATGGCCCAATTTGCTAAATTGAGCCCAAACCCCTAATGGGCCTTACCCTAAGCCCAAACATCTTCTTTGCCCACATTATCTGACTTCTGATGGCCCACCAATGCCTAAAGAACCAAAATCCCCTGCATGGTCTAAACTGAGGCCCAAAACTCGCAAGGCCCATATCTGATGAGTACGATTGGCGTACTTACTAAATGGTGAGTACGTTGGGTGTACCTGCATGTACGCTCAGCGTACTCCTCTGTTAAGTCACTTTCCCATTAAGTGCTTAATACCCCAATCAAAAGCTACAATTACAGATCCAAGTCCTTTTCAACGTCTTAATTCATAAAGTCACTGACTTTGTGACTTTGTATGACCCTAATAAGCCCAAACTCCAAAATAGCATTCCATTCTCATAGAAATGATCCAAACTCATGCATGAATCCAATAAGGCATTCAAGATGGCAACTTTCTACCTTAGGGACTCATTTTGAACTGAAAGTGGCAACTCTAAGTCCATAAATCGGATTTGAACCATAAATTTCCATACATTGGACCAAAATGACTTCAAAATCAAGCTACACTAGATCTAAGCATTCTTGAGGAAAGTTATGAACTTTATACCTCCAAAAAGTCTCAAATGATGATGCTATTCCGAATCTATGAGCTCAAACTACCCAAGTCCTTCCTTGCCAACTTCTTCTTTCCTCTTCCAAGCTTAAAAATCACGAAGATGGCCTCTCATGATCAAGATCACTCAAGAATGAAAGGGTGAGACCTTCTAGGGTTTTTCTGAGGTTGGGGGAGGCTGATAAGGAGATAGGGTTCAAGTCCTCATGTTCTTTAGATAGTGTTGGACCCTAAAAATTAGGGTTTTGTGTCACTAAGCGTACGCTGGATGTACGCCTCCAACACCTGCGACCACTCGACCTTTTACGCTGGGTGTACCCCAACTTACGCTGGGCGTACTCACCCAGTTGCCACCTTTTCAAGCTTGGTTCTTTCTTTCCACTTCCTTCCATACCCAGGGGTCAAAAGTGACATAATTCAAATCTGAGGGATGAATTTGAAGCTACTTGAAAAATGGGATGTTACAACTCTCCCCCACTTAAATTCGATTTCTTCCTCGAAATCATTCCTTACCATCCTCGACCATCCGACATCCTGAGGGGCACCTCCACAACCATGACATCCGACGTCTTTCGAAGGAGACTAAACCGTATCTAAATCTCTTGGTTCCAGAGGAGATGAATCCATAAACCCATGCGGAACACAACCCTACTCCACCTAAAACCTGCAATCTGGATACCTGAATTCGGTCTGACTCCCTAACAGACCACTCATACTAACCATCGCTAGAACTCTTCCCATTACTACTAACAGCTACTCAGCCTTGAAATCCTGAGGTTCCTACCCGAAAATAGAACCATGGATCTTATTCTGCTGAACTTTTGTGCCTATGACTTACCATCGGGCCGCACCGGGTATCTTGGCCTATTGCATAAAGCAGGACCGGCTCAGCCCGATCAAGCACAACATGCCACCTAATAGACCATCAGGATAAGATGTTCACCTAATACCGATGATAATCTACCATGTCGCTCCTTGTCGTCCACCACATCCATAGCATACAACCCCGCAAGCGATTTCCACCAACAACATACCTACCACTACCGGCCAACCAGTATGGCACTCATATCTAGCCCATACCACCCTTCAGGTTAGAATACCAATATGTTAAGTCCAATTAATCATAGGGTCCGGTCATCCTCGGGATGGAATACCCTAGACTTGAATACCAACATGTCGACTCAATTCAACTATCGAGCTGAAATTCTTAGGGTTTGTTGGCCTACCGCCTCAACCCTACCGCTCCCCTTGAGCCTCCGTGCCTACGACTTTCAGTCGGCCCATACCGGGTATCTTGGCCTACTGTATGGAGCAGGACCACCTCAACCCTATCCAAACGCCATAGATGATCATGAGAAAGATCTAACACGGTTCCCAGAACCTGAATGACATGACATTTTAATCCTAAGCCGACGAATACCCATTTGGATCTACTCCCAGTCCCCAACTGGAGTATTACCCGATCCAAGAAGATTAATCCTTTGAGACACTCCGAACTAATGAGATCACCAAGATCCTCTACACTCCATCCGATCTCTAATAACAAATTCCGATCAAACCAAAAATACATCGGAGTTTTCAGCCTACTCCAACAGCATGTTCAATACTTGGGGACAGACCTACTGATTGCTATAGCACAGTAGTATACTCAATACCCACACATAGATATACAAACACATACAGTCTTCAGCATGACTGGACCGCCTCACCAGGCCTTCAGCCTATCTGGACCACTCTTAGAACCTTTAGCATGTTTGGACCGCCTCTTTGGGCCTTTAGCCTGTCTGGACCGTTCTACGAGCCTTCGGCCTAACTGGTACGCCCCACCGGCCTTCAATCTATCCGGACCGCTCAAAACTGTTGAGCATCTCCCTAGACCACCCCTCCTGGTGATCTCTCCCATACAGAGTGTTCTCACCCACTTGGGGTTCCGAACTCCTAATCCATTTTGTCGACTCTAACCCCGGCCTAACCCTAGGCCTCATGTCGATCGTACAGCCTCTTGGAAAATCGTGGTCTAATCCTTGACCCACGCATCTACCACATATGCTAAATAACCCACACACCCGTGCTGAATGTACTGTCAAGCCTTGGCAGCTAACAAAACCGTCAATCTATCAATCAAAAACCCTCAGAGTCGAACACACCCTCCACCAAATACTCTAACCGAACTTAATTCATGACTAGAACTCTAACCTGGTTCCCCGACTTCTGCTACCAAGCACCAAGAAGACATGTTTCTTATGCTGGGGAGTTTTACCGAGCCCCAACCAAAACAACCCTCAAACAAGGCAGTCACTGGGGCCTCCATTCTCCCTGTTAGGTTGTGAAACTTATCCCTGTTTCTAAACCTCTCCCGCTTCTACATCCCGGCGTAACTCTCCCCCACTTAGATTCTTCTAAGCCTTCACAATACATGAAAACTAGATGATTCCCAATCCTTCTTCATTCCAAACGATCGATACGATGACAACCAACTCTTTCTAACTAGCACTCCATTACTAGCCAATCTTAAATGATCCCACCCTTTTAAGAACCAAATGAACACTTCCTGTATCCCAGTAAAACCGACAGTCACTAATGCTTGAATGACCCTACACTCAAGTCCTGAACACCAAAAGATAGGTGCTCCGACTAATAGCTCGGTGACGAGCTACTTCCCTTGGTGCTTTCGCCCGTCAATTACGATCGGTTGCTAAAGCCACTGAATCTAATAACGCTGAATAACCCTTCCATGGGACCCTATCTGCAGACCTCCCACATAATACCCCTTTTCCAAAGGTGTTCCAAACTAGTTCCCGCTCAAATGTCCACAGATGAACTACATCAGCTGAAGCAACCTCTTCCCTAAACCGGGCTACAACTACTCCCAAGACATAGTCTACAATCCCAAAAGTGCAATAGGTCACACAATCAATCCTTATCGCCTGATACGAGAGATCCAAGGCAAACCGAACCTCACAAAATACTTATGCCACATCGACCCACCTATGCTCACCAACGTTGAAATAATGTCGCCAATCCTTGCAACCAACTAACCCCGAGCTGGAATACAACCTAATCCTAGGGCCACAAGCCTGCTCACTCCTTCGAGCTCGAAAACTGAAAGGGCACAATCCTTTCCCTATAAAATGACAGCCCAATCCATCAATTAACCACTCCACTTCCAGCTGTGAAAACCCCAGTTGAACATAATCATCACTCCTTTCCAGAGTCCCCGCGACTCACATTCCGGCCTCGAGCAAACCCCCGAGCCTCAAATCTTTAAACTCATGTGCCAGCCTCTCCCGCTCAACTCGCGGAATGCAACGAGTACAGAATATCTCCGGGTCTCAAGTAACTACAATCCTCTGCTCATCAGAATATGTCCCAGAAACCAATCCCGATATTGGAAAGCTCGATCAACTCCCCCTGCCGTCGTTACAGTTGTTGCGGCTGCATGCGCTCGTAGAAATACTTAACCATGACGGTCTTAACAGACCCGAACATCTCCGGAAACTATCCCCGGAAAATCTTGATCACCTCCTCCCGTATGATCTCACCGACATGATCCTCTGAAAATGTTGGCCTATCCTGGCCGCCAGCTCCCGATCCTAACCTGGATCCGGTCTCAAGACGTCTCGTAACCACCATTCTATTAAGCCATCAGAAAGATCTCTGATAATCCATCTAATAACAGGGGACCAACTCCCAACCCAACCCTAGGGGTTGTGACTTCCTTGCTATGCGTATGGGTCTTGTGCTCTCAGTAGTACGGGCCCATACTACCTTCCATACCTACCCATATTGTCTCAAGTATCATCACAACACCCAAACAATATACATAATCATAGCGAGCGCTCAATCCTCACTCCTAGAGGAATGCTAAATATCTCGTAACTGGCCTCCCGGCCTTACACAACCCACCCATCCATGAAACTTCCACCAACCCTGCAGCACTAGTGTATGCTAGCCATACATACCACTGGAACCTATAGACTTTCGAATATCTGATCCTACCCTAATGTCCCTAATCAACAAGAACAGAACATATTGCCAAACCAAACATGCTCAGGCTATACGATATTAACAATGTACAGCCGTGATGCATACACTAAGCAACTACAATAATGATGTCAATCTCATATAAGGAAAACCCTAGGATAGCAGGCATCATGTAATCAGGCTATTCTATCATGCAATTCCTGTAGATCCCTAATCTAGTACTAACATGATGTTCTAACTTATCACAATATCAAATAATTGTATGGTATTTTGGGGTCTACTTACTGGCTTCGGCTGATCGTACACTTTGCATCCGACTTTCTTATTTTGAAAACCATTTAAAATTATTTCAAAAATCTTTTCCCTTAGTTTGAGACTGGATTCACACGAATGTTCCTCCAATTCACTCAAACCAAGGCTCTGCTACCAACTTGTAACATCCATAAAATTCGAGCCAATTTTAAACTTTTTAAATCATTTAAAACCATTAAGTTATTACAATTTGTTTTCAAAATAGTTTAAACATCAGAGTTCCCATAAATAAAAATCATCTATTGAAGAAGTGTACGGTCACGCCTTCGCCTTCCCACGGTCATCCGCTGAACCTGAAACAATAAACTAAAACCGTAAGCTCAAAGGCTTAGTGAGTTACCCCCAAAATACCAACCTCATACCGATATAACCATATCATATAAACATATAAGCAACATAACAACCATGCATCTCGATTCTACAGTGTGACTGGTCTACCCGCACCGGGCATTCAGTCCACCTGGTCCACTCTCTGAGTCTACATTATGAATGAACCACCCACACCGGGCCTTCAGTCTGTCTGGCCCACTCTTCGAGCCTCAACAGGTCAGGACTACCCTCTCGGGGCCTTCAACATATCCGAACTCCTCGCTGGGCCTTCGGCCTGACTAGGTGCCCTCCTGGGCTTGCAGTCTATCCGGTCCGCCCTAGGTATGTTGGCCTACAGCATGAAGGACGACCTGCGTCAACCCAACCCCATACCAATAAAACAATCATGTGCACATAAATATCATACACTAGCATGTACATAACAGATAATCATACCGATCTAAAAGATCACTAACACAGCAGCCATCCTATAAACAGGATTCTGACCTAACCGGTGACTAACATAACATCATCCTATATACCAGGATACCAACCTAAACCAGGTCACTAACATAATACCATCCTAACTACCAGGATGTAGATCTAGCAGATCAATAAACATATCAAGCAAATACCCGGATACAAATCCGATAAAGGGTCGGCCTTGGTGCCTTAGACCTTGTTGATATAGTGAGGATAACTTACCTCGCAATGTCGGTCTGAACTGAAGTATCGACTCCCGAAGTGTTGTCTCACCGAATATCCCGTACTATCCAAAATAACAAATTATGAGTCAACATATGGGCTGTCAATCCTGACTAAGGGGGTCCATATAGTCCATTTGTCCTTTATTTAATTTAGGACCAAGGCCCAATACCAAAACAAAACCCAACACTAGATAGGCTTTCCAAGCCCACTAATGGCCCAATTTGCTAAATTGAGCCCAAACCCTAATGGGCCTTACCCTAAGCCCAAACATCTTATTGGCCCACATTATCTGACTTCTGATGGCCCACCAAGGCCCAAAGAACCAAAATCCCCTGCATGGCCCAAACCGAGGCCCAAAACTCGCAAGGCCCATATCTGATGAGTACACTAGGCGTACTAACTAAATGCTGAGTATGTTAGGCGTACCTGCATGTATGCTCATCGTACTCCCCTGTTAAATCACTTTCCCATTAAGTGCTTAATACCCCAATCTAGAAGCTACAATCATAGATCCAAGTCCTTTTCAACGTCTTAATCCATAAAGTCACTGACTTGGTGACTTTGCATGACCCTAATAAGCCCAAACTCCAAAATAGCATTCCATTCTCATAGAAATGATCCTAACTCATGCATGAATCCAATAAGGCATTCAAGATGGCAACTTTCTGCCTTAGGGACTCATTTTGAACTAAAAGTGGCAACTCTATGTCCAAAAATCGGATTTGAACCATAAAGTTCCATACTTGGGACCAAAAATGACTTCAAAATCAAGCTACACTAGATCTAAGCATTCTTGAGGAAAGTTATGAACTTTATACCTCCAAAGAGTCTCAAATGATGATGCTATTCCAGATCTATGAGCTCAAACTCCCTATGTCCTTCCTTGCCAACTTCTTCTTTCCTCTTCCAAGCTTAAAAAACACCAAGATGGCCTGTGATAACCCGAATTTTCTATCTTGTACAGCTATTCAATTCAATCAAAGGCAGACTCGTTTCTGCTAACTTTTAGCATGGTTTAGAGTCTATTTGAGTGTTCTAAGCCTAGTACATTCAAGGTTTGGGTTTAGGGATGAGTTATCATAAGTTCATAGTGTTGCATTCGAGCCAAACACTCCTTCAAAAGGAGTGTATGACCGTACACATGGGTGTACGGCCGTACACTCAATGTGGCCGTGAACTCCTCCCATATATATATATATATATATATATATATATATATATATATATATATGATATTCTTCATTTTTCCCTCACTTCTACCATCTTCAAGTCAAGAATCCAGTTTTTCTCTCTCAACTATCATCAAGAACACTCCTTCTAATCTTCAAAAATGGTAAGTGATTCTTCCATCCTTCTTGATATCCTTCCTAGTCTTGTAAACATCTCATGAT
The DNA here is from genome assembly GCF_051521515.1 of Lactuca serriola. Taxonomy (NCBI): domain Eukaryota; kingdom Viridiplantae; phylum Streptophyta; class Magnoliopsida; order Asterales; family Asteraceae; genus Lactuca; species Lactuca serriola. The sequence continues at coordinate 4,525,247 of NC_136410.1, forward strand.
TCAGCCATGAAAACATCTCTTTTATGATAGATCTTCAAATCTTCATCCATTTCAACAAGAACACACAATAGTTCTTGGTGGCCGTGAACCCTCTTCATGCTTCCAAATTGTAAGTATCATTTCCATAAACTAATTATACATTAGAAACTCTTGATTAACACCCTAGAAACAACCATTTTCTATGAACAACAAGAGTGTAAGGTTGTACATCCTTGCATGAGCGTACACACCTCAAGACCTTCCAAAATGAGAGCTTTGTTCATCCTCTTGTTGTACATTAGACACGCTAGTTCCCCCTTGGATCAAATACCTCTTTTTCATGTTTTACCATGAGTGTACGGCCGTACACTCCCTTGTGTGGCCATAAACACCCTTAAACCAATCGCATGCGATTGTAACACTTCATTTCAAGTGTTTCCTAGTCCAAGGGTTTTATATCCTAGAATTTTAGTTGTTATATACACTAATATCATGCTATTATGTATTATTATATGATGTTTAGGACCTATTTGTGCTTCGGGACTTCATTTGTGTGTATAGCACTCTTGTTCAGGTCTTCAAACAAATCATCCACCAAAGGTGAGCTCATACCCCTATAATATACCTTTTGAATAATTTTAAATGCTCTTAAGTGTGTGTGTGTGTGTGGGGGAGTGGGAATACAAGTTTTACACAATCAAATTGTGTTAAATAATCTATTTATGATACAAATCACACTGAAAAGACTTTATTTATGTTTTAAGGATTGTGATAATAATAACAGATTTCTAACGTCTCCAAATGACCTTAAGTCATGTAAACTCTTATAGAGTCATGTTAAAACCTTTTAAAATGTTAAAAACAACTTTGAGATATCTTTTAAATTTCTCAAAACTTTAGATTATTAAATCATGTTCATATAGTTATTTATGTATAAATAAGCTTTAACAAACTTAGGATCATTGTTATCAACTTAACTCCTATTCCTTGTTTGGTTGTGGGCTTAGGGTAGGATCAATCATCCGATTGTCAGTTAAAGCTTAGTTATACATGTTAGATACATATATGAACATTAACCTCAAAACGCACTACTAGAAAAACAGCCTTTTACGACGCTCATTGCGCATCGTAAAACACTCAGACGACGCGCAAATGCACGTCAAGAAAGACCATGTCATAAAGAGAGACGACACGCTTTTGCGCGTCGTCTATAGACGACGCGCATTTACGACGCGTGGTTATGACACGCAATGCGTATCAAGGAAGGCCCTGTCATAAAGGAAGACGACACGCATTTGCGTGTCGTAACCTTATGACGCGCGTGTTTATGACACACAATGCGTATCAAGGAAGCCCCTGTCAAGAAAGGCCATGTCATAAATGAAGATGACACACATTTTTGTGTATCATAATTTTAAATGTTCTAAAAAACTATATATTTATATATTTATTAATTTTTAAATTAAATTTGCATTTAATGTCTCATAATAGAAATAAAATATCATATACAAAAAATACGATCCATTGCATAAAATTTAATGTCATACAATTCTATTTCTTACAATATCTAAATTTGCATCTAATGTACTCTATACATCAAATTCCAACTAAGTAAAGTTGCATCTTGCCTTTCATAATTCTTTAAGACTATATGGATAAGCAGTTGTATATTGGCCCATCTCACTCATGAATGACTTAACCAAATTCAACTCCAAGTCTTTACTGCATCTTGCTGATAATGCTGCAAGATTTGAATTAAGTGGCTTCATATTCCTTTCTTCCATCAACTTTACCTGATGCACAAAATACATGAAACAAACTACAAGGTCTTTATCCACTAAAATCAACAAAACATACAAATTGCAAACAAGAAATAAAACCTCAAATTTTGTTGCATCAAAGTTCAAACACATACCCACAAAGAACACTAGTTGTCCATGGAACAACCTTGCGATATTCTGCCCACACCTCTTTGTATTTATGTGCACATCTGGATTCGTCTCTTCTCTCTCGCCAGCTCAGCAGAATCAGAAGATAAATTGGATAAAAATATGGAACTGGAGAACTGCAATCACATGCTTCATATTATAATATCATATATAGTAGTTGGCTTTTCAAGTCGAAAACAAATAAATTTAAATTTAAGTAGAATGGTATAATAAATAAATAAATTTAAATTTTTGCAAATTTACCTAATCACACAGGGTAAGCTGAAGGATAGTGCAAATAACAGATCTCCAAGGTAATTGCAGTGCCTTGCTATTCCCCTTCATAAATAATAATTAAAAAAAATATATTATTGTGCATTTAAAAAGGTAGTAGGAATGAAACAAATAATGATTAGAAACTAAAATACTGATGAAATGTATGTATGTCATGCATAAGAAAAGATAGTATTATTATTATTGTAAAAATAAAACAGGAAAGGAAAGGAAAGGTGACTGTTGACCTTAACATGTGTATTAGGAACAAAAGCAGCTTGGTCCCACGTTGTAGCAGTTGATGTTATCCACCATTCCATCTTCTATGAATAACTTCACTTGGATACAAACTGTGTCGTGTGTTGAACCTTAGAAGCCAACTATAAACCTGCTTCCATTGGTCCAAATGATGTGTAAATGACATATGGAACCATGGTATAATATTATAAGCAAGTCTAGTTAGTGCAAATGTACTATCAGTTATTAGTTTATTACAGCATCCTACTTAGTACTTACGTTTCTTCCGATTACAACATTGTAAAAGTGAAAAATCTACCAAAACACAAAGCTAACAAAATAAATTTTCTGGTAGAAAGTATAACCTGGCAGCAGAAGACACGTATCTAAAACATTCTAAAAAACCTGCAAAAACAAAACATTTATTAAAAAATATATAAATATACAAAAAAAAAAAATAAGTTTTATTTTTTAGAAAATACCATGCCAGAGGTATTGCACATCTGTGCAAGCTCTTGACATAAAGCTTTAGCAATATTATCTTGAACATTTCGTGCAAAATTTATGCAAATCCAGCTGGTGACTGTTCCACCATTGACCATTTTCTGTCAAAAATAAAGATCATTAGAATGCAAGAAATTTAAACACGTAAAAAAACAGTTAGTTATAGAGTTAGTGCTTCAACATAAGGATAAGGATCCCTTTCAAGTCCTGTGTCATGGTATTTAAGCTAGAAAAGGAAAAAAAAAAGATGGAAATACATCAAATTTTGGCTAATTTTTATACCAAATTCCATAGCATAAGAATCCTGGCCATAAGCATTGTGACTAACATTCTGCAAAAACAAATCACATATTTATAGAGTTAGTTCTTCAACATTGCTTCAAATTTTTTTTGTTTAGATTAATGGTGCCCCAGTTGGACTTCATCTCACTGAGTATATCTCCTGTAATGTTTAATTCAGTTACTTAGTAACAAATTAAAGATTCCCAATTTAAATAACCACAATTTATTAAACTAAAAAAATTATTACTCAAAATGAATCACCTTAGTATGATATCTTACATCATGAATGCGTTTCTCCTGCTTCATACTCCAAATCTGAACAATATAAATTATCATTATAATTAGTGTTTCAATTTAAGTACAATATAGGAAAAAAAGATGAATAATGCTTGTAAAAAGACAAATATAACCTTTGTAGTGGTGTCATCGGAACACAAAGCCAATAGTGAACCTGTTGGGTCCCACTTCACACAATTAACAACAAACCTGATGCCCATAAAAATATTTTAACAAGGTGATTTTCACCAATTACTCGAGACCAACATCTTAACAATGATGTAAACTACTTGTCCTCTGTCTAAGGGTAAATTTGGAAGAATTTATTTCATCTACATCACTGTACACAAAATTCATCATTCATGAAACTTAGATAATATGACAGATCTGATGTGAGAGAGACAGAGAGAGAGAGAGAGAGAGAGAGAGAGAGAGAGAGAGAGACATAGCATATATGAAATGCACTTCTGCGAGGAACTTCCGGTGAGGCGCACCGTTGGACCGGAAAGCGATTTTATGAATGCAGAGTGATGTTCGCATTATATTCTTTTTTTTCTCTGGATTGAGTCTTATTATAGTTGATTTTTTTAGGGTTACAGTTGATTTTTTTATCTTATAATGTTTAAAAAGTTTAGACGATTTGTTAGATTTTGTCCAGTTATCCCGTTTAAAATCCAGAGGTGTGATTTTTTCTGTTTTAAATTTTTGAAGATAATGAAGCCTCGAAAGTATCTTGATTTTGTACCATGGCTTCTTATCACTTGTTTGTTTTATTTGTTTCAGGATATGCAAACAATTTAAAGAGGATATGTAACCCATTAGTAATTATATATAATTTTTTTGAAACATAAATAATTAGTACTTCTTATAAAAAGTCAAGGGCATGCAATTGCATACCCTTACGGCAGTGTAGATCCGCCCGTGGTTAGAACATTGATGATCATTTTAAACACCTAACAAGTAGACAAAGCTAGATTATAATAAACAAATTTAAAAAGATCACCTTTTAAATTTATTGTGATATTTGAAATTTCTAGTTTATACCAATTGGTTATTTTATGAAAAAAAAAAAGATTGAGAATCAAGGTACATACCATTGTAGATGAAACAGAGAGTACTTTAGAAATCCTATTTCCCCTATTTCATAAACATAGAATAAAAAATATAGCAGAAATCGGAACAAGGTTAACTCTCTTATTAATTCATTTTTAATTTTTAATAAACTAAATACAAACTTGGTCAACTCACATGTACGTATTTTGACTTTTCGGTAGTCAATTCCTCGGTCAAGATTGTTAACCTATATAAGGAAAAAAAATACCATTTAAAAATTAAATTTATGTTTATGGACCTTTGGAAATGCTTAATTGATTATTTCAAAGAACACAAAGTATTAATGCATAATAAACTAGAAATGAGTGGAAGGAAGTAAGTCATGAACATACAACTCCATTGTTCTCAGAGCTGCAAGGCAATAGTGGCAATTTCCCATTTTGAGAAGCTGAAATACAATCGGACAATATATTTTACAACCATATTAAAAGGTTAAAAATGAAAGAAATGGCAATGGTATAAATCATTATAATCATATATATATCTTGTTTAAAAAAAAAGACAAGTCTTTTCAGAAAAACCTTAAGTTTCTCAAGTAATGGTCAAATCAACTTATGTTAGAAATGATTACTCACTGCCACTGGACCTCTTAAAAAGCATATGTTAAAACTACAAGGAGCCCAAAAAGATATACATACAAACTGCAGCCAATAGAGATAGAGGATTAGACCTGTGAGGACAGATTGGAACAACAATTTGAGGGATTTGGTACTACAACAGATTGTTTAGCACCTGCATCCACTGTTTCTGCAATTTTTGCACTAAATAGGTCACTTTGACCCTCTAGTTTTTGGCCTTCAGCACCATTCACCCAAATTTTAATCATTACCTAAAAAGTAAACACATAAAAAGCATATAATGTGAACAAATCACCAATTCACGCTACAATCATCAATAGAATCCCATCAGTTAGTCTATGTATGTATGTATAATCAAATATCTGGCTTACCTTCAATTTCTCACGTCTGATAATTCTTTCACAGATGAGGCGTAATCTTTCCAATTCAATCTGCATGACGATTTTAAGAAAAAAATTATGATTTTGGATTCAAATAATGTTTTTATAAATAACAATATAACTTACCCTGACTTTCTTCAGAGAATTCCATTCTTCAACTCCATGTTTTTGAGTCCTGGCCAAGAATAAACAAAAAATAAAGTATTGTAAGAAACTAGTATCATATTTGATAATAAAAAAAAATAGAAGCAGAAAAACAAGAAGGTTGACAGTGATTAATGTTATGGTAAATAATAATAATAATATATCACCTCATAAGTAAGAATCACAATCAAAGAATATTACCTCAGCACAGGAGGCATGGACCCATTGACCATCAGTTGGCTTCCTAAAAGCACCAGTATTGCCACCACATAACTGAAAGATGGGACCCCCTGTTTCTAGAAGATGGTGAATCTTCACATGACTCACAAAACCATGGGCCTGTAGAATCTTTCAGCAAACCGATTCACTGTATTACCAAAATTGTTCTCCTTTTGGCTACCCTTCTTCACTTTTTCCTCTTTTTTCCCATAATCCACACTCTTTTTCCCATTATGCCCCTGCTTATCTACAATGAAAGATTTATTATTTGCAGCAACAAACTCCTGGTTCTTTTGATGATTCCAATGGCTAACACTCCCCCTATTCCAATTCCCACCATTACTTCTGTTATTCCAACATTTATTACCCTTATTACAACTATTACAACTTCCTCTTTTGTTATTCCCTCCATTCCAATTACTACCTTTGCTTCCAGAAACATTGGGTTGAATATCACCTATACTGTACCCTTTCACAGTAGCAATCCCTGCATTTCCATCTTTTTTCATGACCATAGTTTAACCCTCACCATCTTTATCAATCAGATCCTGAATATCACTCTTGACAACAACATTTTTCCTATTTATAACAGCCAAACAAATAGAATCATCATTCCCATAAACTAACATTATTCATATGACTCTTCACTTGATTCATATCAGAATTAGGGCTAGAAATCACAACTGCATCCTTAGGAATTTCCCAATTCTTATATAAGTTTGCAGAGTTACCTGAAGGATTAGAATCCTCATGAATGATCGGAGGCAAATCCTTGGTCACTATATCCATAACATTGGAACTAGAACCCTTGATCGAAGCTTGACAAGCAACCCTAGAAGCACTAGAATCAGATTCCCACACACCATCAGATTCCGATACATCCTCCCTCTCTTCTTCTGTAACATCATCCACATAGTAATTGTCAACATCCATAGGATTTCTGAGAAGAGAATCACCCTGATTAGGATTCCTAGCTTTATGCAAACCCTCCAATTTCCACTCCGCTTTCCCGATTCCTGACACAACAGCTCCAGTAGCACTTGGCTTTCGTCAGGCACGGTAGATAGTAGACGAAGACTGATCGATAACCCCAAGAGGAATAGCATTGTTTAAATCGACCTCAATCCGCACAAATCGACCCACCGCTCCTTTATCTGGAGGCTTAACCTTTACATCCTTCAATTGATCCTGCTTAGAAGAAGCTCCCATCACAACAACGAAAATGATGAGAAGATACTTCAGCAATGAGATGAAAAGGGGTAGAGAGAAGTCGTACCAGGTTTTAGGGTAGAGAGAGAAAGGGTAGAGAGAATTGTAGAGAGAGAAAGGGTAGAGAGAGAAAGCATTTTTTTTGTACCTTGAAATTTCTTAATCCCCTTCTTCAAGTCGGCCTCAAACTTCTCCTTTTGATTTACATTGCCAGTATCGTATACCTAAAATACGAAATTCAACACGCGAACATGAAATTTCAGCATTCAAATTACACAAAAACCAATAACGTCAATAATTCAAAGAAAATTAAAAACATTTACGAAGAGGCCTGGGAGAAAGGATTAGGAGAAGTCGTACCAGGTTTTAGGGTAGAAATCAAACTAGTTTCGATTGTTACAGAGGCCTGGGAGAACCGATCAAGAATCGGAAAGCGTATTAAATTTTCTTGAAAAAGCCCTATGTGTGAATGAAGGGAGATACAGAGGAGAGATCGAAGAAGCGGGCACTTCAAAATTTTTGCCCTCCTTCGTGTTTGTATTTATTTATTTTTTTGGACGTTAATTTTAAGGCACGCAAAAATGCGTGTCCTTTATCCTTCAAATTTTGGAAGGCTAACATTATTTTTAGGGACACACAAAAATGCGTATCGTAAATCAGCGAGTGTCATTGTTCGCGCATCAGTAAAGGGTATTTTTCTTGTAGTGACGGTTAGAAATCATGGTTATATATGTATAAGTATATAATTAAGGCTTAGAGGACTTAGGACTGATGGATTTCCTTACTTCCTTTTCCTTGTTTGGATGTGTATTTAAGGTAAAGTTATCTGTCCGAAGGTCGATTCCTTCTTAATTATATATTTGATACATATAGGAACGTAAAAGCTACGTAAATCTATTAGAGTCAGCTTTGCTACAAGAAAGGCAAAGGGGTACTTTCATGAATTATCATTCTAATAAGATAAATCATATAAATTATAGTAGTTATAATTTATGACACAAATGAAAGACCTATTTTACTAGCTAAGTTCACCAGGTTTAAAACCACTTTATTAAGAAAAGGGATAACATTCAATCCTTATATAAGCAAATAAACCAAAAATGTGAAATCCTACTTCATGATACAACAATTCAATTGATGTATCATGTTCTGTAACCACAGTCTCCTGGAGGGAGAGCAGGAATTGTATGTATAGATCTATACGGGATAGACAATCCCACACCCCGACTACTAGCTATAGTCCCAACCGGCAAGGCCAAGGGGTGATAAATGTCACATCTACAGTTTCGACGCGAAAAGGTCGTCGTGTTTTCAGCCGTCAACCAGCATGGTTACAACCTTATCACATTTTAACCCTAATTAATAATCATAATTACAGGGTTGTCATTACACCAGTAGTGTAGATTTATGGTTTATAAGCTCATCACGTGGTAACCCAAATTAATAACCTTAATGCCAGGGACGTGATTGCATCGGTAGTGCATGCTTAATAAATACTACTGCTTTAATCATTTTCCACAAACAAAAGGAACGGTTTTATGGGGATTTAAAACTACAAACAAAAGGAACGGTTTTATGGGGATTTAAAACTACAAACAAAAGGAACGTTTTTATGGGGATTTAAAACTACAAACAAAAGGAACGTTTTTATGGGGATTTAAAACTACAAACAAAAGGAACAGTTTTATGGAGAATTAAATCTACTTTTAAAACTAAACGACGATCGTTCACCCTATAACTTTATGAAAGGTTAAAATTATGTTTAAATAGGTTAAAGTACAATAATACTTAAATCATAACAATATAATGGAGTAAAACTACTTTACAGTTGTGAAGCTGGAAGTATAGGACTTTCTGGAGTAAACTCAGTCATTTTGTTAAAACTAATCAACGATAACTAAATACTTATGAACTCACCAGCATTAAATTGTTGGCCCTCTCTTTCAAAATAACTTGTATTCTTAAGAATCCAGTAGACATGTACATTCCAAGAGCTTTTGCGAAGTCAGTCTAGTACTGAGCTGCATTCTTTGTCTCCTTCTTTATCTACTTTTGATGTTGAATACTTAATATTTGAACTTATGTAAAAAATTATACATTATTAATGCAATGGTTGTTTTACTTTGCTTACTATATTGCATGTGTTGTGATACTTGACATGACGTCCTACGCCCCCGAATGTTTCCGTCAATTCGGTTTGGGGGTGTGACATGGCCTCTCAAGATCAAGATCACTCAAGAATGAAGGGATGAGACATTCTACGGTTTTTCTGAGGCTGGGCAGGCTAATGAGGGGCTAGGGTTCAAGTCCTCATGTTATTTATATAGTGTTGGACCCTAAAAATTAGGGTTTTGTGTCACTGACCGTACGCTAGGCGTACACCTACAACACCCAAGACCACTTGACCTTCTATGTTGGGCGTACCCCAGCCTACGTTGGGCATACTCACCTAGTTGCCACCTTTTCAAGATTGGTTCTTTCTTTACACTTCCTTCTAAAACCAAGGGCCAAAACTAACATAATTCAAATCCTAGGGATGAATTTGAAGCTACTTGAAAAATGGGATGTTACACTCCTTGTCCAAATGTAGTTTGTTTCAAAGACCTTCCACAATCACAAGCACATTTATTAGCCTTTTTAACAAATTTTTGTGGCTTGATTTTCTACAGTGGGATTATTATCATCATGAGTTTTTGAAGCAGTTTCAGCAGAACTAGAATTATTTTTGTTCTGCTCGAACCCAACAGATACTTTATATGCACATGAAGTAGAAACATCAGTATCGTTTACTGCAATATTTTCATTTGGGCCGGATTGATCAGTCTTGATTGAGGCAGTTGCAGGTGGCTTGTCATATTGTGTAAGAGTCTCTATCTCTTCGGTTTCAAGGGTGGAGTATAGTTATCATTGAAAGGAGGTGGAACATTATGATGCCCTAGACCCGTACATGTTTGTCTTTCCACTTTAGTTGTTTTTCTATCATAGACTCAACTTTCTCACTTGGCACATCAAATCTCTTAAAAGTAAAGTCAGTATCCTTAAATTTAGCCTTTAATGCATCAAGTTCAGCAGTTAAGTTGACAATTTCCTCTTTGGCATAACGATGATGAATACATTTGGTGCTATATTTCTCCCTAATCCTAATTAAATCATTATTTTGAGCATCTAGTTTTTCTTTAAGAGGCTTGTTAACTTTCTTAATTTCATATATTTCATTTTTAAGGTCAAAAACCTCGCTAACCAATAACTCATTATGCTCACGGTATTTATTTATTTTATCTTAACAGGCCTGATAGCATGGGGTTTCACTTAGCTTCTTGGTATTGTTGTAGGAACTTATTATTTTGCAATAGAAGAAATCTGATTGTGGATCACTTACATTCTTCGTTGATCACAGATGCGTCTAAAAAGTAACCATGACTAACAAGTCTCTGTGGATCACAGAGTCATGAAGATCCTTCTCACCACAGCTGTTCAAGGACCCAACCTTGGCTCAGATGGAGACTAATCGTAGTATATGTGTGAACAGAAAGGAACGCACTGCAATTTGTTGAGTATCGGAGAACTACTCATGGATATTTTTGATGTTAGCCCCTGTATATCCTCGATCAATGATCTTAATAAAGCTTTTCAAGTTAACAAGTAAACTTGGCCCTTGGTGAGACGTTCAATGGTTTCTGAATCTCAATTGAGTGTACCATTCTAGTGTAGTGAGAGTTAATTAGGAATAACTCAGAAAACCATCCTATGACAAAAATAGCCAAAGACATATTTGTGACATCCCCAAAATCTCGGCCAGAAAAGACCGATTTTCATTTATGCTTTTAAATAATTTCAGAGTAAATCCTTTTGATTTGAAAGAGTTGCGGAATTTGTTCCCAAAAACAAAACATGATAAAACAATGTTTACCAAAGCATTTCATAAAAGAAATGTATTTTTCATTATATAATCAAAACTCGGGGTGTCATGTTCCGATACAAACCAATAAACATAAACGATAACATTACAAGTCATTCAACAAATATATACATATACAGACTTGTAAACAAAACAACTTGATGGTTCATCCATCTTATGCCCTCGCACCACTTCCTGTAATACAAATAAAACTGAGTGGGTCAGGCTTGGGAGCCTGGTGAGCATATAGGGTTTTCAACCCACAATAAATAATCATATTTAATTTCCACCAACCAACAATAACCCAATTACCCATTCCCGTTATTCTCACTTTATGTCCCTGAAACAACTAACATAAGGGACCTAGTCTAAGAATATTTCATCGGGGCAACAACACATGCTTCAGGGGTTCCTCAGCAATATAAGTCAAATAAGGCAACCATGAGGGGGATGGAGTACAGCGAATGAACACCCAAGTTCATTAACACCTACAGGTGGTGAACCTGCTAATGTTTCCACAAGACTATCTAGAAAAGTCCGTGGTCGTCATCTAAACTCCGCTAGATGACTAAATCAAACAACAACGAGGCCTCTCATCTGTTTATTACACACCAACTATCTACCCATGTTCTACCCAACATATTAGTAGATAAAAATATACATTTTTATACATAGTTTAAAAACCTATATAGCATGCTTTAATCAATACATATTCCACATAACAGATGAGGCACACACACACACATAACACGTATTTCATAGAGAAATAATCAGATCTATAAGATAGAAGAAAGTGAATACACATTCACACATATAAACAACAATATACTTAATACACTCAAACCATAATTGTATTATTATCGTGTTTATGAAAGGTAGTATACACTCACTTGATCAGAAGATGATCGAACAGCACTACGACTTGCAGAAGTAGTAATCCTCAGCAGATCTGGAAGATCTTCACAAAAATCGAACTTCTCGCGGGCAGAGCTTCGGATCGGGAACCGCACTTCTCGGGATCTTCGGGATCTCGGGACTCGCCTCGGGGCTCGAGAATAATACCGGGGCTTCGGGGTATTTCTGGCACGCAAAACGATGCAAAACAGGAGAGAGAAGAGAGAAAATGAACAAAAGAACCGGCTGCCCTCGCATCCTATTTATAGGAGGCTGGAGCCTCGGAGTACGCGGGGCGTACTGGTCCGAATTCATCACTGCGTTCGTCATCCGAAGCCACTTGCTGCGAGTGTCGACATCTTCGGTGTACGCGGGGCGTACTTCGGATCGGATTGCTGACTCCCCTTCGGATAATGCCGGACTTTCCAATTAAAATTAAATACAAATTATTTAATAAACTTCGGAAATTCATATCTTCTTCATACGAACTCCGTTTTCGACGTTCTTTATATCCACGCGAAGGTGAGACTACGCTCTACAACTTTCGTTTAGACTCTGTCAGGTAATTTTGAATTTATTTTTATTATTTATTTTTAATAGGCCGCGACAGAAAAACTTCGTTATAAATTCATAACTTCTTCGTTTGACGTCCGTTCTCGCCTAACTTTTTATCGCTTCGATAACAACAACGAGACCTTCGATCCTCGTTTAGATTGCTTCGGCTCAAAACCGATCGATCTCAAATCGAGTATTTCGGGCTGCACACCGCTAAGTCGAAACTTCAATAAATCATAACTTCATCATACGAAGTCAAATTTGGGCGTTCTTTATATATTCGGAAACCTCGTTTCAACTACTACAACATTATCCAAAGATATCAAGTTTATTTTACACTTTAATTTTGACGCTTATTTTTTATTCTTAATTAATCAAACCACATAATTAAGCAATTAAGCACAAAACACGTAATACTCAAATAATACAATCTTATTATTTCAAAATGGGTTACAAAGGTTAACCTAGACTATTACATTGCTAAAAATGGCAAGCCCGGAAACACAGGCGTTACAATATTTCCACAGTTTGGCATGACACAAGGTCAAAGCCCTTTGGCGGGACGTTCAGCGATAATCGTGTCTTGCGAGGTGCATCGCCCTAGTGCTAGTAACCGTTAATTCCTTAACTGCGAAGAATGTATCCGAGAATACATTTGAGTCTCCGTAGTTTTTCATGACAAAGAATGTCAAGACCTTGGGCGGGATGTTCAATGATATCTATTTCCCGGTTGGGTGAATCGCCCTGGTGACAATTTGTACAGTTTCATGCCTTCAATTCCTTGTGAAATTAGTGTGAAGTGTAATTTTGTCAATTCCTTTCAAGATCACTTTAAGCACAGTGAATTCCGACACAATCTCCTTGAGTCTCTTCTTCTTTTGTATTCGAATTTTAAGACAAATGAAATTTTTGAGATAAAAATAAAAATAAAAATAAAATAAACTTAACACACAATAAAAATAACTAAGAATAAAAATAAAATTAAAATATGTTCAAAACACAGAAAAAAAAGACTTTTGGATTTTTGATTTTTCTGAAAAAAGAAATAAAAGGAAATACTTTTTTATTTTCGGATTTTATGATTTTTGTTTGGTACTAATTCTCCACCTAAATTTGTTCATAGAGGAAAAATATCAACAAATTTAACAAAAACAAAAATAAAATACAAAATATACAAAACAAAAAAACTTTAGTCTTCAAAATGAATCATTTCAAGAAAACTCACAAGAACATCAAAACAAGCTTTTTCCAAAATGTTTTGTAAATAAATCGGCCACATTATTATCTGTGTGGATTTGTTCCAAATGAATGAGTTTACGTTCAAAATAGTCTCGTATAAAATAAACTTTAATATCTATGTGCATGGTTATAGAATGTTGAATTGGATTTTTAACAATTTGAATAGCAGCATCATTATCAGAGAAGATAGGAGTGTCAAGAAAATTCAAACCATAATCTTACAGTTGATATTGCATCCAGATGACCTGAGAACAGCAAGCAGATGCAGCAACATATTCAACCTCAACTGTGTTTCAATTTCGGAACGAAGTAAACATATTCAAAATTCATCACGCTGTTAAATATTGTGCCCTTTTGTGTGATCTTTTCTTTCTCCCTTCCCTCAAAGGACACATGCTCTCCATTAAAATTCTGAAGGTCATGCATAAGAGAGATGTCCCCTATCATGTGCCTTGAACAGCCACTATCAACCTACCGAAGTCTGATGAAATTCCTCCATAGCTGCTCTGGCACAGAGTGCAGGATTAATTGGTTTTAGGAACCGAGTCCATTTTGAAATTGGGTTTACCATTACTATCTACACAAGATACTCTTTCCCAAACCATATCCCTATTATCAAATAAGGAACATAAAGAGGTTATAGGACTTTTGAATGATTTTGAAGTATGACCATTGGGAATCCATTGTTAATTAGGTTTGAGTACTTTAATGTTTAACCTAATGGGTGCTTCAACACTTGACTTTGAAATGGAACTGCCTTTTGATTTAGATTTAAATCGTAAGTGTAAGCTAGAGGACAATCCTTGGGATGAATTTGGCCTCACCAAATTCGGTTTGGCTAAACCATCTCTCGAATTAGGCTTCTTGTCCAACATGCTCCTTTTTTCCTTGAAAGTTTGATTCTTGGCCCTTTTTTCATTCCAATCACCATTACGTGAACATGACCTCGATAGATTTCTTTTGGAAGATCTCCCCCTTGGCACGTTCTGCCAACCTTGTTTATAGTAGGGAACGTATGAACGATGTTGGCAATTTCTAGCAATGTGACCGGGAGTCCCACTGTTGAAACAAGTTTGTCTTTTCAAATAGATAAGATTGTGACTTGGTCCTTGTCTAAATGCAGTTTGTTTCAAAGACCTTCCACAATCACAAGCACATTTATTAGCCTTTTTAACAAATTTTTGTGGTTTGGATTTTTCTACACTGAGATTATTATCATCACGAGTTTTTGAAGCAGTTTCAGTAGAACTTGAATTATTTTTTTTTTGTTCGAACCCATTTTGCACAATTACTTTATCTGCACATGAAGAAGAAACATTAGTATCATTTACTGCAATATTTTCATTTGCTCCAGATTGATCAGTCTTGATTGAGGTAGTTACAGGTGGCTGGTCATATTGTGCAGGAGTCTCTATCTCTTCGGTTTCAAGGGGCGGAGTATAGTTATCGTTGAAAGGAGGTGGAACATTATGATACCCTAGATCCATACCATGTTTGTCTTTCCACTTTAATTGTTTTTCTATCATAGACTCAACTTTCTCACTTGACACATCAAATTTCTTAAAAGTAAAGTCAACATCCTTAAAATTAGCCTTTAATGCATCAAGTTTAGCAGTTAATTTGACAATTTCCTCTTTGGCATAATGATGATGAACACATTTGGTGCTATATTCCTCCCTAATCATAATTAAATCTTTATTTTGAGCATCTAACTTTTCATTAAGAGGCTTGTTGACTTTCTTAATTTCATAGATTTTATTTTAAGGTCAGAAATCTCTCTAACTAATAACTCATTATGCTCACGATATTTATTTATTTTATCTTCACAGGCCTGATAGCATGGAGTTTCACTTACCTTCTTTGTATTGTTATAGGAACTCATTAGTTACCAATAGAAGAAATCTGATTGTGTAAATGGAATTTGATCGAAAATCCAAAATAAATGCTTCTCTTACCGAAAGTACCAATGGTCAACTCTATGTTAACTGAGAACCTTAAAAGTCAAACTTTTGTTCGAAAAAAATCTTGACCGAGAATGAGGCTTCTAGACTCAGACCTTAGCCGAAATCTTGATAATCCGAGAATCTAACCGAGAATGTGAGGCCGAAGACGCACACCGAATACGTTGAGGGAAGACACTGACCGAATACGAAGATATTGACCGAAGACTCTAAGTAGTACCGATAACTTGTTTGACCTAACCGAGAACGAGGTGCCGCCACTAAGAACTGTGAGATAGGGACCGAGACCGAAGGTGCAACTGAGGAGCTGGCCAAGAACTCTCAAACCCTAAACAAAGTCGCTTTGCTGGCCGCTGAAGACTCCTAAAACCTTAACCGAGCACGAGGTTTCCGCTGAGAACTCTCAAAGCTGAGACCGAAGTTGCCCAAAAACACTAAATTTTCAAATATTCAAACCAAATTCGATCAAAAACTTTAAAATAATGAAGAACACGAAGAACAAACAACAATACTTTTCATCAAAATAAATCAAAAACGCCAGAAACTCTAAGAAAAACTCCAAGAAATGTTTAATACTTTTCCAAATCGATTGATACCGATCCAAGCTCTGATACCAATTGTAAAACACAAAATATAGTATCAATCGAAATCACAATAATTGTTGTGGAATCTGAATCAAGTGATTAATGCAATAACAGTTATTATGAATTAAGAGCACAATTATCAATCTTCAATGGACACTATATTGATAATAGTCTAGTACATCAGATTCTAAATTGGCTCTCGATTCTCTATTTCTCTCTAAAACACGATCTCAGCTCCTTAGAATGACCAACAATTTTCACGGATGAAACAACAATATATATACATATACCTAATTACAAAGGCCCAACCCAAAACCCAACCGAAATCCTCACTAAGCCTACCGAAATCACATGGTGATTTCGGTCCAAACACCACCGAGTACATGGTGTTTTCGGTCCTAGACCGAGAACTCTAAAAGTCATCAAAAGCAAAGTATAAACCATAAATCATGTCATAACAAATCCCCTAATCCACGGGGCCTTGGACGAAATCTTTTAGGCTTGCCCTAGAGATTTTTGTCCACCTCATTCCATGAGGTTCTAGTGCCTTCATTTCTCAACTATCAATAAATAACCAAACAACCATATACTTTAACTAATCCAGTTAATCCCAAAAATAATTCAAATTAGTTTTTGATTAATTATTAATTAAATAATATGATTTCTAATTAATATATTATTTTCATAGCACATTAATAAATAATCTATTTGATTTATTATTCACATAATAAATTAATCTCTCTCTCTTTCTCTCTAAAAATCATCATGTCCAATTGCTAGGTTTGAGGGAAACCCAAAAGGACTGTGCTACTATCAATTCAAGTATATACCAATTTTACATATGGGCTTAGACACCTAATCCAACAGTCTCCTACTTGGATAAGTCTATAACTATAATTTCCAGTATAACTTCTGAATCGATCAGCAAACTGTAGCTTCAAAAAGCAGTTGTCGAACTCTGAACCAGTTAGGTATGTGTCTTAAGATAAATGATCATATAATCCTCTGTTATGCAAGATATCATTTGAACACGAGACACGGAGAAACTTTATATGTCTATAACATAGGATGTTGAGATTAATTCCACTACAGGTGTATGAAAACAAACTTTGTGATTTTATATTCTTATATGCAACAAATAGCAATGTACTTAAATTATATCTTTCTTTCTCACTAAAGCATTGTACTTTTAAAGTACAAGGTTGTATTGCCCATATTGTTAGAAAGAGTAAGTATGTTACACATTCTCTTACCACCCATGTTTTACCTAAAATCATGTAAAAGTAGCTTACTAATCTATTCACAAGGGTTGCGATTACTAGGGCCTAAATAAGTTTCCTAGTGTGTGTGTGTATATATATATATATATATATATATATATATATATATATATATATATATAAGTTCATTTGAAACAAACCATATTTTTTTAGACTGTGAGATCAATATTTTCTAGTGTAATATTCTCATATTATAGTGTTCATACAAAAATATAATATGTATAATATTCTAACAACAAAATTGCAAAAATGATCATTATATTTGTCTAAATTATGTGTTTTGGTCCAAAAATGTATGGTGGCGCATCAGTGGTCCAATTTTGGATACATTGTGCATTTTTTCTAACGCTTTTAAAATGACAATTTTATCCTCATTGACCATTTCTACAACCAAACTACAATGACCAATTGTGCATATCTTATTTTTAATTTTATTCATATACATTAATTCTTTTTATTAATTAGTTATTTAATTTCTTTTTATTGGATTATATCTTTTTTATTGTTTTATTATATACTAACAAATATTATTTTTATATATAATATTTATATATTAATAAATATTAATTTATTGGATTATTATTCTCTTTGATTAGTTATTATTTTTAATTGCTTTTTAATAGATTAATTCTTATATTATATAAGTATATGTGAATAAATATTATTTTTAGTATATAATATTTATATATTAATAAACTAGAAAAGATTCCCCGGCGTTGCCGGGGTCGGAATGTATTGCTTTGTAAAGTAAAGTAGCATGTTGAATTGCATTGAGATAATCTAGTAAAGGAAGATAAACAATGTCATCTAATTACATAAATAAAGAAATCTAAATCATTATTTCTTGCAATAAATGAGGAAAATAAAGAAATGGTCTCACAAATTGAACTTTATTGCCATGTATGGCAGCGGCCGGAAAACCAATCCGAAAAATATAGACCGTTGTTTTTTGTCCGTTAATGTGAGAGTAATTTGGTCTTTTAAGGTAGTATGGACTGAATTTGTGACAACGGGTAAACCATATGGACCATTTATGTAATTTTGGCGGTGGTGGTGATGGCAGCTGGTAGGTGGCTTTATGGTATTGGATGGATATTTTCTAATAAATAAAACATTAATTTAAAACCAAAAGTGAAATATAAATTAATAAAAAATAGGATTAGGAGTAAAAGAGTGATTTTGGGACCAATCATGTAATTTTGTCTAATAATAATAATAATAATAATAATAATAATGAGGGATCATTTCTGCCAAAAGATTAAGTACTAATAATATGTAGGAAAATGCGAGGGTTATGAAAAATTCAAACGAAAGTGAAATGGTTGTTTGTGAACAAAAGCATAAAGGTGAAGGGTAAGTAGTTTTTTAAAACCAACATAGGTTGGAGGACTAAAAATGACAAAAAAATTGACAAAAAAGAGGAGCAAACATACATAACCTTAGGGACCAATCTTGCCAAACACTTAAAAAGTTTATTATTCCTAACTTTCATATCTTTAATATATATATATATATATATATATATATATATATATATATATATATATATATATATATATTAATTATATTTTATTAGATTATTAATTTCTTTTAATTTTATTTTTATTGGATTAATTCTTTATTGAAATATCACATAATAATTAATATTATTTTTTATAAATAATATTTATATATTAATGAATATTATTTTCGTGTAGTACTAGTTTTCTTTTATTATTATTTTTTTACTTTTCACCTGCTTTTAATTTATTTTAATTGTTTCTTTATTGTTTTAAATCAAAAAGCACAAAAAATCTCACTCCCCCATATCTTCTAAGTTGGAGGATAACATATTGAACAACATTGTTAGGTTGTTTTTTATGCATAATTTTAGCATATTTTATTAATCATTTTATTATCTTTTAAAATCAATCCGAAAAGATGATTTTGAAGTCATTAGTGAGTCCGATCAACCAAAAAAGTGGTTGAGAAAATATTGCACAATCACAACTTACAATCATGTTTTCCAAGAACTACACGATTATACTACAAATTTCGATTAGGTTATTTTTAGTTTATTACTATTCAAATTAAATTAACACATCCGATTTTGTAGTTAGAGCTCTATTTTTTATTTAGTTTATTAAATAATTTGATGTTTCATTTTTTTTTCTTTCTTGCCATTTGGGTTTTGTTATAACCCAACATTTGATTCTTTACATGGTTCACGTTGGCCACTTGAATTGGGGTGAGTTCATTCTCGTTAATCGATTTGTAAAATATGTAATTATTTTATTAATTGATGCTAAGTAGATCACATCAAATCGGTTCTGTGGTGGGATTAACTACATTGTAAACTAAAATTGCATGTTTTTATGATTTCGAGCTTGTGAGAAAAACTCGGAACAATATTGTTTTTGTTCTTATATCTAGTATTTATTTTACCGTATGTTAATGTAGTTTACTTGTTTTCACATTCCCTTTATTAAATTTTTATGCCCAAGAATAAAATGTGATTATTTTGTTGTCTTTATGAATTAAAACTGAGTCCATGAGGACCCACCATGTTTGCCACTATTATTATTATTTTAAAATCATATGTGCAAATTGGATTATTTGTTTGATGGTTTTGACACCCATCAAACACCACCACCATCACCTAGTCGGACAGTGGTGGGATATGTAAGATTTTTTCAAATAAATTAGGATAAGGTGGTGTTGTCTAGAAGAAGAATTAATCGAATAAAAATGAAATTAAAATACTTAATAATCCAATAAAGTAATATTTATTAATGTGTGTGTGTGTGTGTGTGTGTATATATATATATATATATATATATATATATAATATTTATTAAAATATAATAATCCAATAAAAAAGAATTAGTCCAAAAAAAGAAATTACAAAATTTATTTAAAAGAAATTAGTAATCCAATAATATCACATTTATTAGTATATAAATATTATATACTAAAATTAATATTTTATTAATATATAATAATCCAATAAAAAGAATTAATCCAATAAAAAAGTAACTAAAAAATAATTAATTAAAAGAATTAATGTATAATAATTCAATAAAATTAAAAACAAGAGATGGTTATTTTAGTTTGGTTGCAAAAATATTTCATATAGAAAAATTAAAATACTTAATAGCGAAAGTGTTAAATTTAGTGTTTTTGAACCAAAACATCAAAAATGTTTGGACCAAAACTATATAATTTTGACAACCACTGAGACTATTTTTGCAATTTTGTTTATTCTAACATTATATGTTTTAGAATATGTCAATATAAAATGTGTCAACAATATTGTTTTATAATATTAGAATATTACATATATAATATTTTTATGAATATTAAAATATTTCAATAGAAAGAGTAATCATCTATAATATCAAAACGTAGAAGTAGAACCATTCAAAACTACATCTTTATATGGATCAAAGTGTACCAAAATCTTCTAATTTGCTTAATATTTTTCAAAATCCTTGATTTTAGTATACAATGTCTTTGTCATCTATAGAGTTTATCATACCAAGGTTTTGGATTTTTGAGACATATAAAACAAACCCATAAATTCTGACAATGAAACATGTTGAATTTTGGAAAAAGAATCAAAATAATATTGTTATGAATAAAAAAAGTAAGGGAAAATGACTCATAAGAGAAATTATATTTCAAAATCATTCATAAAACCCTATCTAAGAAGATATTTGGCTAAGCTTAAAAAAAGAGTTTGTTAAACTTATTACTGGTTCCATACCGGTATAAGTTCAAATGAGTGTTTGTATAGACATTTTCTAAAAACAACTTATACTAATGTGGAACCGGAGATAAGTTATTTTTGATAAGTTACTAACCTCTAACTTATCAAAACCCCTTGTAACTTAAAGTTATCCAACATATCTAGGAAGTCTTTTTGATCATTTTTCCAAACAGTAAAAAGAGCTTATTAACTAATAGCATTTGACACCGGAGAAGCCAATCCAAATACTTTTTAAAAAACTCCATTTTGACACCGTTATAAGCTAATAAGCTATAAGTTAAAAAGTTAAAAACATTTTTAATAAGCTTAGCCAAACACCAGTAGTGACCCTGATTATGATGACATGTTCGAAATTGTAAAGATCTAGTGAATCATTCAAACATCAAGAAAACCAAGAGTAAATAAAATCATTTTAAGCTCAATTAGAATAGTTAGACTATAAGTGAGTTTTGAATATTCTCTCACTAAACTAACTCTCACAAATGGGTCTTACAAGTTCTTACATAAATGGGAGTCACTCACTTCCTATTTATTGTAAAGACTCAACCCATTACACATACAAGAGGGTAAGCCACATCCAAGGAGAACTTTGCACCCTAACATTCTCCCCCTCAAAATTAGGATTGGATGCCACGACTTCAATTTCCAAACAAGCTTGCCCGATCAAGACCAACTCCCCCTCGAAGTAACACTAGTCTTCAAATCTACAAAAGAAATACTCGAGAAGCTTCGAATACCCATTTCTACATTCTCCCCTTTTTATAATCAACAAATGATTATAAAACTCATAAATGATGAGAAACGCTCAAGGAATAAACTTGATGAATCTCCCCCTAGATGTGTGACAAAAATGCAACCATGAAAAACTTGCACGAAAAATAATCACGAAAAGCCAAGAAAAATTTCAAAAGTTTGTGAAAATTTCGACTTTTAAGTGAGAGTTGCAAGAATTTTGAAAACTAGGTATAAACTATCAACATTGCAAATTTTATAGGGACCTGTTGCGCCAATTCAGCTTCCAATGTGAAACTTTACCCTAAATGTGAAACTGGGCATAAAGTGACAATTCGCATAAGCTTTAGGGACCAAATTCAAATATTCTTCTCATTTGCCAGAATTTTACCCTAATGTCGAAACTTGGGTAAAATTTGCCAATTCTTTGAAACTTCAGGGATGCAAATCAAAAACTCTGCATTCTTCACAAAACTTCACTCCCAAGTCGAATATAGGTAACAACTGCCAAAACACTGAAACTGTAAGGACCATATGCGAACATTTTCCTTTCTTCCCCAAATTTGTTACCGATGCGAACGGTGATCTTCACACATCGAAATCACTATCCACAATTCGAACAACTTTCACATGTCAATACCATCGAAATTGTGTTTGACATCAAAATCAATCGACCCAAAGCTATGTCTATTTAACCATCAACCCCAAAATGAAAACGAATTCTCAGTTGCGAATTGGATTTTGACTTACACATATCGAAACTGTCGTGTGCACATCGGACGACTTCAAACCAAATTCGACTCCAATGCGTTTCATCTGCTTTCGATTTCTATTCACAAGGCTCGACTTTTACATGTCGAAATGAGCAGGCTTACATCAAACCACTCCAACCCATTCGATTTCGCATTCTCACATCAAACTCCAAGTTGCGAACAACCATTCAACACAAGTCGAATTCAGTGTGAACCAAGCAAAGGCTTTTGATGCTTCATCGATTCAAACAACTCAACATGTCAAAATCGATTTCGACTTGAACACAACTGAATACAATTTCAATTTAGACTCCAGGCAATATCCCAATACATTATTCCAACTGCTTCAATACACGATACCAGTTCGAAATCAATTTCACCATTCCAATGAATTCGATCAAACAATCATACTAGTTCGAATCCAAGGAAATTAACAATACCATCCACCGAACATCATACTTACGATTTCGAATTATCAAAAATCCGTTCGACTTTCAAACGACTCCAACGAACACAGAATACAGACGAAATTGAAATCATTTCGAGATCACATCAGAAATTGACTCCTTTCGACTCCAATACTACTTTCAACTTGATTTGAGTACAAACACAACAACATGGTCGACTCGAACACAACAGAAATTCGATTTCATCTCCAAAAATCAAATTGATTCCCAAATCGACTCTTATAATCAGTCGACTTAACTTCAAAATTGATTTCGACGGAACCCTTCATCAAACGAATTCGACTTTCGATTCACTTGAATGACACTCGAAATCCTATTTTGAGTTTTAAAAATCGATTGGAGTTGAGACTCAAAAATAGTATAAAATCGATTTCAATTCCAAGCTTGATATCGAATGAAACAATCAACATGTATTCCCAGTGGATTTCTTAATATCGACACAAACTCAATTTCGATTTCAAATGTAAACTTGATTTCTTGATTCAAATCGAAAGAATTATATGATAGATCGAGCTTTCAATTTCAAGTTAGAATTAACTTTTGACTTTTGGCTGATATGCGATGAACAGTAACGATATATTTGAATGAACTTGAAAAAAAAAACTAATTGATTGGGCTCAATAACGAACAGTAACAAAGAAGTGGTTTGGATTGGGATTTGAAACTGAATGAACAGTAACTAGAAAAAAAAATTAGGATCGAGCTTTCATTAATTCTTGATGAAGAGTAAATGTATTCAAATGATTTTGGTGCTTGATCTTAAAAAAATTATTGGATATCAATGGGGTTCGAAACAATTTTGATCCAACGAGTAAAACGATCAACAATAAAAAACGAAAAGCACAATTTGAAAAAAAATGATTGAATTCGAGTTTCGAGCTCGAAAAACCTTGATCGTTCATTTTCGATCTCAACATGAATTTTTCAAAATCCATTTGAGAAACCTTCTTGATAATTCTTTTTCCATTTGAAACACATGAATCGATCATTAAAGATCTTGGTTCTTTTGTTGGAGCAAGGAAATGTAAAATCTTCACATTGTACCACCCACGATGCATGTTCTACAATATGTTCTTATCATTTTTACAAGATCTAACATCATCTTCATGAGAATCTTCAACAATTATGGGTTTGGAATTCAAATTTATTAAAACACTTGATGATTGTTGCTTTGGAACCTAAATTTGCTTCATAGGTTTCAGCTTCAAGACAACTTTTGAAGAACTTTTTTTAGAAACTTAATTGTTCTTGCTTTTGATCTTCTTCTTGTTTTTATTCCTTTTCATCTTTTTGGATCTTGAAGTTTTGAATTCAAGAACAACTTCAACTTTGCAATTTTGAATCAAATCTTTTGGAGTTTGATACCTTTGAACTTCTTGGAATGAACGCTTTTGATATGATACCATTCCTTTAAATGAATCACAAGAATTCAAGCATTCATCAGTTTGAACTCCAATTGAACGAAAAACTTTCACATCTTCATCAAAATCACATTGAATTCCCATTTCTTGAACTTCAACAAATTTAAGGACATAAAGATCATTTGGGTCTTCAATAAGAGAAACATACATATTCCTTTTTTAATAATTCTCTTTCTTTTCCTTCCTTTTGATTTTCACACCAAGATAACATACTCATGGTGATTTCAATCAAACTTCCAATCTTCGAAATAGGTTGAAATATCAATCTTCCATGATCATCTTTCAAGCCACCATAAGAAATTAAAGTTTCCCATGTAATCATCCCGCCTTTCAATAATAACCCATAAAATTGTTTCTCATTGACTTTGTATTTGACATTTTTAATCATCATGATCCAAGAATTATAAGTCAAATACACAATGATCACAAGAACTTGGATCCTTCTAGAGAGAGAAAGTGATTATCGAATGAAATCTCTAGAGAGAGAAAGTGAATATGAACCAAGTTCTAGAGAGAGAAAGTGAGATTAACTAGTATTCTAAAGAGGGAAAAACGAATTTCGAATCAAATCAACGAATAAATTCGATTTATATATAAAAAAACTCTCTCAAAGATGAAGAACTCAAAACAATGAAGATTCACTCAAATCATGTGGTCATCATGGATCGATTCTTGAGAATTTCAAGAACACCCGCTCTGATATCAATTGTAGTGACCCTGATTATAATGACATGTGCGAAATTGTAAAGATCTAGTGAATCATTCAAACATCAAGAAACCCAAGAGTAAATAAAAATCATTTTAAGCACCATTAGAATAGTAAGAGTACAAGTGAGTTTTGAATATTCTCTCACTAAACTAACTCTCCCAAATGGGTCTTACAAGTTCTTATATAAATAGGAGTCACTCACTTCCTATTTATAGGAAAGACTCAACCCATTACATATAAAAGAAGGTAAGCCAAGGAGAACTTTGCATCCTAACAACACCTTCTAAGTTTGACATGTTCAATAAACACCATCCAGGTAAGGCCTTTGTACAAAAAACACCAACCAATTACATGCTTTGTTCAAATGCCACCGGTATGGTAAACAACATTTACCTGTAAAAATTAATTAAGGAAAACAAACAAAAGAAAAAGACTCAGGATGGTAACTATGTTTTAAAATCATTAAAAAAAAAACATCATCTAAGTTTGGTCTATTTAAAAACATCATCCAAGTAAGGTTTTTGTACACAAAACACCAATAAATTATACGTTTTGTTTTCATCTTGCCTAGCTACAGTTTATGACTAGACTAAAATGGATTGCAAACTATTATACACGTTCCAGTTTTCACAAATTACATCACTTGAGCTACGTATAGACATTTATCCCATTATTTTCACAAATTTCAGTCGCCCATTCATGAAGAAAACCTGAATCAATTTTTTAAAGATGGATTGTATCAACTAATGGCATGCCACTAATTATAATGTCAAGTCACCACACACCAATAATTAGATCAAGTCATCATTTAACCTACAATATCTGGTTACTAATATGTAGTATTTAAACAAAATGTATGGTTTATTGGTGTTTTGGATGGTGTTTTTTGAACGATTTTGAAACATAGTTATCCACTTGAGTCATTTTCTTTTGTTTTTTTCCTTAATTAGTTTTTACTGTTAAATATCGGTTATCATAAGGGTGAAATTCAAACAAAATGAGTAGTTTTTTGATGTTTTTTTATACAAAAACGTTACTTGAATAATGTCTTTTGAACATAGTAAACTTGAATGATGTTTTGTGAACATTTGTAAAACATAATTACCTTTATAAGTCATTTTCCCAAAAAATAATTATATAACTTCAATCCAATAAAAGTAATGTTAAACTACCATAACTACGTAGTTTGAATAGTTTTAAGTCATAACTTTGATATATAACTTAACTAGTTGTGAGACTCATGTATTACATGAGTTTATTTTTTAAAAAAAAAAAAGTTAAATTTAAAGAATTCAAATATTTGATAAATTTGAATTTATAGGAAATTAAGATAAATAATGATTTATTAAAACAGAAATGTTTTTTATCTTTTAAATTTAAACAAATAATTTAAATAAATAAACAAAAGAAACTAATAAGTTTTAATTTTGGGAATTTTGAAATAAAAATGTAAGTTCATTAATGAAATAGATATCTATTTATTACTAAATTTATTGCAATTATTACATTAAAATATTACGTAGAATTTAATAAAATAACAAAATTCATAAAATGACATCAGGAAAAAAATTAATTCAAAATAACTATAAAATGACATTTGGCAAATTGAATGAGAGTGTGACAAGTAACAAAAAATTTCATTTTTAGACTATATATATATATATATATATATATATATATATATATATATATATATATATATATATATATATATATATATATTATTTAATAACCCGTGGAAATAACCGCTATAAAATTAATTAATCTTTCATAATAAAAATTTATAATTATTAATCAGTTATTTAAATAAATCATTTTAAATAAATTAGTAATTAGCAGATATATCATATTTTTAAGTTATTATAAATTCAAATTTAACATATAATTAGAAAATGTAAATTACAATTTTGAAATAAGTTGCCTAATATATCTACATAACACATGTCATAATATTAATGATGAGTTGTATTAGAGTGATACTTGGCAAATAGAGATTAAAACTATTCATTTATTAGAATATATATATATATATATATATATATATATATATATATATATATATATATATATATATATATATATATATATGGTGAGTTACAATAGAGAACCATAATTAACCAAGGAACCAATCTTTTTTTTAACTTTTATAACTTATTTTTTATAAAAAAAAAAAAAACTAAAAATACAAAAATTCATAACTTTTTATCCTTTTTCCAATGATATAAAATTCGAATTTTTTTACGTCAAATTCACAATGTGAATCTTCGAAAATTCACAACGTGAATCCGGATTCACACGGTGAATCCGAAAAATATTTTTCACATTCACAATGTTAATATATGAATTTAGATATTTTTAGATTTTTTTTCGATAAAGAATAAACTCTAAAAATTGAAAAAAAAAAAGATTTGGTTCCTTGAAGAACCCATAATTATGGTTCTCTATTGAACTTTTCCATATATATATATATATATATATATATATATATATATATATATATATATATATATATATATATATGTTCTATGAAAATCAAAAAACCCTAAAAAAACCTTAAAAATCATAAAAATGCATGAAAAAAAATACTTAGAGATCACAATTTTTTTTTTTTGACTTTATATTCTTAATAATCAGAACTTTTTATACAATTTCGCTGATTTTTTTTTTTTGAAAAAAACTAAAAAATAATAAAAATAATTAAAAAAAAATCAATTTTTTATTTTTTATTTCAGCGAATTGATAAAAAAAACTTGCGATTTTTAAGAATATAAAACTAAAAAAAAGATTTGTAATCTCAAAGTATTTTTTTTATGTATTTTTATGATTTTTAGGGTTTTTAAGTTTTTTTTTTTTTTTATTTTCCATATAACCCTTCCCTATATATATATATATATATATATATATATATATATATATATATATATATATATATATATATATATATATATATATATATATATATATATATATATATATATATATAAGCAAGTTTTTTTTGAGAACCAAAAGATTTGTGGAAAGTTACGAACACATAATCTGCTTATTATTTTTCAAAACCAAAAAACACAAATCTTTTCTAAATGGCAGGTCTAAGTCATATATAGGCTTAAAATAATAATTTGACGATTTTTTTTGGAAATGTTGATAGCTTATTTTATTTCCTTATTTTATTAGTTTATTTTTAGATTTTTAGATCTTTTTATCATTAATGCATTGTAATTTATTTATTTTTCTTTAGTATGGATCATACCGGGTGTTTGTTATGTTGCATGAGATATTTTGTAGGTTTTTCGGTGCTTGTTGCGGTTGCGGGTTGATTTGAGACGGGCTTAGTGGGCTCCCGAGGCATTATTGGGCTTGGCGGAATCAAAGAAGAAGAATTGGGCTTTGAAAGTTATTGGCTTGGATTATTTGGGCTTGTGAAGATGGATCATAAAATTCTAATTTTGGGCTTGGAGCATCCATTTGGTGGCTAAATGATGATTGGTGCATTTCAAATTACATGGACAATGGGGGGGGGGGGGGGGACTAAAGGAATCTTTGGTAGTGGAAGGGTGGAGTGGCTTGGTGGACCAATAGCATTACAGCAACATTTGCGCGGGTGGAATTTTCGTCGCGCGGGTACCCACGCAACTGCCCAGTTTGGGCATTTTGGTCATTTGGCTCACCATAACTCTTGGGGATCAGATCTAGAGGATCATTCATGTTTTTCCACCATTGGAGACCTGCAAGAGGCAATTTTGGGAGCTAGAAATCATTTCCTTTCATCTTTCCAAATCCTAGGTAGTTTCTTTATGCAATTAGATTATTGTTCTTGTTACTTTGTTGCCATGAGTGGATAATACTCTTATTTGGTTGACTTTGGCTGAAAACCAATGAATGTTTGTAGGTTTTGAAGGATTTATGTTGATTATCAATTTATTCCATGTTTATGATTCTAGTTTGCAATTCTTATGCTTATTTGATGCTTTGATCATGAGCTTAGTATTTGATTGAGCAATGGTTGATTTATTTCATTGATTTTGCATTGGATCATTGAATTTATCTAGAACAAAGGCTTTATGATGGTAGAAATCATCTCTAGCTTATGAATCATATCTCCTTTATGGATGTGTAAGCATTTGACATCCTCTAGGAATTGGGGATTCCTTCATTCTTAAGGCTAATTGATTTCTTGGGATTAATTGCTTCAATTGACCCTTGATCTTAATTAAGAAGGTGTGTTGTGGGCTTCCCCAACCTCCATACTACCTATGAGGAATCTTGGCATATCATGCTTCATGATTGCTATAACCAATTTGGGATGAAGGATAAGCTTTGTATTAGATCCTAATGATAAACACACAAATGTTCATTGTGTTGAATTGTCTTAGTTAACCAATTATTCCCAACCTTTGAGTATCTCATCAACTTGCTTAATTGCAAGGTTTTTAGTTATTCAAATATTTTAGTTTTCAAGTAATCAAACCCCCCCCCCCCCTTTTTGTTTAATTGTAGTTAATTAGTTTAATTTCACTAGTTCTATTGAATTGCATTGGTGATTGAATACAACCATTTCCCCGAGGATCGATACCCCTTTTTACCATTATATTATGTTTATTTAGCAATCAAAGGGTGTAATTTACTTGGTGGGCTTGACATCCCATCAAATGTGTATGTATGCACAATTAGCAGTCATATAGACTGTTGACGAGCACATATCAACAATTATATCGACTGTTGTTGATTGTGTTCATCAGCAGTCCATATGAGTATTGGTTGTGCATATATGCAAATTTTGAAAATGAAAAAAAACAACAAATCTTTTTTTTTTTTTAGCATAAATATGTCATAGATGCACGTTTGGAGAAAATTTATGTATTTGACTTTGAAAAATATGAGTGGATTATGAGTTCTCTTTTACGATATCATTGGTTCGCACAATATATATATATATATATATATATATATATATATATATATATATATATATATATATATATATATATATATATATATATATATATATAGGGAGTGGTTCAAATGAGAACCACAAAAGATTAAGAACCCTAAGAACCTCATTTAATAACTAAATATATATTGTGAATATTATCAAGTTTGTTAAAATCCTGATTTTTGGCTTTTTGGTAAAAAAAATGGCAAAATCGTAATTTTTTTTAGTTTAATACTTTCGTGCATGCATTCATTTAAATTTTAACACAACTTTTATAAAATACAACTTTATACAGTCAATTTACAGTTTAATACATAAAATTCACAACTTAACAGAACCTATTTTACACTAATACTCAAATTCATAGAAATCAAACCCAAACTTTACCACCACCAAATGTCGCCATCAACCACCTGTGCCAACATTGCAACAACTCTTTCTTCCAAATGAGATCTGCATATAAAGTCAGACAATGACATGTTAAATACTACATTCATAGTTTAATAAACTGGTTTATTCATCCATTTTGAATTTAATGCAAAATAATTATAAAACTAATGCATTCTTACATACTTATATAACATTAAAAATAAATATATTTACAAGAAATTAATACAATTTTTTTTACATAAATCATTCATATTTTATTACAAAAATTATTAAAAAAAATCACAGCAACATGTAGTCAATTCATCATTTAATATACTCAATTATCGTTTAATATATAAAATTTAAATCTTAATATAAAAAATTAAAACTTTAATACATAAGAATATCATATTCTTAACTTAAAACATACATTTATACATTTAGATCTAATGGTTGGTGTTTTTCAAAATTTAATGTACATAATATTCACAATTTAAATTTTATATAATTTTGTTAAAATTAGAGAAAATCATATATATGTATAATGATTCTTTCTTCTCATATTTCAGAAGCAAATACAAAATTCATAAAAATTTCAAATCTTAATACAGTCAATTCACAGCTTAATACAATCATTTCACAGTTTAGTACATAAAATTCACAGCTTAATACAGTAATTCATTGTTTAATACACAAAAAATATATATGCACGACTATATTTTTTTAACTTAATACTAATAGTTATATGTTCATATCTAGAGGCATTTTTATCTATTAAATTGTGAATTTATTATACTAAGCTGTGAACAAATTTACAGCTTAACACATCAAATTCACAGTTTAATACAATATATTCACAACTTATTTACAAGTATAATCTCATATTTCAGTGTATGAAAAACTCATTTATATTTTAATACATACATAAGTTATCTCATACTTCATAAGCAAACATCAAAATAAAATTATATACGTGAATCATAAAAAATGATAACTTATCTGAAATCAACGAAGATGATGAGTGAGAAATAGAAAATATCATTACTCTTCTACTATCGCCACCATTAACACTGCCAAGTACCAGTCTACCATACGTTGCCATCAACCATCGTCACCACAAAGCATCAATGTCAACACCAACAACATCATTCCCTAAAAAATCAGAAAAGGATTAAAAAAACAAAATTTGCAGTTTAATTCATTATTTCAGACACTAATTCACAACTTAATTTAATATTTCAGACACTAATTCATAATTTAATTTAATATTTCAGACACTAATTCACAAGTTAGTGCATAAAAAAAACACATTCATAACTTAACTTACATATTCACAATTTAATGCATAAAAACACATATTCACAGTTTATACACTATGTTCACAACTATTTTATAGGTATAAAATTCAAATCTTGATAAAAAAAAATAGAATTCACAGTTTAATAAAACATTTCAGGACTTTTATTCATAATTTAATCAAATACCTTGTATACTCTATAAAAAGATATTCAAATGATCGATTTTAAAAAAAAAATTAAAACTTATAAAAAATAATATATTCTCATATTAAAATTAATTAAAAAAAAAGTCATGTATTCACTACATAAAACTTATAATTTTTTATTAATAATAGTTAAAACTAACATTAACATAACTAAATAATTTATGAAACCTTAAAACATCACAATTTAATCACAAGAACAATAATACAAAAAACAATCATACACAAATCATTCATATTTTAACTCAAAGTTAATTAAAAGTTCAAAATTTAATATAATTAATTCACAGTTTAAACGACAAATTCACAACTTAAGCTTAGTGCGGTTATTCATATTTCTAAACACACAAGTTACAATTTAATACTCAAAATCCATAGCTTAATAAAATCAATTCACAGTTTAAACAGAAATTATACAGCTTAATGCAGTCAATTTACAGTTTAAAACCCAAATATCACAACTTAATACACAAAATTTATAGCTTAATACAATAAATTCACAGTTTAATACACACATTATCCATTCACAATCATATTATCAACTTAAAACTCTTAGTACAGTCAATTCACAGTTTAGTGCACAAAATTCACGGCTTAATGTAACAAATTCATAGTTTAATACACATAATATATATTCATAGTCATATTCTCAAATTAAAACTTACATATACATAAAATTCACAACTTAATACAATAAAATCATAGTTTAATACACAAAAATATGCATTCACAACCATATTATCAACTTATAACTCTTAATACAGTCAATTTACAGTTTAATACATAAAATTCACAGCTTAATACAATAAATTATAGTTTAATATAAAAAAATTCACAGCTTCATATAATCAAGTTATTGTTTAAACAAGAAATTCACAACTTAATGCAGTCAATTCACAGTTTAAAACACAAAAATCATAGCTTAATAGATATCATCATATTTTAACACAAAATCCATACAAGTTTCACAACTTAATTGTGACATCCCCAAAATCACGGCCAGAAAAGACCGGTTTGTTTATGCTTTGTTTAAAAATCAGAGTTACATTTTAAATGAAAGTGTTGCGGAATTTGTCCCAAAACAAAATATGATAAAGATTTATCAAAAGCATTTCCATAGAAATGTATTTCATTAAAAGACTTGGGATGTCATGTTCGTACAGATCAAAAGCATAAACAGTACAATATAAGCCTTACTACATTATTTCATATCTACAGGCCTATATCCGTAATCCCTCGTCCAAAACATCACATCTATGCTCATGCGCCACTACCTGTAATACATAAAACTGAGTGGGTCAGGCTTGGGAGCCTGGTGAGCACATAGGGTTTTCAACCCACAATAAATAAGTTTATTAATTTCATCAATCAAGAATAACCCGATTACCCGTTCCCGTTATCCTCACTTTACGTCCCTAAACACCTATCATAAGGGACCTAGCCTAAGGATCATCATCAGGACGGACACTACTACTAAGGGGATTCCTCAGCAATAAATGTCCTAAAGGCAACCATGTGGGGGATGGAGTACACCGGTGAACACATCGTTCACAAACACCTACAGGTTGCGAGCCTGCTAGTGTTCCACTGGACTGTCTAGAAGAGTCCGTGGTCGTCATCCATACTCCGCTAGATGACAGAAACAACAACATCAACATCGAGGCCTCTCATCATTTTATCACACATCAGCTATTACATCTACCCATGTTTTACCCCAACATTTTCGTAGATATAAAATACATATACAGTTTAAATCATTGAAAACATGTATAACAATGTTCATCCAGCATAGATAGCAAGTATTCAGATAATATGCACACATAGCACGTAATTTATATAAAATACTTCATATCTATGTGTAAGCTGAAAGTAACTATGCACTCACCTGATTAGGTGGTGACTCAGCACTCGGACAGCACTTCGATACTCTCAAAACGATATTCCTTCGATAAAACCTAGTATCGATACCACTAGGGTTTAGTTTAATGATAACCGCGACAAATTAATTAGTCCGAGTATTATTAAGTGTTAATAATACTCGATATAACTCATAATAATAGCCCAAATAATTATTTTAAGGACCTAATAACATTCCTATAATTATTTGAAAGCTATATTAAAAATTGCGTAAGCGTAGCACACTTACAGCGAATTTTATCGAGAACCGGGACTTGATTGGAGCAACGTTTCGAAACCGAAAAACTCCTTTTTCTCGGGACTCCGGGAGCCTCGGGGCTTCCCTAGGGTGCTAAGGGGCTTAACTAGGGTTTAGAGGTGTTTTGGGGTTGTAGAGAGAGAAAGAAGTTAGAGAGAGAAGTGAAAAAGGTGTGAAAAATGATGAAGTCTCGGCCCCCTTTTATAGTCCTGCGAGGCCTCGGTACGCTGGGCGTACCTCGGACCTACGCGGGGCGTAACCATCGGATAAGGGTGCCACCTCGGTCCAGCTGGCTTGCACTCCGGAAGAGATAAGGGCGAGGGTACGCGGGGCGTACTGGCTTCGGACGCGGAGCGTACAGCGAGGGCAGGTGTCATCATCCGAAGCGCGTTCCTTCATCAGCGATGGGCGGCCCAGATGCAGCCACGTCATCAGCCTCGCAACAGACTTCGCATTTTCATACTTCAACTTTAAAAATTCGTAACTTTCGCGTACGACCTCCGTTTTCGACGTTCTTTATATCCACGCGAAGGTGGGAACGTACTCTACAACTTTCGTTTAGACTCCGTCGGCTAATTTTGGCTCGATTTTAAATTTTATATTATTAACGGGCCGGGACACGATTGGTCCGTTAAATCCTCATAACTTCTTCATCCGACATCCGTTTTCACCCATCTTTTTCTCGTTACGCTACCCTTAACGAGATCTTCGATTCTCGTTCAGGTCGTGTCGGCTAAAAACCGCTCGATCTAATATTCGAATTTCGGGCTGTACACTGCTATTCCGAAACTTCGAAAAATCATAACTTCTTCATACGAAGTCAGATTTGGGCGTTCTTTTTATTGATGTTCTTATTTTAACATATTCTACGACTTTCGTTTAGATCGCTAAGGCTAAATCTTGCTCTATCGTAAATTCACTATTTACGCTTCCTGGTGCCGTACCGGTTTTACCGTAAAACTTCGACGGGTCATAATTTCTTCGTTATAACTCGGATTTCGGCATTCTTTATATGTACGGAAACCTTGAGACATATTCTACAACTTTATGTAGAGATATCGGGATTATCTTATATTTTAATTTTGACGCTTATTTTTATTATTTATTAATTATACATTTATAATTAAATTATAAGCACATAAATACACATAATTCACATAATACTCAAATATTTCATCTTTATTACTTCAAAAAGAGTTACAAGAGTTGACCTAGACTATTACATTGACAAAAATGCTTAGCCCTGAAACCCGGGCGTTACATTAATTTAGTCGATTCACAACTTAATATTGTTTATGCATAACTTAATATTGTCCATTCAAAGTCTAATCACAAAATTCATTATAGTTGAAGTTTAAGATCCAACAGATATCCACATAAGAGATGTGAAAAAAATAATGTATTCACAGCTTAAAACTTCAAGACCTCCACATTAAAACTTGACAAATTAGGAGTAAACTAACATATTTGATATAGATTTAAAGCACACCAATGAAGATATGAAGTAAACCAACACATCAGAGAAAAACCGAGGAAGAATTTACTCAAAATAACAACAAAAAACTTATTTTCACAAGATATGGAAGAACAAAAATGAGTGAAAATACTAAAAATATGTGAACAAAAGTAATAAAATGAGTGTATATGTGATATCCTTCAGATCTGGAACAAAAAAGCACATGAAGCTTGCCAATCTCGCAAGGAAACACCAACGACAGATAGAAACCACAAAACTAACACTTGAGAAAAGAGATTGTAGTTGTTAAAACTCAGATTCAATTAGATCTAACCAGATCCGAACAGATCTAGATTAGGAACACTATCAGAAACAAGAGAAAACCATCAGACTCTCATATCTAACCAGATATGAGCAAAAAGCGCCAAGGAAAGTCAACAAATCCACGAATCTGTCAACATACCACCGGACACGAAAAACAGTGGTGGTTGTTTGCCGGAGATCGCATAGATCTAAATCTAAAGATGAAAATAACAAACAAATTTCGCAGATCTAAGACATGAAGAAGACAAACCAGATCTGAAGAAATCAGATCTAAAAGCATGAGCACGATGCACAAAAAAATGAACTGATCTGAGATGTTCAGATGGTGGTCTGACATCGGAGGTGCTAACGGTGGTTTAACGCCGTTGTTGCTCTCCAGATCTGATACATTTTTTCCATTTAGAGAGAGATGTGGAACCGAAGGAGGTCGGTGTTGTTGGTGGTTGTTTGGCTTCTTCAGCGGTAACAGTTCATCGGAGTAGTGGTGGAGGAGAAGAAGTGACAGTAGATCTAGATCTAAGCGTGGTGGTTCCAGATCTGAAGTTCCGGCGACATATGTAGGTGTTTTCGTAGGTAATCGAAGGCTGTGACAAATGAAGAGAAGTAACGGCTGTGGAGTCGCCGTCGGCGATGGTGGCGGCAGTGGGGCCGCCTCTGGCGGTGATGTTGTCGCGTGACAATGGTGACGGTGGTGTTCTTCAGAGGTTATTGAAGAAGATGAAAGAATTACTTTTTTTCTTAAACAATTATAAAAGTAATTCATCAGATATGATTTTAAGAATAAGTTTTTTAAAAGACCATTATAACCTTGTTGTGTTTTTGTTATTTATCAAACTTTAAAAAATAAACAAAATAGCTAAAAATAGGAGGTTCGTAGGTTATTAACCTTTAGTGGTTCTCATTTGAACCTTTACCTATATATATATATATATATATATATATATATATATATATATATATATATATATATATATATATAGAGAGAGAGAGAGAGAGAGAGAGAGAGAGAGAGAGAGAGAGAGAGAGAGAGAGAGAGAGAGAGAGAGAGAGAGAGAGAGAGAGAGAGAGTAAAAACAAACAAAATGCAATAATGTAGTGAATAATTTGGCGGAATCTTATTTGGGGTTGGCCTTATTCAACCACGTAAGTCGCATCATTTCTTTTGCAAGATGGTCCATTCTCTTAAGCTTGTACTTGTTTGTACTTTTTTTTTTATTAAGTTATTCTTTCCATTTGAATCCACACGTTTAATTATATTATACCGATTTATATGGTTTCTATAGTAAAGCATGTATATTCTAATTTCAAACAACATAGTAATAAATTTCAGGTTTTTTATATCATGTGCCTGAAAAAGTTTCATATATAAATATACATGAAATTAGTGAACTTTAGTTAGGGGTGACAAATTGGGTCATCGTGTCGTGTTTTCGTCTGACACGACATGACACGACAAGGTTTTATGTAATACGAATATGACACGACACGATCTCGTATTTTTTTAACTAACACGAAAACGAACATATTAAAAAACGACAAACACGACACGACACGAAAAAGATAACATTCAATAAAAATTAATGTATTTAATTAATATTTATTCATATATAACACAAAAAACACGAAAAACACGACAAAAAAATGTTAAATCATGTCAAATTTTGAACACGAACACGATACGACACGACGTCGTGTTTTTTACACCTGACACGAACATGACACGAATACGAATTGGAATTTCATTTTCGTCTCAATTTCATTTCGTTTCGTGTATTTTTGTCGTGTCGTGTTATCAATTGTTACCCCTAACTTTAGTTAAGGACTTCCACATATACGTAAAAGAAAAGTGACGCAATAATCAATATAATTGCTTGGTTATCAAAAGTCCGCCTATGAAAAACTGGTACCATTTTGATCGTGTCTAAAAGAGTATAAGGATTACTTTTATAAAAAGTTACATTTTTGAAGGGGGTTGTCATTGAAAAATTCTAACATGTGGGCCATCTTGGTTAGTGGCTATAAATATATTTAACCAATTCATAGAAGGGATAATGTCTTAATAAACCTCAAGTTTGACTAAAAATATCAATTTTAGCCTTTGATAAGATTTTGGTTCGTTCATGCCGCAACTTGCAACATTTTTTTTTTCGGTTTTGCCATTTTTACAGGTTAAACTGGTCACATATATAGGTGGCAAGCAACATGTGCGCTGGCTAGGCTAGATTTGTTGATGTGTCTTTGGTGACCGTGTTCTTTGGATGTATCGCCCGTAGATCAGGGCTAGTTAATCTAGAGACGATAAACATCAAAAATGAATTTTCCAATTTTTGATGGAAGATTATCTAGAATGATTAATCTTAACTAAGTTGTAGTATATGTTACAAAGATTCCGTACATATAAAGAACGCCGAAATCTGAGTTATAACGAATAAGTTATGACCTGTCGAAGTTTCGCGACAAAACCGGCACGACACAGCGCGACGTAAATGGTGAATTTACATTAGAGCGATATTTGGCCTTAGCGATCTAAATGAAAGTCGTAGAGTTCGTTAAACCGAGAGCGTGTACAAAAAGAACGTCCAAATCTGACTTCGTATGAGGAAGTTATGATTTTTCTAAATTTCGACTTAGCAGTATGCAGCCCGAAACTCGAATTCGAGATCGAGTGACTTATAGCCGAAAAAATCTAAACGAGAATCGAAAATCTCGTTGATAGTAGTCCAACGGTAAAAAGACAGACGAAAACGGACGTCGGAGGAAAAAGTTATGAATTTATAACGGAGTTTTCCTGTCCCGGCCTACTAAAAATAATACAATAAAAATTGATTTGAAATCAGCCGACGGAGTCTAAATGAAAGTTGTAGAGTATAGTCTCACCTACGCGTGGATATAAAGAACGTCAAAAACGGAGCTCGTATGCGAAAGTTACGTAAGTTTGAAGTCTGCTTAATCGAGTACGCCGAGCGTAATTTTGGAGTACGCCCAGCGTACCCAGAACCGCCTCAGCTACGCATGCAATGACGTCACTCAAGTACATACGCATGCAATGACGTCGCGTACGCCCAGTGTAAGGCTTAGTACACCCAGCGTACTGAGTACGCCAGCATACCTAGATTTACTCCCAACGTAATAGAGGATTCAGCACCCTATAAATAGATGTCAATGGCTGTCGATTTCTTTTGACCAAACTCTTCTCTCTCACGCGTTTTTACCCCGTTTTACGTGCAAGAAGTATCCCGAAGCCCCGGTATCATTTTCGAGACCCGAAGCAAGTCCCGAAGCCCCAAAGATCCTGAGAAGTGTAATTCCCGAGCCGAAGCTCTGCCCGCGAGAAGCCGATTTTTGTGAAGATCTTCCAGATCTACCGAAGAATACTACTTCTACAAGCCGTAGTGTTGTCTGATCATCTTCTAATCAAGTGAGTGTATAGTCACTTTTTCTAATACATAAATACGAAGTATTTGTTATGAAATACATTTCTTAAAGAAATGTATTTTCATTAAATAACAAATTCTCGGGATGTCATGTTCCGATACAAACCAAAAGCATAAACAATATAAAATAGACCTTACAACAATTATTTATAACTACTGATCTATAAGCCAAAATCTCTCGTCAAGTCCACCAACTTATACCCTTGTGTCATTACCTGTAATGCAAAGAAAACTGAGTGGGTCAGACTTAGGAGCCTGGTGAGCATATAGGGTTTTCAAGCCACAATAATATAATTATTATATTTAATCATCAAATTATCAACCCAATTACCCATCCCCAATATCTTCTTTATTTCTTAAGGTTTTACCCTAAGAACAAATTATCCTTCATTAATTCATTCTTAAGGATTTACCTAAGGAATTGGCACGAAGTCCATTGCTGCCAAAGTTTATCTATCAGGTACTACATCCATAGCTATCAGACGTTAACTCCATAGTCACCAAGGTTCACTTAACAAGCGCTAACTCCATAGTCGCCAAGGTTTACTCAACGTGCGCTAACTCCATAGTCGCCAAGGTTCATCAAATAGGCACGAAGTCACATCATCGCCAAGGTTTATACAATAGGCGCTAACTCCATAGTCACCAACTATCCCATCTACCCATGTTCTACGCAACATTTTCGTAGATACAAATACTTACACAGTTTAAATCATTTAACACTTGTATAAAACATTAATTCTATGCCCATCTGAAATAGACAAACAATATATAAACACATAGTATAAAAAAATCGGTATTTTCTGGCCGTGAAATTGGGGATGTCACATTGGATCCTTTATTAAAATAGGAGGACGAGGACAGTAGGATTCGAAACCGCCTCCTCAATGTCACAAAGCAACAAGTTTACCACTAAGCTCAAAAGTTTATTGTGTACTTTATCTGAAACAATCATATATGTTGTATACCACCTAAACAATTTGAATACATTTTTGATTTTGATTTTGATTATTATTATTATTATTATTATTATTATTATTATTTCTTCAAATTTCAATATAACTACATATTTTTTATTATCAATATAAAAACCTTTTTTTTTTGTTTTTCTGTATTTTCACTATAAATGAATTTTTTTGTATTATCAGTATAAGTATTTTTTTTTCTTTGTATTTTCAATATAAATAGTTAAATACATACATTTTGTATTTTCAATATAAATACTTATATGTCTTATATCAATATAACTATCTTTACTCATATTTTCAATATAAATATATAGATTTCGTATATATTGTGTATTTTATATATTATTTGATGTTTATTATCAAACCTTTATTCTGCATATAATTTTGGTTTATATATATATATATATATATATATAGGTTATTGTGTTTTAAGTAACTATTGTGTGTATGTAAGGAGAATTCTGGACCAATAGATGAAAATAATGAATGACTATGATTTTGAAGGTCTATGATATTACAATGTGATATCATGAACCATAATATCACCCAAATTTAATTAAAATGGTATTTTAGACAATTAACTATATTTAAAAAAGGAAAATTTTGAATTTGAAGGGATTCTGTTAGAATGATATTTTGTTAGAATAACAGTTTATGACATCATTTAAAAATACATAAATAAGAAGAAAACATGAATAAGTACATTATGAAACAATATACAAAATTGATTCTTGAACTAATAATATATCAAATAATTATATTCTATGATTTTGATACAAAAATAACATTCTTGAATAATAACAACATTCTGAAAGCATAACAAGTGTAATTCTTAAAAAAAACAACAACATTCTAAAACTGTGAGTATGATAAATCTTTGATTCGTTCTTCATGTCATTCCTATAAGGTCTTCAAGCCATTCCTATCACAAATGCAACAAAAA
Source organism: Lactuca serriola (assembly GCF_051521515.1). NCBI lineage: Eukaryota > Viridiplantae > Streptophyta > Magnoliopsida > Asterales > Asteraceae > Lactuca > Lactuca serriola. The sequence goes on from NC_136410.1 coordinate 4,566,692, forward strand.
AAACTAATTTATTCTGAAAGAATAATGTTGCTAAGATTCATTTTATACATTCTGGCGGAATACATTTTACTATAAGACACTCTTGTTTTCCATATTTTCTTTTTCTTTTCCACATGAATGATAAACTCTTCAAAACCTAAAAAGACAAAAAAAAACCATTAAAATCTAACAAAAACACTAATTCATTCTAAAATAATATTATTGATAAGATTTGTTTTATTAGCTTTGGCAGAATACATAAAATACATTATGCTAGAATACAAACATTCTACAAGAATGGATTTATATAATTAAATTAGGACAAAATACACCCAAATCCATTAACACCTCATACTCAACTTTCACATCATAACAGTCTAATTTCTTCTAAAAACAACACCAATTGGGTTTTTTTATATACATTGCAAGAGAGAAAAAAGTAAAAAACAAACACTAATTGTATCCTACTGAGAATTTTAAGTTTAATAATGCATAGATTCTTCAAAATCTTAATATATATTCTGGTAGAATACATAAAATATGGCAGAATACATGGGTGTCTTAGCAATATTTGCTTGGAAATTTCATCCTCACCACAGACACTGCTGATCAAATATTTCACAAGCATGCTAATTGTAAAAATTACTAGAATGTATGATTTAGATATGGAATTAGTCAACTACCGAGAATTTGGCTTGAAACATCTCGTATGCATTCTATCGAACACCTTCTGTGCGTTATCCAATTGTCATAGATTTACCTTGAAATATAATGTCGAACACCTTCAACAAGTTGTATTAAACAAGTTAACCCATAAAAAATCTTATATACTCTAATAATCAATTGATTTGAACAAGAAAAGAATTTCAAAAATAAAAATGTCTTACCTGGTAAATGTATAGAAACGATAAAATGGGATGATTCAACTCAATTAAAAAAGGCAGTAGATTAATATGAGTGCCGATTGAAGGAGATAGACGTCAAGTTGAAGAATAAATCATTGTCGAGTGAATGAAAAATCTGGCAACGAGCCAATGAACGGTGTGTGGAAGAAGAGGGCCACATGGATTTTGGTGTCGTTTGATAGGGTGCACAACAACTGATGGTGGAGGAATGAGGTCGTCAGTGCTTGTGACTGTTGTTGGGTGGAACTCCTCGAAGGTCACACATGGTCGTGTGCTTCTGACCTTGTCGTTGGGTTGGGGAAATAAGCCATAATTGATTGCAGTGGGGTTGGACATCAATCGACGACGAGATAAGTACGTTGGTCTAGGTTTAGAAAGGGGAGGATGCCGAGTAAAGGGATATCTCGGTGATTTTGTAGTGTTTATTAAAAGAATTCCCATATTTAGATCTTTCTTCGTTCGAAACAGAGAAATCAGAAAGTATGTGATCAATCATGTGATCCTCTTTGAAGTTTTCATTGGAAGAGCAGTTAACAAGATTTTTTACCTGATACACCGAGGTTGCGTCCAATTCTGACTTAAGGTCTGTAACAGCTAGAAAAGGATAAGCGTTAAGAGTGTCAACGTTGTCATTTGATGTATCAGCGTGAGATTCAACGATCTAGGCCATGAAACGCTTACCTTTTGAGGCTTCGTCATCTAAGAAGTTTTCTTCTTCAAACGAAGATGATAGTGTGATCATCATCTCTTGTGCAGTTGAGCAGTTTTGAACCAAATAATAAACAAAACAAGGGAGTGAGTTTACAATAGCAACTATTGCCTTATATCGAGATTCGGCACCCTTTTCTCTTCCTTGTTGTATCTCGACAAAAATTTCTTCTTTATCTCACTATTAAATGCACCATCATTGGATGATTGATGCATAACAGCGATATGAACTTTGTTGATGATGTCATGCATGTCAAAGTCCATGATCTTGAGAGCATCCATGGCCTTTCATTTCCATGCAACAAAGTTGAGTTCACCAAACAAAGGGATCTTATTTCAAGTAGTCAATTCGGAATTGTAAGAGGTTGACATAATTACTTGAGTGTATCTGAAACATGCTCTAATACCAATTGAAAGTTTTTATCGATCGAATACACTTCCACTATAATAAACAAGAACAAACTAACTAAACAACATAAAGAAAATAAAGAAAATAAAAAGTAAAGAACACGAAATAATCACAAAGTTGTGTTTCACTAAGAAAGGAGTTGTTTTCACTAAGAAAATGGGTTGTCACAAAGACGATTACCTTATGGTTTTACCCTAATGTTGAATGTATACTAAACTATGCTAGTATATCCCTTCAATCAAGGGATTATATCTAATATATACTAAGGACCGATCCTTATCACCAACATATCTAATCTACTATCTATTATATACATATATGTATAATTACCTAATATATGAATATTACATTAGATTACTAACTATACATTGAGTCTGATAAGGCTTTAAGACGTTGGCGCTGGCATTGGCAGTCAGTGTATAGAGTGTTTGACTCCTCAGATCATAAGGTGAGACCTTACAATATGTATAATATATATAGAATATGTGATTTTCATGTAAAGTAAAGCCAAATTTGTTATACATGATAGTAATTGGTCTTTGGAAATCACACACACATGCACACATAGATACACACACACATACACACACACACACACACACATATATATATATATATATATATGTATTAGTGTTGCTATATAACTATAATTATAAAACATATATATTGTCATTATTTGTTATGTATAATGTGTACTTTATAAAAACTATGTCGATACATCTTTAATTGTTTATATAATATGTACCTCACATATATATGTATACATGTACACGATTTTATAAATATTATGTCATTTCCATCGCTAAAATCCACAACAACCGGATTGGATATCCAAATTATTCCTAGAATTAATTACCAATAGTAGAAAACATGTCAAAATCAATAATTTAGGGTTTCATGTTTAATTTCTTATAATTCCATCATTTCCGTGAAACCGGTTCCTCACTGGAATAGAATAGCACCTAAATTGAACTCGGATGATAAGTATAATTGTGTAAGGTCCAAAATAGATTACTGTTTGTGTTATTAAGTATAATACCACTTAAAATTGCTTAATAAGATTGAGGTATAGTAAAATAGGTCTAATTATAGTAACGTTCACGGTGATTGACCATCAATTGTTGACCTATTTTTCAAAGTGTTACATTATCCACCCGTTGAAAATAATTGTGTCCCTAAATTCAACTTGTAGATGGAACATCATTTAAAAATTAGGGGTATTTCTGTTTCATTTGATTTTCATGCTTCCATGTGAAATTTGGAACTCGTTGAGAGTTCCAGCACACCTTAATAATGGGGATGCGACTTTGCTTTAAGCGTTTGATTTCACGGTCCATAATATCTACCGGTTCCTCGATGAAGTGAAGTTTGGTGCCTAATTGAATCTATTCAAAAGGAATAATAAGGGTGTCATCAGATAGACACTGTTTCAATTTTGATACATGGTGAACATTATGTATCGTGGGTTTCATTTACCTTGTTTTCCAAATTGAATCATACCCCTCCATAGGCAGACCTTCAACATGATTCTATCACCCAATTTGAATTCTAAAGACTTACACCTCATACTAGGATAATGTTTCTAGTGATCACGCGCCTCCTTAAGTCTTTCTTTAATATGCACTATCTTCTCTGTAGTTTCACGGATTATTGAGGCCCAATGCATAGTATATCATGATGGGTTTTAGCCATAAGAACTTTCCTATGTGCGCATGCAAAACCCTAATGCTTGGATCTAGGTTTCTCTAATTAAACATGCTTTGAATCCAAGACTTCTAATGACTAATTAGGTATAAGAACAATACAAAAACAGATCTAGAAGTTTACCTTTGAATCTCTTGTTTTGATCTTGTTGTCTTGGAGCTCTAGAGTCACAATTGTCACTCATCTAATGTCTTACAAACACCAACTAGCAAGGAGGATGATTTGAGAGAGAGGAGAGGGATTAGAAATCGGCCAGGTGTTCTTTGCTTTAGCAGAGGTGCCGATTTCCCTTGCCCTAGGGGTCTATTTATACTTATAAGGCTCCTAGGGTTTCAATTGTTTGATAGTTACCCTTAAACCCTAGTTTGATAACCTTTCCTTAAAGCAATCCAAATCCTTTCCTTAGATAAGCCTTGGATGAATTTGAGGCTATCCCAAGCCCTAGAATTCGTCCATCCTCTATCCAATAAGGATTTACAGCCCAAAGTGTAACTATCAAACAATTGATAGTTTATACCCTCTTATTTAATTAATCTTTTTAAGTCACCAAATTAATACTAATTAATTTATGACTTATATTAATCAAATAACAATATTATTATTCTTTATATTATTCTCATAATATATTAATAATATTTATTCTCTCATAATAAATCATCCTGTCAAGTTGCTATGGTGAAGGCAACCCAAAAGGACCATGCACAATCGGGTCAAATACTTGCCTAATATAGTTGCAGCCTTAGACACTATTCCAACAGTCTCCCACTTGGATAAGTCTAGTAACTATATGCACAAGTACAATCCGATTCGCAATCGTAGCTCTCAAACACGCTGTCAAACTCTGATCTAATCAATCTTGTCCTTTAGATAAGGGATCGTACAGTCCTCTGTAAGATATCATGTTGACAATTCTATGGAATGATTAGTCTAGCATTTTGGTTTCTCGATCTCCGATTTATTTGACATAGAACTTAATCGAACACATCAATTCAGTTCTGACCGGGCCCGACACATAAGTCAAATCAAATCATCGAGCGGCCGAGATATCGCTTTTACCTTCTTAAGATAAAAGTTACAGATAAACTTCGACTTATATGCATTTACTTATTCATTAATCAACTATACACAACAATGCGTTTTATAACACCGAGTTACTGATGCATTTTCGCATTGTCAATGTACAACCAATTAACAAATAACAAACCATATATCTAGGTTTTAAGACTATATGATATTATCGTCTTGCGATCACCCTTTATATCATATTCCATAAGGTGATTCCAGCAAGCGCGGGTTTGTTCCAATGCTCAAAACCAGTTCATAAGCACTCATGAACGTCGCATCAATCTTTTGCTATGTCTAAAACCACTTAGACAATCTATGCACCAATTCACGACAATCTTCATTCATATCTTCTTCCAACATATGAACGATTGTGGACAATTTGAATAATTCGATTATTCTTCATAAATTCAATTATTCTGGAAGTCAAAACATGCAAAATGAAACAATAGGTAAACAATTAACATAAGACAGTAACATTACTCATAAATAAATCTCCTCTATTTAATCATCAAATGTTAATTATATTTATCTATTACACGTTTCTAATACTATCTAATCTATGCTAATATCATTGTTCAGCCCAATACTTCTAGCATGCTGCAAGTGCTTAACCCTACTCAGTCCCTTCGTAAGCGGATCTGCTGGGTTATCTTCCGATGATATCCTCTTCACTACGAGTTGTCCTTCTTCTACACGATGTCTAATGAAGTGATATTTTTTGTCGATATGTCTAGATCTACCATGATCCATTGGTTCCTTGGTCAAGGCAACCGCTCCTTCATTATCACAGAAAATCTCCATGGGCTCCTTTATGGCAGGTACAACTCCAAGGTCACCGATGAAGTTCTTTAACCATATAGCCTCCTTCGATGCTTCGCTTGCTGCAATGTACTCTGATTCGCACGTTGAATCAGCTACGGTTTCCTATTTGGAACTTTTCCAAGTCACTGCTCCTCCATTCAGGGTAAAGACCCAGCCCGACTGCGAACGGTAGTTTTCCCTGTCGGTCTGAAAGCTGGCGTCACTATACCCTCGCACCTTCAAATCATCACTCCCTCCGAGGACTAAGAACCATTCCTTCGTCCTCCGAAGGTACTTAAGGATATTCTTCACCGCAATCCAATGGGCTCTGCCAGGGTTCCCTTGATATCTGTGATGGGTTTTAGCCATAATAACTTTCCTATGTGCGCATGGAAAATCCTAATGCTTGGATCTAGGCTTTCTAATTAAACATGCTTTGAATCCAAGACTTCTAATGACTATTTAGGTGTAATAACAATATTGAAACAGATCTAGAATCATACCTTTGAATTCCTTGTTGATCGTGTTGTCTTGGAGCTTCTAGAGTCACAAATGTCACTCCTCTAATGGCTTACAAACACCAACCAGCAAGGAGGATGATTTGGGAGAGAGGAGAGGGGAGGAAATCGGCCAGGGTTCTCTCTCTCTTTAGATGAAGTGCTGATTTCCCTTTGCCATAGGGTCTATTTATACTTGTAGACTCCTTAAGGGTTACAACCTAAACCCTAATTGGATAATCTTCTGTTAAGGCTATCCAAATCCATTCCTTAGATAAGCAATGGACGATTCAAGCTATCCTTTAGCTTCTAGAATCCGTCCAATCCATATCTATATGGATTTACAGTCTAAAGTTTAACTATCAAACAATTGATAGTTTATACCCTCTTATTTAATTAATCTCTTTAAGTCACCAAATTAATTCCAATTAATTCTATGACTTATATTAATCAAATAACAATATATTATTCTTTATATTATTCTCATAATATACTAATAATATTTACTCTCTCTTAATCATCCTATCAAGTTGCTATGGTGAAGGCAACCCAAAAGGACCATGCACAACCGGGTCAAATACTTGCCTAATATAGTTGCAGCCTTAGACACTATTCCAACAGTCTCCCACTTGGATAAGTCTAGTAACTATATGCACAAATACAATTCGGTTTGCAATCGTAGCTCTCAAAGACGCTGTCAAACTCTGATCTAATCAATCTTGTCCTTTAGATAAGGGATCGTACAGTCCTCTGTTAGATATCATGCTGACAATCCTATGGAATGGTTAGTCAAGCATTTAGGTTTCTCGATCTTTGATTTATTCGACATAGAAATTAATCGAACACATCAATTCAGTTCTGACCGGGCCCGTCACATAAGTCAAATCAAATCATCGAGCGGCCAAGATATCGCTTTTACCTTCTTAGATAAAAGTTACAGATAAACTTCGACTTATATGCATTTACTTATTCAATAATCAACTATACACAACAATGCATTTTATAACATTGAGTTATCAATGCGTTTTCGCATTATCAATGTACAATCAATTAGCAAATAACAAACCATATATCTAGGTTTTAAGACTATATGATATTATCGTCTCGCGATCACCCTTTTATATCATATTCCATAAGGTGATTCCAGCAAGCGCGGGTTTGTTCCAATGCTCAAAACCAGTTCATAAGCACTCACGAATGTCGCAGCAACCCTTTGCTATGTCTAATACCATTTAGACAATCTATGCGCTGATTCATGACAATCTTCATTCATATCTACTTCCAACACAATTGTGGACAATTTGAACAATTCGATTATTCCTAATAAACTCAATTATTCTGGAAGTCAAAACATGCAAAGTGAAACAATTAACATAAGATAGTAACATTACTCATAAATAAAACTCCTTTATTTAATCATCAAATGTTAATTACATTTATCTATTACACGTTTCTAATACTATCTAATTTATGCTAATATCATCCTTCAACCCAATACTCCTAGCATGCTGCAAGTGCTTAACCCTACTCAGTCCCTTCGTAAGCGGATCTGCTGGGTTATCTTCTGATGATATCCTCTTCACTACGAGTTGTCCTTCTTCTACACGATGTCTAATGAAGTGATATTTTCTGTCGATATGTCGTGATCTACCATGATCCCTCGGTTCCTTGGTCAAGGCAACCGCTCCTTCGTTATCACAGAAAATCTCCATGGGCTCCTTTATGGCAGGTACAACTCCAAGATCACCGATGAAGTTCTTCAGCCATATTGCCTCCTTCAACGCTTCACTCGCTGCAATGTACTCTGATTCGCACGTTGAATCAGCTACGGTTTCCTATTTGGAACTTTTCCATGTCACTGCTCCTCCATTCAGGGTAAAGACCCAGCCCGACTGCGAACGGTAGTTGTCCCTGTCGGTTTGAAAGCTGGCGTCACTATACCCTCGCACCTTCAAGTCATCACTCCCTCCGAGGACTAAAAACCATTCCTTCGTCCTCCAAAGGTACTTAAGGATATTCTTCACCGCAATCCAGTGTGCTCTGCCAGGGTTCCCTTGATATCTACTAACCATGCTCAAAGCAAAGGCTACATCAGGGCGAGTACAAGTCATAGCGTACATGATTGAGCCAACTGCGGAAGCGTATGGTACTCGGCTCATTTCTGCTATTTCAGCTTCGGTACTCGGACTTTGAGTCTTACTCAATCTGGCATTACTTTGTATTGGTAATTCTCCCTTCTTTGAGTTTTCCATACTAAAACGTTTTAGTACCTTCTCCAAGTAACTGTTCTGACTAAGTCCAATTAGTTTCTTACTTCTTTCTCTTACTATCCTTATTCCCAAAATGTAAGAAGCCTCTCCGAGGTCCTTCATAGCGAAGCACTTCCCGAGCCAGGACTTAACATCCTGCAGAGTCGGGATGTCATTTCCTATGAGTAATATGTCATCGACATATAGAACGAGGAAGCTTACTATACTCCCACTGGCTTTGACATATACACAAGACTCATCTTCGCTTCGTACAAATCCAAACTCTTTAACTTTCTCATTGAAGCAAAGATTCCATCTGCGAGACGCTTGCTTAAGTCCATAAATGGACTTCTCAAGTTTACACACTCTATTCGGATGCTTCGGATCCACAAACCCCTCTGGCTGAGCCATGTAAACATCCTCAGCCAACTTTCCATTAAGGAAAGCGGTCTTGACATCCATTTGCCAAATCTCATAATCATGAAATGCGGCAATTGCTAGCATCACTCTAATAGATTTTATCTTCGCAACTGGTGAGAAGGTCTCATCATAGTCAACTCCGAGAGTTTGAGTAAAGCCCTTCGCAACCAATCGCGCCTTATATGTGTGTACGTTTCCATCCACATCGGTATTTTTCTTGAAGATCCATTTGCACCCAACGGTCTTATGTCGGGTCACATAATCAACCAAATTCCAAACTTGGTTATCATACATGGATTGGATCTCGCTATCCATTGTCTCTTTCCATTTCGCAGACTCCGGGCTTGCCATGGCTTCCTTATAGCTATTAGGTTCATCAAGATTTATTAGTGTACCATCACTAATATACGTGTCCCCTTCGGTAGTAATATGAAAACCATAAAACTGGGGTAGAACTCTAACTCTATCGGAACGTCTAAGAGGTAAGGATTAGTCAATCGGTTCAACCGGAGTTTCCTCCTCGGGTTGAGTGCCAGCGGTAGAGGTTCCTTCATCTATCGACTCTTGAATCTCTTCAAGCTCGATTTGCCTCCCACTATCTCCTTGGCCTATGAGTTCTCGCTCTCGGAAAACTCCTCTCCTCGCAACAAAGACAACATTGTCCTTCGGTCTATAGAAGAGATATCCAAAGGATGTCTGCGGGTAGCCGATGAAAATACATCGCTCACTTCAGGGTTCGAGCTTGTCGTGAGTATCTCGTCTTACGAAATCCTTGCAACCCCAAACCTTGATATGTGCCAACGAGGGAGCTTTCCCTGTCCACATCTCGTGAGGTGTTTTGGCAACCTTCTTAGTAGGGACTCGGTTAAGGATATGGGCGGTAGTCTCTAAGGCATACCCCCAAAAAGAGATAGGTAGTAAAGCACGACTCATCATAGAGCGAGCTATATCCAATAAGGTTCGATTACGCCTTTCTGCCACACCATTCAACTGCAGTGTCCTAGGAGGCGTCAATTGCGAAACTATTCCACACTCCTTGAGATAATCGTGGAATTCAAGACTTAGGTACTCTCCTCCTCGATCGAATTGAAGCATCTTGATTTTTCATGCCCAATTGATTCTCCACTTCATTCTTGAACTCTTTGAACTTTTCAAAAGTTTCTAACTTTTGCTTGATTAAATAGATATACCCATATCTACTATAATCATCGGTAAAATTCACGTAGAAGCGGTTCCCATCCTTCGTGGTTGATCTAAACGGTCCACATACATCGGTATGTATTAAGTCCAATAGACCCTCACCCCTTTCACAAGTACTCGTGAAGGGTGATTTAGTCATCTTTCCAAGTAAACAAGACTCGCACGTGTCATCTTCCCTAAGGTCGAATGACTCCAACACTCCATCCTTTTGGAGTTGGGCTATGCGTTTCTTGTTGACATGTCCAAGACGACAATGCCACAAGGATGCTTTATCCATACTAGTGGAAGAATCTATATTCAAAACATCATTTCCTAAGTTATCAACAATCATAACAGTTTCATAAATTCCATTACATGGTATAGCTTCAAAGTAAAAGACACCATTTAGATAAGCCAAAATAGAAACATTCTCATTATTAAAAGAAAATCTATAACCTTGTCTATATAAACCATGAAATGAAATGATGTTTCTAGCCATTTATGGCGAATAAAAACAATTGTTCAAATCTAAACATAAATTATTCCTAAGCACTAAAGAATACACTCCAATCTTGGTCACAGGTGACGATCTTCTATTCCCCATGATTAGATTGATTCTTCCTTGCTCCACATCCCTACTTCTTCTTAGTCCCTGCACATTAGAACAAATGTGATAACCACAACCGGTATCAAGAACCCAAGAAATAGCATGATTAGAATCGTTAGATTTGATTGTATATATACCTACGAAAGATGGCTTGATCTTTCCTTCCTTGATGGCTTGCAGGTATTCCATGCAGCTTCTCTTCCAATGTCCTATCTTGTGGCAGTGGTGGCAGTCTGCCTCCTTCGGGTTAGGGCAGAGCTTAGCGGGATCAACTTTGGTCCCACTAGAAGAGGCACCATCTCGGGCTTTAACCTTGCGATAGTTCTTAGACGAAGCCTTCCTCTTCTTTCCCTTTCCTTGACCAATAGCCAAGCCAGGAGCAACGGGTGGATTGGGAGTTGGTGCAACAGACTTATCTTTGAAGTTGCTCTTAGCGACCCTCAAGAGACCTTGGAGTTTGCTTAGGGTGACCTCCTCTTTGTTCATGTGGTAGGTCATCATAAATTGATTGTACATTGGAGGCAAAGAGTGAAGCACCATGTCGATCGCCAAGTCTTCCCCAAAGTCAACATTCAACTTGCGAAGAGGGTCGACATACCTTTGCATCTTCTACAGGTGCACGGTAAGAGACTCTCCATGACCCATCTTAGCGGAAATCATGTTAGTGAAAATCTCATAACGCTCTTGTCTCGCGTTTTGGTGGTATCTCTCCAATAAGTCTTGATGCATCTCGTACGGGTACATGTCCTCATAGGACTTTTGGAATTCGGAGTTCATAGTGGCTATCATGATGCAATGTACCTTCGTTGCATCTCGCTCGTGAGTTTCAAAAGCGTTCATTTCAGCCGAAGTAGCAATTTCAGGGTTGATTTTCTTGAGCTTCTCATCGAGGACATACTCCTTATCCTCATAGTGAGCAATGGTACGAATGTATCTTATCCATTCGCTAAAGTTCGTTCCATCGAAGGTGACCTTTTGGCAAAGGCTCATCAACGTGAAAGAACTAGCAGTAGCGTTGTTTGCGTTCGACATCTACAAATAGAAAGGACAAAGATAGATTAGAATATGAATCCCCAATTATCACCCAATAAGAAAAATTAGGCTAGGATCCAACAATGACATTTACATATGAGAAAAGGGATGCCGTAATCTAACATGCAAATAAATTGAAGGTAAGTGAATGACGATTCACTAATTCTCCACCATAAAACCTAACTATTAGTTCTAAATGTACTGAGAATTTCTCGGTTCGGATGAGATTCATTGAAACTATTCAATGGCATGTTTAAATCTCGATATGCCCCTCTAGTTTGTGACTGGGATACCGAGGATCACAAAGCGGGTGTGAATTACCATGCAAATTCACATGGTGCCTTCATTGTAACGATCACCTATTCGATGTGCCAGTAAACCACACACGCTCCATCGAACTATGATAAACAATGAATCACCCTTTGCCACCTTTGCTTAGAACCAATTAGTGTGCCGGTAAACCACACACACTCCACTAACTTCTTAGCAAGGGTGCAAAGTGTAATTTCATGGGATTGCATCAATTCACTTTTCCTAAAATAACTAAGATTGGGAAATTTTAAAATATGTGTAGTTACTATGTATTTCCTATTATACTTTTAATGAGTGGATGAGGTTGCCCTATCCTACCCGTTCGGCTAACGACCCTCCACCGATCAAGCAAGCGGTGGGTGTGAGTGTACACCCATTAAGCGCCATTTTATAGGCCGCAACCTTATACCCACCTTATAGATCGGCTTCGTGAATGAGGCCTAATAATGGTAAGACTAGCATTTTAGTTATACATATATATATTAATCTTGTAATATTATATTAGTATAGGGTTGTATTTTAAACATTTTAAAATCTAGGGTTTGAAATTTAAATTGTCTAAATTAAAACTTTTAATTACAAAATATAAATTTCAAAACTTGAGGACAAGTTTTAAAAATTTAAAACATGGAGGATCAAATAACAAATAATTTCAATTAACAATTAATTTCCTAATTATCTATATTTGATTTAGTCAAGATTTCTTGCAAGATAATTACCAAAATAATCAAAATAATTAATTAATTATCATATAAGGAAATTAAATATTTTATTAGTTGATAAATATCTTTAATTAGATCAAGATAATAGTCATATATATCAAAAAATCGGATTAGGGTTGATCTAATATGATTAAGGTAAGTTTCCATAAGATAATCATGAAGAAATCCCGAATCTGGCCATTCCAGACGCTAGGACTCGCCGAGTCAGGCCAACTCGCCGAGTCCATGACTCAGAAACACAAAAATCGAATTTTGCAGTTTAGTTTCAGACAATTAAGCAACAATTTAATGAAAACCAAGCTTGTCTCTGATACCACTGATGGGTTTTAGCCATAAGAACTTTCCTATGTGCGCATGCAAAATCCTAATGCTTGGATCTAGGCTTTCTAATTAAACATGCTTCGAATCCAAGACTTCTAATGACTATTTAGGTGTAATAACAATATTGAAACAGATCTAGAATCATACCTTTGAATTCCTTGTTGATCTTGTTGTCTTGGAGCTTCTAGAGTCACAAATATCACTCCTCTAATGGCTTACAAACACCAACTAGCAAGGAGGATGATTTGGGAGAGAGGAGAGGGGAGGAAATCGGCCAGGGTTCTCTCTCTTTAGATGAAGTGCCGATTTCCCTTTGCCATAGGGTCTATTTATACTTGTAGACTCCTTAAGGGTTACAACCTAAACCCTAATTGGATAATCTTCTCTTAAGGCTATCCAAATCCATTCCTTAGATAAGCAATGGACGATTCAAGCTATCCTTTAGCTTCTAGAATCCGTCCAATCCATATCTATATGGATTTACAGTCTAAAGTTTAACTATCAAACAATTGACAGTTTATACCCTCTTATTTAATTAATCTCTTTAAGTCACCAAATTAATTCCAATTAATTCTATGACTTATATTAATCAAATAACAATATATTATTCTTTATATTATTCTCATAATATACTAATAATATTCACTCTCTCTTAATCATCCTATCAAGTTGCTATGGTGAAGGCAACCCAAAAGGACCATGCACAACCGGGTCAAATACTTGCCTAATATAGTTGCAGCCTTAGACACTATTCCAACAATCTGCTAACCATGCTTAAAGAAAAGGCTACATCAGGGCGAGTACAAGTCATAGAGTACATTATTGAGCCAACTGCGGAAGCATATGGTACTCAGCTCATTTATGCTATTTCAGCTTCGGTACTCGGACTTTGAGTCTTACTCAACTTGGCATTACTTTGTATCGGTAATTCTCCCTTCTTTGAGTTTTCCATACTAAAACGTTTTAGTACCTTCTCTAAGTAAGTGATCTGACTAAGTCCTATTAGTCTCTTACTTCTTTCCCTTACTATCCTTATTCCCAAAATATAGGAAGCCTCTCCGAGGTCCTTCATAGCGAAGCACTTCCCGAGCCAGGACATAACTTCCTGCAGAGTCGGGATGTCGTTTCCTATGAGTAGTATGTCGTCGACATACAAAACGAGAAAGCTAACTATGCTCCCACTTTCTTTGACATATACACACGATTCATCTTAGCTTCGTACAAATCCAAACTCTTTGACTTTCTCATCGAAGCAAAGATTCCATCTGCGAGACGCTTGCTTAATTCCATAAATAGACTTCTCAAGCTTACACACTCTATTCGGATGCTTCGGATCCACAAACCCCTCTGGCTGATCCATGTAAACATCCTCAGCCAGCTTTCCGTTAAGGAAAGCGGTCTTGACATCCATTTGCCAAATCTCATAATCATGAAATGCGGCAATCGCTAGCATCACTCTAATAGATTTTATCTTCGCAACTGGTGAGAAGGTCTCATCATAGTCAACTCCGGGAGTTTGAGTAAAGACCTTCGCAACCAATCGTGCTTTATATGTGTGTACGTTTCCATCTACGTCGGTCTTCTTCTTGAAGATCCATTTGCACCCAACGGTCTTACGTCCGGGCACATTATCAACCAAATTCCAAACTTGGTTATCATACATGGATTAGATCTCGCTATCCATTGCCTCTTTCCATTTCGCAGACTCCGGGCCTGCCATGGCTTCCTTATAGCTATTAGGTTCAACAAGGTTTATTAGTGTACCATCACTAATATACATGTCCCCTTAGGTAGTAATATGAAAACCATAAAACTGGGGTAGAACTCTAACTCTTTCAGAACGTCTAAGAGGTAAGGACTCGTCAATCGGTTCAACCGGAGTTTCCTCTTCGGGTTGAGTGTCAGCGGTAGAGGTTCCTTCATCTATCGACTCTTGAATCTCTTCAAGCTCTATTTGCCTCCCACTGTCTCCTTAGCCTATGAGTTCTTGCTCTCGGAAAAATCCTCTCCTCGCAACGAAGACAACATTGTCCTTTAGTCTATAGAAGAGATATCCAAACGATTTCTGTGGGTAGCCGATGAAAATACATCGCTCACTACGAGGTTCGAGCTTGTCGTGAGTATCTCGTCTTACGAAAGCCTCGCAACCCCAAACCTTGATATGTGCTAACGAGCGAGCTTTCCCTGTCCACATCTCGTGAAGTGTTTTGGCAACCTTCTTAGTTGGGACTCGGTTAAGGATATGGACAGCGGTCTCTAAGGCATACCCCCAAAAAGAGATAGGTAGTGAAGCACGACTCATCATAGAGCGAGCTATATCCAATAAGGTTCGATTACGCCTTTCTGCCACACCATTCAATTGTGGTGTCCTAGGTGACGTCAATTGTGAAACTATTCCACACTCCTTGAGATAATCGTGGAATTCAAGACTTAGGTACTCTCCTCCTCGATCGGATCAAAGCATCTTGATTTTCCTGCCCAATTGATTCTCCACTTCATTCTTGAACTCTTTGAACTTTTCAAAAGTTTCTGACTTTTGCTTGATTAAATAGATATACCCATATCTACTATAGTCATCGGTAAAATTCACATAGAAGCGGTTCCCATCCTTCGTGGTTGATCTAAACGGTCCACATACATCGGTATGTATTAGGTCCAATAGACCCTCACCCCTTTCTCAAGTACTTGTGAAGGGTGACTTAGTCATCTTTCCAAGTAAACAAGACTCGCACGTGTCATCTTCCCTAAGGTCGAATGACTCCAACACTCCATCCTTTTGGAGTTGGGCTATACGCTTCTTGTTGACATGTCCAAGACGACAATGCCACAAGGATGCTCTATCCATACTATTGGAAGAATCTATGTTCAAAACATCATTTCCTAAGTTATCAACAATCATAACAGTTTCATAAATTCCATTACATGGTATAGCTTCAAAATAAAAGACACCATTTAGATAAGCCAAAATAGAACCATTCTCATTATTAAAAGAAAATCTAAAACCTTGTCTAAACAAACCATGAAATGAAATGATGTTTCTAGCCATTTCTGGCGAATAGCAACAATTGTTCAAATCTAAACATAAACCATTCCTAAGCACTAAAGAATACACTCCAATCTTGGTTACAGGCGACGATCTTCTGTTCCCCATGATTAGATTTATTCTTCCAGGCTCCACATCCCTATTTCTTCTTAGTCCATGCAAATTAGAACAAATGTGGTAACCACAACCGGTATCAAGAACCCAAGAAATAGCATGAGATGAATCGTTAGATTTAATTGTGTATATACCTGCGAAAGACAGCTTGATCTTTCCTTCCTTGATGGCTTGCAGGTACTCTGGGCAGCTTCTCTTCCAATGTCCTATCTTGTGGCAGTGGTGGCACTCTGCCTCCTTTGGGTTAGGGCAGGGCTTAGAAGGATCAACTTTGGTCCCACTAGAAGAGGCACCATCTCGGGCTTTAACCTTGCGATAGTTCTTAGACGAAGCCTTTCTCTTCTTTCCCTTTCCTTGTCCAATAGCCAAGACAGGAGCAGCGGGTGGATTGGGAGTTGGTGCAATAGACTTGTCCTTGAAGTTGCTCTCAGCGACCCTCAAGAGACCTTGGAGTTTGCTTGGGGTGACCTCCTCTTTGTTCATGTGGTAGGTCATCCTAAATTGATTGTAGCTTGGAGGCAAAGAGTGAAGCACCATGTCGATCGCCAAGTCTTCCCCAAAGTCAACATTCAACTTGCGAAGAGGGTCGACATACCTTTGCATCTTCTACAAGTGCACGGTAAGAGACTCTCCATGACCAATCTTAGCGGAAATCATGTTAGTGAAAATCTCATAACGCTCTTGTCTTGCGTTTTGGTGGTATCTCTCCAATAAGTCTTGATGCATCTCGTACGGGTACATGTCCTCATAGGACTTTTGGAATTCGGAGTTCATAGTGGCTATCATGATGCAATGTACCTTCGTTGCATCTCGCTCGTGAGTTTCAAAAGCGTTCATTTCAGCCGGAGTAGCGATTTCAGGGTTGATTTTCTCGAGCTTCTCATTGAGGACATACTCCTTCTCCTCATAGCGAGCAATAGTGCGAATGTATCTTATCCATTTGCTAAAGTTCGTCCCATCGAAGGTGACCTTTTGACAAAGGCTTATCAATGTGAAAGAACTAGCAGCAGCGTTGTTCGCGTTCGACATCTACAAATAGAAAGGACAAAGATAGATTAGAATATGAATCCCTAATTATCACCCAATAAGAAAAATTAGGGCTAGGATCCAACAACAATATTTACATATTAGAAAAGGGATGCCGTAATCTAACATGCAAACAATTTGAAGGTAAGTGAATGACGATTCACTAATTCTCCACCATGAAAACCTAACTTTAAGTTCTAAATGAATTTGAGAATTCCTAGGTTTAGATGAGATTCATTGAAACATTTCAATGGCATGTTTAAATTTCGATATGCCCCTCTTGTTTGTGACTGGGATACCGAGGATCACAAAGCGGGTGTGAATTACCATGCAAATTCACTTGGTGCCTTCATTGTAACGATCACCTATTCGATGTGCCGGTAAACCACACACGCTCCATCGAACTATGATAAACAATGAATCACCCTTTGCCACCTTTTCTTAGAACCAATTAGTGTACCGGTAAACCACACACGCTCCACTAACTTCTTAGCAAGGGTGCAAGGTGAAATTTCATGGGATTGCATCAATTCACTTTTCCTAAAGTAACTAAGATTGGGAAATTTTTTTAAAAACATGTAGTTACTTTGTATTTCATATTATACTTTTAATGAGAGGATGAGGTTGCCTTATCCTACCCGTTCGGCTAACGACCCTCCACCGATCAAGCAAGCGGTGGGTGTGAGTGTACACCCATTAAGCACCATTTTATAGGCTACAACCTTACACCCACCTTATAGATCGGCTTCGTGAATGAGGCCTACTAACGGTAAGACTAGCATTTTAGTTATACATATATATTAATCTTGTAATATTATATTAGTATAGGGTTGTATTTTAAACTTGTAAAATTCTAGGGTTTGAAATTTAAATTGTCTAAATTAAAACTTTTAATCACAAAACATAAATTTCAAAACTTGAGGACAAGTTTTAAACATTTAAAGCATGGAGGATCAAATAACAAATAATCTTAATTAACAATTAATTCCATAATTATCCATATTTGATTTATTTAAAGATTTCTTGCAAGATAATTACCAATTTAATCAAAATAATTAATTAATTATCACATAAGGAAATTAAATATTTTATTAGTTGATAAATATCTTTAATTAGATCAAGATTATAGTCATATATATCAAAAAATCGGATTAGGGTTGATCTAATATGATAAAGGCAAGTTTCCATAAGATAAATATCAAAAAAAAAATCCCGAATCTGGCCCTTCCTGACGCTCGAACTCGTCGAGTTCCCAACTGGACTCGTCGAGTCAGGCCAACTCGTCGAGTCCACCATGGGACTCGTCGAGTTCATGACACAGAAACACAAAATTCGAATTTTGCAAACAAGATTCAAACAAACAAGCAACAATTTAATAGAAACCAATCTAGGCTCTGATACCACTGATGGGTTTTAGCCATAAGAATTTTCCTTTGTGCGCATTCAAAACCCTAATGCTTGGATCTAGGTTTCTCTAATTAAACATGCTTTGAATCCAAGACTTCTAATGACTAATTAGGTATAAGAACAATACAAAAATAGATCTAGAAGTTTACCTTTGAATCTCGTGTTTTGATCTTGTTGTCTTGGAGCTCTAGAGTCACAATTGTCACTCCTCTAATGGCTTACAAACACCAACTAGCAAGAAGGATGATTTGAGAGAGAGGAGAGGGATTAGAAATCAGCCAGGGGTTCTTTGCTTTAGCAGAGGTGCCGATTTCCCTTGCCCTAGGGGTCTATTTATACTTGTAAGGCTCCTAGGGTTTCACCCTTAAACCCTAGTTGGATAACCTTTCCTTAAAGCAATCCAAATCCTTTCCTTAGATAAGCCTTGGACGAATTTGAGGCTATCCCAAGCCCTAGAATTCGTCCATCCTCTATCCAATAAGGATTTACAGCCCAAAGTGTAACTATCAAACAATTGACAGTTTATACCCTCTTATTTAATTAATCTATTTAAGTCACCAAATTAATACTAATTAAGTTATGACTTATATTAATCAAATAACAATATTATTATTCTTTATATTATTCTCATAATATATTAATAATATTTATTCTCTCATAATAAATCATCCTGTCAAGTTGCTATGGTGAAGGCAACCCAAAAGGACCATGCATAATCGGGTCAAATACTTGCCTAATATAGTTGCAGTCTTAGACACTATTCCAACATATCACCCATACAGTTTCTGGCAAGTTGAGTATATATCACATTTTTGTCCAACATAAACCTATATTTTTATCAATAAAGAGCCTGAAATGGTGTGGCCTTTATGTTGATGTGGTATCTATTATTATAGGAGAACTCAATGAGTGGAAAATGGGTACACAAGACTGGAGCATATCGTTCAGAGTTTGAATTGTTCATTCACTTTGTCCATCGACTTGTGGTTAGTATGTTGTGCTTATATGTAACCAAGTTCCTAGGGATTTCTGAAGTGAATGGAAAAACCTAGAAGTGAACCTAATATCCCTATCTGAGATAATAGAAATTGGAAATCTGTGAAGTTTTACAATTTCCCTAAGGTAAGTTCTAAGCAACTTCTCCATCTTGTGGGTTTCCTTGATTGGTTGGAAGTGGGTGGACTTAGTTAATTTATCTACCACTAAACAGATAGTATCGTAACCACTTAGAGTCCTGGGTAACTTCGTTATGAATTCCATCAAAAATTTTCCAACTTCCACTCGGGAATTTCAAGCTGTTGGAGCAATCCTGAGGGATTTTGATTCTTTGCCTTGACTTTAGAACAAGTCAGAAACTTAACTACATAAGTGGCAATTTCAGCTTTCATATTAGGCCACCAATATAATTTCTTCAAGTCCAAGTACATCTTCTCTGAACCTGGGTGAATTAAATATCTTGTTTTATGAGCTTCATCTAAAACTAAGCTCCGGATATCACGAAACATTGGCGTCCATATTATGTTCATGAAACAACAGATTCCATCATCTTTGAGCTCGAATTGTTTATCCATACCTCTTAATGCTTCATCTATAATTTTTTCTTCCTTCAGATCATCGAGTTAAGATACTTGATATAAGTGGCAAGGTTGGAATGAATAATCATGGTTAGAGCTCATACTCAGCGAGGTTTCACTCTTTCCTTACGTCTCAAAGCGTCAACCACTACATTTGCTTTGCCTAGATGATATCAAATTTCACATTCGTAATCATTTAGCAACACAATTCATCTTCTTTGCCTCATGTGTAGTTCCTTTTGATCAAAGATGTGCTGGAGACTCTTGTGATATATAAAGATAGTGCATTTCTTACAATACAAGTAATGTCTCAAGATTTTTTGAGCAAAGACTATTGCTCCCCGCTGAAGATCATCATTTGTATAATTTGTCGATAGGCATATTTGATCACTTTCTCTCTGTGCATTAGAACACATCCCAGTCCTTGAATCGATGCATCATAATACATGATAAATTTTATTGTTCCTTCAGGCAAGGATAATTTTTATGCACTACACTACATTTTCTTCAACTTTTGGAATGTAGCTTCTTGCTTATCTCTCCAGTCAAATTTTCTATCTTTCTGTGTTAATGCAGTGATATGCTTTGCTATTTTTGATAAGTTCTTGTTGAATCTCCAATAGTAACTAGCAAGGCCTAAGAATTAACGCAATTCCGTTGGCGTTTTTGGTGCTTGTCAATTCTTTACTACTTTGATCTTTGTGGGATCCACATGAATCCATTTATTTCCCACCATATGCCCTAGGAAGTGGACTTCCCTGATCCAAAATTTGCATTTAGAGAATTTGGCGTACAACTTCTCTGTTATTAGTAGTTCTAAAATCCGTTGCAAGTGTTGTCCATGATCATCCTTCGTTCGTGAGTAAATCAAAATGTCACCGCACAAACGTTTCTAATTATGGCTTGCAAAATCTATTCTTGAGATCCATGAAAACTGTTGGGTAATTGCGTAGTATCTAGATCTCGGGAGTTGATCAAACAAATCATCGATTGTAGGGAGCATATACTGGTTCTTGATCGTCATCTTGTTCAATTCCCTATAGTCAATACACATTCTAAAAGATCGATCCTTTTTTTTGATGAATAACATTGACGCTCCCCAAGGTGAAAAGATCGGCCTGATGAAGACCTTGTTAAGAAGTTCTTAAAGTTGGCTCGAAAAATCCTACATCTCAGATGGAGCTAATCTATAGGGTGATTTCGCCACCCGTGCTGCTCGGGAGATTAGGTCAATTCGAAACTCGACCTGACGACTCGACAGTAGTCCATGTAGATCTTTTGGAAAAACATCAGGGTAATCACACACATGAGGCATATGTTTGATTTCCTTCGCCATAATTTTATATCTAAAATGTGAGCCAAGAATGCATAACATTTCTTATGTAGATATTTCTAGGTCTTGGTGTAAGAAATAAGCTTCAAATTCTTTCCTAACTTGTCCGCATAGACAATTAAAGTTTCTCCGCCAGGTAGGTTTAGTTGTACATAATTTTTGTATCTCAAAATCTCAACATGGTGAGGCGATGAACAATCCATATCTCTTGTAAGGTTAAAGGTTTCAATTGGAAAAGGCATGACATCTATTGGGAATGATCGATCGTTTAGAGTTATGGTGCAATTATTTAGTATTTCAATTGTATGTTTTATTTGGCCGTTCGCTACCTCTACCTCATATGCTACATCTAATTTACTAGAATCATGATTTAAAAGTTGTTTAAATGTCAGAGTTGCGAAAATTCTATTAGCACCGTAGTTAAAAAGTACAATAGTATATACGTTGTTTATGAGGAGCGTACCAGAAACCACTGAAGGATCTTGAATTGCATCCTTGATCCCAATCACAAATTCCCTTCCACAAACATTCCCACCATTGTTCTTTATTTTTTGGGCAGTCCCTCTTCATGTTCCCCGGTTCACCATATTCCTAACAATTTCTTCCTATTCCTCCACTTATTCTAGTACTAACCTATGGGTTGCTTATAGCATATTTTGAGCTTCGACAATGACTCATTGTGTGCCCTTTCTTGTTGCACCTGGTGCAATCAAAACATTCTCTGACCTGGTTTTAGTTACACTTGTTGCACTATGGAGACTTTCCAACATAGTTTTTCTGTTGTGCTGTTATTTCAATTGAATTGTTAGACATTTGGCATTGAGGTAAGTAGGTGGATTTGATGAAATAACCGTCCCTTTAATCTATGGGCCCAAACCCCATAGGTAGCGCTCCACCTTCTTGCTTTTTGGGCTTACCATGCTTGGAAAAAGAAGTGTAAGGTCATTGAATCGGGTGGTACATGGTTTGACATCGAATCCCTTCATTTTAATGTTCCACAACTCGTTCTCCAATGTTTGCACTTCGTCTCGAGGACAATATTCCTCTATCAGTAGGGTTTTCATGTATTCCCATGACATGAAGTTCGCTACAATAATGCCTAAATTTTTCATGGTCATTTCACCATGTCAAGGCTCCGTCCATTAAGCTACATGTATAAAATCGTACCTTGGCACCCTCAAAATAGTAGTAAATCTCAAAAACAGATTCTATATTTTCGATCCATCTAGTTAGAGACACAACACCTTCATTCCCATAAAAATTCCTAGGCTTGCAATTTATAAAGTCTTTGTAAGAAAAAGTCCTTTTGGGCCCTTCAAAAATTACATTAGAACTACTGTCTGGCCTACCACCAGATCCACTGCCTCCTCCTATGGGTGTCCCATCATCAATTTATACTACACAAGTCCTACCATTTGCTGCTAGGCGTATTCCACCATAAATGCATCTTATGTTACCAAGAGCAATCGTCATTTGTTTCGAGATTAGCTGTTCTAGTTCCCTTGTAGTTTGTGGTAGGTTTATGGTTAGGTATTGGCGGACTGTGATCCTCTTTTGTTGATTTTGGTGTTGGTTCTGATGTTGGATTTGGGTTTGCTGTGGGCTTTGGCTAGCCCTTCTTAGGTCGTCCCATCTTCGGCTGTGGGGTTGGTATTGTTCCAGATTTTTACTTTGTACGTATCTTTCATGGAAGCATGATAATCGTCCTAATACGTTTAGTAAAATAAGATGAGTTTTTTGTGATTTAGTAGTCATTAGTTATAATATAACAAGACCTGTTACTTAACATTGTAACAATCACACTTTATAGAAATCTATAACACCCGCATATTAGGGTTAGACGGTTAAGATATATAAAAAACAATAAAGATGACATTTTGGTAGAAGGTTACTTAGGAGAAATAACCTTAACCAAATTTATAGTATATGTTTCAAGGATTTGGTACATATAAAGAACTCTGAAATTTGACTTCGTATGAAGAAGTTACGCTACATCGAAGTTTCACGATTGAACCGACACGAATCTGCGTATCGATAAAAATTGAAACTTTGAGAAAATTATTTTTAGCCTAATTAATCTAAACAAAATTCATAGTAGTCGAAAAACTGAGAGTGTGTATATAAAGAGTGCCTAAATCTGACTTCGTGAGAGGAAGTTATGTTTTTTCGAAGTTTCAGCGTAGTAGTGTTCACACAAACATCGAATTTTAGATCGGTCGATTTTTTCAATATCTATCCATCGATATAAAGATAGTCAAGAACGGATATCGTACGAGAGAGTTATGAATTTTTAACAGACTTTAATAGTATAAGCCTGTTAAAAATATAACTTAAAAAATAAAATCAAAATTAGCCGACATAATATAAATGAAACTTGTAGATCTCATCCATAGTTACGTGTGGAGATAAAATGCATAAAAAATGGAGTTCATATAAAGAAGATACAGATTTTGAAGTTTTATTAAAAAATTCACGCCCAGGCGTGCGGCGTACCACTGATATACCACAAGATCGCGACATGTGTCAGCGCCCAAAAGATGCCACATGAGCACACCCGATCAAGTGTGCGGCACACAAGCCGAAATTGCCTGTAAAATGTTGCGGATTCTCTTCATTTATTTACAACTTTCTCTGGATACCACCTGAAACACTTTCCACCCTTAAGCCCTTTTGCTCTTTAGTGTAAGGTGACACCTTATGATCTTATGATTCAAACACTCTCCACATCTGTCAGCGTAAGCATCTACAACAACAACACCAACGTATCAAGCCTACCAGTGTCAGTGCTTAGTATAGTTATTCTATTCTAATATTTTGTATATTAGGTAATGATATAGGTAAGTACATAATAGATAGCAGATCCGATAACCATGTGATAAGAATCGGTTCTTAGTATAGATTAGGCACAATCCCTTTAATCAAGGGATATTATTATATAAACAAAATTAGGGTAAACCCTAATGTTAAGTACGTCTTGGTGACTGTCTTTGTGACAACCCATTTTCTTGGTGAAGATAACAACCTTTCTTGGTGAAAGAAAATTTGGAGAACTCACTGTGTTATTTACTTTCGGTTTTTTATTTTCTTAGATTAAATTTTACTTTCATCTTTATACTCGAAGTGTATCCGATCAATACAAACCTTCAATTGGTATCAGATCAGGTCTTTGATACACTCAAGTAATTATGTTAACCTCCCTCACTCCAAAATCAACTGTCTGTAACAAGATCCCTCCGTTTGATAAACAACACTTCTCTCCCTGGAAATCAGAGGCCATGGAAGCTCTCGAGTTCATGGACCTTGATTTGCTTGATGTCATCAATAAAGGTCCTATCGCTGCTATGCATCAATCATCCAATGATGGTGTATCTGGTAGTAAGTTGAAAGAGAAATCTATTCTCGGATATAACAAGGAAGAGAAACGGATGCTGAATCTCGATGTAAAGGCGAGAACTGCTATTGGAAACTCACTCCCTTTTTCTGTCTATCGTTTGGTCCAAAACTGCTTAACTTCTCAAGAGATGATGATCACTTTATCATCTACTTTTGATAAGGAAAACTCATCAAACGATAGAGGTAAGTGTCTCATGGCCAAGATTGTTAAATATCACGCTGACATTTCACATGACAACGTTGGGTCCTTGACGCTGATCTTCCTCACACTGCTAAGGACCTCAAGTGAGAATGGGATGATACCTCAGCGTATCAGGTAAGAATCTTGTTAATTTCTCCTCTGTTGAAAATATCATAAAAGATGACACGATCGATCACTTATGTCTCAATTTGTTGGTCTCAGATTAAGAAAAAATTTCTCTCAGTCTTGAGTTAAAGAAACTCAAAGAAAAACTCTATTTTCTTGAAAAATCTCCTTCTGTATTAAAAAGGGAAAACACATGTATCTATCTGACAAATAATTTTCTTTAAACTGAAAAAGAAAAAGATGTTGATCATGCTAAATGCATTGAACTTATTTTGAAAAACTGGGCTTCTTCTCACTTCAATGTCACAAGAATTATAAATGTTCAGATCTAAGATCAGTGTGAGAAAAATTCATGGAGGTGATATAGAAGGTGCAATTTCCTTAACCAAATTTGCTAAAATTAAAAGAAAAACCTTCCATGATGCTAACTGTTTAAAAGTAGATTTTACAAGTAGATTTGTGAGTTCTTATTTTACAAATCAAACTTTAATTGATACTCACAACTCTACTGATTCGAACAACATTACCAAATGTGTTTCTGAATTAAATGATCTTGATCCTTCTCACCAACCTTCTCATCATGAGTATGTTCTACCCTCCACTAATATTTTGCTAAACTTTCCTATATGTAATGGTGAAGTTCATTTTGTAAACAAAATTCTTAGCATGTTTCCTCAGTGCTCAATTTGCAATTCTGAACCTGAAGATCAATCAAAGTCTTCTACCTCAGATGACTCTTCAATGCTTCATGAGCCTGATGAAAACGTGGTATTTGAGCGTACCATCGATGACATTCCTTTTTCCAGTACTAAAACAAGAAATCTTAAATCAAATAGTCAAAGTTATTATGATTCTTTAGTTGAATTCTAATGCTGAAGGAAAGAATCCATGAATTAAACTATGTTATCGATGTGGTGATGCTTCTCACATTAACAATACATAATGAATATCATGTTAATGAATATCATAGGCAAAACATACATTAACAATACATAAATATCATAGTCAACATACATTAACAATACAGAATAGCCTAAATTACCAATATTAAACATTACCAAATGTTTCTTACATTATACATGTATCGTTACAAACTTCATAGATGCAAACATTGGAAGCAAAATATAGTTAATACAAATTGAAGATGCCATAAAACTTACGCTTGAATCTCCTTCGTCTTAATTCCCTAACAATACATGTTTTAAGATACGTCAACAACAGGTTGGTAGTGAGTTCTACAGGTTTGGACTCCATATAACTTTTAAGAAGAAAAAGTATAATTTTATAAAAAGTTTTTGAATATTAGATGAAATAATGTTGTACCTTTTTATTTGTTAAAAAATAACTAGTATCACCAAAAATCGTTTCGTACAAAAGTGAATGGTTTATATAAATTCTCTATTAAGTGTAAGTTTATAAACATTGTCCGGTTGTGTCGTGATATTAGTGAAGTGTTATTTGACTTAATTTTGGTAATGACAATTATCATTTTGATTCTTAACTTTCCCGTTACATACAGTCTATTTCAACTTGTATAAGTGAACAAAAACCCCACATAAATCCTATTTCAATTCTATATGTCAAGGAAACGGATTTGAGATCTATAAAGAGCTCATAACCGAATTATGAGATGAGACCTCTACACCAGAACTACGAAGGGTCGTGTTGAAATTCCACACCAATGATTTATCAATGTTGTGGGATATGTAGAGCAGGAATGTCTGTAAGACTCGCTAGAAGATGGTTGTAGCTAGCAATTGTTGGCGGGATGTCTAATCGTATAAATATATACAATCGGTCTTATACCTGTCATTTCTCATTCCATAAAGATTAATGGTTATAATAGAGAGGGAATTGTCTAATACATACAATCTTAGTGTAGGAAACATACACACATTATATTGCAAAACTCATGTGTGATGGATCCTAACAATGTGTTTAGGCATCATAGTCCTAAACTCTCCGTTATAAGTTCATTAAACACTTATAACTCTTTGTTGTTTAAGAGTAATTATTGATTAAAGTATTTTAGTATTTTGGATTCATAAGACTTAAGATATTTCCACATTTTAATATTTGTCGTGATAGAATTTGGACAACATAACGATTGCTTTTATAATAATTTTTAGGTTTCAACCAACGTAAAACCAACAATTACCATAAAGTAAATAACTTACATAATCAACGTGATACATAATTTCATAATAATTCAATTCTTAAAATACGAAAATCAATTATGCTATCATATGTAACAAAAATTAATAATTCAGTAAAAATGATTTATCTTTTCATATTAATTATAAAAATATAATAAATCATTTTTACAATACTTCATAAAATATATAAATAAAGAGTTGATACTTGATATTTTCAAAAAAATATTATATATTTTCTCAAACTTTTTTTTCAGCCAATTTAGGCAATGTAATTTTATATTGTACATTTTTATGTTAAATATCGTTTTAGTTATATATAATACTTTTTTTTTTACATTCCAACATGTTCATGCGTATATAACCAAATTCATGATTTTATAACTTGAAAATTATACTTGTACTCTTATAATAACCTACTTATAATCTTTAATCTTTTCATTTTACTCAACATATATAATCATATTTCAAAAAAAAGGTATAGGTATGCCATATTTTAGTACTCTACTTATTCTTGTATGATTATTTCGTGAGTTACAACGCTTTTATTTCACTAGCTTTTAAACAATAAACACGTTTGATGAATTTTTGTGTACAAAACTATAATAATCAAAAATAATAATAATAATAATAAACAAATACACATGTATTCTCCCCCAAACTTGAAAATCATAAAATCAAAAAAATAATAATAAACTCACCTTGGTCGCATGAGTTTGATTTGAATAAAAAATCGGGAACAGGTTCAGTAACTCAACTTTTTGAATGGAGTGCATTGGAGATGATATAAACACACAATAAGGAAAAAACATGTTAGGGACCAAAGAAATTAGATATCAACAAAAAAAAGTCTACTAGAGAAACTCGTCAGAGCTCTACATGCCACCGACCATGGTGGTGTGTGGTGCTTTTTGGCTCGATTTCGATGAGAAAAAGGGTAGGATCACCTACGAATCACTATTTGAAGAAGGTGGATCGATGAGAAGCTGTTTAGGGGTAGAAAGAGTTAAAGAAAAGGAAGGTTGTTTCTTAGGTTTCCAAGTCTCCAACAAGACCGTTTCGATGACGGGAAGATGTTACAAGTTGTGGTGATCGAAAGAGGAGTTTTTGGGCTAGCTTATCGATTAGCAAGAGGAGGGAAACATGGATGACATGGAGGGAAGCACCCTCTGGTTTCGGCAGGTGAGGATGATTGAGTGTTGTAACTTGAGATAATTTTATGCTAATTTTGGAAGACTTTTGGGGTTGATTGGTGTACTACATGATTTAATGAAGATTTGATAAGTACATTTCAAAATTGCATTCAAGATATAGAGCATGTGCACTTGTGAGTGTTTGTGCTTGCGAGGAGTGATGATCGAGAGTGAGGTGAGAAGAATTAAAAGGTGGCCAAATCCAAATACTTGCATGAACATTCCCTTGTACTTTTTGGTGTACTATAATATATATTAAGATAAATGCATATGGGGTGGTAGTTTAAAGTACTTGAAGTAATAATGCATACACAATACATATATAATCATATATTAAGATCTTGTTATATCCCTATTCTAATAAAAGAATAGTTTTAATTTCCTTTTGAGATGTGTCATTCTATTAGTCATCCTAATCCCTATACTAATAAAAGAGTAGCTCTTTTGTCATGTGTCATCATATTAGACCTTTTAATTAATGTGTTGCCACTTATCAATCTATTAATTTTTCATTTTAAATTTATTACACCTCCTCATTAATGTGATTCTATTTTAAATTTTAAATTTTAAATTTTAAATTATTGTTTTTATTAATTCATAAATAAAAAAAATATCTAATATATATTAAAAATTAATTTTATATATTTATTTGAATCAATGATTATAATTTCACATAACTAATAAAAATATCTCTTAAATTAATAATTTATTTAAAATAACTTATTAATAATTTTGAGTTTTTACTATAAAAGTTTGATTAATTTTATAACCGTGGTTCCCACGGGTTATAAACTAGTATATATATATATATATATATATATATATATATATATATATATATATATATATATATATATATATATATATATATATATATATAAATCAAGATTTACATGTAAAGGAAACCGAAAATTTGTTATGCGTGCTTGTGCTTGTACTTGGTCTTTGGAAATCATACATGAGACACACACACAAAGATATATATATATATATATATATATATATATATATATATATATATATATATATATATATATATATATATATATATATATATATTGTGATTACTTGATGATTCTTTGTTATAAATAATGTGTATTTTATAAAAACTATGACAATACATCTTTAGTTATTTCTATAATATGTCTGTCACACGTATATGTATAGATATACACGATTTCCATCGTTAAAATCCAAAACAACTAGATTAATTTCCAAATTATTCATAGAATGAATTACCAATAATATAAACAATGTCAAAATTAAGAATTAAGGGTTTCATGTTCAATTTGTTATAATTCCAAAGTTTCCACGAAACCGGTTCTGCATTGGATTAGAATTGCATCTAAAGTGAAGTCGAATGATAAGTATAAGTCTTTGAGTTCCAAAATAGATTACTTCTCGAGTAATTAAGTATAATACGACTTAAACTTTATTGATCAACATTGAGGTATTATATAGTAGGTCTAATTATTGTATTGTTCACGGTGATTGGCCGTCAATTGTTGACCTATTTTACCAATTGTTACAAAATGAAACATGATATTTAAAAAGGTTGCAAAACGATTATTCTAAATGATAAAAATTACAATTTTGAAGTTATGAACAGTTTAGGAGTAATCAAACTAAACAAAATCTATATCAACAAAATCCTCTTAAATTACATAAAGAATTGATTTGAACTGAATTCAGTTGTATCTATGTACAAGTACACAATTGTATCAAAACTTTAGTATAGAAAATTCAATTAAAAAACACAATCACACAAAACTAATTGATCGTCAATCTCACATACAAAGGGTGTCCAAAACCATTAACTATTTTGGTAATATTTCTAATAATAATAGAGTCCTTTTGGGTTTGCCACATGACCCGAATAGCATGTGGAAATTGAGATTAATAATTGTTAATTTATTAATTTATTAAGGAATTAATAAATTAATTAGAAATTAGTTTGGTAATTAACGAAAATGATTTAAATAGTTAAAATCTTGAATATTAATTAACCTTATGGGTTAACTGGAATATTCCAGAAGCCTCTGTAGAGCATAGGGTGGATGGTTTTGACATAACTTGGATAGGGATGAGGCTGGTTCGAATTAGATAAGGATAAACACTAGATTTTATATACATCTAAGTTTCTAAAAGTTACCTATAAATACATTGCCAGGGTAAACACTAGAGCCAATTATTTATTCTCTCAAATTTCTCTCTCTCTCTCTCTCTCTCTCTCTCTCTCTCTATATATATATATATATATATATATATATATATATATATATATATATATATATATATATCTCCTCTTGGACGAAAATCATATCCCCTCTCACTCTTATATTGGTTTAAGGATGTCTCTTTAATTCATAATAAGTTCGGTTTCTAAAACACTTTGTGCTTACCACCCTTACCGCCTTTCGTATTTTGAGAGCATATCGGATTTTTTATTTCAAGACTAAAAGTATTAATCAAGTTATAAAATAAAATTCCCGTCTAAATATAATTCAAAAAACGTGAGTCGTGTGTTACCCATGAAAACTAACATATTGGTTATATTCTAACCACGGAGAGTGTGTGGTTATCTAACACATCATATGCGAGAATATAGATCTAAAATGATGAGTCACTTCTAAAATTTTTATGTTGATGGAGCATGTGTGGCTAACCGGCACGTCAACATGAGAATTGTTTTATATTGAGGATCAAGCAGTTGTGTGTGATTGATTCACTATATATATTTAATGGTTTGCGACATACCCATCATTGGATTTAAGATGAACAAAATCGAAATTAGCACGTCTTTGAACGCCAATGAACATCAAATGATTTAGGAGTCTCAAAAGTTTGAAACGAAAATTTGTTTTTCCTTCCTAAATAAATTTGTGGTGTGTTTACGGCATCCCTTTACACATCGCAAAGCGAAATATGGATCCTATCCTTGTTAATAATTCATTTAGGGTTAAAAATTATATTAACAAAAAATTCGAAATATATCAATTCCCTTTCATCTTATAGATGTTAAACAAGAACAACAATCCTCTTCCTCCCACCTCAAACTCAAAGTTCTCACTTATCTCAATCCTCTATAAGGAGAAAGTCACAAGGTAAAACTACTTGGACTAGTTTCCTAACCTAAGGATTTCCTTGAGGTACCACAAGCATGACGAAGAATCTCCTAAAGTTGCTTGCCTCATGTCAGCGACCATGTCACATGAGCTTTAAAAGAGCTTTTGGAGCATTGGCGTATTTAAAATTAGTAAGCAACTGAAAGAGATGTTCCAAGAACAAGATTGGA
Organism: Lactuca serriola; assembly: GCF_051521515.1. NCBI lineage: Eukaryota > Viridiplantae > Streptophyta > Magnoliopsida > Asterales > Asteraceae > Lactuca > Lactuca serriola. The sequence continues at coordinate 4,598,440 of NC_136410.1, forward strand.
AAGAAAGATTCTATATCGTCAAATCCTTGATGACTTGTATACATCAAGATGCAATTATGTGTGTGCACACGTAAAAAATATGAAGTCATACATCGGTAGATTAGGCAATTTGGGTGTCAAATTTTCGAAGGAGTTAGCCATTGGCACGATATTGAACTTGCTTTCTAGTTCTTATCATCAGCTCGTTAGGAACTATAATATGATAAATCTCGACAAGAACCTTATGGAGCTTCATGGCTTGTTAAAATCAGTCAAAGAAAGCTTGATTAAGAATAAAATCTCTAAGCATACGACTCCTGTCTTGGTCATTAGACATGGTGGTGCGAACAAGAAGAAAAAGTTTTCTCATGGTAAAAGGAAAGCCAAGATTGGATCTTTCAATCAAGGCCTTAATAGAAAAGTCGATTCTAGGAGAATGGTCACTGGAGAAAGGTCACTAAAGATGTAGCTGCCCAAAATACCTCAAAAACATCAGGAAGAACAAAGCTAAAGGAGCTAACATTTTAGGTATTTTATTGAACTTTATAGTATGTCAACTTTAGACTTGGAAACTTGTGTATTCGTTTGATGAAAACATGTCAGCCATGAATTTTAGACAATATGAATACACGGAGAGAAATAAGTTTTATCTTAATTTTCAAGATTTATTCGTGTCGAATAGTCTTACTCACATATTCATGTATTCGTGTCTCTAATTGCCAAGTCTAGTCACCTTGTAATTATTTGGTTCTTGATACGGGATGTGGTACCCATATTTTATTGGAATTGTAGGGACTGGACGAAAGTAGAAGACTGAAGCATATGGAGTTGAACATGATCATGTGTAACCGAGGAACTACGCTTGTTATGAAGATCAGGGGATTCAAGCTTATGTTGAATAATGAAGTTTTCATTAGCTTTGTTAATTGTTGCTAATCGCCAAATATGGAAAGAAACATAATTTCATTTCATGCTTTGTTTAAGACAGTTTTCATTATGATTTGATAATTATAATTATGACATTTTAGCTTACAAATACTGAGAGAATTAATGTTTCAAAAAGAATAGGACAGAAAGAATGGTTGGAGAATTCTACAAGGAATGAAGAGGGTGTTAGGACAAATTTTTTAGGGAAGGAAGAGAGTCAGCGACATCTAAAGAAAAAAAAAGAAAAAAAAAGTGATTAGCTTATCCGGGCATACGAGGAAATATTCACAAAAAGAATGTATCATAGGATATATCTCTTATGAATCATTCACATCCATTTAGATTCCCTATGAAAAAATTACCGGTAAATTCTGTTTACTAAAAAATCTTAATGTTTAATGATTAAGATATTGCCTATTAACCAAACCATTAAAAGGTTTAACAAATAACCCACAAGTATATAGTTCGCTTAAACCAATGCTCTAATACCAATTGAAACACACATCATATACTTAATATAAAAATTGTTTAAATAAGGATTTAACAACCATCTAAGGAAAATAATTGTAGATAAGTTCCCAAACATTCAAGTATTTTAACTATTTATATTTTAAAATGTGTAAGCATAATAAGGTGTGACAACATAATCATGAGACAATAGGTAATATATATATATATATATATATATATATATATATATATATATATATATATATATATATAGATATATAGTTTAATGATACGCATTGTGTGTTGTAAAAAGGTTCAGATGACACGCAAATGTGTGTCAAGGAAGCCCCTGCCATAAAGGAAGAGGACATGCATTTGCAAGTCGTAACCTTACGACGTGCATTTACGACACGCAATGCGTATCATCAAAGCCCATATCATAAAGAAAGATGACACATTTTTTGTGTGTCATAATTTTAAATGGTTTAAAAATATATATTTTTAATAGATTTACTTATTTTCAAATTAAATGACACCTTAAAATTTTTGTAATACAAAATAAAATATCATACACATCAAAGATAATTCATTGCACAAAATATAATATGTCAAATACAAATAATCATTCAAATAGTAACTAAATATAATAAATTGCTAATATTGTATAATATTAATTATAGAAAAACAAAACACGACATTAAAATGAACTCGTGAGTAAGTTCTATTTTGATAGTCTTCATGACAACTTTAAGCCTTGCAACTTCAAGTGTTGAATCATTTTCAACAAATTTCCTACACTTGAGGACATAAAACGACTTATGTAGTAAAAAGAGTAAATTTTTTTTTTCCAAGTCTAATCAATTAAGTATGATGCTATTTCTTTCATTTTATCTAAAAAAAATGTCCAAATGCATGAAATAGCAAGTGACTTCAACTTATATCTAGTAAAAGAAGCTTAAATGCAAGAAATAGCAAAGTACATTGCTATTTATGATAGCTTTTGAGCATAACAACATTCATATGTGTTAATGCAACCCTAATTGCTTTAGATCTAAGTTTTTCTCAAGTTATACATGCAAATAAAATTTCCAAAGCAATAACCCTAGATATAATATATATAAAAAACAATATATATATATATATATATATATATATATATATATATATATATATATATATATTATTAGGGTTAGAAGAATACCTTTCTTGTTATCTAGTAATAACAAGTATTCCTTGCTTGATCTTGACTTATAAGAGCTAAGTGCCCCAAGTATTGCATCTCTAATTGTCACACCTCCAAACCAGAACGGAATAAACGTCCGAGGGTCGATGACGTCATTTCACAATATCATAACAATTGAATATAAATGAATCATAGAAACCCAAAACATCGTACATTGAGATTACATGTTTACATTGTTTACAAACGTTGTTTGTTCAAAAGTAAAATACAATTAACTAAAAAGTAGAATTCATGATGCAGCAATGCCTGCCCTCAAAATGGTTTGAATACATGTTTACTGGTTTTCTGAGAATACAAGTGACTTTGAAAAGTGTCAACAATTAAGTTGGTGAGTTCATAAGTATTTTGTATGAGAAGGATTTGTAACGGTTTCGTGTAAAATGATTTTTGTCTACTTCTAGAAAATCCAATATTTTCTTTAAGGATGAGTTGTAAGTTTCATACTCAAGACTAGAATGTGTGTATTTCCTTTGTATCTCTTTCTTGTAAAACGATAGTGCATGTCTCTAGAAAATCCAGTATTTTCTTAAATGTGAAATGTAGTCTTAAGCCCTAAGACCAAAATGTAAGAAATGTTGTACTAAAAAGTAGTATGTAGTTTTATCTTCTTATAAAACTAGTTAAGTGTAAGTTACCCCGTAAACCGAGTAGTTTCGTTAATCCCTGTGAGAGTTATATAACCATGCTTAATATGACCGATATGCCTGAACGACGTTCTTCAGGCATTGGAACTGGTAGATATTTGTCACCCTAGACTTGCCAGTCTAACTGTAGCGAATAACTTAGGCACGGGGTTGTCAATCCCGTATAGATCTATACAAAACTATACACTAAGTAGGTACGGTGAAGAGAATGTCTCACACGAGCATCAACTGATTTACGTGAACTATGAATCCTTTTTCTTGTAAAATGAAATAATTATACCTTTGGATAATTATATGGTTCTTCTGAAATGAAAGTGTGGTTTTATGAACTCCCAAACTATACCGATTATAGTTTATCTTATATGTTTGTTGAGACTATTTATATAATCTTGTATATAAATATAAAGTTGTGCTCTTGCCTGATGTCTAAATATGTAGTTAAAATATACTGTCTTTGGGTTGTAACCTACCAAAATAGTAAATAACTATATTGTAACCATTTTTTGCTAGAACAGTTATATTTTAGTAAAAGTAATCAAAACTTTGTAGTTTTCCAAATCATGCTTTTCTTTATGATGTTTGTAGCGTATCATGAGTTATGTTTTTGTTAACTTTGCATACCATAACTAATATATCATAAATATTGTATAAAAGCAGTGATAATTATACCTTATGCAAATAATATCTTAAGTTTTAACATCAAGATGCAACATGTAAGTATTTTTGTGATAATAAAGTTTTACTTGTATTCCTCACCACCCCCCCCCCCTCCTAAAAACATGAAAAAGCTTGAAAATATGGGGGTATGAACTAACCTTGAGTGGTTTTGGTGGTTTGAATGAGGAGATGGTGTGAAGATCTTTAAACCTAAGTTCTTGAAGGAGGAGGATGAACTTCCTTGAGAAAATGTTATCCTAAAGGTTTTAACACATTTTAATGTGTGTAAATAGGGTGAAACGAACATAAAACTATATAGAATCACTAGGAAATCTCGAAAATACTTAAAAAAATATGGGGACCAAGCTTGGAGAATGGTTCAACTTGGAAGATCTTGGCTTTATTTTTTAGGGAGTTTTGGAATGATAGCTAAGGGAAATAAAAGCGGGGTTCTTGGATGTGCTTACTGCCGTGAATAAAAAGGGATGGAAGAGTGTTATGATGTTTACTGGATTAAATGGAGGATATTAAATTGGTTATTTGAGGGTTAATTCATAGATATTTGGTGGTTAATTGTGTGGGATACTGGTGGTTAACGTTTTTCATGGAAATGGGTGAATACATCACTTGTTAAAGTCAACCACCCTTATCTTTTTATTCCCTTAACAAAAATCACATTGATTAGGGATCATAGGGAAGATTTCGGCCAAAACCATGACCCATTGAGGGTGATTTAGGCCGAAGTGTTTCCTATTAAGGTGATTTCGGTCCTAGTGCTTTGGATCTTGGGTGTTTTCGGTCTTAGTTGATGGGTTTAAGCCAAAACAACATCCTATGTGCTCATACAACCCCTAATGCTTGGATCTAGGTTCCTCTATTATACATGCAATTCATCCAAGGCTCAAGAACCCTAATCTATCATACAATAACGATATTAACATATGAATTAGGGTTTAGATCATACCTTGATTGTTATGTAGGAATAACAATCTCAATTCCTCCTTGTAATTGGCTTCTGAAAGTTTAGTGTCACAAATGTCACACCTCTAATGGCTCATAAACACCAAGAGCAAGAGGATGAAGAGGGAGAAGAGGAGAGACACCCAAAAACGTCTACAAACCCTAAGGAATCTGTTAGCCACGTTTTTGGTGCCCTAGGGGTCCTTAATTTGTGAGGCTATTAGGGTTATCTAACAAGGAAACCCTAATTTGACTGCTTAGGCCCTAAGCAGCCCATGGACTCCCTCCTTAGAGGCCTTGGACAATTTCTAATGGGTTTCCCCATAGAGTTCGTCAACTCCTCTAATATGGAGTCCATTAGCCCAATATTCAACTATCACACAATTGATAGTTCTAGTCCCCTAAGTTTAATTAATCTCTTTTAGCCACAAAATTAATTCATAATTAATTATTGATTAATATTAATTAAAAAATATGATATCTCCTTTAAAATATTATTCTCATAATATATTAATAAATCATAATTAATCCTCTCTCTCCATAATTCATCCTATCAAGTTGCTTTGGTGAAGGCAACCCAAAAGGACTATGCACCATCGGGTCAAGTGCATACCAAAATAGTTATGGACTTAGACACTAATCCAACAGTCTCTAGGCCACTGGACCGATCCTGGCGAGGATCTCGAATGGTCCAATATACATTGGATATAATTTTCCACGCTTCCCAAAGCGTATCATCCCTTTCCAGGGCGAGACCTTTAACATCACGCGATCGCCGACTTGGAATTCCAAGGGTTTATGTCGTTTATCCGCGTAGCTCTTTTGTTGCTCTCTGGATGCCTTTAGTCGTTCCCGAATTTTGACGATCTTCTCTGTGGTCTCTCTAATGATCTCGGGACTGGTGAGGGTGTTGTCGGGTACTTGCCCTCTTGCTAACTGGGTGTCACCCACATCAGACCAGCACATAGGTGATCTGCATTTTCGTCCATATAGGGTTTCGAATGGTGCGAACTTGATGCTAGTTTGATAGCTATTGTTGTATGAGAATTCGATGAGCGGAAAGTGGATATCCCACGCCTTGCCAAATTCTATCTAACAAGCTCGTAGCATGTCTTCTAGTGTCTGTATGGTCCTCTCACTTCACCTGTCAGTCTGGGGATGATAGGTTATACTCATATCGAGGTTGGTTCCCAAGGACTTTTGCAGCGACTGCCAAAACCGTGAGGTAAATCTACTATCTTTGTCGGACATAATAGATAATGGCATGCCATGTAATCGTACGATTTCCTTTATGTATGTCTTGCTTAGCTTTTCCATCTTTTTTGTCTCCTTTATTGGCAGGAAGTTGGCGGATTTGGTTAACCTGTCAACGATTACCCAGATGATGTCAAGTATGCCCATTGTCTTGGGCAACTTGGTTATGAAGTCCATGCTATTCTCTCCCACTTCCACTCGGGTATGTTTGGTTGTTGTAGCAAACCCGAAGGCTTCTGAAAATCTATCTTGGCTTTGGCACAAGTCAGACACTTGCCCACGTATGTAGCGATATCGGCTGTCATGTTTGGCTAGCAATAAAGTTTATTGAGGTCTAGGTACATCTTGTCCAAACCTGGATGGATGGAGTACCTTGTCTTGTGGGCTTTGTTCATGACAACGTCTCTGTACCCACCGAACTTCGGTGTCCAGATTCGATCCATGAGGTAGTAGGCTCCGTCGTCTTTGACTGTAAGGTTCTTATCCATCCCTCGCAATGCTTCGTTTATGACATTCACAGGTTTAAAGGCTTCCAGCTGAGCCTCCCTGATCTGCGAAGACAGGTGGGAATGGATAGTCAAGGTTAGTGACTTTACTCGGCGATGTGGGTATTCTTTTTGGATCAGGACATCTGCTACTACGTTGGCCTTGTTTGGATGATATCGAGTCCCACATTCGTAGTCATTTAGTAGCTCTACCCATCGCCGCTATCTCATGTTGACCTCCTTCTGATTGAGAATGTGTTGGAGGCTCTTGTGATCCGTGAAAATGGTGTAGTCTATACCATAAAGGTAGTGCCTCTATATCTTTAGCGAAAACACTAATACTCCCAGTTCGAGGTCATGTGTGTTGTAGTTGACCTCATGGTTCTTTAGTTGTCTTGACGCATAGGCTATGTCATTTCCTCGCTGCATGAGCACGCATCCTAATCCTTGTTCGAATACGTCACAATAGACTACGAAATCTTCCGTACCTTCTTTCTGGGAGGGACAATTGGAAGGAAGCCTCTTGCTTCTCTTCCCAGTTGAAGGTTACACCCTTCTGGGTTAGGGAGGTGAACGACTTAGCGATCTTGGAGAAATTCTGTATGAACCTCATGTACTAACCAGTGAGGCCTAATAATTGTCTGATCTCCGTTGGGGTTCTTGGGGTTGCCCAGCTTTCGATTGCCTTGATTTGGAAGGCTCCACGTGTATCCCTTCCTTGTTGACAACGTGACCTAGTAATTCCACTTTTGGGATCCAGAATTTGCATTTGGAGAACTTTACATACAACTTCTCCGCCCTTAATGTCTCTAGAACCTACTAAAGGTGTTGACTGTGTTCTTCCTTACTCCGTGAGTAGATGAGTATGTCATTGATGAATATAATCACAAATTTTTCTAAGTAAGGTCAACACCCAGTTCATTAGGTCCATGATTGCTGCAGGCGCATTTGTTAGACCGAAGGGCATTACTACGAATTCATAATGACCGTACAGAGTTCGGAAGGCGGTCTTGGGGATATCTTCTTCCCGGACCCACAGCTGGTGGTACCCGGATCTTAGATCTATCTTCGAGAAGTAACTCGATCCTTCCAGCTTTTCGAATAGGTCGTCGATTCGGGGAAGAGGGTATCGGTTTTTGACGGTAAGTTTGTTTAGTTCTCGGTAATCGATGTACATGCGGAGCAATCCATCATTCTTCTTTACGAATAAGACCGGAGCTCCCCAAGGCAAGAAGCTTGGCCTGATGAACCCCTTGTTCAGTAATTCGCTCAGTTGGCTGGAAAGTTCTTGCATCTCCGCAGGAGCTAAGAGGTATGGAAACTTAGCAATTGGCATGAATCCAAGTATCAAGTCGATTCTGAATTCGACTTGTCTTTCGGCGGGCACTCCCAGGAGATCTTTGGGAAATACTTCGGGGAAGTTACAGACCTCCGGTATGTCCTTAGTGTCTTTTTCTCCTTTCTTCTTATCGACAATGTGAGCTAAAAAGGCGTGGTTCTTCTTGTGTAAGCACTTCTACGCCTTTATACACAAGATGATTTGGAGTTTCGTATTGGGTTTGTCACCGTATATGACCAAGTTTTCGTTACTTGGTAGGTGAAGGTGAATGGCCTTCTCGTAACACATAATATTGGCACGGTGAGGACTTAGCCAGTCCATGCCGATTATAACATCAAAACTCATTATGGTAACCGGCATTAAGTCAATTTGGAAGTAGTGGTTGTTCAAAGTTAGCGTGCATCCTATGTATACATCATTTGTTGTTTCAGTATTTCTGTTGGCCATTTCTACGGTGAATGTTTCGTTTAGTGTTTGCGGGTTTTGTTTGAGTAGGTGTTTAAACTTATGACTCACAAAGCTTCTCTCCACACCAGTATCAAATATTATGCATGAATAAATGTTATTGAGGAGGAACGTACCGATGGCCAACACAGGGTCTTCCATCGCCTCCTCGTGTCCTAGTTCTATGACTTTTCCCATTGCCCCAGTATTTATTTTGTTGGTCTTTGGACAATTCCTCTTGTAGTTCCCCGTTTCCCCACAACCATAGCATGCTTAGCTCATCCCAGTATTTGCAGGTTGGGTGGCCTGTTGTGTGGATGTCCTATAGATCGGTCAGTGTGCCCTTTCATGATGCAGTTTGTACAGTGCATTTCAAGGAAGGCACCTTTGTGGTGAAGATTGCACTTGTCACACTTTGGGAGTGTACCGGCATATGGCTTGGTATGTGCTGGTGCGGAAGGGGCGGTAGCGACATGAACCGCCATGATCTGTTGTTTCTTTGCGGGCTCCTGGGTTGGTTGACCCTTCTTCTTGTTTCGGAACTTCCTCTTGTTATCACTCCTTTTTTCTGATTGGCGACAGGATTCATTATGTCTTATCGTACTCCATTATCAATGAGTTTTTGAGTGAGGTGCTTGGTGCTGTTGAAAGTTGTTGGGTTGGCAGCAATTACATTCCCCTGGGGAGATAATCCCCAGATGAAACGTTCCACTTTCTTGCTCTCCGGAGTGATCATTCCAGGGCATAGGATTGCCAGGTCGCTGAATCTGGCGGTGTAGCTTCGATGTCAGAGCCGTTCATAGTGAGATTCCAAAGCTCCCGTTCTAGCTTATGTACCTCACCCCTTAGGAAGTAATCTTCGAGCATCATGATTTTGAGATCCTCCCCGCTCATCGAGTTTTCTACCGAGAGTGTTAGAGCTTTGATGTAGCCATTCCACCATGAAAGGGTTGTATCAAAAAAGTGCAGGCTGCAAACTGGACTTTGCTCTCCTCTAGGCAGGCGCAAATTTCAAATATTGATTCCGTCTTTTCGAATCACCACGTCAGAGAAATGACGCCACCGCTTCCATTGAAGGGCTTGGGCTTTCAGTTTGCAAAGTCTTTATGAGTGCATTCCCTTGGGTGCCCTTGGGTTTCACTTTGATTGGGAACTGTTTGTTCCATTTCTGCCTCCATTGCTGCTACTGCTGATTTGGGCTACAGCAACAGTGACATCAGCGGCCACTACAGCTTGGAACACTATAGTGTCCATTTGTGGGGGAGGTGGCAGTGGTGGCGGCGCCGATGTATTGTCCTTGCGCCTGTTATATCTTCAGGGCGACATTTTCTGCCACAACGTAAAATGACGATAAGTTTTTTGATATGATTTATGGTTCGGACACTATTGTAATCGAACACCATGTTTGTATCGAATATAGTTGTTATTAAGAGTTGCTTGTATTTTATAAGTGAAATTTTACTATACCAAATAAAAATGAATAGAAAAGACATATCATATAACAACATCCAATAAAATGAAATGAAAAGGTACTTGTACGTAAATTTTGGGGAAAATTGACCCCTAAGGAGGTCTATAGTACATCAAAAGATAAAAATTTAGCAGAATAACGACCCTCCGAATAGTGTAATCACTTAGGCGTAGGTTCGGTCCTACATACAGGAAAAAAGGTAGCACCAACGCATACCCATAAACCTTGTCTATAACAAATTGTGAGTAGGACGAATCCTACTCACGAGGGGTAGTCCCTTGCAGTCCCTAAGATGAAGTCGGGGCGCCCTGTAGCTCTGCGAGCCGATGCTCAACTGCGATCAATCTCTCCTCGAGTGCCAATTGTCTCTCCTGATACTCCCTCACCTCTACCTGAGCAGTGGTAAGGTCCACAATGAGTCTGTTAATGGGATAGTAGTCTCTCTCCAGGTCTTGAGTCCGTGCATCTGTGACTTCCGCAGGAGCTCCCAACTCCATAACTCGGTTTGTCGTCGCCCTAGTATGATCTCTAAGGTCTGTTATTCGTTGAATCATGACTGGGAGGGCCCTGTCGGCTGATCCCCCATGGCTGAGGTTATAGAAACCTCGCTCCATGCCGAATGGAAAGGTCTAGTGCTGGTGTCGTCTCCATTTCTCTAGATCTTCCGCCCAGCGGAGCGTAGGTCCGTTGTAGCCTAAACAACATGCAGGGACTCGAGCGACTTAAGGAGGATTTATGACTTCGGACTCTGCATCCAATTTATCCTCTTCATCTTCCTCTTCCTCTTCTTCTTCGGGCTCCTCCTCCATGATCTCCTCATGATCCTCTTCTATCCAACCTCCATTTCCCTGGTTAGGGAAATAGGGGTCTCTTGGTGCATGGAATCCTGCCATGATGTCTGTGCAAGAATGTTAGAAATTCATGATGAATTTAAGTGAATCTATCCTAAAATACTCCTATAGTATTTTAATTGTTTACGTTTGATTCTATAGCTCTTGATTTTTGGTAAGTGATAGACTCGTTGTTCACCACGACCATTCCCCAACATATGTTAGTCACACCTCGGATAAATATACTTGATCAGGCTATATTTATTCAAGGTATAATTGCATATCCAAAGGCCTACCCGTAGCTTTCAACTCATCATACTACTTTTATTATGCTTTCATTATGACACTGTCCTAACTTGTATGTACTTACACTTTACTAAAAACATTATTATATTTTTAAAAGTATAGTTGTAGTCAGAGTGTTTTAGCCCCATTGTATTTATAGTTATATATCTTGTATGGTTTGATATACTAGTTCACTATAAACAATGCTCTAATACCAATATGTCACACCCCGAAAACGGAACGGCGGAAACGTTCGAGGGTGGATGTCGTCATTTCACAGTATCATAACAATTGAATATAAATGAATTATAGCAACCTAAAACATCATACATTGAGATTACATGATTACATTGTTTACAAACGTTGTTTGTTCAAAAGTCAAATACAAGTAACTGAAAAATAGAATTCATGTTGCAGCAACGCCTGCCCTCAAAATGGTTTGAATACATGTTCACTGGTTTCCTGAGAATACAAGTGATTTTGAAAAATGTCAACAATTAAGTTAGTGAGTTCATAAGCATCTTGTATAAGAAGCATTTGTAACAGTTTCGTGTAAAATGATTTTTGTATACTACTAGAAAATCCAATATTTTCTTTAAGGTTGAGTTGTAAGTTTCATACTCAAGACTAGAATGTATGTATTTCCTTTGTATCTCTTTCTTGTAAAATGATAGTGTATGTTTCCAGAAAATCCAATATTTTCTTAAATGTGAACTGTACACTTAAACCTTAAGACCAAAATGTAAGAAATGTTGTACTGAAAAATATTATGTAGTTTTAATTTCTTATAAAACTAGTTAAGTGTAAGTTACCCTGTAAACCAAGTAGTCTCGTTAATCCCTATGTTAGTTATTATAACCATACTTAATATGGACGATTTGCCTGAAAAACGTTCTTCAGGCGTCAGAACTGGTAGACATTTGTCACCCAAGACTTGCCGGTCTAACTGTAGTGAATAGCTGAGCTGCGGGGTTGTCAATACTGTATAGATCTACACACAACTATCTCGCTCTCCTTCCAGGAGACACTAGTTATAATGCATTGTACACTAGGTAGGTACGGTGAAGAGAATGTCTCACATGAGCATCAACTAATTTACGTGAACTATGAATCCATTTTCTTGAAAAATGAAATAATTATACCTTTGGATAATTATATGGTTCTTCTGAAATGAAATTGTGGTTTTATGACTCCCAAACTATACCAATTATAGTTTATCTTATATGTTTGTGTAGACTATTTATATAATCTTGTAAATAAATATAAAGTTGTGCTCTTTCCTGGTGTCGAAATATGTAGTTAAAATATAATGTCTTTTGGGTTGTAACCTACCAGACTAGTAAATAACTATATTGTAATCATTTTTTGCCAGAATAGCTATCTTTTAGTAAAAGTAACCAAAACTTTGTAGTTTTCCAAATCATGCTTTTCCTTATGATGTTTTTAGCATATCATGAGTTATGTTTTTGTTAACTTTGCATACCAAAGCTAATATATCACAAATATTGTATAAAAGTATTGATAATTATACCTTATGTAAATAATATCTTAATTTAACATCAAGAAGCAACATATAAGTATTTTTGTGATAATAAAGATTTACTTGTATCCCCCCCCCCCCTAGAAACATGAAAAAACTTGAAAATGTGGGGGTATGAACTCACCTTAAGTGGTTTTGGTCGGTTAACTGAGGAGATGGTTTGAAGATCTATAAACCTAAGTTCTTGAAGGAGGATGATGAACTTCCTTGAGAAAAATGTAATGCTAAAGGTTTTAACACATTTTAATGTGTGTAAATAGGGTGAAACTAACATAAAAATGTATAGAATCACAAGGAAATCTCGAAAATACTTACAAAAATCTAGGGACCAAGCTTGGAGAATGGTTGAACTTGGAAGATCTTGGCTTTCTTTTTTAGAGAGTTTTAGAATGATAGCTAAGGGAAATGAAAGTGGGGTTCTTGGATGTGCTTATTGTCGTGAATAAAAAGGGATGCAAGAGTGTTATGATGTTTACTAGATTATATAGAGGATATTAACTTGGTTATTTGTGGGTTAATTCGTGGATATTTTGTGGTTAATTGCATGGGATAGTGACGGTTAACATTTTGCATGGGAAATAGGTGAATACATCACTTCTTAAAGTCAACGAACCTTATCTTTTTATTCCTTAAACCAATCACATTGATAAGGGGTCATAGGGATGATTTCGGCCAAAACCATGACCCATTAAGGGTGATTTCGGCCAAAGTGTGGCCTATTAAGGTAATTTCGGTCCTAATGCTTGGGATCTTGGATGTTTTCGGTCTTAGTAGTGTTCTAGGTAGTGTTTTTTGTTTACCTAGTGCCTATTAGTAGGTGATTTCGGCCTAGGCAAGCCGAAATCCCTTGCTTAGTGGGGTACTAGGCCATAAATCAAAAAACAATGTTTTAATTCCATGATTTTATGTTCCAAAAACTTAGCTTTTAAAGGTTAACTACGTCATGGCTTTCAAAGTTTACATATATTCATATCTTTATATTTAATCAGACAAATGATGTCCCTTTGGCTTTCAAGCCTTATTGCATTAAAGTTGCATAGCTATACATTGTGGGTACACTTCTACACAAGACCTCTCAGAGCTTGTTTGACCCAAAATTTCCTAGTAGTCACACTAATTGAGTCACAAACACCACTAGAAAAAGATGAAGGAGAAAAATGATGGAGGCTCTTCAATTTTCGGCTAGGGTTGTTTTAGATTGCATAGGCCAAAAATTGTTTACCAAAGGGTTACTTATCTAGCTAAGGTTGCTAGGGTTTTTCAGGTGGAAACCCTAATCTGATTGTGTAGGCCTTAAGCAGTCCATGAACCTTCTTCCTAGAAGCCTTGGACGAAATCTCTATGGGCTTCCCATAGATTTCGTCCACTCCTTCCTTAAGGAGTCCATCTGCCCTAATTGCAACTATCAATGAATTGCAATATCAGTCCCCGTTTTTTTAATCGGTACCTTTAATCCCAAAATTAATTCCAACTTAATTTTTGATTAATACTAATTAAATAACATGATTTCCAATTAATATATTATTCTTATAATATATTAATAAATCATTAAATAACCTCTTTCTCCAAAAAATCATCCTGTCAAGTTGCTATGGTGAAGGCAACCCAAAAGGACCATGCTACTATCAGATCAAGTATACACCAATTATAGTTATGGGCTTAGACACCTAGTCCAACAATCTCCTACTTGGGAGAGTCTAATAACTAAAATTGCAAGTATAACATCAAAATCTGACCAACAATCGTAGCTCTCAAAAGCCGATGTCGAACTCTGACGTAGTCAATGATGCGTCCTTTAGATAAGGGATCATATAATCCTCCGTTCTATAAGATATAGTGTGGAAAAAGGCATGGAATAAAATCATACTGAATGTCCAATTGTTTGTTTCCCGATTTCTGATTTTTCTGACAACGAACTTAATTGAACACATCAATTCAGTCATGACCAGGCCCGACACATAAGTCAACAAAAAATCATAGAGTGGCCCAAGATATCGCTTTTAACCTCTTAGGATAAAAGTAACATATAAACTTTGACTTATATGCTTGTACTATTACTCATTAAATCACACACAAGAATACGTTTTATAACATCAAGTTATTGATGTGTTTTCGTATTATCAATGCACAACCAACTCCTAAACAACAACTCATATATCTCAGCTTAAAGATTATACAATATTATCGTCTCACAATTACTCGTGATAAATTCCATGAAGTAATTCAAATGAGCTTGGGTTTGATCCAATACTCAAATCCTATTTCAGGAGTACTCATGAATGTTGCAGCAAACCTTTCCTATGTCTAAGCACTTAGAGAATCTACAAACCAATTCATGACAGCCTTGCCTCATTACTTAGGCTCTGTTTGTTACCATCTGACTCAGACTGAGTCAGCGATTTGGGCTGACTCGGTCAGAAAATATGTGTTTCATAGAAGCTTTCTCAATCAGAACCTCTGTCTCATATCACTTTCTTGGTCAGACTTTGTCATATAACTGAGTGGAAAAATTACACGCATACCCTCTCTTTGCTTTCTTCCGATCGTCACCTAAAAGAGATACTAACAAGGAAAATCGGCCACCAACATCGACAGCTCTCCATCGCATCTCCATCTCCGTTGTCTCTTCCTTAGTCCAACTACCGGCCAGAAAGACCATTCCTCCGTTCGAGCTTCGGCGAGCAAGCATCGATTTCTGCATCAATAGTTCTGATTCTGATTAGGTAAGAATCGATTTTTCTTTCCTCGTTGCATATGCATCAATAGTTCCGATTTCCACCATTATTTCTCTAAAAGTTTTGATTTTTACTTCTTGATTTTTTCTATTTTGATTGTTGTTGTTTTGATTTTTGCATCTATTTTGTTGTTCAAAGTTCTTTTGCTGTCGAGAATGGATAAAGTTTTGAATTTTCAAATGATTTGTTCCAAGTGATTTGATGTTCCCTTCACGGTATGATGTTGAATGTGCCTTTGCTGATTTTATTCATATCTGAACACATACATATATCTGTTCAAGTGATTAACAGAGATGCCTTTGTTGAAGCCAATACCAGGTTATCATCTATGTCTACAAATCAATAATTTGAGGGTAAAAATGTCATTCTACTTACTGATGAACATATTGCATTTCGTTGATTGCAGGGTTTGAAATCACAAAAGAGCATTGATTTGAAGTATGATATACGTAGATAGGTTATTCTTGCTATATCCATTGTGGTGTAGATAGGATTTGCAATGATATAGTAAGCTAATATATCTCCACCTCAGGTTCAATGATATAATAAGCTCATTTTCGGCCATGTATGGTGGTTTAAACTTATAAAAAGATATGGGATTTGATTTTGAGATGAGTGACACAATATCCAATCAAGAAATCAATTTGGTAGAATTTATAGGTATTTCTAGTATGTTTTATAGACTCAAGATGACGGTATTGTTTTGTGAGATGTAAACTGTGATGTTTGGTTATATTATTTGGTGTGGATTTATTATTATTATTATTGTTATTATTATTATTATTATTATTATTATTATTATTATTATTATTATTATTATGATTATTATTATGATTATTATTATTACATAAAATTAATAGTGTATCAGGGTAAAATGGTCATTTTGCATTAGTCAACATGTTTAGTCAGATGTACAATCAAACAACACGATTTCTTACTCGGTCAGAATTTCTTACTGAGACAGACATTTTTGAATCAACACTTTCTTAATTAGTAACTATCAAAGGGGGCTTACTTCCAAAGTATGATCGACTGTGGATAATTTGACTAATCCAATTATTCTGAAGGTAAGCATGCAAAAGTGAAACAATAGTAAACAATTGACACAAGATAGTAAATAATACTTATATATATATAAATCTCCATTATATAATCACAAAATGTTAATTACATTTATCTATTACAAGTTTATAAAAATCTATCGAATCACTAAAACTAATATCATCCTTTAGACCGGTGCTCCTCGCATGCTGAATGTGCTTGATCCCACTTAGACCCTTCGTGAGGGATACACAAGATTTTCTTCGGACGATACCCTGTAAGTCCCCAATCTGCTTGTGTATCAATCATATTCGTTTGATGGGCGGAATCTTAATCAAACGGATGATTTCAGATCAAATAGAAGAGAAGGAGAAGAATAAGATGATATGGGCCATAAATAGGTTTACGGCCGTAAACACGTATACGACCGTAAACACCAAGTTGTTTACGGTCCAAGACACAAAAAAATACATTTTCCTAGAAAAGCAAAGCATAAACCATATTTTTGACCCAATAATCTCCCCCTTGTTTTATAGCTTTCTTTTCTTAATTGGCCCAACAAGCTCCCCCTAAAAACGTAGCTGGCTTTTCTTGTTAATCTTCATTGCGAGCTTGGGTTCAGCATTTATCTTCAAAATCTACACAACTTCAAGATGAGTTTGACGAATCTTCAATGAATGACTTCATCTTGAGCACTTGGGCTTTTCTTCAGAATTTGGCATTGAACGCACATTGGGTGAGGATGCTTGATGTACTGATTCTTGAAAGATAGCGCTTTCAGCTTGAAAATCTTCAGAGAGAACATCAGAGAGAACAAATCTTCTGGATCAGTTTAACAGGTTCAAGATAGCAGCAGACTGATTGAGGAGGCTTCAATGCAATCCATCACATAATCTTTAATTTCAGCTTCACCTTGATTCTAGGGTAGAAAATTTGAATGTTGAAAGAATAATCTTCATTTCTTGCTCCACCGATTGAAAATTCTTCGATGCTCACGGATGAAGCCTTGGCTCAGAAATCTTTGACACAAACTCCATGAGTTTCATCTTCACCTGAATTCACTTTTCAAGACAAAACAAAACTAAAAGAAAATTTAGCACACAATATTTTTGGTTTTCTCATATTCTAAAAAAAATAAAATAGAAACATATTTTTTTTGGATTTTTTATTTTCTTGAACAAGAAATAAAACAGTATATAACCCTATTTTTTGATTTTGAATTTTTTGACTTTTTGTTTTTGATTTTTGTTTTTTTGTTTTTTTTAATATATTTTTAAATTCTCCCTCTAAATTTGTGCATAGAGGAAAACTCTGAACAAATTTAACAAAAACAAAAATATTTAGGATCAAAGTTGTGAGACAGTCTTAACTTTGTTTATCAGAACCTTCACCTTCATGAATAGATCTGGTCAATTGCCGGTATTGTGGTCCCACTTAAACACGAAGGATATCGACAAACTTTTCTAAATAAACTATTTTGCTGACGATGACCACGGGTATTGTTGTCCACTTAAATTAAGAAACGAGATCTACAAACAACCTCTAAATGGTTCAATTTTAGTTGCACTAGAACGTGTTCCCCACTTCCTGATATACCCTGGTTATCAAGAACTTCCAAAGAAATCCTTACTTTAGGTGAGTAAACAATTATTAAGGAGGAAGTCAGATTTAGAGATAGATGCATATACTGTGTCCCAGGTCGGATATATTTCAATCACGCCCAGGGGACAACATATGGCTAACTAGGATAGAGGGATTGAGAGGTAGAATGTTGCATATGTTGTGTCCCAGGTCGGATCTTCCGATCACACAGAGGGGACAGCATATGGCTAACATATGTAGATAGATAAGAAGGTGTGTAGAGATAGAGTTTCATATGTTGCATTCCAGGTCGGATCTTCCGATCACGCAGAGGAGGTAATATATGACTGACATAAAGAAAGCAAGAAAATAATTTCCCACATAACTACTTTATCAGAATCCCACAGTCGCCCTATCAGAACCAGAATTCAGGACATAAGTCCGTACATCAAGGAAAATTCGAACCACTGTTCTAGATGCGTATTAATTTAGTGTATCCTGTAGGTTCCCGTGTTTATCTCGCTGCTCAATCCACCCGAGCGTTGTATGTTCAGTCCAAACAATCCTATCTAAATCCACACTGTCAAATCCTTCGTGCCTACCAGCACATTGAACACAGAGTCTAGAAGATTTAGTTTTGGTATGTTATGCAGATTCAGATTGCCTATTATCACTTGATAATATCACATCCCAAACAATACTAACGAAAAAGTTTAAAAATTATCTTCAAAATGAATCAGATTAAGATAAGCTCAGGAGTATAGAGAAGAAAACTCAAACTGTAAGTCACCGATTGAATTTGCATTGAAAGGTCTGAGAACAACACTCTTAATCTCATAATAGATCCTAAAATTCTTCATGTCATTAATTACTAACCCCATTTGTGATCTCTTCCTTTCCTCCATTCCCGCAACAGGACACATACTCTCAAACAAAGTTCTGAATGTTGTATAGTTGAGAGATGTCCCCTATCATGTGTCTGGAACAACCACTACCAACAAACTGAAATCTGATGATATGCCTCCATAGCTGCTCCGACACAGAGCGGGATAAGTTGGTCTTTGGAACCCAATTCATTTTGAAACTGGGTCAACCTTTGTCATCAACACACGATACTTTCTCCCATGACATGTCCTGTTTATCACAAACAAAAGATGTAGAAATATTAGAATCATTAGGAGATTTACGAGATTGAGCCTTTAGTACCCATTGGTAGTTGGGTTTAACCCATTTCTTTTTCGATCTGATGGATGGCTCAGTACTTGCTTTTGAACTTGTAGTCGGCTTCCGAGACGACCTTGACCTAACTAGTCTTTGTTTCACTGGAGCATCTCTTGGATTTGGCTTCTTGGCAGGCATTTCCTTCTTGCCATTGGGATTTGGATTCTTTTCCTTGTGGGTTTGATTCTTAACCTTCTGCGCGTTCCAGTCACCATTGTCTGAACGTGACATGCAAGGGTTTCTTTTGAAGTATCTCCCACTTGGCGCATTTTGCCATCCTTGTGCGTAGTAGGGAACGTATGCGCGATTTGGACAGTTTCGGGCAATATGTCCAGGTGTTCCAAAGTGAAAACATGTCTTTTCTTCGCTGTGAATTTGTTTCTTCCTGCCCCTGGTGGTGTATCCTTGCCTCGTTTGTTGTTGATCCCACATGCACACTTGCAACAAGCACTCTGTTGCGCTGGAATTGGTGGCCTGTATTTCTGAACGGCAGGTTTGTTAGGAGTAACAGAATTTAAAGCAACAAAATCTGTGTTCAAGGAGTCATTGGTTTGTTCAGTAGTGTTCTCCTTGTTCTAATATTCTGCTACTTTACCTGCATATGAAGTATAAACATTAGTATTTTCAACCTGAATACCTCCTAACACAAATCCAGCTGGTTTGTCATATTGAAGATGTGCCTCCCTATCAATTTCTTCCTGTGTCATAGGGATGGATGTGTAGTTATGATTGAAAGGTGGAGGAACACTATGATACCCTAAACCTTTTTGCTGGTTATTTTTAAATTGCAAACAATGGTCTATCATGTTCGCAACTACCTCGCTTGATACATCATATTTTTAAAAAATCAAAATTTGCAGTTTCAAATTTGCTTTTTAATGTATCAAGCTCAGTAATTAACTCAACATTTTGTCTCTTGATATAGGCATAGTTTTCACATTCATTACTGTAGTCTTCCTGAGGCGTCCTAAAGTCTTTGGCTTTTGCTTCTAATTCAGCCTTTAGGGGTTTCTGTCCTTTCCTGAGTTGATATCCTTCATATCTCATGTCTTTAACTTCTCTTTTTAATAAATCAATTTGTTCACAAAGAAGTTTAATCGTAGATTCACATGATGGAGAGCATGAAACTTCATTGAATGGGATGTTTGCAGAACTCATTGTATTTCCACACTTCAAAGCGTCAAGTTCTTCAATTACAATAGCAAGACTAAGATGATTGAGATCTTTTGTCTTCTTGATGACAGCCACGTTCATATCCCACGATTTCGGAAGTGAATTCAGTAGCTTTTTGTTTATCTATGACTTGGTCAAGAAGACCCCATATATATTCATCTCAGTAGTGAGACTGGTGAATCGTTGCAGCTGAGCCTCTAGGGTTTCTCCGGGAATGTAGTTGAACATGTTGAAATTTTGTCTTAACATATCCTGACGATTCTCTTTCATGTCTTCATTTCCCTTTTTGACCTCAAAAGCCATTAAAAAACACACAACTAGAAGCCAAAATCAAACTTAAAAGTCAAACTTAAATTTAAAAAAAATGTCCTTTGACTATAAACCTCAATATTCAACCTTAAAAGTCAAATTTAAAAAGTCAAACTTAAAAGTCAAATCGAAAAGCTAAATTTGAAATTTTAAAAGTTAAACGAATAAGTCAAAGTTTAAAGTCAAAGGTCAAACTTGAAAAGTCAAAGTCCAAATTTTAAGTAAAAAGTCAAAAATAAAAGGCAAAATTTAAAAACTAAATTTTTTGGATGAAAATGGAATTTAAAATTAAAAGAAATTTGAATTTTAGGTTAAATGTGCTAAAATGCGAAATTTGGTGCGACTGGGAGTGGTTTTAAGTTAAAATCGAAAGGTTTGTAACAAGTTGCTGGTTGGTTCAACTAGTAAGGTGTGTTGCTGATGAACCTAGGGACCCCGGTTCGATCCCCGGCACCCCCAAATCCGTTTTCCCTTTTTATTGAAGCGTGCAAGTAAGCCACTAATGCTGCCGAGCCGAACCAATCCCACCAAGTCGTCCACCGAGTCGAGGCCGCAAACGCCACCGTAAACCACCGGCCGCAAAACTCCGGTCGTAAACTCATCACAGATTACATGAAAAACAGCGTTTTTCACCCCTTTTTGCTCCAAAACTCGATCAAAAACCCGTTTTTATGAAAAACACGAAGAACAAACCACCCTTATTTTGCCACGATCTATCCAAAAATGCAAGAATCGTTCCAAAATTACATCAAATCAGCTCTAGTAATGACAAAATTTACTAATACAATCCAAGCTCTGATACCAATTGTAAGTCCCCAGTCTACTTGTGTATCAATCAGATTCGTTTGATGGTGCGGAATCCCAATCAAACGGATGATGTCAGATCAAATAGAAGAGAAGGAGAAGAAGAAGAAGATGTTGAATCTTGTATGTATTGATATGAATGAAGATTCGGATACAAGATTCACACACACTAACACACACTCTCTTTTTAATTTCTCTCTCTAGAACACCTTCAAATACACACACATAAGCTCCTCTAGACAGTACACTCTCTTTTGTTCATCAATCCCACCTCAACCACCTAACACCTATATATATATATATATATATATATATATATATATATATATATATATATATATATATATACATACATATATATATATATATATATATATATATATATATATATATATATATATATATATATATATATACTTGGGGAATATGGACCATAAATGGGTTTATGGCTGTAAACACAACCGTAAACACGTATATGACCGTAAACACCAAGTTATTTACGGTCCAAGACACAAAAATACATTTTCCTAGAAAAGCAAAGTATAAACCACATTTTTGATCCAACATACCCTCTTGACCACAAGGAGTCCTTCTTCTACCTGCTGTTTGATGAAGTGGTATTTTCTTCTGATATGTCTAGATCTGCCATGATCCCTTGCTTCCATGGTTAAGGAAACTGCTCCTTCATTATCGCAGAAAATCTCCATGGGCTCCTTTATGGCTGGTACAAGTCCAAGGTCTCCAATGAAGTTCTTATACCATATAGCCTCCTTCGCCGCTTTGCTCGCAGCTATGTACTCTGATTTGCACGTTTTATTAGATAGGTTCTCCTGCTTAGAAGTTTTGCAAGTCACTGCTCCTCCATTAAGGGTAAACACCCAGCCCGACTGAGAGTGGAAGTTATTTTTGTTGGTCTGAAAGCTAGTGTTACTATACCCTGTCACTCTCAAGTTGTCACTGCCTCCAAGTATAAGGACCCAGTCCTTAGTCCTTCGCAGATACTTAAGAATGTTCTTAACTGCTGTCTAGTGAGCTCTACCCGGGTTCCTTTGATATCGACTAACTATGCTCAACGCAAAAGCACATCAGGGCGAGTACATGTCATAGCATACATGATCAAACCAACAGCGGAAGCATATGGCACTCGACTCATTTCTGCTATCTCGACATTGGTACTCGGACTCTGAGTCTTACTCGGTTTCGTATTGCTCTGGATAGGGAACTCCCCTATCTTAGAATTCTCCATGCTAAAACGTTTCAGTACCTTGTCCAAGTAAGTACTTTGACTAAGTCCAGTTAGTCTCTTACTCCTATTTCTCAAAATCCTTATCCCTAAAATGTAAGCAGCTTCCCCCTAGATCCTTCATAATGAAACACTTCCCAAGCCAAGACATAAACTCCTACAAGGTTTGAATGTCGTGTCCTATGAGCAGTATGTCATCAACATACAATACTAGAAAGCTAATTATACTCCCACTACCCTTAACATATACACATGAGTCACCCTCACTTCTAGAGAAACCAAAATCTTTGACTTTCTCGCCGATGCAAAGATTCCATCTGCGAGACGCTTGCTTTAATACATAAATGGATTTCTCAAGCTTGTACACTCTATTGGGGTATTTAGCATCCACAAAACCCTCTGGCTGACACATGTAAACGTCTTCAGCCAGCTTCCCATTAAGGAAAGCGGTTTTGACATCTATATGCCAGATTTCATAATCATGAAATGCAACGATAGCTAACTTAACCCTAATAGACTTGATATTGGATACTGGTGAAAAGGTATCATCATAGTCAACCCCCGGGGTTTGAGTAAAGCCCTTTGCTACCAATCATGCCTTGAAAGGATGCACCTTACCATCCATGTCAGTCTTCTTCTTGAAGATCCATTTGTACCCAACTATCTTTCGACCTGGTATATTTTCAACCAAGTTCTAAACATGATTGTCATACATGGACTGGATCTCGCTGCCCATTGCCTCTTTCCACTTTGCAGACTTTGAGCCCGCAATGGCTTCCTTATAGCTAGATGGCTCATCCAAATTTACCAGTGTACTTCACTGATAAACGTATCACCGTCCGTAGTAATATGAAAAGAAAAAAACTTCGGTGTCACTGTAAATCGAGAGGAACGTCTAAGAGGTAATCACTTGTCAATTGGTTCAACAGGAATCTCTTCCTCAGGTTGAGCGGTAGTGTTAGAGGTTCCTTCACCGCTTGATTCTTGAATCTCTTCAAGATCAATTGTCGTCCCTCTGTCCTCTTGGCATATGAGTTCCCTTTCGCGGAAAACTCCTCTTGTTGCTATGAAGACCACGTTATCACTAGGTTTGTAGAAGAGATATCCAAAGTATTTTTTTGGGTAACCGATGAAAATATGCCGCTCACTACGAGGTTCAAGATTGTCATGTGTCTCTCGCCTTACAAAAGCTTCACAACCCCAAACCCTGATATGTGCCAACGAGGGAACCTTACCTGTCCAAATCCCATGACGTGTTTTGGAAACCTTCTTAGATGGGACTAGATTAAGGATATGGATGGCAATCTCTAAGGCGTACCCCCAAAATAAAATTGGTAGTGAAGCTCGACTCATCATGGAATGAACCATGTCCAACGAGGTTCTATTGCGCCCCTCATCCACACCATTGAGTTGTGATGTCCAAGGTGGCATCAATTGTGAAACAATTCCACATTCCTTAAGATATTCGTGGAACTCGATACTAAGATACTCAGCACCTCTATCAGATCTCAGCGTCTTTATCGTCCTGCCCAATTGATTCTCCACTTCTTACTTAAACTCTTTGAATTTTTCAAAAGTTTTTGATTTGTGCTTGATTAAGTAGATATATCCATATATGCTACAATCATTGGTAAAAGTCACATAAAAGTGATTAGTATCCCTTGTGGTGGATCTGAAGGGCCCACACACATCTGTGTGTATGAGATCCAACAATGGCACCTCATTCATAAGTACCAGTGAAAGTTGATTTAGCCATCTTTCCAATTATCAAGATTCGCACGTGTCATCTGACTTTAGGTCACATGACTCCAACACTCCATCTTTTTGGAGTTGGGCTATGCGCTTCTTGTTGACATGTCCAAGACGGCAATGCCACAAGCATGCATTGTCTATACCGTTAGACGAATTGATATGCAACACATTATTTCCTAAGTTATCGACAACCATCATAGTTTCATATACACCATTATAAGGCAATGCTTCAAAATAAAATAAACCATTATAGTAAGCATTTATAGAACCGATTTCATTATTAAACGAAAATCTAAAGCCTTGGCTATACAAACCATGAAAGGAAATAATATTCCTCGTCAACTCTAACGAGTAGCAACATTCATTCAAATCTAACCCTAACCCACTATTAAGCACTAAAGAGTAAACTCCGATCCTGGTAACAGGAGACGACTTCTTATTTCCCATAACCAAGTTCATCTTCCCATGCTCCACATCCCTTCTTCATTTTAGCCACTGCAAATCAAAGCAAATGTGAAAACCACATTCTGTGTCAAGGACCCAAGAACTAGCATTCTATGTGTTATTAGATAGAATAGTATAAATACCTATGAAGGAGGGATTTATCTTCCCATCCTTGAGGTCCAGCTTCTCTTCCAGTGCCCCTTATCATGGCAATAGAAGCACGTTGCTTCTTTAGGATCGGATGAAGGAGTTGCAGAACTGGTTTTTGATTTGGATCCACTTGAAGAAGGTCCATCATGGTATTTTCCCTGCCATTTCTTCGAGGGAGCTTTCCTTTTCTTCCTTTTACCTTGTCCAATTTCCAGGACAGAAGCAGCAACTGGAGTGGGAGTGAGTTCGACACTTTTCCCCTTTAACTCACTTTCAGCAGTTCTTAGCAGGCCTTGAACTTGCTCAATGTGACTTCCTCATTTCTCAGATGATAAGTCATCTTGAACTGATCATAACAAGGAGACAGAGAGTGTATGAATATGTCAATAGTCCACTCTTCGTCGAAGTTCACATTCAACTTCAAGAGACGATCCACATATCTTTGCATTCTTTGCAAGTGGCTCGTCATGGACTCTCCATCCCTTATTTTGATTGTGATGAATGAGGTGACTATCTCATACCTTTCTTGACGTGCTCTTTGATGGAACTTTTCCATCAAGTCCTTGCACATCTCGTAGGGCCAACAGTCCTCGTAGAATCGCTACGTCTCAGGAGTCATGGTGGCTACCATAATACAGGACACCTTAGTAGCATCCTCATGGTGAACCCCATACTCAACTATTTCATCGGGAGTAGCTTTTGATTCATCGATCTCGTTCAACGGTTTATCGATGACATATTCTTTATCTTCATAGCGCAAGGCCATACCCTCAAACGTAATCCTCGCACAAATGTTCAGGACCGAGAAGGAGTTGTTTGAGTTGTTGTTGGAGGTTTAGCCAAAAACGTGATTTGGTCCATACATCTGAAAAAGAAGAAAGACAAAGTTTTGATTAGATAAGGAATCCTTAATATAACACCCAAATGAAATACTAAGGCTAGGGTCCAACACAATAATTCACAATTCGGAAGAGGGATGCCGTAATACAATTGTAAATTATTTGAAGGTAGGTA
Source organism: Lactuca serriola (assembly GCF_051521515.1). NCBI lineage: Eukaryota > Viridiplantae > Streptophyta > Magnoliopsida > Asterales > Asteraceae > Lactuca > Lactuca serriola. The sequence continues at coordinate 4,624,415 of NC_136410.1, forward strand.
AATGACGATTTACCAATTCCTCCACTAAAAACGAAATAAAGAATTAGGTTTTAAATGAAATGAAAGTCCTAGATTCTTTTGAGATTCATTGAACTTTTCAATGGCATGTTTAATCTCGATTACGCCCTCAAATTTGTGACTGGGATACTGAGGATCACAAATAAGGCATAAATAACCATGCAAATTAGCTTGATACTCTCAATGTCATTTACCACTTAATCAATATGCTGGTTAACCACACATGCTCCATTAATGTATGATAATTTACGAGCTACACATTGCCACCCTTGTTAGTCCAAGTTAGTGTCTCAGTTAACCACACACGCTCCACTAAGGACTTGGCATGGTGCAAGGTGCAATTTCATGGAATAGGATCATTTTCATATTTTTCCTAAACTAACTAACATTTGGGAATTTATGAAAAACATTTAGTTACTTTATATTTATCATTATACTTATTAATGAGGGTTTAATGTCCTATCCTACCCATTCGGTTAAAGACCCTCCACCAATCAAGGAAGCCGTGGATGAGAGTGGCACCCATTCAACTGCCATTTTATTGGTTGTTTCCTTATACCCTCTTATAGATCGACTTCGTGAGTGAGGCCTACTAACGGTAAGACTGACTTATCTTATATATATATATATATATATATATATATATATATATATATATATATATATATATATATATATATATATATATGTATATATAAATTAAACTTTTTATATTATAATAGTATAAGGTTGTATTTTACACTTTTAAAATACTAGGGTTTTAGAATTTAATATTACAAAATTAAACCTTTAATTAAAATTTTAAATTCTAACACTTGAGGGTACAATTTGAAAACTTTTCAAAAATCTTAGATCAAAGTTTCAATAATTAAATTAATCACATAATTTTGTTATTATCTTAAAATTTGACCTAATCCATCTTATTTGGTAAGGTAACCAGATTACCATTCAAAAAATTCAATTTATGCTGTTAAAAATGATTTATGGTAATTATCACAAACCAAACAAGATAAGGAAATCGAAAAATCAGCTGTCAGACGAGTCAACTCGTCGAGTTCATCATTAAACTCGTCGAGTTGGTCAGACAGATTATGATTTCTAGTTTTCTTCATCTTTGAACAATTCAGTATTGCATCAAATATAACAAAAAAACGTCCAAGACTTTGATACCACTGATGGGTTTTAAGCATAACAACATTCCTATGTGTTCATGCAACCTTAATTGCTTTGGATCTAAGTTGTTCTCTAGCTATACATGCAAATAAAATTTCCAAAGCAATAACTCTAGATCTAGTATATATAAAAAATAAAATCTATATATTATTAGGTTTAGAAGAATACCTTTCTTGTTATATAGTAATAACAAGTATTCCTTACTTGATCTTGACTTCTAAGAGCTTAGTGCCTCAAGCATTGCACCTCTAATGGAGTCACAAACACCACTAGCAAAAAATGAAGGAGAAAGGTGATCGAGGCTCTTCAATTTTCAGCTAGGGTTCTCTTAGAATGCATAGAGATAAAATTGTATACCGAGGGGTTCCTTATATAGCTAAGGCTACTAGGGTTTTTTCGGTGGAAACCCTAATCTGATTGCTTAGGCCTTAAGCAGTCCATGAACCTTCTTCCTAGAAGCCTTGGACGAAATATCTATGGGCTTCCCATAGATTTCGTCCACTCCTTCCTTAAGGAGTCCATCAGTCCTAATTGCAACTATCAATGATTTGCAATATCAGTCCCCGTTCTTTTTAATTAGTTCCTTTAATCGCAAAATTAATTCCAAATTAATTTTTGATTAATACTAATTAAATAACATAATTTCCGATTAATATATTATTATTATTATAATATATTAATAAATCATTAAATAACGTCTTTCTCCAAAAATCATCTTGTCATGTTGTTATGGTGATGGCAACCCAAAAGGACCATGGTACTATTAGATCAAGTACATACCAATTATAGTTATGCGCTTAGACACATAATCCAACACCATAATGGTCACGACGTGAGTGACCATTGACCATTTGGTCCGAATTTATGAATCTCATGACGTGAGAATGACGCCTCATGACGTGAGCAAGGACGGATGACCCAAAGCTTTAATTTTTGAGTATTTAATGGAATCAGAGAGCAACGTTTTTCCATCCTCAGCCTCTCTCACTCTCTAGCCTCCTGAAAGACCTAGATTCGATCTCCTTGAGACCTTTGGCCATTGTTGGTGACCTTAAGGAGCTTATTTGGTGGTTTTTGTTCCATTGAAGTGAAAGAGGACTCTTGTGGTGCTTCATTTTGGCAATCTAGCTTCTACCTCTTAGTCTTGCTAAGATTTTGGAACTATTTAAGTCATAAAGCTCTTACCTTTTTTCCTCTTACATGCTAGATCTAGATTTTGGGAGCTTTCTTTTCATGGTTGGGTGGTGTAGCATGCAGGGGATCAATAAAGTTGGCAACTTTATGGATCATCGATAAATCTTCTGTATATGATGCTTTAGATCTGATTTTTTGTGTTGGTTTTAGACTCCAAGCATGATTCTTGATCTTATTACCATTCTTTTGACCTAATTAGTATCTAAGTCATGCATTAGACATGCCTGACTGCAAAAGCAATGATTTTTATACTCCCTAGGTTTGAGGAAGGTCCCAATGAATGTCTTGAAGGATTAAGAGCTTAATGCTCAAAGACGATCAGAACAGATCTCACGAAGGGAGAAATAGGAATCTCACGACATTAGAAATGAGGCTGTCCTGATCTGAGGATTCTGTTTGGATGAGTTGTGACTGAGTCGACTCACTGAGTGGGGCCGGGTCGAGTCCATTCTCATGATGTGACCCAAAATCAGGTCACGACGTGAGGGTGAACTAATGGGAAGTTGACCGTTAACATTAGGTATTGTCTTTTGATCAGAGTTGACCTTTGGTTAACTCTTGGTTTTGAAGGGTAGACTAAACTTTTGCCTTGTATGATTATCTATGCATGGTGTAGCAATGGTGTAGCTGACAGTGAAAGCAACAGTAGTTGATTATCGATCGAGAGGTGAGTTTCCTTCAATGTACTCATGGGTCGAAGGAACCAATGCCGAACCACTAGATTATTTTTTTGGGATGATGATTATCTTCGTGACAATTACATGTTATGCCTGTATATGTTTGATGTCTCTATGACTCTTACTGTTACGATTATATGCTAGCTGTAGGGGTGAAATAAACCCAATAGCGGTTGAAAGAGACCGAACGGGTTGAAATATACCCAATACCGGTTGAAAGAGATCGAAAGCGTTGAAACATACCAAATACCGGTTGAAAGAGACTGAAGAGGTTGGAATTGATGTAATTATGTTTGACTGTTTTATATATATATATATATATATATATATATATATATATATATATATATATATATATATATATATATGTATGTATGGTATGGGGCATTTTGGCGGAGCTCGCTCAGCTTTGTGCTTACACTTTTCAATTTATGTTTCAGGTACTTCCTCGTAGGAGAAGGACCCAGCTTGATCGCACTGCATCCGTCCATGTTTTCGTCATTATGTGATTTTGGGATTTGTACTCTTATATTATTTCACAATGATACATTTTTTGTTGTTTTGACATGATTACTAAAGGTTCTAAAATGAATTAAAAAATGAAATGTTTGTCTGAAATTATTAGGATGTTACAGCAGTAGAGTAAATGTGCTACAACAAGATGGGTCTAACAAGAGCCCAAAATAATACATCATATATATATATATATATATATATATATATATATATATATATATATATATATATATAGTAGAGGTTCATTTGAGACCAAAAGAATTTTGTGAGACAAGGGGACCAACTTCAAGCCTTTGATTGATTTTTATCGTGTGGTTCACAAAAATATTGACTAAGGTGCCTAGTTTATGAATATATGATTCTACTATGTGAAAGTTAGATATATATGTTGATTCTAGTCATACCTGATTTATATATAATTTTTATGTATAATTTTTAAGTATATTGATGACGATATTACATGATTCTTCAATTTTCAATCAAAATGTTGGGTTTTTCTATTTCATATTATTTTAGTAATTTATAAGCTTTGATTTCAACATGATATGAATTTAGTGCATTTTTAGTGTATTATTCTAATCATAACAATCTTTTTATTTGGTCATATTATAATATTTTATATGTAAATATTAATACTATTAGAATATATATATATATATATATATATATATATATATATATATATATATAATTTTAAAATTAACATCAGCAAAGCTAGAATATTATCAGGATATTATTCTGCTTGATTATTCTTACTAGTTGTAAGACCCATGTATTATATGAGTTCATTTAAAAGAAAATTTTAATGTGATATTTTTGACATTTGAGAAATTTTAATTTATAAGAAAAACTAGAAAAAATATTGAATTATTAAAATTAAAGTGTTTTTTTTTTCTTTTTTTAATTTAAACTAACAATTTAGATGAGTCAACATAGGAAACTAATGAGATTTTAATTTAAAAATTTTGAAATTACAAGAAATATCAATTAATGATATTGATATGCATTTATTATTATATTTATTAAAATTAATACATTTAAATATTATATAAAATTTAATAAATGGAAAAAACCACAAAATGTCATGTGGAAAAAATTTAATTGAAAATAACTACAGAATGACATGTGGTCAAATCAATGAGAGTGTGACATGTGACAAAAAGATTTTCATTTATTAGAGTAGATTTGTAAGTCAAGGTAATGATATTGTAGAAGAATCTCACTTAGGCAACCAATTCATTCTAGCTAATGGTTCTTTAGTTTGCATTTTGAATGTTCATTTTATATGTATAATTTTTAAAGATATTAATGACCGTATTAAATGGTTTTTTAGTTTGCATCTAGGTGTTGGTTCTAGTTTGATTATTTTTCTATTTCTTCTTATTTTAGCAATTTAGAAGTTTTGCTTTCAACATTATATAACTATAGTTGTTTGTTGTGTATTATTCTAATGAAAAAAAACTTTGATTTGATCGTATTAGTATATTCTACATCTAAACATTAATACTATTGGAGTATTTTGCATATACATAATAATTTTAAACTTAATACCAAAAAACTTAGAATATTATCAAAAGATTATCATAATATTATTTTGTTTGGTTATTCTTATTTGTAAGTCAAAGTAACGATGTTGTAGAAAAATCTCACTCAAGTAACCAATTCATTATAACTAATGGTTCTTTAGTTTGTATTATACATGCTAATTCTAGTTGTACATGATAGAGTAGTACATGACAACAAGGGGATCAATTTTCAGCCTTTGATCAAAATTGATCATGCAATTCAAAAAGAAAAAACATAATCAAGGATGTTTAAGGTGCCTCATTAGTTAATTAGGGGCAATTTAATCAAGTTAACCAAAAGGCTTATTAAAGTTGGAATTAAGTCATGTTCTTATAAGAATTCCGCTAAACTAAGATCGATTTAGAAGCCCAAGATTGCTATAAATTCAAGTTATTATTGGAATTGAAATCTATTCCAACAATCAATCATCAATTCGTAAACGATTTGAAGAAGATATTTGCAAATATACTAACAAAGCTCGATTGTATTTGATGATGAGTTTCGAAGCAATAAATTTAAATTGATTTCAACAATCGATTGCCAAGATGAATATTTCTGCAAATAAATCATATTTTCACGAACTTACATGGACTTGATGATTTCAGCAGCCGGCTATCACTTCATAGATCTTGTTTTGCAAATGATCATCACTTGAGATGATATTTAGTAATCAATCTATTAGAGTCATAAATTTACATCGATTTCATAAAGATTTTTAGCAATTGATCATTAGTTCACAACTTGTTTATCATTTAGCAATAGGTTGTGATGTAGAATACAAATTGGGAGGAAGAGTTAAAGAATTGAGGAGTACATATTGTCATTTCAGCACATAATAATAAGCATAATATATAGAATTTTATACTGACATATGTAGAATATTACATTCCAAACTATAATTTATAGAATAATTAAAATATCACACATTCACATTTTAAAATAGCATAATGTACTTCATGGATGTGTATGGCCTTACACTCATGCAAATATGTAGAATATAATACTCAGATATGTAGAATCTCATGCATTCACATTGCAAATTCATAGAATATGTAGAATATTAGACATTTACATTACTGAACATGAAGAAAGCTGCATAATTAAACATATATCAGGGTGTATTCACATTTCCTTCTATCTCCCTGACACAAGAAAGAAAAACTCTAGTTTATTTGGAATAGGTATGAAGGGAAATAAAAGAGAAGATATTTATTAGAGAACTAGAATATGAATCTTATTATGTTGAATTAGACATTCTTGAGAGATTTATCTAATTTATTTTAATAGGGAATTGTAGATGATTGAAATCTTGATTCAGGAACATAATCAGAATCATAAGGTTGAAAATCTAAATTGGAGTGCATAAGAGGTTTTTAATGGTTCTTCAATCACATTTCTCTCCTCCAGTCATAATGACAATAATCACAATCTTTATAATCAACATGAGAGAAATCTAAAGGTTGAAAACAAAACATAATATGGATTTATCAGTTCTTCAATCAAGATTGCAGAATAGGAAAAAAAAAGTATTTTTAGCGTTCTGCAAGGCAGAGGGTTTTGTGTGTGAGAAGTGCAAGACCTTTATGCGAATATGTATAACGTAATACTCAAATATGTAGATTGTGCATCTAAATTGCAAATTCATAGAATAAGTAGAATATTAGATATTCACATTTTAGAATATGAAGAAAGTTATATACTTAAACATATACCATGGTGTATTTAAATTTCCTTTTATTTATTTAACACGGGAAAGGAAAATTCTAGTTTATCTGGAGTAGATGCAAAGTGGAATAAAAAAAGAAGAGATTTATATGAGAACTAGAATCTGAATCTGGTTATGTTGAATTCGACATACTTGAGAGCTTGATCTGATTTCTTCGACTCAAGAATGGTAGATGATCGAAAGATTGATTTGGGAAGATAATCAGAATCACATGGTTGGAAATCTGAATTAGGGTGAATTAAGACGTTTTTTAGGGTTCTGTAATAGCAAATCACTCCAATCATAATTGTGACATCCCCAATTTCACGGCCAGAAAAGACCGATTTGTTTATGCTTTGTTTTTTTTTTAAATCAGACTAATCTTTTAAAGAAAACAATTGCGGAATTTGTTCCCAAAATATGATAAAGATTTATCAAAACATTTCTTTAACGAAATGTATTTTCAATTTATAACAAAATCTCGGGATGTCATGTTCAATACAGACCAAAAGCATAAACAGAACAAAATAGACCTTACAACAGTTATTCATAACTACTGGCCTATAATCCAAAATATCTCGTTATGTCAGCCAACTTATGCTCTCGTGCCATAACCTGTAATACAAAGAAAACTAAGAGGGTCAGGTTTAGGAGCCTGGTGAGCATATAGGGTTTTCAACCCACAATAATATAATTATTATATTTAATTATCAAATAATCAATCCAATTACCCACCCCCGTTATCTCTATTTAGTTCTTAAATATTTATCCTAAGAACCGATTACCCTTCTCCCATTCATTCCTAAGGATTGCCCTAAGGAATTGGCACAAATTTTAGTGATGCAAAGGTTCTTAGATTACCTATGGTGAACTCGTAGTTCTCGATAATTAATGAACACCTAGTTCAAAAACACCTAATGAACTCTTAGTTCAAATATCCCTGGTGAACCCAATCACCTAAGGAACACAGAGTATGAAAGCTCCTAGTTCAAACAATGATGATAATAATGTATATCTCGATCCTGCAAAACCACTAATATTTTTAACACATATACACCATATTTATAAAACGATCTATGTCATCCCGTCGATCCCCACATACTGACCCTATACAATGATCTTACGAGATCTAGCCTAAGGAAATCGATATGAACAACAACTGACGAAGCTGCTTTGGAAATTCCCTAGCAGCAAACGAGGATCAATTAAGACATCAAATGAGGGGAATGAAATAAGTTTCACCACGAACCTTTGTTCGTAAAAGAAAGAACCACAAGACATTTTAAGTCAGGGGTAGTTATCTAGATAACAATGTCTAGGCATGGTCCGACTATCATGAGGTATTATACCCCCAAACTCTACCTATCCCAACATCGAACTTTTCCTAGCAGTGGCCTAAATACATGAGGTATTTCACCCCCAGACGCACCCTATCCAACAATATAACACTAGACATACCTAGCAGTGGTCTATTACCGACACACTTTATTTGGCAGTCTACGAAGTTCCCTTAATTACTTCGTGAAAGAAAACGCTGACATATGAAGCTCGGTCGATCACCTCATAAAAGAAACGTTGACTCCAAAGCTCTCTCAAAATAAAAGTATGGGGAAATACTACTAGATTACTCCTGTACGCTCCCGTAACCGACACACAAAATTGTCAAAAAGACTTTCTACAATATAGTACTTCTGGCACATTATAGTACTCTGGTATGCGAAAGAATCGTAACCGAGAACATAATAGTACCCTGCCACAAGCAGCACCCAATACATAGATCTTTGAAAAATACTTCATACATAAAATGTACTTCTGTACGTAGGACGTAATCCACCGATCATCAATCTCACCCCACACGTACTCTTAATAAGAGACTACCCAAATTCCAATCTTAATTGAACTAAACATCCCATTTAAGTCTTACCCCATCACTAGGCAAACCTACAATGTTTGTAATCAATTTTTGATACTATCTCCATTTAGGAAACGCTAACTAGTGTATACTTAACACAAGGTTTTAAGTAACAGTATCATATATACACATCTTAACACATATTGAACCATATCTTATTCGCACATTGTATATTATCAAATATATCTAACACGTATTTCGGACAATCAAAAATACTTCACATACATATGTATATTTCATATTATAATCAATACTCGTATTTAAAATCACATTCCTAAAAAGGACTATACACATGATAGCTTATCGAATGAATACGTAGTTCTAAAATAGATAATCCGTACTCCCGGATCATAAATTTGCCTCATTACCTAATCCATATTCCCGGACCTAAAACTAACCTCTTGATCTGATCCATACCTTTGGATCTAAAACTAACCTCCTGCTCTGATCCATACTCTCGGATCTAAAACAAGTTTATCAATTTATCCTTTTATCTCATGGTCCAACCCACCTTTTATCACCTACCAACAACCTCATCTACTCATGTTCTACCCAACATATTTTTAGATACAAAATACATATATAGTTTAACTCATTAAAACTTATATAATCATCCATTCCACAATCATCTCAAATAAACAACAATATATTATACACATAGCACGTATTTCATAGCAAATACTTAATATTTATGTGTTAGAAGAAAGTGACCACACACTCACCTGATCAGAAAATGATCGGGCCGCACTACGGCTTGTAGAAGTAGTATCCTTCGGTGAAACTGTGATCTCTTCACACACCGGACTTCTTGTGGGCAGAGCTTCGGCTCAGAAACTCTTTTCTTCTCGGGATCTTCGGTGCTTCGGGACTCGCTTCGGGTCTCGGGATGATACCGGGGCTTTGGGGGTTAAAATTGCACGTAAAACGATGTAATATGGGTGGGAGATGAGAGAATGAGCAACCAAACTCGGTTGGCCCTTCAAATCTATTTATAGGGCAAAATATGCCCTTGCCACGTCGTGACACCTTTTTCCACGTCGTGGGGTTGGTCGTCACTGCATGCATCATTGCAAGTTGCATCTGGGGGACTCCCGGAGGTGTCAGAAGACTTGCCACGTCGTGGCACTGCTTGCCACGTCGTGGTATCTTTTGGGGTTTCGCACCCCGAATTTCAGAAATTCATAACTTTTGCATACGAACTCCGTTTTCGACGTTCTTTATATCGACGCGTAGGTGAGATTATGCTCTACAGCTCTCGTTTAGAATCCATTGGATAATTTTGAATTTATTTTTAATATATTATAAATATATTACTTATATATTATCTTTAGTAGGCCGGGACAGGAAAACTCCGTTAGAAATTCATAACTCCTTCATCTGAAATAGTAGGCCGGGACAGGAAAACTCCGTTCGAAATTCATAACTCCTTCATCTGAACTCTGTTTTCGTCTGTCTTTTTATCGTTGGACTACTATCGAAGACATCTTCGACTCTCGTTTAGATCACTAAGGATAGATATCTATCTACCTTAAATTCACTATTTACGTCGCGTTGGGTCGCACTGGGTCGTGCCGGTTCTGTCGCGAAACTTCAACAGGTCATAACTTCTTCGTTATAACTCGGATTTTGGCGTTCTTTATATGCACGGAAACCTTGTGACATATACTACAACTTGGTTAAGATTAATCCTGCTAAATAATCTTCCATCAAAAATTCATTTTTGATGTTTATCGTCTCTAAATTGACTAGCCCGGATCTACGGGCGTTACAATTATCTCCCCCTTAGGATGATTACGTCTCGGAATCATCAACAAAATAGGGCTTGCATAATGATTCCACACGTTATCTCTTTATCCTAGTTAATAACCGTAACTTCTATGTTTCATCGAAAGAGTATTTAACTCTATGGCTTTCTTGGCCGCAGACGATGCCCAATCTTGCATCTGCTTATCGTACTATGTTGTACTTTCAATCATAACTTCCGGGTTACAAAATAAATCCTTATTGAGGACTCATTCTTCTTCTTAGGATAAGTACTTTCATTCATCTATTGCAATAGATCGATGGGTCATGTTCTAATGACCTCTCATCATATGATGCAACGCTTAGACTCAAGCCTCTTAGAGTCAAATTCCAGAATGGAATATACCTTCCTTCATATTCTAACGTGATATAATCACATTTTTACATGTAGCATTTCTAGCTACAAGCTTCCTTAACAACGAGCGCGATGCTATCGATCGCATTGATTTCAATCTTTTGACTTATGTCAGATGTTACACCGAACTTGGTTCCATTAACCACATAACAAACTCCTCGTAGTCGGACTCAATTTGATATGACCACTAGGGTCGGAATAACAACCATCTTACTAGTCACTACCGAAATAAGGGTAATGACACACTTGAACAAAACGGAATCAGTTACTAGCTTCTTGGTAACCTTGTGACTTTCCCTAATCCAAGTGCAAGTCCTGTGCTTCTGGTAGTATATGCATCTACTACCTTTCACACCTACTCATACTCGTCCCAAGTATTGTCCCGCAGTCGACCAAGTCACCACACAAGAAAACCACACAACAATTTAACACATACGAAAGTGTCCAAATAATCATAGAAATTTCCCTAGACTCTACTAGGATTTCTTCATTGCTTAATCTACAATCATCAATTCTACTTCAACTCGATTGGTGATGGAAATTCCAGACGATGGGACAACTTCAAGAATTACACCAACCGTTCCATTATCCTGCCAATCGAAGGTGTACTTCAGACGTACCGTACTCCTCTAAACGTTCTGTTATTTTATCAGACATAAAATAAAGGCATGACACCACTCTTACGATATCTTCTGATAGGTGTCATTCACTATCAAAAGCCATTTTCATTTCCTTCATTTACTCAATTCTCTACAAGTCTTCACCATGACCTTTTGTACACCCAAGCAGACGTTCGGTGTACCGGCGAGAATTTAAGATAAAAAAAGCTTCATATACGATAAACGTATAAATCTCCTTATCCCTCCGATACGTTTACATGCTAGTTCTAATATCGTACTCATAATAGCATAAATTTAGCTATCACACAAAACAATTAGCACATAAAAGCATTTTAGGCATCATTCCTAAAATAAACTAGTGCTTGTGTCAATTTAGGTGTACTACCTATCACATTTTAGACACACTCCTCACAATCATTACTTAGCATTCTAAGTTTAAGTCTAGAAATTTCCTACAAATTCCTAGTTTGCTTAAACTAATGCTCTGATACCAACTGTGACATCCCCAATTTCACGGCCATAAAAGACCGATTTGTTTATGCTTTGTTTTTTTTAATCAGAGTAATCTTTTAAAGAAAACAGTTGCGGAATTTGTTCCCAAAATATGATAAAGATTTATCAAAACATTTCTTTAACGAAATGTATTTTCAATTTATAACAAAATCTTGGGATGTCATCTTCAATACAGACCAAAAGCATAAACAGAACAAAATAGACCTTACAACAGTTATTCATAACTACTGGCCTATAATCCAAAATCTCTCGTTATGTCAGCCAACTTATGCTCTCGTGCCATAACCTGTAATACAAAGAAAACTAAGAGGGTCAGGCTTAGGAGCCTGGTGAGCATATAGGTTTTTCAACCCACAATAATATAATTATTATATTTAATTATCAAATAATCAATCCAATTACCCACCCCCTTTATCTCCATTTATTTCTTAAATATTTATCCTAAGAACCGCTTACCCTTCTCCCATTCATTCCTAAGGATTGCGCTAAGGAATCGGCACATATTTTAGTGATGCAAAGGTTCTTAGATTACCTATGGTGAACTCGCAGTTCACGGTAATTAATGAACACCTAGTTCAAAAACACCTAATGAACTCTTAGTTCAAATATCCTTGGTGAACCCAATCACCTAAGGAACACAGAGTACGAAAGCTCTTAGTTCAAACAATGATAATAATAATGTATATCTCGATCCTGCAAAACCACTAATATTATTAACATATATATACCATATTTCTAAAACAATCTATTCCATCCCGTCGATCCCCACATACTGACCCTATACAATGATCTTACGAGATCTAGCCTAAGGAAATCGATATGAACAACAACTGACGAAGCTGCTTTGGAAATTCCCTAGCAGCAAACGAGGAACAATAAAGACATTAAATGAAGGGAATGGAATAAGTTTCACCACGAACCTTTGTTCGTAAAAGAAAGAACCACAAGACATTTTAAGTCAGGGGTAGTTATCTAGATAACAATGCCTAGGCGTGGTCCGACTATCATGAGGTATTTATTGGATTAGTGTCTAAGCCCGTAAACATATTTGGTAAGTACTTGACCCGGTTGTGCATGGTCCTTTTGGGTTGCCTTCACCAAAGCAACTTGACTGGAGAAATTAAATAGAGAGAGAGGTTATTGTGATTTATTAATATGTTATAAGAATAATATATTAAAGGAAAAATCATATTTGTTTAATTAATATTGGTCAATAATTAATTAGGAATTAATTTTGTGATCAAGTGTAATTAATTAAACTAGAGGGGGCTGAATTGTAATTATAAGATAGTTGCAAGATAGGGCAATATTTATCCTTGTTAAAGGATGGACAATTTCAAGGATAAGGATATCCTTAAAATTGTCCAAGGATAAGTAGATAAGGGTTTTTCAAGGCTTATCTTGTGGTTGCTTGGTGGGCAAGCAACTGGATAAGGATAAGGACTGAAACCCTAATCTAAACCCTATATAAAGACCCCTAGGCCTTTAGAATTCATGTACATGCTCCTAAGAGGTCCCAAGGATGAATTCCACCTCTTCTCTCCTCTATCTTAAGCCTCTCCAATTGCTTGTGGTGTTTGTGAGCCATTAGAGGCACTACACTTGTGGTGCTTGCTTTCAAGACTTAGGATTTGAAGATTTAAGTTGTTATTGCAATATAACAACAAGAGGTTTGTAATCCAACCTTATATGTTAATTTTGAAAATAGCAATGCACATTAGGGTTTTATTCTTGTGTTTATAATGTTGTGTATCTAATAGTGAAAACATAGATCCAAACTAGGGTTGCATGCACACTTAGGATTGTTTGTATAAAACCCATCAGTGGTATCAGAGCCTTTGGTTACCTTGTTTTCAATTAGTTTTATTCAATTGTATGAACTTGAAAAATTAGGGTTTATAGCCAATAAACCCTAGGAGGCCATAGATTTCGAGATTAGGGTTTCCTAACCCTAATTTGCGAAAATCTTGAAAGGGTTTTTGAATCCTTTCCTTTCAATCCAAGATTTCGAAATCTAGGGTTTGCAAACCCTTAGATTTTCAGATTTGCCTCCTTCCCCAAGATAAGATCCTAAATTTTAGGGATTTGGATAATCCCATATCTTGTAATTATCCTTTAATAGTTAAATATGGTAATTAAAGATCATGAATTATCCCATCCCTACTTTCGAAATTTATAGAGGGATTTAAGGGATTAGGATAACTTAAATGTTTAAATGGTAATTATCTTTTAGATTTAGATAATCCCTTATGATTTGATAATTTAAATTAATAGTTTAATTTAAGATAATTATTAAATCAAGAGTTTTAATAATTAAAATTTTAATTTAAGTGACATTAAATTTCGAAAATTTTAATTGAAGATTAAAACACTAGTATTTTAAAATGTTTAAAATACACCCTATACTATTATATTATTACAAGCTTAATAAATATATATATATATATATATATATATATATATATATATATATATATATATATATATGTATAATTAAAATGCTAGTCTTACCGTTAGTAGGCCTCATTCACGAAGCCGGTCTATAAGGTGGGTATAAGGTTGCGGCCTATAAAATGGCGCTTAATGGGTGTACACTCACACCCACTGCTTGCTTGATCGGTGGAGGGTCGTTAGCCGAACGGGTAGGATATGGCAACCTCATTCTCTCATTAAAAGTATAATAAGAAATACAAAGTAACTACATGTTTTCTAAAATTTCCCAATCTTAGTTACTTTAGGAAAAGTGAATTTGATGCAATCCCATGAAATTACACTTTGCACCTTGCTAAGAAGTTAGTGGAGCGTGCGTGGTTTACCGGCACACTAATTGGTTCTAAGCGAAGGTGGCAAAGGGTGATTCGTTGATTATCATAGTTCGATGGAGCGTGTGTGGTTTACCGGCACATCGAATAGGAGATCGATACAATGAAGGCATCATGTGAATTTGCATGGTAATTCACACCCGCTTTGTGATCCTCGGTATCCCAGTCACAAACGAGAGGGGCATATCGAGATTTAAACATGGCATTGAAAAGTTTCAATGAATCTCATCCGAACCTAGGAATTCTCAATACATTTAGAACTTAGAGTTAGGTTTTTCATGATGGAGAATTAGTGAATCGTCATTCACTTACCTTCAAATTATTTGCATTTAGATTACGGCATCCCTTTTCTAAGATGTAAATATTGTTGTTGGATCCTAGCCCTAATTTTTCTTATTGGGTGATAATTAGGGATTCATATTCTAATATATCTTTCTCCTTTGCCTTTATAGATGTCGAAATCAAACAACGCTGCCGATAGTTCCTTCTCATTGATGAGCCTTTGCCAAAAGGTTACTTTCGATGGAACGAACTTTAGCGAATGGATAAGATACATTCGCACAATTGCTCGCTACGAGGACAAGGAGTATGTCCTTGATGAAAAACTCGAGAAGATCAATCCAAAAATCGCTACTCCGGCTGAAATGAGTGCTTTTAAGACTCATGAGCGTGATGCAACGAAGGTTCACTGCATCATCATAGCCACAATGAACTCCGAATTCCAAAAGTCCTATGAGGACATGTATCCATACAAGATGCACCAAGACTTATTGGAGAGATACCACCAAAACGCGAGACAAGAGCGTTATAAGATTTTCACTAACATGATTTCCGCTAAGATGGGTCATGGAGAGTCTCTTACCGTGCACCTGCAAAAGATGCAAAGGTATGTCTATCGTCTTCGCAAGTTGAATGTTGACTTTGGGGAAGACTTGGCGATCGACATGGTGCTTCACTCTTTGCCTCCGATGTACAATCAATTTAGGATGACCTACCACATGAACAAAGAAGAGGTCACCCTAAGCAAACTCCAAGGTCTCTTGAGGGTCGCTGAGAGCAACTTCAAGGACAAGTCTGCTGCACCAATTCCCAATCCACCCGCTGCTCCTGTCTTGGCTATTGGTCAAGGAAAGGGAAAGAAAAAGAAGGCTTCGTCTAAGAACTATCGCAAGGTTAAAGCCCGATATGGTGCCTCTTCTAGTGGGACCAAAGTTGATCCCGCTAAGCCCTGCCCTAACCCTAAGGAGGCAGAGTACCACCACTGCCACAAGATAGGACATTGGAAGAGAAGCTGCCCAGAGTACCTGCAAGCCATCAAACAAGGAAAGATCAAGCCATCTTTCGCAGGTATATACACAATTAAATCTAACGATTCTAGTCATGCTATTTCTTGGGTTCTTGATACCGGTTGTGGTTATCAGATTTGTTCTAATGTGCAGGGACTAAGAAGAAGTAGGGATGTGGAGCAAGGAAGGATCAATCTAATCATGGGGAACAGAAGATCGTCGACTGTGACCAAGATTGGAGTGTATTCTTTAGTGCTTAGGAATGGTTTAAGTTTAGATTTGAACAATTGTTGCTATTCGCCAGAAATGGCTAGAAACATCATTTCATTTCATGGTTTATATAGACAAGGTTTTAGATTTTCTTTTAATAATGAGAATGGTTCTATTTTAGCTTATCTAAATGGTGTCTTTTACTTTGAAGCTATACCATGTAATGGAATTTATGAAACTGTTATGATTGTTGATAACTTAGGAAATGATGTTTTGAATATAGATTCTTCCAATAGTTTGGATAAAGCATCCTTGTGGCATAGTCGTCTTGGACATGTTACCAAGAAACGCATAGCCCAACTCCAAAAGGATGGAGTGTTGGAGTCATTCGACCTTAGGGAAGATGACACGTGCGAGTCTTGTTTGCTTGGAAAGATGACTAAGTCACCCTTCGCTGGTACGTGCAAAAGGGGTGAAGGTTTATTGGACCTAATACATACCGATGTATGTGGACCGTTTAGATCAACCACGAAGGATGGGAACCGCTTCTACGTGACTTTTACCGATGACTATAGTAGATATGGGTATATCTATTTAATCAAGGAAAAGTCAGAAACTTTTGAAAAGTTCAAAGAGTTTAAGAATGAAGTGGAGAATCAATTGGACAGGAAGATCAAGATGCTTCGATCCGATCGAGGAGGAGAGTACCTAAGTCTTGAATTCCACGAATATCTCAAGGAGTGTGGAATAGTTTAGCAATTGACGCCACCTAGGACACCACAATTGAATGGTGTGGCAGAAAGGCGTAATCGAACCTTATTGGATATGGTTCGCTCTATGATGAGTCGTGCTTCACTATCAATCTCTTTTTGGGGGTATGCCTTAGAGACTGCCGCCCATATCCTTAACCGAGTCCCTACTAAGAAGGTTGCCAAAACACCTCATGAGATGTGGACGGGGAAAGTTCCTTCGTTGGCACATATCAAGGTTTGGGGTTGCGAGGCTTTCGTAAGACGAGATACTCACGACAAACTTGAACCTCGAAGTGAGCGATGTATTTTCATCGGCTACCCGTAGGAATCCTTTGGATATCTCTTCTATAGACCGAAGGACAATGTTGTCTTTGTTGCGAGGAGAGGAGTTTTCCGAGAGCGAGAAATCATAAGCCAAGAGGACAGTGGGAGGCAAATCGAGCTTGAAGAGATTCAAGAGTCAATAGATGAAGGAACCTCTACCGCTGGCACTTAACCCGAGGAGGAAACTCCGGTTGAACCAATTGACGAGTCCTTACCTCTTAGACGTTCCGATAGAGTTAGAGTTCAACCCTAGTTTTATGGTTTTCATATTACTACTGAAGGGGACACGTATATTAGTGATGGTACACTAGTAAATCTTGATAAACCTAATAGCTATAAGGAAGCCATGGCAGGCCCGGAGTCTGCGAAATGGAAAGAGGCGATGGATAGCGAGATCCAATCCATGTATGATAACCAAGTTTGGAATTTGGTTGATCATGTGCCCGGACGTAAGATCGTTGGGTGTAAGTGGATCTTCAAGAAGAAGACCGACGTGGATGGAAAGGTACACACATATAAAGCGCGATTGGTTGCGAAGGGCTTTACTCAATCTCCCGGAGTTGACTATGAAGAGACCTTCTCACCAGTTGCGAAGATAAAATCTATTAGAGTGATGCTAGATATTGCCACATTTCATGATTATGAGATTTGGCAAATGGATGTCAAGACCGCTTTCCTTAATGGAAAGTTGGCTGAGGATGTTTACATGGCTCAACCAGAAGGGTTTGTGGATCCGAAGCATCCGAATAGAGTGTGTAAGCTTGAGAAGTCCATTTATGGACTTAAGCAAGCATCTCACAAATGGAATCTCTGCTTCGATGAGAAAGTCAAAGAGTTTGGATTTGTACGAAGCGAAGATGAGTCGTGTGTATATGTCAAAGCCAGTGGGAGTATAGTAATCTTTCTAGTTTTATATGTCGATGACATATTACTCATAGGAAACGACATCCCGACTTTGCAGGAGGTTAAGTCCTGGCTCGGGAAGTGCTTCGCTATGAAGGACCTCGGAGAAGCTTCTTACATTTTGGGAATAAGGATAGTAAGAGAAAGAAGTAAGAGACTAACTGGACTTAGTCAAAACACTTACTTAGAGAAGGTACTAAAATGTTTTAGTATGGAAAACTCAAAGAAGGGACAATTACCGATACAAAGTAATGCCAAATTGAGTAAGACTCAAAGTCCGAGTACCGAAGCTAAGATAGCTAAAATGAGCCGAGTTCCTTACGCTTCCGCAGTTGGCTCAATCATGTACGCTATGACTTGTACTCGCCCTGATGTAGCCTTTGCTTTGAGCATGGTGAGTAGATATCAAGGGAACCCTGGCAGAGCACATTGGATTGCTGTGAAGAATATCCTTAAGTACCTTCGGAGGACGAAGGAATGGTTTTTAGTCCTCGGAGGGAGTGATGACTTGAAGGTGCGAGGGTACAGTGACGCCAGCTTCCAAACCGATAGGGACAACTACCGTTTGCAATCGGGCTGGGTCTTTACCCTAAATGGAGGAGCAGTGACTTGGAAGAGTTCCAAATAGGAAACATTAGCTGATTCAACGTGCGAATCAGAGTACATAGCAGCGAGCGAAGCGTCGAAGGAGGCAATATGGCTGAAGAACTTCATTGGTGACCTTGGAGTTGTACCCGCCATAAAGGAGCCCATGGAGATTTTTTGTGATAATGAAGGAGCGGTTGCCTTGACCAAGGAACCGAGGGATCATGGTAGATCTCGATATATCGACAATATCACTTCATCAGACATCGTGTAGAAGAAGGACAACTCGTAGTGAAGAGGATATCATCAGAAGATAACCCAGCAGATCCGCTTACGAAGGGACTGAGTAAGGTTAAGCACTTGCAGCATGCTAGGAGTATTGGCCTGAAGGATGGTATTAGCATAGATTAGATAGTTTTAGAAACGTGTAATAGATAAATGTAATTGACATTTGATGATTAAATAAAGGAGTTTTATTTATAAGTAAAGCTACTGTCATATGTTAATTGTTTAACTATTGTTTCAATTTTTGCATGTTTTGACTTCCAGAATAATTGACTTTATTAGGAATAATCGAATTATTCAAATTGTCCACAATCGTTCATGTGTTGGAAGTAGATATGAATGAAGATTGTCATGAATTGGTGCGTAGATTGTCTAAATGGTATTAGACATAGCAAAGGGTTGTTGCGACGTTCATGAGTGCTTATGAACTGGTTTTGAGCATTGGACTATACCCGCGCTTGCTGGAATCACCGTATGGAATATGATATATAAGACGTGATCGCAAGACGATAATATCATATAGTCTTAAAACCTAGATATATGGTTTATTATTTGCTAATTGATTGTACATTGATAATGCGAAAACGCATTGGTAACTCAATGTTATAAAACGCGTTGTTGTGTATAGTTGATTATTGAATAAGTAAATGCATATAAGTCGAAGTTTATCTGTAAATTTTATCCTAAGAGGGTAGAAGAGATATCTCGGCCGCTCGATGATTTGATTTGACTTATGTGTCGGGCCCGGTCAGAACTAAATTGATGTGTTCGATTAAGTTCTATGTCAAATAAATTGGAGATCGAGAAACCTAAATGCTTGAATAATCATTCCATAGAATTGTCAGCATGATATCTAATAGAGGACTGTACGATCCCTTATCTAGAGGACGGGTTACTGATAAGATTAGAGTTTGACAGCGTCTTTGAGAGCTACGATTGCTAATCGGGTTGCACGTTACATTTGTGGTTACTAGACTTATCCAATGGGAGACTGTTGGATTAGTGTCTAAGCCCGTAACCATATTTGGTAAGTACTTGACCCGGTTGTGCATGGTCCTTTTGGGTTGCCTTCACCAAAGCAACTTGACTGGAGAAATTAAATAGAGAGAGAGAGGTTATTGTGATTTATTAATATGTTATAAGAATAATATATTAAAGGAAAAATCATATTTGTTTAATTAATATTGGTCAATAATTAATTAGGAATTAATTTTGTGATCAAGTGTAATTAATTAAACTAGAGGGGGCTGAATTGTAATTATAAGATAGTTGCAAGATAGGGCAATATTTATCCTTGTTAAAGGATGGACGATTTCAAGGATAAGGATATCCTTAAAATCGTCCAAGGATAAGTAGATAAGGGTTTTTCAAGGCTTATCTTGTGGTTGCTTGGTGGGGCAAGCAACTGGATAAGGATAAGGACTGAAACCCTAATCTAAACCCTATATAAAGACCCCTAGGTCTTTAGAATTCATGTACATGCTCCTAAGAGGTCCCAAGGACGAATTCCACCTCTTCTCTCCTCTATCTTAAGCCTCTCTAATTGCTTGTGGTGTTTGTGAGCCATTAGAGGCACTACACTTGTGGTGCTTGCTTTCAAGACTTAGGATTTGAAGATTTAAGTTGTTATTGCAATATAACAACAAGAGGTATTTAATCCAACCTTATATGTTAATTTTAAAAATAGCAATGCACATTAGGGTTTTATTCTTGTGTTCATAATGTTGTGTATCTAATAGTGAAAACATAGATCCAAACTAGGGTTGCATGCACACTTAGGATTGTTTGTATAAAACCCATCAGTATTATACCCCCAGACTCTACGTATCCCAACATCGAACTTTGCCTAGCAGTGGCCTAAATACAAGAGGTATTTCACCCCCAGACGCACACTATCCAGCAATATAACACCAAACATACCTAGAAGTGGTCTATTACCGACACACTTTATTAGGCAGTCTATGAAGTTCCCTTAATTACTTCGTGAAAGAAAACGCTGACATATGAAGCTCGGTCGATCACCTCATAAAAGAAACGCTGACTCCAAAGCTCTCTCAAAATAAAAGTAAGGGAAAATACTACTAGAGTACTCCTGTACGCTCCTGTAACCGACACACAAAATTGTCAAAAAGACTTTGTACAAGATAGTACTTCTGGCACATTATAGTACACTGGTATGCGAAAGAATCGTAACTGAGAACATAATAGTACCCTGGCACAAGCAACACCCAAGACACAGAGCTTTGAAAAATACTTCGTACATAAAATGTACTTCTGTACGTAAGATGTACTCCACCGATCATCAATCTCACCCCACACGTACTCTTAATAAGAGACTACCCAAATTCCAATCTTAATTGAAGTAAACATCCCATTTAAGTCTTAACCCATCACTAGGCACACCAACAATGTTTATAATCAATTTTTGATACTATCTCCGTTTAGGAAACGCTAACTAGTGTATACTTAACACAAGGTTTTAAGTAATAGTATCATATATACACATCTTAACACATATTGAACCATATCTGATTCGCACATTGTATATTATCAAATATATCTAACACGTATTTCGGACAATGAAAAATACTTCACATACCTATATATATTTCATATGATAATCAATACTCGTATTTAAAATCACGTTCCTAAAAGGGACTATACACATGATACCTTATCGAATGAATGCGTAGTTCTAAAATACATAATCCGTACTCCCGGATCTTAAATTTGTCTCATTACCTAATCCATATTCCCGGACCTAAAACTAACCTCTTGATCTGATCCATACCCTTGGATCTAAAACTAACCTCCTGCTCTGATCCATACTCTCGGATCTAAAACAAGTTTATCTCTTTATCTCCAATCCACCTTTTATCACCTACCAACAACCTCATCTACTCATGTTCTACCCAACATATTTTTAGATACAAAATACGTATATAGTTTAACTCATTAAAACTTATATAATCATCCATTCCATAATCATCTCAAATAAACAACAATATATTATACACATAACACGTATTTCATAGCAAATACTTAATATTTATGTGTTAGAAGAAAGTAACCACACACTCACCTGGTCAGAAGATGACCGGGCCGCACTACGGCTTGTAGAAGTAGTATCCTTTGGTGAAACTGTGATCTCTTCACACACCGGACTTCTCACGGGCAGAGCTTCGGCTTAGAAACTCTTTTCTTCTCGAGATCTTCAGTGCTTCGGGACTCGCTTCGGGTCTCGGGATGACACCGGGGCTTCGAGGGGTTAAAATTGCACGTAAAAAGATGTAATATGGGTGAGAGATGAGAGAATGAGCAACCAAACTCGGTTGGCCCTTCAAATCTATTTATACAGCAAAATCTGCCCTTGCCACGTCGTGACACCTTTTTCCACGTCGTGGGCTTGGTCGTCACTGCATGCGTCATTGAAAGTTGCATATGGGGGACTCCCGGAGGTGTCAGAATACTTTCCACGTCGTGGTATCTGACAGTTTTGGGGTTTCGCGCCCCAAATTTCAGAAATTCATAACTTTCGCATACGAACTCCGTTTTCGACGTTCTTTATATCGACGCGTAGGTGAGATTATGCTCTATAGCTGTCGTTTAGAATCCATTGGCTAATTTTGAATTTATTTTTAATATATTATAAATATATTACTTATATATTATCTTTAGTAGGTCGGGACAGGAAAACTCCGTTCGATATTCATAACTTCTTCATCTGAACTCCGTTTTCGTCTGTCTTTTTATAGTTAGACTACTATTGAAGACATATTCGAATCTCATTTAGATCACTAAGGATAGATATCTATCTACCTTAAACTCACTATTTACATCGCGTTGGGTCGCGCTGGGTCGTGACGGTTCTGTCGTGAAACTTCAACTGGTCATAACTTCTTCGTTATAACTCGGATTTTGGCGTTCTTTATATGCACGAAAACCTTGTGACATATAATACAACTTGGTTAAGATTAATCCTTCTAAATAATATTCCATCAAAAATTCATTTTTGATGCTTATCGTCTCTAAATTGACTAGCCCGGATCTACAGGCGTTACAATAATGACAGTAATTGAAATGATTAAAATCAGCATGAGAGGAATCTGAAGGTTGAAAGAAAAACATAATATGGATCATACAAACCTACAAACATGTTTTTCTAGATCAAACAAACTTGAAACGATCAAGAAAAAATCTAGATTTTATTTTTTTGATTTTGGAAATGGAACCCATACCCACTATATCTAAAGCCCTAGTTTATACCCTGCCTGGTGCAATCGTTGATAAAAAAAGGAGATAAAAAACATAGACGTATGAAGGAAGAGTAGGAGGGATGGCTATCGTTTAGCGACAACCCTTATACCAAACCCAATGCTCTGGTTAACCCTAGAAGTGTAAATCCAACCACCGTTGTAAACACGCTACCCCTGCTATAATAGATATAAACGATATTTGATTTCTTGATTTTGAGTTCTTTTTCTATAAATTGGGTTTTTGATTTTTAGTTTTTCTTGTTTCTAGATCAAAGCTAATCCAACTTGATCATTGGAACCTATGATCAAACCTTTGCTCTTAGTACGCTCCAAAACATCACAAGAATTATGAGTCATTACAAAACTATCAAAACTTTTATTATGAAACTTCAAACCACAAGAATAACACTTCAAGTTCTATTCGTCTTCATATTCCTCATCACTCTGTTTCACCTTGCATTGGAAATCCATATGAGATGAAAAACAATCTTGATGTAATTCTTTGATTTATGCCAAAAAATTGTAATTTGGGTAGAAACCCACGATGGAAACCTCTTTTGGAATGTACTTCGCAGAGTAGATCACGGAGGGAATTAATGTTTTTGGGTTCTAAGAAGTGATGGAGGGTAGAACACCACAAAAAGAGTGGCTTTAGGGCAAATAATTGGGAAATTTGATGATAAGAAAAGAGAAGGAGGTTATGAGGAGGAGAAGTATGCATGTCCATTCAAGAACAACATATATGAGACAGAGTGTAATGTTGTTTGTATTCGTGTGCATCATGGTTGCAAATTTGTTGATTGCCATAGTGGTTACTACATTGTTTGTGTTTGTGTATTTGTCAAAAAGAGATAGTACCCGTAAGGGTAGGGTGTATGAACCTAATTCTTTATTTTTTTTTTTAAATTTAAATTTTAAATTAAAATGAATCAAAGTAAATATAAGAAAATAAGAACAAAATATATTTTCATCATTTCAAAAACACTTAATAAATCTGTTAAGAAAGTTAGTCACAATGACCATTCGGGTGTTCAATGGCGGATCCAATATGTATCTCGGGGTAGCCCGGGATACCCCTAAAAAATTAGTAGTATAACTTTTTTCGGAATATTTTTTTATTGTGTATTACGCGATTTTTATTTTGTTGGGATACCCCTTTACTTTGATCGTGTATCCGCCACTGAGGGTGCTAACTTTTGTCAAAAGGGACCATTCATGCCCAAAAAAAAAAGTTTCATAAGACGTATTTTAGAAACAATTTTAAAACCATAAGGACCATTTGTAAAATTTGTTCATAAAAGGTACACGTATTTGTCAACTATTAAAATGGTTTGACCTCAAAATAAAAGCATACGGATATTGCCACGAAGTATCCGTCATTACGTGCAAAGACTTGACTTTTCTTTATTTTATTTTATACTATTATATTTATTTCCTTTTCTGTTTAATTTATTCCGTGCCTCCAAATCCATCCAGACCGTATACCGACCACTCCCCACTTCTATCTCTCCACATACCCACAAGAATCTTTCACTTCCCACCATATAAACAACACCCACCTTCATCTCCATCATTGCATGCATCTTTATCTTCATTTTCATTTCTTCAAATATGAACAAAATCAGAGGTTTCAGAATTAGACACAAGTTCGTAAAGCTCGTCAAATGGGGACTTCACCGTAGACGAAAAGAATCCAATTACATAAGGCTGAACCCACCCAATAATTACACAGTCAAAGCCATGTCGAAGCTCTACGGATTCGCTCGCTCATTGAAGAAAAGCGCCAAAGATATCTGCTTACGAAAGTCTGGTTCCAGTTACAATCGGATCGGAGAAGAAGAACTGAACCCAGTTCCAAAAGGGCACTTGGCTGTGTACGTTGGTGAAAAAGAAGACGATGCGCATAGGGTTTTGATGCCTGTGATTTACTTTAATCATCCGTTATTTGGTGAGTTGTTAAGAGAAGCTGAAAAGGTTTATGGGTTTAATTATGATGGTGGGATTCATGTACCCTGCCGGATTTCGGAGTTCCAGAACGTACAGACCAAGATTAACGCCGCCGGGGGTTGTGGTGGCTGCGATGGATTCCGTGCACGACGGAGCTGGCGGCTTACTTTATGATTGGATTTGATTGTGTGAATGTGTTTAAAACCCAATCTCTGAGTGTGATTTGTGGTTTGCTAAATTCGATTGTTTTCTACTGTTTTCAACTCTTTTTTAGATTTTCTTTTTTTGCCACTTGTAAATATATTCTGAATTTTGTTTTTCATTTCATAGAGATAGAATAATACTCACCAAGTGTTGTTGTAGTGGAAAATATGAAATAGATAACATTATACTTCCCTCACTTAATTATTAGTTGGGATAAACTTCAAGTCAAAATAATATCGTGTTTTCTACAATCATCATTTTAAAAATAAATAGAAAATTAAGATGTTACAAAATAAACGAGTTTTTTTTTTATAATGTCTTTATACAAGGTAAAAACTAGTGGTTATAACTTATAGAACATACACAATAGAAGTTTACTAGAAATTGAATAGATGATAACTTTGATCGAATACAAGTTGAATGGACAATGAGAGATGATATGGAAAAGAGTTTAATAGAAGAGTTGGATGATTGAATGGTTTAATGAAATTAATCTCTTTCTTTTCAATTAAATGTCAAACCAAAAATAAATGAAATCACATTTTAATATTTGGTTTTTGTAAATTTTATAATTTTTTTTCGGACCGACAATTGAATTAAGACCACTGCCAAATTGAAAAGGCAATGCAAAGGGAGAAACAGTTACAAAATGTTTAACGAACAACAACACCAATTAGCCTAATTACAGTTTCCAAAATTACCCCTAACACTCACCCAACTATACACCAATGTAATCACATTATCAGCCAACTTTGAGGAAGAAGTATGAATTCTGTTAAACACCATGTCATTCCTCGACTTCCAACAACACCATAGGAAATCGTATCAGATAGAGAGAACTATCTTTCTCTTTTTGGGACAATACCACCATGTGGCAGCAAAATTGACAAATTCTCCAATCGTTGCAGAGCTTTGAAAAGGAATATTGCACCACATGTATAACCAAAACAGAGCTTCAAGGACAACATCACACCCAAGAAGAATGTGATATGTGTTTTCTCTCCTAGGATCATAGAAGGGACATGAAATGGAGGTAGGTTTAATGCCCCTACACGAGAGAGCCACCACCGTAGGGATCCGGTCCATACACGCTTGCCAAACAAAACCAATAATGTTTAGCGGGACAATTTTAATCCATAATATAGGATTATCCACCGAGGTAGTTAATTTTGTTGTCGATCAACGCCCTGAGATCTTTCTAATAAAACTCACAGTCACCGGAGATTTTTGAAACCCAATGATCCATACCTTCATTTAGAGAAAAGTGGTCGAGTAAATTATTTGCCTCCTCCAACTCCATTATTTCCTAACTACCAAAAGGAATCCATTTCCAATCCCTCATAACACAATTAGGGGCCATCCTCTCAACAACATAAGCATATTTTTTCTTATCCAGATGAAAAATGGCAGGGAATCGAGTGGCAAGCGAACTGACTCTCGTCCAATCTTTAATCCAGAAAAGGGTGTTACAACCAGAGTCAGATTTCACCTTTAAAAGAGAGGCTAAGTCGATGCCTAGAGAGTCAAGGGAAGCAACATACTTTACAATGTTGTACAGAACTCCATATAAAGTCATTTTCCCCCCAAAATTCATTGGTTTCCTGTAGCAATTGTGAATCCAACAAAATACACAACGCCATAAGGTGTCAGGCTCATTTTTGAATCACTAAAGGCACTTACTTAACAATGATGCATTGATAGAGATTAACGAACCAACTCCACGACCTCCTTTATCTTTTGGGCCTAAAACCACACTCCAAGCAACCCAACATATTTTGTATTTTATCATTATTACCACCCCAAAGGAAATGACGCTTTAATATCTCGATGGTATCAATAACCGAAGCAGGGGCCTTAAATAAGGAAAAGTAAAATAGCAGAATATTGCCTAAAACCAACTTGCCCAAAGTCAATCGACCTCCAAATGACATAGTGTTGACTTTCAACGAGAAGAGGCGGTTTTTCACACGTTCAATAATAGGTGCCCAGTTATTCTTTCTAGTCATGCTAGTCCCAACCGGGACTACAAGGTAGCTAAAGGGGAACCTGGTTGCCTCATAACCAAGGATACGAGTGCAACTAACCACTTTCCCTTCCGAAATGCCAATGCCATAAACTTTAGATTTGTGAAAGTTTACCGTGAGCCCGGATGATGCATGAAAACACAAAAGGATTCTAGAAAGATTAATAAAGTTCGAGCTATTCCATGACCCCCCAAACATGACGTTGTCCACATAGAAAAGGTGAGAGACCGAGGGTCCATTGTTGGTACATTGGATGCCTTGGTCAAGAGATTGGTGGCATGCAGATTTCATGACATCGTTGAGGCATTCCATCGCAATGATGAAGAGGAAGGGCAAGAGCGGCTCACCCTGTTAATTAAACTACAAACAAAATTGACCATATTTTTTGGTATTGTATTATTTAATAGATTATATTTTCAGGTGTCATATTTATTCAAATCAATAACAAATCAGTAAATCCAATGAAATAAATAAAAATAAAACTCATTGAAATATAAATATATCAACTACTAATCTATTACAAACTAATTTCGATAAAATACCACATTAATTGAAATAATACATATTAATTTCGGTTGTCATTAATAAAGCGTTCATAAATATGCTCCATTAAATCATAATAAACTATATCATGGATTACTATAATATACTTTAGAGTTTCATAAAGTTTAATGTATTTTTAGGTTTCATTTTTTTAATTAATTTATTTTTAGATATTGAATGTTTTAGGTTTCGTAATATTTAATTAATGTATTTTTAAGTATTATATATATTTTTATTTTTTATTTATAAATTAGTTAAAAAATATGGTGATGATGATGTGGAAATTCATCAAATTTTGTAAGGTTTAATGGAGTGTGAATGTTAAAGAGTAAACTTGAATGTATAATAAAATATTGATGTGGGAATGATGTGACAAACCACCGAACTCTTTAGAGTTTAATGAATAGTGGATTCCCTTAGAGCATCCATAATGGAGAGTACAATATGAGAGTTGAATGAGATGACAAACATCGTTGTCATTTAATGGATGAAACTTTACCATTGATATATATATATATATATATATATATATATATATATATATATATATATATATATATATACACACACACACACACACACTACAAATAAAATGACATTTAGTGGCACATAAAAGTGCCAATAAAAACCGAAAAAGTGCCCTTACCGACCCCCCTCCCCCCGACAATCAACGACACAAAAAAAGTGTCACTAAAAGAGCTGCCACTAAAGACCTTTAGTGATAATTTTTTATTGTGCCGCTGTAGGCTAATTGGGTTTTAGTGACACTTTTCGGTTATGCCACTAAAGCACTTGTTGGTTTTAGTGTCACTATTTAACTGCAAAAATAATTATTATTTTCAAGCTTTTAGTGACATTTTTAACACAAAAAATTATATTAATATATTAACTCCATTTTTTTTAATTTTAACTGACATATAAAACAACAATAAGACAATTAAGATAATAAATGTAAAACTAAAGTTCACTAAACTATGAAGATTTAGATTAAATTTTACAAAGAATGATTTTCTACCTTGAGATGTCACATTTTCAACCACTTTGGCTTCATCGTCTTTTTTCTATCTGGATTTTTTCATAAATTCCAGCATGATGGAGAATCTGGACCATCAAATTGCATGACAAAACAGATATCATTGCAATTACAAAGATTGTAATGTTGTCATAAGAAGAAAATCAAAGTAGAATGGTGTAATAGAAAGAAATGTTAGTATGTTATTTCATTTAGCCCTCCCTGATCTCCATCATCTGTTATAACTCTAAACACATGTTGGGTTTTTGTGCAAGTATCCCTCATCACTTCCATCTTATATACAAAAAATACAATTGGATCTGAAATCAAGAAAAACAAGAGTAAATATTAGTCTATTAATCTATTTGATAAAAGAATCATAAAAACCTTATCAAGAACTTGATTCAAATAAATAACATGATCAATATACTTTAAATAAATTATAATTTGCATCTACATAAATGTTTCATGTGGTCGTGTCGTACACAGCCTAGTAATTTAAAGTCCAAAATAAATGATGTTGGGAATAACATTATACTAGAAAATGACCATTTATTTTTAGGGCATTGAAATAGCATTATACTCTACAAAATTACCAGGCCTGGTAATTTAAAATAATTTAAAATATAGAGCTATTGTTGGTCACATAATGCTATGCTTTTTTGAGATGGAATCATACCCATGTTGTATATGCATTTGAGCATTTTTAATCCTAAATATATTGCAAGATTCAATAACAGATGTAGGAATCTGAAAATGAATTTTTGTTGTGTTAATTTTCTATCCTCTTTATTTTATAAGGATCTCTAGGATCCATCTGCTTCAATATGTTCACTAGTTTTTATACCATTCTATATAAACACGAGTACCTAGTTTTTCTACAACCACAAGAAAAACAACAAACATGTTTAATTAGTATGAATTGGTTGATAGAGAACTTTAGAAATTTAAATGAATTTGATAATGTTTAAGCATTAATTCTAGCATAAGCAAAATGAACTACCAAAAACACAAAACTGATTGACTTAATTGAAGCACGTCAATTGAAAACCTAGAAATTGAAAGGGCATGGTATGGGTTCTTACTTCTTATAGTTGTCACGAACAGTAACATGATAACGATGCATGACATGAGTTTCTATATGACCGCCTTCTCTCTTCCATTCCAAGAAATTAACCTTCTTCAACAACCTCTTCTCATGAAACTTGGGCTTCCTCATCTTCTCGAATTACACTGAATAATCGATGCTCAAATTAAGAAAGAAATAGAAATAGAAACCAAAGCAAAGAAACGGTGTTCTGAAATTTCAATACAAACACAAATTTAAACCTAGACCAACTCTATAAATATGGACCCAAAATGTGAATGCGTTGAAAATCATATTCAAAATTAGATAACAAAGCATAATCGAAGTTCAGACCTGTTTTCATGTTTATTTCAGTGGCCAAAATTGATTTTATTTGATAGAGGCGACACTTAGTGAGGAGTACTTTGGATTCCAGGGTTTCTGTTGTGGAAATTTGTGCAATAATGATTTGTTGAATACCTTAATCCATCCATTCTATGAAAAAATAACAAGTATAGCATGGTGTTCCCTGGACCTTTAGGGTTTTGTCTCTTGTAGGGTCAAGTAGTGGTGCAAGGTGGAGCAAGGAGTAGATAAGCACGGTGAATTTCTATTTAGATTTCAAAAGGTACATAAAGCAGGGTAGTTAAATTTTAAAAAGATAATAATGTTTAGAGGTGTGTCGATTGAACGTAAATTGAGAAAGAGGGAATGAAAATTTGAGGGAAGCGGGAATGCAAAATTAGGGAGCTTGAAGCGGGAATGAAAATTTATAGTGGCAAAAAAATGTATAGTGATTGTGCCACTAAATTCAAAAATTTGTTTGTAGTGTGTGCGTGTGTGTATATATATATATATATATATATATATATATATATATATAGTTAGTTAGTTAGTTAGAACCTTTTCCCGTAAACGTAAAACCTTCATTCCACAACCAATATACGTACACATACAGTGATACACTACATAATGGATAGATAATACATTGGGCTAAGCTAAGAGGGCTAGATATACAATACAACATATAATATACACTAATACACCCTCGCAATGTGAGCGGGAAGGCGAGATCGGACTCTCAAACTGGATCTGAATTAAGTGAAAAGAGATGATGACAATCCCTTAGTGAAGATGTTTACATACTGAAGGTTGTATGGGACATGAAGAACACAGACTTGGCCAATGGCGACTTTATCCCGAACAAAGTGGATAACAATAGCGATATGTTTGGTGTGTTGGTGTTGCAATGGATTAGTTGATAAATAAATTGTGCTAACGTTGTCACAATATACGATGGTAACCTTGGTTAGCAGACAGTAGAGTTCCCAAAGTAGATTCTGAAGCCATCATGTCTCGACTACGGCATTGGAAACCCCCCATGAATTCTTCTTCTAAGCTAGATCAGGAGACGGTGGATTGGCGTTTTGATGACCAGGAAATTAGATTGTTGCCAAGATAGACACAGTAGTTGGTGGAACGACGAGAAACTGGACATCCCCGCAATATGCATCATAGTATGCAGTGAGACTCGTTGTGGAGGATGGATGAATATGAAGGTTGTGATCAAGAGTACCCCTGATGTAGCATAAGATGTGCTTAAGCGCATGAAAGTGAGGCTCGCAGGGATCATGCATGTAAAGACATAATTAATGAATGGAATATGTAAAGTCGGGGAGGGTGAAGGTCAAGTAATGTAGCCCACCTATGAGGTTGCGGTAGAGAGTCGGTTCCTTAACATGAGTGCTCGTATAATCCAGCTTCGTCTGACTACCAACTAGTGTGCGACAAGGGTTACACGAGGACATGTGTGCCTGCTCAAGAAGGTCTAGCGCATATTTACGCTGACAGAGGAATAATCCTGATTGGTCTCTATAACTGAAGTGCCAAGAAAACATGATAGGATACCTAGATCTGTCATAGTAAACTCGATGGAAAGCAGAGACTTGATGTGTCAATTCAAATCCATGGAGGAAGATGTCAGAATAATGTCATCGACAAAGAGCAATAAGAAGTTCGTAGAGATGCCATTGTTGAACGTTAAAAAGGATGAGTCCGATTTTCTATGAATGAAGTTAACACGTGTAATAAACTCTTTAAACCGGTGGAACCATGCTCTAGGGGATTGTTTCAAACCGTAGAGAGACTTCTTCAGGTGGCAGACATAATCTGGGTGTTCCGGATGTTGAAATCCCAGAGGCTGATGCATGTAAACTGTCTCATTTAACTGGCCATGTAAGAAAGCATTCTTGACATCCAGGTAGTGAATATGCCATTATCAAGAGGTGGCAATGCTCAAAACTGTATGTATGGTGGCCGGTTTGATAATCGGGATAAATGTCTCATCACAATCTATACTGGGTCTTGACTTTTTCCATTAGCAACTAACCGCGCTTTGTACCTATCTAAAGAACCATCCTCCTTGTATTTCTTTTTAAATAACCACATGGAATGCACAATATTATCCCCTTGGGGCCTCGGGACAAGTTTCTAAGTTTCTTTAACAATAAGAGCATCAAACTTGTCTTGCATAACAATGGTCCAATTAGGGTCACAAAGAGCATGAAGGTGTGACTTAGGCATGGGAGACTCAATAGTGGTATGGAGATTGAGACGAAACACAGGTTTGGTGTTGCCGTATTTTGCATGTTTGATCTTGGGGTGTGTATGTGTGTGGGGGGTATCAGAGTGGATGAA
The DNA here is from genome assembly GCF_051521515.1 of Lactuca serriola. Classification (NCBI taxonomy): domain Eukaryota; kingdom Viridiplantae; phylum Streptophyta; class Magnoliopsida; order Asterales; family Asteraceae; genus Lactuca; species Lactuca serriola. Next base: position 4,657,383 of record NC_136410.1, read on the forward strand.
GGAGGTTCCGATGGATTGGAAATGCATCACTATTTGTAGGGCTATGACGATGAACATCAAAGTAGGAGGTGATGGTGGGTGAGGGTAGTAAGCTGATGATCCGAGATATGACAGCAAGAGATGGATCATCAAGAAAACAATAAGATAGTGGTTGATTTGGTGTAACAGAAAGGAAAAGGAAGGAAGTCTTGTCAAAAGTGACACGAAGAGAAATAATGATCTTATGGGTGGCAAGATTGAGACATCGATAACCCCGATGATGAGGTGGATAACCGTGTTGGGTTCGAAATTAATGTATATTGAGAAGTCGAAATAGAATTATGTCTGTTAGGGTGCGAAATCATGTATTTCAAAGTGTATGTATTTGAAAGGCATATCTCAGTCGATCTGTAATGTTTAGTCCTTACACTTTTTCACGTCTGTAACACTCTATAAGTAGAGTAGGTATGAGGATAGAGAGTAAATTTTGGATTTTTCGTCATTGTATTCTCTATTGAACTCGTGTACTCTTACACACGGTTAATAAGCCAATCATATCTTATTTATCTATCATGTTCTTATTGCTTTTAGTAATTGATTTCGTATTCATAACTCAATTCTTACACACTTCAATTGGTATCAGAGTAGGATACATTCAGTAAATTTTAGTTTTCTCGCACTTTTTCAATATCTTTGAATCGCTCTTTCTGATTAAATTTTTTTCGTGACATTGAAATAGAAAACTTTTTTCAATTGATTGTTTTGTTTAAATTATGCACTCTGTTTGTTAAATCGAGTGTTTGTTGATCAATTTCTTATTGATTCTCCTTTTAGATCTCTTTTTTGAATCAAAAATCACTTTTGTCCCTACAAAAATGGCGAACTTCAATATGAACACGATGTCGAGTTTTTCTCACTTGCTTGGATCATCTACAAAGATTCCGATGCTCATCCCTAAATACTATGAGCAATGGGTCGGTCGAATGGTGGATTATCTCAATGACATAGCTGAAGATATTTGGAGGTGTATCACAAGTGGAAACTATTGGCCTTGAAGGCTTGAACAAGTTGGAACAACTGGTTCTTTTGTTGATGTTACTTTGCAAAAAAATAAATAGAAAAAAAAATGATAAGAAATGCCTTCGAGAACAATGTGGTGCTCGTCCACCAGTAGTATACAACTACGTTCGAAGTTGCAAAATATTGAAGGAAATTTGGGATATGTTGAAAGAGAAATATCAAGGTAGTAAGAAGACGAAGAAAAGTTCGGTGAAGCAGTGCTTGTTAGAAGTGGGTGAGTTCAAGCATAAATATTACGATACCATTGAGTTATACAATGATCGCTTGAATGAGTTGATCATCAAGTGTACTCGTTATGGTGTTATTCGTTCGAGTACGGAATATAATATGACTTTCCTAATGGGGTTGTGAAAAGAATGGAGGAACATAAGCTTGATGATCAAAACTCAACAGAGTTTCAAGGGTTATTCTTTGGCTGATTTGTACAATTTTCTTAAGGCCCATGAGAGTGAGAAAAACAAGATTGTTGAAGAAGGAAAGTTAAGCTTAGGAGGACCTTTGGCTCTGATGTTGAAAGTGACTGCCAAGGACTCTAAAATTGAATCTGGTGAACAAGAGGACCTTGAATATGAAGGACTTTTGGTCAATTCTGAGGATGAAGCGGTGGCTTATTACTTGAATAATAAAGTGAAAACGTTCTTAAAAAACTCGTTCAATCCAAAGTATAAGAACAACAATGAATTCAAAGGGAATAACTCAATAGGTAAAGGCGCAAAAATAGAGTCGAAGGAGGAGAATAAGGAAGGAAAGATTGTGATTGAGAAGAAGCCATTAAAGCTAAAAGGGGATTCGTGATATGATGGCAACTAATGTAATGGTTCGAATCACTTGGCCAAAGGTTGCATGTTGCAAAAGAAGGAGGAGAAGAAGAAAAGGGTGAAAGATGAAGCGTACTATGCTAGGAATATATAGGAGGTGAAGGCTCAAAACAACGGACTTAACTTGATGGAGAAAAGAGTAGATGAAAGTGATGGAACATATCATATCTGGTCATCTAGGTCTGATGATGAGTAAATGAGGAATCCTACCCATGGAGCAATGTTCGCTCAGTTCGAAGAGGATGGTTCGAATGATGAGAAGGCCACTGGAACATGCTTTGTTTCAACAGGAGCCGATAAATCACCAATGACTTCGAAGGTACGTAATCTTCTTGAATCTCTTAATATTCCCTGATGTACTTATCATGCAGTTTTAACAGATTTTGATGATACTCCTTCTTATCTTAATGATATGTTGATTTCGGTGAGTAGAGAAGCTGAAAAATCAAAATCATTACTATATGATGTTCGAAATAAGATGGAAGTTAAGAAGAGTATGATAGAGAACTTAGACTTTCAATTGTGAAACATTACACTAGATAGGATTTGGTTAGGACTTATAATATTTTGTTAGTTAAACAAAGAAATATCTATTGTAACTCAGCAAAACATCTATATGCTAAGCTTACTGAATTGCATCATTCTTCTGATATTTGCAAAGAACAACATCGAAAATTACTACCATTCTTAGCTTATGAAAGAGAAAAAGTAGATGCTACTTCTTATGACAGTGAAAAGAAATTTTATGAGCTTGATAAAGTTCCTAATGACTCATATGCATATGGAATAGTTAACATTGATGAATGCTTAAAAGAGGATGATCTTGTGCATATAGTTAATAAATCTCTAACTAAAAATGCACAAGTTCAAATTTTGAACATGACTGGGTATTCGACATTAGACTCTCAAGAAAATTTCGCTTATATCGAAGATGTTTTTGATAATATCAGTGAAATTGATGAGGAGGAATTGTTGATGGTTCTCAATTATCTATTATTAAAGTCAATTCGATGGATAAAGGTAAAGAAATAGGTCATGATTCAATAGCGAAGGTTAATAGTGATCAACCTTCTACATCGAAAGTAAGTGATCCTTTTGATCAAGTTGTACTGGAAGACAATGAAAGCGATGAGGATGATGTTTCAAATGAAACACATATTCCTAGAGTTGTTGTCGAACAAGTCTATAAAGAATCAACAGAGTTCGAAAAGGTATTGAAAGACAAAGGTCCACATTATTTAGAATCTAATTCAGTTTTCTATCCATCATTCAAATGTATAGATGAGGTTATATTTCCAAACCACGTGATTGTCACTTCTGGATGTGGTGACAAGGTGAATCCAGAAATAAACAAATTGGTAGAGGAAAGATAATAAAGATCTGACAAAAGATGGTTTTTATTTGAACCAAAGTGCAGTTGAAAATGGTTTGAACAAAAACTCAACAACTTTTCGAAGGCAAAAACCAAAATGTGCTTGGGAAGTAAAAATGCAAAAATCAAGTGTTGGTAATCAAACCAAAGAAACTGTTTCGAAATCTCAAAAGAAAAAAACAAAAATTTTCAATGAAAGTGTTCAAAAATTTGTTAATGAGGAAGGTATTTCGAATACAAAAGCTCAAACCAAATTTTAATTGAAAAATGTCAAAGCTTTTCAAAAACAAAAAGTATTTAAGCAAAAATCAACTAAACATGTTAACACATTTTATGATAATAAAACATTTGTTCAAAACAAGTCTTCTCAAAAGAAAAATAATTTTCCAAAAAGAAAAAGTAATGTTCAAAATCAAGTTCAATCTCAAAATCTTCAAAACCAAGATAATAGATATTTTGTTCAAACTCAAAATCAAAGAAATGTTGGTTCAAATCATAAAAATGAAAGTTTTGTTCAAAACAAGAATCAAAAGAGTTTTGTTTGAAATGATGAACAAAGAAACTTCAAACCAATCCATGGACCTCTCCTGTCACACCCCAAAACCAAGAACGACGGAAACGTTCTGGGGCGGAGGACGTCATGTACAGTATCACAACAATGTAAAGTAGTAAACAAGCAACAACATCATCCATTGCATTAATAATAGAATTATTATACAAGTGTGTTCTGTCAAATTTTGATAAACAATAAAGCATAAATCAAAATGAAAGATGAGTCTTGAACAAGCTCCATCTTCCTTTCTCCTTGCATCGGTACCTGTCTATGATGACCTAAGGATACAAGTAATTTTGAAAGCGAGTATCAACTTTGAAGCTGGTGAGATCATAAGTATTTAGTGTCTTAATTTGTATGTAACAATTTGTAAGTAAATGAATTGTAAGTATTGAAAATGTTTGTAAATGAACTGTAAGTATGAAAATGTTTGTAAATGAACTGTAAATGTTTGAAAAACCTAGAAATCCCTATGATTCCTACTTTATATAAAGGTGTCTTCTACCAAGACTTAACTGTTCTCAATGTAGTCTTCTACCAAGACTTAACTGTTCTATATGTTCGTTTCTTGTAAAAGTGTGTAATTTTCCCAACTGTAACTATCATTATCAAAATAAAGTTTTTTTTTTTTACATTTATAGTTTAAGTGAAAAGATCACTAAATATATGTACAGGGAAAATTAATGTAGTACTAAAACGTAGCGCTATAAGAACTACTGCTGTACTAACTACCTTAAACCGGATTTATATTAAGGCATCATGTGATTCATTGCACCATACTATCGACTGGTAACAACGGCATATGAATGGTCACAATAACGGAATGACGTTTGGCACCCGAAGAGCTGCAGGTCCAGCTGTAGCTAGCAGCAAGGTGTAGGATAGTCAATCCAGTATAGATCTATACGCAAACTCACGCTCTCCCTTCAAGAGACTCTGGCTACAACTCGGGCCATGACATTTAAGGCATGCTCCGATACACATCACAATTTTATGAACGTATTAATGTAAGTGTAATGTAATGAACTGTTCTAGCTGTAATGTACGTGCTCTCTACCTAGCAAGTATAGTAATGTAATTGTTCTAGTATCGTTGTATATGTTCTCTTTCTAGTATAGTTGTATATGTTCCTCTCTAGTATAGTTGTATATGTTCTTCTAGTAGTAAGTATTGACTCATGAATGAACTGACTCATAGTATGATATCGCGTTCTCGTAATAGTTCTAGTATGTTCCTAAACTACCCATATGGTAGTTTACTAGTAATCTAACTGGTACGTATGAACATGGATGTATACCCTTGCTACCCAAGGGCATGGGATGAACTAGAAGGACCCTTTTATGACTATATATGTACACATGATATATAACTAATATTTAAACGACTTTCGGACGAATACCCGATATCCCACCAGACCACATCTCAAGCGCGAAAAGGAAATAGGGTGGATAGCCTTCCTAAGTCTTTTAAACATTTCTTATATAACTATACATATAGAGGCATGCAATTTATAATATAAAAGCATAAATAAGTTTTGTAAAACATTTGAACATAATTATTTTCTTCAGAAAAGTTCAACTTGATGTCAATCTATAAAACAGTTTGAAGGCATGGGTTTGATAAAACAATTTAAGTATAAGGAAACATTTGTTTGAAACACAATTGTAAATAAGTTTGAAATGTGATATACAGAGTAAAATGTACAGTGTAATAAGGAGTTTAAAACATATAAGATGTTTATAAAAAATCATTTGAAAGAAACTGTTTGGTAAAACGGCTAACGTGTAGTAAATCATTTGAATGTTGCATATTAATCACATGTGATTGATATAATAACTAGCGTAATTCTACTTATTAATCGCATATGATTGATATAATAACTAGCATAATTCTACTTGTATCCCCCCCATAAAACATTTAAAACAGTTTAAAACATTGATTAAGGGGTATGAACTCACCTGCAGTAAGTGACTGGAATTGAACGGACTGTTATCGTAAGGAAGGATCGGACAAGTGCTTGGTGTCAAGTGAAGACTTAGACACACACAATGATCCTAATTACATATGAAGACATATGTATATAAATAATTAGTGATTAAAACACTAATTATACAAGTATAAACATTTAAACGCGAGGTAAACACTTTTGGTCAAGTGCTAGGAGGCTAATGGGTTGCAACAAAGGAGTGCAATGCCTCTAATGGAAGTTTATGGTTAAATGACCATATGTCTTGGAGTTTACGGCCCAGGGGAGTAAACTCCTGGCCGTAAACTCTCAACAAAGCCCCTAAATGAAGTCTAACAATTATACAACTCATGTGGTGAATTGTTTCAAGGCTAAATCAAGTGTTTGTGTGTCATATTAACTCCTTTAAGGAGTTTGCGACCCAGGGACCATATACCCTTGGAGTTTACGGCCGTAAACTCCCTTGGGAGGGTGTTTATGGTGTTTTCAAGTCTCTATATTAACTAGGAACTAAACTAGGCTTTTGTACTTGGCTTTAGAAGAGTTTATGGCACCATTTTATGGAGTTCACGGCCCTAGAACCTTTTGGGCCGTAAACTCCCTTACTCTTGGTGTTCTAAGTGTGTTAGCTAGTCCAAAACTCATTTAGGTACATGCCCAAGTTAGTCTCTTGGATTAAGGAAGGTTTTAAGGGCATTTTGGCACTTAAACATGGAGTTCACGGCCCAAGAACACCCTTGGCCGTGAACTCACTTTTCATGATTGATTTTAATTGTTTTTGGTGTCCTAAACATGCAATGGTGGGTTCTAGTTCGAGTTCTAAAGCTTTGAGGGTCATTGGAACCCTTTAGGACCTTAAAATGGAGTTTACTCCCTAAGTGTTCTTGGGCGGTAAACTCCCAAATCTTGGGGTTTTAATCCTATTTTGATGTTTTCTAGTCATATACACACTAGCATACAAGTCTAAGGTAGTTACAATTCACGGGGAAAGGACTAAGTAGCATTTAAGCCACTTATCGGAGTTTACTCTCCAAGAACATTCTTGGGTGGTAAACTCCTGAATCTCACAGATTTGATATGTAGATGGTGTTTCTAAACACAATCTAAGCTGTACAACATAACTAGATCGAAGTACTCATAATTTGGGATAAAAACCCGAAGATCCGTGAGAGAGAATTTTGACTTTTCCCTAAATGGAATTCAACTAATGAACCAATTTGGTTCAGAATTCTATTTATAGTCCTGAGATATTTTTGGCAGATAATATTTTTATTCATGGAACGAACTCTAATGTCCTAGAGTATTGGAATAACAGTGTTGCACAAAACCCTAGTGCATCCACTCTCCTAATATCTCCTTAAGTGTAAAATCCTGAAAACTGTCAAACTTATACTCAAAATCTGAGTTTTCACTGTAACTGTTCTACATCTATTGGCTTGATATGGTTTGTACAGAATGGAAATTTCGGGTTGTCACATCTCCAAACCTCTTCCTGTTAATATGATTCCTCCGGAGGTATGTGTCTTTTTCAAAACTGTTAAGTCTTATAGAATTCTGGACCAATCTTCCTTTGGTCCTGTCAGAAGACTTACGGACCATATGTTGGCCTTCATTCCTTCCAGACCCATTCACTTACAAAAACATTTGGAGACTACGACTGTGTTCAACCCAACACAGTCTACCTAAGTCTCCATTGAGCCCACTCCCAAAGAGGCCAATCCATCTGTATCCGGACCTAAGAAAACCAAAAGGTATGCCTAAAGGAGGACTTCCCCTTCGAAGCCCAAGGCCAAAAAGAAATCCAAAGTCAGTTCCTCCTCTTAACAGGAAGGAACTCATGACATTCAGGCTGATTCTGGCCTTCCGAACACCCCTCCCATCCACTCATCCAAGGTACCCCTCGATGATTCAAAAACACATGCACACATACACGGGGAGTTTGTACATAATCCACCCTCACCTTCTCAAAAAATTGATGTCGATGTTAAACAAAGTTCCTTGTCCCCTGGAACACACTCACGTGTTAAATTTGATATCCCACTTGTTTCCACATGCACACACTCCGGAACCCCTGTTTCGGACCCCAAGAATTCTGAGGATGGAGTTGTCCCTCCAACCTCCAGTGTCGCAACTGGTCTGATACTCGGGAAGGGTACAGGACGACCAGGAGTTAACGATCCTTTGTGGGAAGATTATGTGAACAAGGCACACTCTCGGCATCTGGAGCTCACCAGATTGCAAGTAGAATCCACTCTTATCGCCATGAAGAAGAGAGCCATGCAAAGCAACTTGCCCTTTGTCTCTCCTACAGATGAATTAGTAGATCTCGAGTTCACATCCGGAGAAACTCCAAAGTCTCCTCCTCATGCTCCAAATCCCTCAGCTTCGGACAATGAAGTTTCTGAAGAGGTACTGCTCCCAACAAATGTTGCACACGTTTTTGATACTAACATGTTTTCCTCAGCTCAACTTCATCTCAAGCCATCCTCATCAAAGCCAGCATTTGACTTCGAATCTTTCTCTTCTATTCAACATGACTCCGAAATTAGAATTTAGTCAAGGAAGTATGTATGAATGATCGAGTCGCGAGGAGGAACCTTCCTAATCGATTGGTTCTAGTGCACTTAAGTGAAATCCGGTTCTCGGTTGGAATCCCAACGAACCTTCACTATCGGCGATGGCGTTGCTTCGTCCGCTTGACCTCTTGGTCGAGGGTCTCTACGGTTCAAATACGAAGGCGAGGATCTCGACGAGTGGACTACAAGGGTCCTAACGGAAAGGTATGGTTTCACGATCGAGACGCGAAGAGTAGGATGCACGTTATTGAGTTCGCGGAGTAGGTCTAGTTTGCGAGGCAAAGGACCGATTCTGGTAAGAATCTCGGAGGTCCTATCTATCGTGGATTTAGCTTTCCACGCTTTTACGAAGCATATTAAGCCATTCCCAGAGTGAGTTCTCCTAAAGAACTTGGTCACTCACTTGGAATTTCAAAGGTTCCTTTTCTTGCCTAACTTTCCAGTCAAAGGCCACCCCTTGCTGGGTCTGAGTCGTACGGGTTTTTGCAATTTGCGAGGAGTTCTGAATGAACTATGTCAGTAGGTCGGTAAGACCTAGAATTTGGCGAATGGCTGTCGGCGTCTCCGGTGTCGAAAAATGCTCAACAGTTTTGACAAATTGAAAAAGTACTCAAAACTTCCCACATTACTAACAGTGTGTCTTAGAAATTCGACTCTTCAATTTCAAAACTCGTGCCTAGAGAACTTCACTAAAAGTTCCTCTATAGGAAATGTTTCCATGGGTTTTCTTCTTACTACGAGGGTAGATAAGTAAGTCATTACATGGAGAAATGACGAACTGATCCAAATAAGAAAGAAGTACCCTACTCGTTTAGCTCATGAAAGCTATGGGCGTATTGGTCCTATCCGAAGGGTATCACTACGGACTCGAAGTGTCCGCATCGAGTTCGGAAGATAGTCTTCCAGACATCCTTCCCTAACACTCGAACCGGTGATATTCGGATCTCAGATTCATTTCTGAAAGTAATTCTTTCCTTGTGTTTGCCCAACCATTTCATCTATGTGCGGCAGAGATAACGATTTCTAATGAAAAATCTTGACGGAGTCCTTGAAATTCGAGGCACATACTATGCGATCCGTCGATCTCTGGAAGAATATGACCGGGGTTCTTTAGGGTGAGAAACCTAGTCTTCTAATTCTATTTATGTGTAGTCCGCTAAGTTTTCCGGACTGTTATTGTATCTCCGTAGGTGTTTAAACTATAGGGCGATCTGTTTACACGAGTCGTACTGGGTTCTAAGTTTGTTCACATGACGATGCGATTACTCGTAGGCTTAGGCAGTTCTCCGTCCTGAAGTTCATATTAGAATTCATACATGTTTTCACAATCACAATCTCATGTATACGAGTCGTATATAATTAAGATTGAAAAGGTAGTCGAATAACTGATTCTTCTTTAAGCTCACTTCCTTTCGAGGAAAAAGAAGTTAAAGCGGAATCATCAATTCTAAATCTGTACAACCTTGATTATATATCCCTCTTATGTATACATTCCTCAGTGATAGATCAATCGTATGAATCCTTGGATTGAACTTGACGTACTGCACGAGTGGTACTTCGGGGATTTCTTCGGAAAAAAAATAACTAAGAGGTACTCCTGGCATGAGTACTTCGGTGTTATGATATGACGGCTTCGCTGGAAAAGTGATCTAGAAGAAAGAGATGTACGTTAAAAAAACTGTTTTTGTGAGGATCAAATTGAATCGAGTCGTATGATAATGTCGGAATCATACTGAAACTTAAAGACATTAGATTTGAACATAAGACGTTTACAGACAAAACACAACCGTGCAACCATGAACAGAGTTACAGTACTTCAGATTTACCACTAGCTTATTGCTGCGAAATAAGGTATACTACAAAAGACAAGTATACGCAGCACAAGAATCTCTATACTGACAGGATCTCGCAAAAAGTAAGACTCTAGTTGCACTAGTTATGGATAGTTTATAAGTCTGTTACAACAACACACCTAAGTTACATTTACGCGGGGTTCCGGAGTAGGCTCTCTTGCAGCTGTGATCCTGAGAATTCTTCCATCTGCGCCAGAGTTCTTTGCTATCGGGCAATCTTTCTTGAAGTTCCATATCTCCCCGCATTGGTGGCATGACTGGCTAGTACTAGCTTTGGTGACGGGGTTTCGGTGTTTAGCCAGTGTTATGTGGACACGAGTGCCTTCCTCGTTACTCCACTTTGAAAATTGCTTCTTAAATCATTCGGTGTTATAACTAATCTTGTCTATAGGGTCAGTCCCGATGAAAGGGACTTGAGTGATGGGTCGTACCGGTGCTCCACAGCCACGAGCATGGTGCCCTATGTTTAGGCAATTGCAACATTGCATCTCATGGCAAGTCCCATGATGATGGAAACTACACTTATCACACTTCGGGAGTTTTCCCTCGTATAGCCTGCTTGGTACTGGGATGGTAGGGGTTTCCACTAGTTGCTGTTGCATAGCAAGTTTTTGGGATTTCTTGCGTTCTTTCTGGGCTTGACGCTTTCGTTTCTTGTTCTCTGTCTTTCGGCTTTGTGAGCCAGTGACTGTTACTGTTTGTTGGTTTCCCGGTTTGGTACTACCATCTAAACTCTCGACTCCTATTTCAGTCTTGTTTGTGTTGCCTGAGTTGATGTGTGTAAGGAAAGTTGTCACAGCAGCTGTTACTGCAGCTTGTAATGTAGCAGTGTCGATATGGAGGATGGGGGTTTCGTTGTTCGGCTGATTGTTTCCTGATGACGACATGATTCTGTAACACGAAAGATAAGGATTTTTGAGCGATTCAGGTTGACCCTAGATGTACTTAGATTGCTCAAGAAAAGAGTAAGAGTATGTTCTCGAAAGTTTGAACTACATCCCTATGATGCAGTCCTAGTACGGAATGGAAGTATGTTCGCGAAGGTTTGACCTACATCCCTATGATGCAGTCCTAGTAATGAGTAGAATTAAGTTCGTAGAATGGTCTCAAGATGTTTGTTCGTTCAAGCCGAGGTATCGCAGGTTGGTGAATAACATGATCCAACCACTGAAAGAGACTTGGAAATGTCTCCGGAGCTAAATTACTATATTCCAACGACTTGACTAAAGCATGATTCAGATAGACTCCAATGAAAGTATGATAAAAGTACTTGAATGAAGAATGACACAGAAGTTAGTCGGCTGTCAATATCTTGGATATTCACGACGTAAAGATTCGGGAAAATGACCTTGTAAAGGTCTTACATCATATCCACAGAAGATAGTTCCTGACAGCATAAGGACCTAACTAAGAGTACTTACAGTACAAGAAAATTCCATAGAAAATGCCACATCAGGAAAAGACAGAAAACGATTACTTTCTAACAAGGGAAGCAAAGTAAAGAGTCTACTACTGACGACGGTCACCCCTCTGGTGAACTCTCAGTTCAGCCAGTTGACGTTCTACATTAAGTAGGTGTCTTTCGTACACCCTCTGGCGCACTCGGAGCTCTATGACTTCGGCTCGTGATTCAGCTAGTGCTTGTAGTAGGGTTTCATGGTTTCTCTCTGATCTCTCGTGAGCATCTTCTTAGACGAATGGTGCGGAGGGTATGTATTCTCGTATCGGTGACATCTCCGGAAATCTGATGTAGGGCTGTCCTGCCATGAATCTCATTTCGGCCACTCTACGGACCAAGATTGGCAAGACTCTATCTGCTAAGCCCCCATTGATCAAGTTGTAAAAGCTTCGGTCGCCATTAAATGGCATGGGCTGATCTTGTCCTTGGCTCCATGTTTCCAAGCATTCCACTCACTCAGGGTCGGGCCATGAAAAGTCGGACGAGGGTTAGGAATTTGGAAAGGGAGCTGCTCAGGGTAGGTTCTCAACCTCTGGTTCGGAGTTAGCATCATACGAAAGGTCTTCATCATGGTGATCATTCATGGGGATAGGATGATCATTCTCTGGTTCTTCTCCAAACCAACCAGCTATAACTTCGTTCGGAAGATACTGGTTGCCGTGGGGATGGAGTCCAGCTATGTTTTCTATGCGAGAATTTAGGGTAAGAGAATAATTATTAGACGAACTATCTAGATAATTATTTAGAAAACCTTCATTAGTTACATCGCTATTTGTGAAGTGCATACCAGCTATGTGTAATCTAAACAGGATAGACCTTCGAATAAGTGACCTTAACTCCGTATTCACACAGAATAGGGGTGAAGTAAAATTTCCACAGATTCTAAGTCTATAACATCCTAATTACATATATCCTTAGTGTATCTACTTAGCAACTATCAACTTAGTAATGAAGATCCCGTTTTAGTTCTCAAGTATAAAGTACTTATAGTAACACCAAATACTCCTATAGTATTTCAAATTTTAATGTTATGTTCTATTGTTCTCATTGTGGTAGGGTTAGTAAGATTTTAGCATTGTTGCAACCACACAATTAAACTTAGGCACATGCTAGTCAACCCTCGGATAATATAGGTGATCAGGCTATATCTTCCCAGTTTTGACCATATGTCTCTAAGCCCACCTGTGTTGCCCAACAATCGTAATTCTTTTGTACTGTCCTAGTGACACTGATTTTAGTATGAATGCAGCACGTATACTTACTTAAATATTTTATTATTTAAAGTATAAACTCTTGGTCAGACTATTTTTAATCCATTATGTATTTATAGTTAATATATCTTTTATGGGTTGATATACTTAATTCACTATAAACAATGCTCTGATACCAATCTATTACACCCCAAAACCAAGAACGGCGGAAACGTTCTGGGGCGGAGGACGTCATGTACAGTATCACAACAATGTAAAGTAGTAAACAAGCAACAACATCATCCATTGCATTAATAATAGAATTATTATACAAGTGTGTTCTGTCAAATTTTGATAAACACTAAAGCTTAAATCAAAATGAAAGATGAGTCTTGAACAAGCTCCATCTTCCTTTCTCCTTCCATCGGTACCTGTCTATGATGACCTGAGGATACAAGTAATTTTGAAAGCGAGTATCAGCTTTGAAGTTGGTGAGATCATAAGTATTTAGTGTCTTAATTTGTATGTAAGAATTTGTAAGTAAATGAATTGTAAGTATTGAAAATGTTTGTAAATGAACTGTAAATGTTTGAAAAACCTAGAAATCCCTATGATTCCTACTTTATATAAAGGTGTCTTCTACCAAGACTTAACTGTTCTCAATGTAGTCTTCTACCAAGACTTAACTGTTCTATATGTTCGTTTCTTGTAAAAGTGTGTAATTTTCCCAAGTGTAACTATCATTATCAAAATATAGTTTTTTTTTACATTTATAGTTTAAGTGAAAAGATCACTAAATATATGTACAGGAAAAATTAATGTAGTACTAAAACGTAGCGCTATAAGAACTACTGTTGTACTAACTACCTTAAACCGGATTTATATTAAGGCATCGTGTGATTAATTGCACGATACTATCGAATGGTAACAACGACATACGAATGGTCGTAATAACGGAATGACGTTTGGCACCCGAAGACCTGCAGGTCCGGCTGTAGCTAGCAGCAAGGTGTAGGATAGTCAATCCAGTATAGATCTATACGCAAACTCACGCTCTCCCTTCAAGAGACTCTGGCTACAACTCGGGCCATGACATTTAAGGCATGCTCCAATACACATCACAATTTTATGAACGTATTAATGTAAGTGTAATGTAATGAACTGTTCTAGCTGTAATGTACGTGCTCTCTACCTAGAAAGTATAGTAATGTAATCGTTCTAGTATCGTTGTATATGTTCTCTTTCTAGTATAGTTGTATATGTTCCTCTCTAGTATAGTTGTATATGTTCTTCTAGTAGTAAGTATTGACTCATGAATGAACTGACTCATAGTATGATATCGCGTTCTCGTAATAGTTCTAGTATGTTCCTAAACTACCCATATGGTAGTTTACTAGTAATCTAACTGGTACGTATGAACATGGATGTATACCCTTGCTACCCAAGGGCATGGGATGAACTGGAAGGACCCTTTTATGACTATATATGTACACATGATATATAACTAATATTTAAACGACTTTCAGACGAATACCCAATATCCCACCAGACCACATCTCAAGCGCGAAAAGGAAATAGGGTGGATAGCCTTCCTAAGTCTTTTAAACATTTCTTATATAAATATACATATAGAGGCATGCAATTTATAATATAAAAGCATAAATAAGTTTTGTAAAACATTTGAACATAATTATTTTCTTCAGAAAAGATCGACTTGATGTCAATCTATAAAACAGTTTGAAGGCATGGGTTTGATAAAACAGTTTAAGTATAAGGAAACATTTGTTTGAAACATAATTGTAAATAAGTTTGAAATGTGATATACAGAGTAAAATGTACAGTGTAATAAGGAGTTTAAAACATATAAAATGTTTATAAAAAATCATTTGAAAGAAACTGTTTGGTAAAACGGCTAACGTGTAGTAAATCATTTGAATGCTGCATATTAATCACATGTGATTGATATAATAACTAGCGTAAATCTGCTTATTAATCGCATGTGATTGATATAATAACTAGCATAATTCTACTTGTATCCCCCCCCCCCCCATAAAACATTTAAAACAGTTTAAAACATTGATTAAGGGGTATGAACTCACCTGCAGTAAGTGACTGGAATTGAACGGACTGTTATCGTAAGGAAGGATCGGACAAGTGCTTGGTGTCAAGTAAAGACATAGACACACACAATGATCCTAATTACATATGAAGACATATGTATATAAATAATTAGTGATTAAAACACTAATTATACAAGTATAAACATTTAAACGCGAGGTAAACACTTTTGGTCAAGTGCTAGGAGGCTAATGGGTTGCAACAAAGGAGTGCAATGCCTCTAATGGAAGTTTATGGTCAAATGACCATATGTCTTGGAGTTTACGGCCCAGGGGAGTAAACTCCTGGCCGTAAACTCTCAACAAAGCCCCTAAATGAAGTCTAACAATTATACAACTCATGTGGTGAATTGTTTCAAGGCTAAATCAAGTGTTTGGGACTCATATTAACTCCTTTAAGGAGTTTACGGCCCAGGGACCATATACCCTTGGAGTTTACGGCCGTAAACTCCCTTGGGAGGGTGTTTATGGTGTTTTCAAGTCTCTAAATTAACTAGGAACTAAACTAGGCTTTAGAAGAGTTTATGGCACCATTTGGCACCATTTTATGGAGTTCACGGCCCTAGAACCTTTTGGTCCGTAAAATCCCTTACTCTTGGTGTTCTAAGTGTGTTAGCTAGTCCAAAACTCATTTAGGTACATGCCCAAATTAGTCTCTTGGCTTAAGGAAGGTTTTAAGGGCATTTTGGCACTTAAACATGGAGTTCACGGCCCAAGAACACCCTTGGCCGTGAACTCACTTTTCATCATTGATTTTAATTGTTTTTGGTGTCCTAAACATGCAATGGTGGGTTCTAGTTCGAGTTCTAAAGCTTTGAGGGTCATTGGAACCCTTTAGGACCTTAAAATGGAGTTTACTCCCTAAGTGTTCTTGGGCGGTAAACTCCCAAATCTTGGGGTTTTAATCCTATTTTGATGTTTTCTAGTCATATACACACTAGCATACAAGTCTAAGGTAGTTACAATTCACGGGGAATGGACTAAGTAGCATTTACGCCACTTATCGAAGTTTACTCTCCAAGAACGTTCTTGGGCGGTAAACTCCTGAATCTCACAGATTTGATATGTAAATGGTGTTTCTAAACACAATCTAAGCTATATAACATAACTAGATCGAAGTACTCACAATTTGGGATAAAAACCCGAAGATCCGTGAGAGAGAATTTTGACTTTTCCCTAAATGGAATTCAACTAATGAACCAATTTGGTTCAGAATTCTATTTATAGTCCTGAGATATTTTTGGCAGAAAATATTTTTATTCATGGAACGAACTCTAATGTCCTAGAGTATTGGAATAACAGTGTTGCACAAAACCCCAGTGCATCCACTCTGCTAATATCTCCTTAAGTGTAAAATCCTGAAAACAGCCAAACTTATACCCGAAATCTGAGTTTTCACTGTAACTGTTCTACATCTATTGGTTTGATATGGTTTGTACAGAATGGAAATTTCGGGTTGTCACATCTCCAAACCTCTTACTATTAATATGATTCCTCCCGAGGTATGTGTCGTTTTCAAAACTGTTAAGTCTTATAGAATTCTGGACCAATCTTCCTTTGGTCCTGTCAGAAGACTTACGGACTATATGTTGGCCTTCATTCCTTCCAGACCCATTCACTTACAAAAACATTTGAAGACTACGACTGTGTTCAACCCAACACAATCTACCCAAGTCTCCATTGAGCCCACTCCCAAAGAGGCCAATCCATCTGTATCCGGACCTAAGAAAACCAAAAGTTCTGCCTAAAGGAAGACTTCCCCTTCGAAGCCCAAGGCCAAAAAGAAATCCAAAGTCAGTTCCTCCTCTCAACAGGAAGGAACTCATGACATTCAGGCTGATTCTTGCCTTCCGAACACCCCTCCCATCCACTCATCCAAGGTACCCCTCGATGATTCAAAAACACATGCACACATACACGGGGAGTCTGCACATAATCCACCCTCACCTTCTCAAAAAATTGATGCCGATGTTAAACAAATTTCCTTGTCCCCTGGAACACACTCACGTGTTAAATTTGATATCCCACTTGTTTCCACATGCACACACTCCGGAACCCCTGTTTCGGACCCTAAGCATTCTGAGGATGGAGTTGTCCCTCCAACCTCCAGTGTCGCAACTGGTCTGATACTCGGGAAGGGTACAGGACGACCAGGAGTTAACGATCCTTTGTGGGAAGATTATGTGAACAGGGCACACTCTCGGCATCTGGAGCTCACCAGATTGCAAGTAGAATCCACTCTTATCGCCTTGAAGAAGAGAGCCATGCAAAGCAACTTGCCCTTTGTCACTCCTACAGATGAATTAGTAGATCTCGAGTTCACATCCGGAGAAACTCCAAAGTCTCCTCCTCATGCTCCAAATCCCTCAGCTTCGGACAATGAAGTTTCTGAAGCGGTACTGCTGCCAACAAATGTTGCACACGTTGTTGATACTAACATGTTTTCCTCAGCTCAACTTCATCTCAAGCCATCCTCATCAAAGCCAACATTTGACTTTGAATCTTCCTCTTCTATTCAGCATGACTCCGAATCTACACAGAAATTTCATGATGATGTCACCAACAAACCTGGTCCTTCTGTCACTCCAATCACTCCAGAATCCCCAAAACACGCTCCTCAACCTTCTAGCTCAGATAACGGATCCTCAGCTGGAAATCATATTGATCCATTTTCACTATTGGATATCCAATCCAGTGTTTCAGACACAATGAAGAAGCTTACCACTCTTGAGACTTTCGTGGTTGAGCTTAATAACAAAATCGATGCAAAGGTGTTCGAACTGGACTCCAAGATTGACGCCATTGTCAAGTCCCTATCTACTCAGTCCGGACCCTCACTGGCTGAAAGAGAAGCTCAATTAGATCAACTAATTTCCATCCAGTTCAAGCACTCCATTGAAGAAGTTGAAGCTAAGTATGATGCTTTACTTGAGCATTATCTTGACACCATTACGACCATGCTCAAGGTCCATGATGATTTGGTGCCTGCTACAAATGATCTCATCAAGCAGACTTACGTGCGCCATGAAAAAAATATTCAAAGATTGGAGAAGGAAATAAAGAAAAAGGATGAAATGAACCTAATCATCCAAAAAGTCCTCATCAAACTGCTTCAATCCTCTTGGAACATTGTTGATATTCCAAATTGGAAGTTTGATGAGATGTTTGCTATCCTTGGACATCTATTTGATCATCTCTCCTCCCAAGCGCCAAGTTCAGAAGCTTACGATGCGCTCACTTGTCAACTTTCTACCAGTCTTCAGAATGTATATGAAAAGTTTGATGATCTGAAGGATTCCTTCTCGCTTGCATTGGTTCCGAAAGCCACCGATGCAAGAGGGAGAAGAAGGTCTAAGTCAACCAAGGAAGCCTTCCACCTGTTTTCAACTCTGAGATGAAGATATTAATTCCAATGATGAAGTCCAAGTTGCTTCCGAAATTCTAGAAACAACTCTAATGATGGTGAAGACAGCAGTGATGAAGAGAAATATGTCACCAAGGGAGTTTTGGTTATTGGAGCTCCTCGAAAGCTTTTTCCTAGGCAAATGACTGAGGAAGAGAAACGAATTTGGTTAGCAGTTTCGTGGCCATCTTCCTTACCGGATGTTCTCCAAAGAGGTATTCAAATGGCAAAGGCAAAATCCTTCCTCACCGCTCAAGCCTTCCGGGCCACACCTTCCATCTTACCTCCTATTCCGGAGCCAAAAATCACTCCAATTGATGAAGTTTCTCCTCTCCTGACCCCACACGACATTCCATAGGAACCTCTTCCATTCTCCCCTGCCAAGGTCACAGTGGATAAGAACATGTTGCATGTTATATCAGTCCTGAATAAAAGAAAAGACAAAGGCAAGAAGCCTTTCACGGATTCCGGACCTCCACCAATGAAAAAACTTGGATGGTCTCAGGAAGAAATAAACAAGGCTTTAGAGGACAGCATTCGGATCCAAGCGCTAAAAGACAACCCTGATTCGATGCGTGGCATTTCTCCTCTCTTCCGTGAAGGAATTCTTAAGGATGTTGACTATGTACCCTTTATGTACTACGACATTCCTTCCGACGATTTTGAACAGCTTGATCTTCCTCTCTCTCCCTTCAGCAAATTCTACATCAAATTTGCTCCTCTCCATCCCAATGACAATCCGAAGGTCACCATCCGGACAGAGCGTGAAAGGCTTAAAACATTCCATGACAAGAATGCACTTCCTCTAAAGGAATTTTGGACGAGGAAGAAAATTACCAAAATATCTGGGTACGAAAGAAAGGTCCTCATCAAGTTTGAACTCAATTGTCCACTCTTCCGATACCATGTTGTCAGGAACACGCCATCCCATCAGACCATCACCGACATTGACTTTCCGACAATGAATCCCAATGACATTCTGCCTTTATCTACTCACTTCCGAGGACTTCAAAATAGATAATATCAGTATGGGTGCTTACCATGCAACCCTGAGCTTCCTCAAAGACTATGTTGCGAAATTCTGTTGAAGTGACTATGAGTTAGCGCATCTTTTCAAAACCGAAGATTTTGTTGCCAAGATAGATTATGTGCTTCCGGAAGCTGATTTACTATCCGAAGGCCCTATTGATGATCCGGTTCTAGGGTTTGTATACAAGACCAAGAAGACAAACAATAAGGAATTTTTCCGACTCCTTAACAAACACCTAGTTCCTACAAAGTCACTCAAGAAGTTCATCAGCCGTGCATACAAGTCTGAAGCTCCGGAGCATGTCAAAGAAAAGTTTGTGAGTCAACTGTCCTGGTACATTGAAGTCCGAGAATGGTTGTTTAGAGCCTACACTTTCATCAAGGAAGAAGCTATCTAAAGCTGACTTAATTGTTAAGTTCACTTAGGGGGAGATTGTTGGAACCTGAAAGTGAACCTTTAGCAATCCGAAACTCATTTGTCATTTCCGAAGTCAAGCTAGTTCCGGAGTGAAGTATGTTCCGAAATTCACTTATGTCCGGACCTGAAGTCTAAATGGTGAAGTGAAGATAGAGTGAAGGCATTCCAGAATGGATGATTATGTCTGGAATGTTTGTTGTTCCGAAATTGTTGTTTTGTCTCTTTGCATTTATTGTAATTGTCTTTTACTTTATTTAACTAGTCATAGGACTTTATCTTTAGTCAACTTGGATATTCAGCGTGTCAGATGTAACTCTTTTATCCGATCCTTTGATTGTATTTGGTTAGTACTATGTTTCATGCACTCCTATATAAAGGAGCATTCAATGTTAAATCAAGGATGGATCACTTTCACTCACTTTTAATTATATTCAAGCCACTTCATCCTTCTGAATATTCTTTCAAACATTCTTCTTGTTCTTTATTTATTAACTTTACTTTGATCTTTATTCTTATTCTTCATTAATGGCTTGAACATTTGTTGAATACCTTAACTCATACTTGACTGGTCTATCCAGGCTTGACTAGAACATTTATTAGCAAGCAGACATTGATCTTAAGCATTCACTCAAGTTTTGAGTTTTCAAACCTTGTCCCTGCGCATCAGATCGTTTTTGTTCTCACATGACCCCTCACTCAAGTCCTGCAGACCAAAAGATAGATGCTCCAACTAATACCTCGGTGACGAGTTACTTCCCTTGGCGCTTTTGTCCGACAATCACTAACGATTGCTATAATTACTGAATCCTAACAATGTTGAATAACCCTTCTGTGGGACCCAATCTGCAGACTTCCCACATAATACCCGTTTTCCAAAGGTGTTCCAAACAAGTTTCCCGCTCTCGAGCTCTAGAGATCATTTTTTCAGGGCTCGCACCCTGACTCACTTACCCGCTCAAACGTCCATAGTTGAACTACAGTAGCTGAAGCAACATCTGCCCTAAACCGGGCTACAAACAACTCCCAAGACATAGTCTACAGTCCCAAAAGTGTAATAGGTCGCATAATCAATCCTTACCACCTGATACAAGAGATCCAAGGCAAACCGGACCTCACAAAATACTTATGCCACATCAACCCACCTGCTCTCACCGGTGCTGAAATAATGTCACCAATCCCTGCAACCAACTGACCCCGAGCTAGAATACAACCTGATCCTGGGGTCACAAGCCTGCTCACTCTTGCGAGCTTGAAAAACTAAAAGGGAAAAATCTTTGCCCAATAAAGCGACAGTCCAATCCATCAATTTGCAATTCCACTTCTAGCTGTAAAACCCCAGCTAGACATAATCATCACTCCTTTCCGGATTCCCCGCGATTCACATTCCATCCTGGAGCAAAAATCCCGAGCCTCAAATCTAGAAACTCATGTGCTAGCCTCTCCCGCTCAAACCTAGGAATGCAACGACAACAGAATATCTCCCTGATCTCAATTAACTCCAGTCCTCTGCTCATCAGAATATGTCCCAACAACAAGTCCCGATACTGGAAAGCTCGACCAACTCCTCCCCCTGCCGTCATTACAACAGTTGTAGCTGCTGCGGCAGCCGTCTCAACAAAGGCTGCATAGCGCTCATAGAAATACTCAACCATGGAGATCTTAATAGACCCTAAAATCTCCGACAACTGTCCCCGAACAATCTTGATCACCTCCTCCCGGATGATCTCACTGACACGATCCACTGACAATATTGGCCTATCCTCGCTGCCAGCTTCCGATCCTTACCCGGATCCAGTCTCAAGACGTCTCGAATAATGCATACAATAATAGGGAACCAACTTCCAACTAAACCCCAGGGGTTGTGACTTCCTTGCTACGCGTATGGGTCCTGTGCTTTCAGTAGTACGAACCCATACTACCTTTCACACATACCTATATTTATCTCGAGTATCACCACAACACCCAACAATATACATAAACATAGTGAGCGCTCAATCCTCACTCCTAGAGGAATGCTAAATATCTCATAACTGACCTACCGGCTTCACACTACTCACTCATCCATGAAACTTCCACCAACCCTGCAACACTAGTGTATGCTAGCCATACATAACGCCAGACCCTAAAGACTTTCGAATATCTGATCCTACCCTAAGCCCCCAATTAAACAAGAACAAAACATAAGGCCAAACCAAACATTCTCAGGCTATAAGATCTTAATTATGTATAGGCGTGATACATACACAAGCAACTACAGTAATGATGTCAATCTCATATAAGGAAAACCCCAGGCTAGCAGGCATCATGTAATCAGGAAATTCTATCATGCAATTCCTGAAGATCCCTAACATAGCAGTAGCATGTTGTTCTAACATATCACAATATCAAATAACCATATGGTATTTTGGAGTCTACGTACTAGCTCCGGCTGATCGTACACTTTGCATCCTCTTTTACTTATTTTGAAAACAATTTAAAACCATTTTGAAAATCTTTCCTTGATTTGAGATTGGCTTCACACAAGTATTCCTCCAATTCACTCAAACCAAGGCTATGACACCAACTTCTAACATCCATATAAATCAAGTCAATTTAAAACTTTTTAAGTATCCAAAATACCATTAATTATTAGAAGGTGTTTTCAAAATAGTTTAAGCATCAGAGTCCCCAGAAATCTCAATCATAAATCGAGGAAGTGTACGGTCACGCCTTTGCCTTCCCGAGGTCATCCGTTGTACCTGAAACAATAATTGATAAACGTAAGCTCGAAGGCTTAGTGAGTTACCCTCAAAATACCCATACACACAACGATACACATACAATTACAAACAACATATTATAGCTCGAATCATCCATCGGGATGGGATACCCTAGGCCCTCAACCATCGGGTTGGAATGCCCACACACAACACATATATGACAGATACTACGGGTCCAATCATCCATCGAGATGGAATACCCCAGGCCCTCAACCATCGGGTTGGAATACCAACATACTATGTGTCCAATCAACCATCGGGTTGGAATACCCTAGGCCCTCAACCATCGGGTTGGAATGCCAACATACTATGGGTCCAATCAACAATCGGGTTGGAATACCCCAGGCCTTCAACCATCGGGTTGGAATGCCAAAATACTATGATTCCAATCATCCTTGGGATGGAATACTCTCGGCCCACAACCATCGGGTTGGAATGCCCCCACATAACCAATCAAACATGTGCACCTATATCAGATAATCATATAACAATCTATAAAGACAACATACTAGGGTCCTATCATCCTCGGGATGGAATATCCTCAACTACTAATCAATTATGTGCACATATAACAAGTAATCTCCTACCAACATACAAATAGTCAGACCAAACTATAGGTCCCTAATTATAACCACATCCGATCTACCAGGATACCGATATAACAGATCATGGCAACATATAACATCCTATCTACCAGGATACTGATCTCACGGATCATAACAACATATAACATCCTATCTACCAGGATATTGATTTAACGGATCATAACATCATATAACATCCTATCTACCAAGATACTGATTTAAAGGATCATAAGATCATATATCATCCTATCTAGTGGGATACTGATTTAACGGATCATAACAATACTCAAGAATATAACATATCAAGATAGCAATCCAAAAGGGCTAGCCTTTGGTGCCATAGACCCTTGAGTATAGTGAGGAAAACTCACCTCGCAAATCCGATCCGAACTCCTGAATCGCTGCATCACCAAAGATCCCGAACTATCCAAATAATAAATACCAAGTCATTACACAACATAACAATCTTGACTAAAGGGTCCACACAATCCATCATGTCCATTCTCTTTGTTGATACAAACCTTCAATTGGTATCAGAGCAGGTTTATGATACACTCAAGTTATCATGTTGACCTCTTTTAATCCTGAATCTTCTGTCGTTGGGAAGATCCCTCCTTTTGATGAATTCAACTTTGCCACACGGAAATCAAAGGTTACGGATGTTCTCGAAATCATGGACTATGACATGCTTGATGTCATTAGCAAGGGTCCCATCGTCTCAATGCATCGATTCTCCAATTATAATGCATCTAGTAGTGGACTAAAGCAGAAGTCTATGTCAGGATACAACAAGGAAGAGAAAAGAGTTCTAAATATTGGTGTAAAGTCGAGGATTTCTATTGGAAACTCTCTTCCATATCATATCTATCATGTGGTTCAAAACTGCTCAACTACGCAAGAGATGATGAACACATTATTAGCTGCTTTTGACATAGAAGGACTTTCTGATGATGAAGTTACAAAAAGTAAGTGTCTTATGGCTCAAATAATCGAGTCTCGTGTTGTAGCACCAAGGGCATCATTAGTACTTTTGACGCTGAACTTTCTCAAGCCGCTAAGGACTCTAAATCTCAGGACTAGGACTCGACATCCAAGTATCAGGTAAAGAATTTTATTAACTACTCCTCTAGTGAAAAGGTTGACACGTTTGATCATTTACGTTTTGATCTTTCTATCTCTAATAAAGAAAAATCTTCTTTCAAAATTGTGTTGAAAAACCTTAAATAAAAACTCGCTTTTTCTGAGAACTCACTGTATCTCTTAAAAAAGGAAAACTCTTGTATCTCTCTGACCAATAATTTTCATCAAACAGAAACAGAAAAAGTTGTCAATCATGCAAGAAACATTAAACTTATTTCAAGGCAAACTGTTAAGGAAACTGCTCATGTCATATTTGATGAATATTCATTCATTCATGACAGGATTGATCATTCGTCTTTCATTCTAAGCGATCTCACTCTTAGTCCAACAGACCCTATTCCTGAGATTTTTCCAAATGTCACTGAGCATATTGTTCCTAATACGGATCAAATTCTTAATTCCCATTCTGACTCAGATGATCGAGTTTTAGTCTCTGAAGAAGTTGAGCCATCCAACTCCTCAAATCAGGAAGATTTTTTTCCGAAAAATATGAATGAAAAAATACTAATCTTATAATTCTTAGAGATCATCATGAATCTCAAATCATTGGAGATGTCAATTTTGGTATTCTCACCCCCAGCAGAGTCAACAGTAACTTTTGCATGTTTATGAGTTTTGTATCGACGACCGAACCAAAGAATGTTGTTGATACTCTCAAAGAAGCTGACTAGATCAAAGCTATGCAAGACGAGCTTAATGAGTTTGAACGTCATCGTGTATGGACTCTAGTTCCTAGGCCTGCAAGAAGGACCATTATGGGTACTCACTAGGTGTTCAGGAACAAGATAGATGAAGATGGAATTGTTATTAGAAACAAAGAAAGACTTGTGGCTCAAGGAATTTGTCAGCTGCAAGGTTTGGACTATGATGAAACCTTCGCCCCTATTGCTAGACTTGAATCAATCCGTCTATTCCTTTCTTTCGCCTCATTCAATAAATTCAAAGTCTATCAAATGAATGTAAAGACTTCCTTCTTACATGGGAATCCTCAAGAAGAATTTTTCTAAAACAACCTCTAAGGTTTGAATAATTTCCCAATCATGTACATTGTCTTGATAAAGTTGTATATGGTTTGAAGCAGGTACCCAGGGCATGTTATGACACATTGGCTAGTTATCTTTTGGAGAATGGATACAAACGAGGAAAAATTGAAAATACTTTGTTCATCAAGAAATCAGGATCTCACATCATCCTTGTTCAAGTGTATGTTGATAATATCATTTTTAGATCCACTAATGAAAAGTTGATTTATAAGTTTGCTGAGGTTATGGCCATGAAATTTGAAATGAGTATGATGGGTGAACTAAATTTCTTTTTAGGTTTGCAGGTAAAACAACTCGATGAAGGCATCTTTTTCTGTCAAGCTAAATACATTACAAACATACTGAAGAAGTTTGGTTTTTCTGATAGCAAACCAACGAAGACTTCAATGTCTTCATCAACATCTATCTCTATTGATCTAACTCCCACTGATGTGAATAAAACCATGTATCGAGGAATAATAGGATCATTTCTCTATCTTACTACCATTTTTTGGGTCAAAAAAATATGGTTTACTTTGCTTTTCTAGGAAAATATATTTTTATGTAATGTTGTATGTGTTTGCGGTTTGTGTGTATGGTCATACACGTGTGTACGGCCGTACACAGGGTGTGCGGCTGTACACATGTGTATGGTTGGAGGTCCATATAAATAGAGGAGTGCATGTGGTAGTGTACGGTTAAGAGAGAAGGCTAGAGAAGAGAGAGAAACTAGAGAAGAAGTGTGTGTGAGAGAGAATCTATTGTAAGGAGCATAATTCATATCATCAATACATCATAGATTCATCTTAATTCTTCTTCTCCTTCTCTTCTATATTGATCTGACATCATCCAATTGATTGGGATTCCGCACCATCAATTGGATCTGATTGATACACAAGCAATTTTGGGGACTTACAATTGGTATTAGAGCTTGGTTGTATCAATCAATGTTTTCAGATCTGGAGATTATTTGATCTTACTTTCAAAAGAGAATAGCGTTTTTGGATAGATCTCGCAAAAATAAGGGGGGTTACTTCTTTGCATTTTTCATAAAAACGAGTTTTTGATCGAGTTTTGGAGCAAAAAGGGTGAAAAACGCTGTTTTTTTCGCGAATCTGTTCAAGGTGTGCGGCCCGGTTGAAGGAGTGCGGCTGGTTGAAGGTGTGCGGCCTCGGTGTGTGCGGCTCAAAGTGCGACTCGGTGTGTGGCTCGGAGTGTGCGGCTAGGTCTTCGGTTCTCGGTCTCGCCTCGGAATCCATGGCTCAGCTTCGCTCTCGGATCAACAGCGCCCACCTCGCAAGCAGCAACCTCGCACAGCAGCCCTTTCATCAAAAAAGGGAAACGGGTTTGAAGGTGCCGGGGATCGAACCCGGAACCTCTAGATTCAAGTCTGCGGGCCATTCCATCTCATCCAACCATTCTTTTGTTACAATTCTTCGGTTTTTTAGAACATAAGCTAGTCTTCTCGGTTCCAACTTTCGAATTTTGACATTTTAAACCCCAAAAAGTCAAATTTTATTTTTTAAAATCCTTTTTGAACCCAAAATTTTTTATTTTAATTTTTGACTTTTATTTTTGACTTTTGACTTTGACTTTCAAGTTTGACCTTTGACTTTAAACTTTGACTTTCAAGTTTGACATTTGACTTTAAACTTTGACTTTTTCGTTTGACTTTTAAATTTTCAAATTTAGTTTTTCAGTTTGACTTTTGAGTTTGACTTTTTAAATTTGACTTTTAAGGTTGACTTTCCCGGTTTTTAAGTCAAATGGCAAATAAAAAAATTAAAAATAAAAAAAAATAATAAATAAATAAATAAATAAATAAATGAGTTCCACATCAATTCCGGTAAATGAAGTTTCATGTACTCCATCTTGTAAAGCTACGATTAAATTTCTTCGCGAACAAATTGATTTGCTAAAAAAGGAAAACGAGGACCTTAAATATGAAGGCTATACTCTAAGGAAAGGTCAGAAACCGTTAAAAGCTCAATTAGAAACCAAAATCAAGGATTTCCGAAAACTCCAAGAAGATTACAGCAACAAGTGTGAAAATTATGATCACATTAAGAAAAAACTTGCTGCTGTAAATGAAGAACTTGATGCTTTGAAAATAAAGTGTGGAAAAACAGATGTTAGTTTCAAAATTTACACTGCGTCAAGTAAGACAGTCGAGTCCTTATATGAAACCCAATTAAAATTCAAAGAAAATCAAAACAAGGGTCTAGGGTACGATATTGTTCCTCCACCTTTCAATCATAACTACACATCCATCCCTATGACACAGGACGAAATTGATAGGGAGGCACATCTTCGATATGGCAAACTAGCTGCATTTGTGTCAGGAGGTATTCAAGTTGAAGATACTAATGCTTCTACTTTATGTGCAGGTAAAGTAGCAGAGGATGAGAACAAGGAGAACACCATTAAACAAACCAACATCTCCTTGAACTCTGAATATGTTGCTTCGAACTCAACTGCTTCTGATCAACCTGCCGTTGAGAAATACAGGTCACCAATTCCAACGCAACAGAGTTCTTGTTGCAAGTGTGCATGTGGGAACAACAAGAGACAAGCCATGGACACGCCACCAGGTGCAGGAAGAAACACCTCCCAGTGAAGAAAAAGACATGCTTTCACTGTGGAACACCTGGACACATTGCCAGAAATTGTCCTAATCGAGCATATATTCCCTACTATGCACAAGGCTGGCAGAACGTGCAAAGAGGGAGGTTTTCTAAAAGAAACTCCTCTAGGTCACGTTCAGACAATGGTGACTGGAATGCGCAAAATGCGAAGAATCAAACCCACAAGGCCAAGAATCTGAATCCCAATAACAAGAAGGGAATGTCGGCAAAGAAGCCAAATCGAAGAGATGCTCCCTTGAAGTCAAAATCAAAGTCATCTCAACGGCCGACTTCAAGTTCCAAAGCAAGTACTAAGCCACCCATCAGATCGAAAAAGAAATGGGTTAAACCCAACTACAAATGGGTTCCAAAGGCTCACTCTCCCAAATCTTCTAACGATTCTAATATTTCTACATCTTCTGTTTGTGATAAATAGGATATGTCATGGGAGAGAGTACCATGCAAGGATGACAAAGGTCGACCCAGTTTCAAAATGGACTGGGTTCCAAAGACCAACTGATCCCGCTATGTGTCGGAGCAGCTATGGAGGCATATAATCAAACTTCGGTTTGTTGATAGTGGCTGTTCCTGGCACTTGATAGGGGACATCTCTCAACTGTACAACATTCAGACATTTGTTTGAGAGTATGTGTCCTTTGCGGGAAGGGAAGAAAGGAAGGGATCACATGGGGTTTGTGCTTAATGACATGAAGAATTTTCGGATCTGTTCTGAGATTACGCGTGCTGTTCTCAGACCTTCTGGATGCAAATTCAATCGGTGACTTACGGTTTGAGTTTTCTTCTCTATACTCCTAAGTTTTTCTTAAGCTGATTCGCTTTAAAGACACTTTTTTGTTTTCGGATAGTTTAAATTTGCGCATTTACTTTCGTTTCTCTCCTATGCACAAATTTAGAGGGAGAAATAAAAACAAAACAAAAATTAGAAAATTTAAAAAAAAATCAAAAATCAAAAAATAATACTCCCTCCGTCCCAATATTATAGTTCATCTTTCCTTTTTGGTTTGTCCCAAAATAATAGTCCACTTCTAAAAATAAATAATATTTTTACCAAAATACCCCCTCATTATTAATTAACCAACTAAGCATTTAATGGAACATTAAATGCAAAGTAAGGACAAGTCATTTTATTGTATAAAGTTAGTGGTAATTAATGCTTCCTTAATCTGTGTGTTTTTTGTCTGTGAACAATAATATTGGGACGGAGGGAGTAATATGTTGGTTATGGAATGTGCTTGAGGGAGATGTTTTGGGAAATGAGTGATAACGGGCAATCTGAGTCTGTGTAACGTACCCAAACTTGAAGGGTCTATGCTCTGGTTTGATGCGTCGGTAGGCACGAAAGATTCTAAATGGACATGACTAGGCAGAGTTGAACTTAAGAAATCAAATGACTTGACAAATCTTGACCTAGTTAGATCCGTTTAGCCTGAAAATACGATGCTTGGATAGGTTGAGCAGGGAGATATATATGGGAATCTACTCGTCACATTAAATGAACCCGTATCTGGAACCGTGGTTTAACTTTTCCTCCATGTGCGGATTCTGTCCTTAATTCCGGTATTGATGGGGAAACTGGTAAATTCCGATAAATTAGGTCTGTAGAAAATCATTTTCTTTCTTTCTGTGTGTTAGTCATATGTTATCTCCTCTACGTGATTGGAAGAGATCCGACCTGGACTGTAACATATGCAACTCTATTTCTCTGCATATTATACATATACACATACATATGAAATTCCTCTTATCTGTTAGCCATATGCTGTCTCCTTTGCGTGACTAACAATCCGACCTGGTATACAACATATGCACTATAAGTGATAATACGCTGAATCTATCTTCTCCCCTAATGATGGTCTGCTCATCCTATGTAAGGAGTACTCTGGAAGTCCTTGATGACCGGGGCATATCTGGAAGCGGGAAACATGTTCCAGTACAATTAAAATTGAACACTCAAAGATTGTCTATAGATCTCGCTGCTCAATTTAGGTGGACAAAAATATCTCTGGTCGTCGTCAGCTAATAGTCCTTAAGATATAGTATCTAGAAACTTAGGATCAGATATAATATCTAGGAACTTAGGATCACATTGTCTTGTCACTTATAGTATGTCCTAATTTTGTCACAATTTTTCGTGTTTAAGTGGACAACAATACCGGCGAACGACCAGACAAAGACGTGAAGATGGAAGGTACCGACAAGCGGATAAAGGTTGTCTAAAAACTTTGATCCCAAATCATTCTTAAAGTTAGATATCATTTTATTTTTGTTAAATTTGTTCATAGAGGAAGGGGGGGGGGGGGGAATTAAGAATAATTCAAAAATCAAACAAAAATTAAAAAAATTAAAAATCCAAAAATATTTTTTTTGTGTGCTAATTTTTCTTTTAGTTTTGTTTTGTCTTGAAAAGTGATTTCAGGTGTAGATGAGACTCGTGGAGACTGTATTGAAGATCTTCTGAGCCAAGGCTTCATCCGTGAGCATCGAAGAATTCTCATTCAAAGGAACAAGAAATGAAGATTATTCTTTCAACATTTAATTTGTCAACCCCAGAAGCATGGTGAAGTTGTACTGGAAGATTATGCGATAGATTGCATTGAAGCCTCCTCAATCAATTTGCCGCTATCTATGAACCTGCTGAAGTGAACCAGAAGTTTGTTCTCTCTGAAGATTCTCAAGCTGAAAGCGCTATCTTTCAAGAATCAGTACATCAAGCCTCCTCACCCAATGTGCGTTCAATGTCAAACTCTGGAGAAATCCCAACTGCTCAAGATGAAGTCATTTATTGAAGATTCATATGTTCATCTTGATGCTGTGAAGAAATTTGAAGATTAATGCTGAATCCAAGCTCCCAATGAAGATTAACAAGAAAAAGCTAGATACTTTTTAGGGGGAGTTTGTTGGGCCAATTAGAAAAGAAAGATATAAACCAAGGGGGAAATTGTTGGGTCAAAAAAATATGGTTTATACTTTGCTTTTCAAGGAAAATATATTTTTATGTAATGTTGTATGTGTTTGCGGTTTGTGTGTACGGTTGTACACGTGTGTACGGCCGTACACAGGGTGTGCGGCTGTACACATGTGTATGGTTGGAGGTCCATATAAATAGAGGAGTGCATGTGGGAGTGTACGGTTAAGAGAGAAGGCTAGAGAAGAGAGAGAAACTAGAGAAGAAGTGTGTGTGTGAGAGAATCTATTGTGAGGAGCATAATTCATATCATCAATACATCATAGATTCATCTTAATTCTTCTTCTCCTTCTCTTCTATATTGATCTGTCATCATCCAATTAATTGGGATTCCGCACCATCAATTGGATCTGATTGATACACAAGCAATTTTGGGGACATACACCATTCGCCATGACATTACGTTCGCCATCATATTGTGTGCTCGATATCAAGCCTATCCTAAGGAATCTCGTCATCTCGCTGTAAAAAGAATCTTTCGTTACTTAAAACATATACCCAAGCATGTGTTATGGAATTGTAACATCCTGGAATTCAGGTTCAACCATTTAACCTTTCATCTATTCCAAGTTGTCATATTAGGTCCCTTTGGGTTAAGAACTAAGCTTGTGAGTACGCTGGGCGTACAAGGAGTATGTTGTGCGTACTCGCGCGCTTATTTTGTACGCGGTTTCATTCGGGTACGCTGGGCATACCTAAGGTTACGCCGGGCGTAACCGGCCCAAATTCAAAACCCTAATATGACTTGAGGGCTATAAAAGGAATGTGATGGTCTTGTACCTCAGCCACCATCTTTCAGAAAGAAACCCTAAGAGAGCATTTCCTTCGTTTTTAGCTTGGGTGTGAGTGTTCTAAGCTTCAAAGTGCCATTTCAAGGTGGTGAAAGAGAAGAGGAGACCATTATGGAGGCTAGAAGTTGGTGGACAAGATTAGATCTGAGGACTACAAAGGTTGGAGATTCTTCCTGAGGTAAAAAGTTCAGATCTTGCCTTGTAGTTTATGTGGTGTGCTTCTTGGACCAATTTCTAGGGTTTTTGGTCCCAAGATGAAGACTTTATGAGCAAGTAGTCTCCATTGGCCTAGATCTATCATATTCCAGAACTATATGAGTTGTTTGTTCATAAAAATGCAATCTTGGACGTGAATGTTGAGCCATGCATGAGATCTAGACTTTTGGAGGAGAAAGGAAAGGTGTTAGAAGGTGTGGGGAATCTTTATAGCCATACAAAGGCTTAAAGGTTTCGACTTTATGGATTAAGAGGTATTAGAATGGCCAAATCTGAAATATGGGGTTATGTCTTAACCGTTTAAGACATTAAAATAAGGAAGTAAGAAACTGGGATGTACGCTGGGCGTAATCCCAGTACGCGTCGCGTAGTGGGTCGCGTCCCCCGTTTCTGGAGTGCAAGGGTACGCCCCACATACTGCTTGCTGTTGACTTTTGTTGACTTTTAGGGTTTTGGTCAACATGTGGACTTTTGAGTCAGAGGAGGGTAAAATGGTCTTTTACCCTTCCGTGGGATAGTGGAAAGGGGTGTAGCATAGCCTTGAAAGCTGTTAATGATTGGAATGATTATTTGTTGTGATTAGGCGAGGCTAGGTCGTCGTTTCGAGATTCATAGATATCGAGCACGTGAGATTCTAGACATCATACGAGGTGAGTCTTCTCACTATACTGTACGTGGAAGGGTACCTATGTGTGACCGGAAGGTCTGGTACGCTATGAGATATATGCGTTGCATGCTATGAGTTTTCTGTTTTGTATGCGCTATGTATGTGATATGTATGCTATGTTTGATATGGGCCGGAAGGCATTATGATATGGGCCGGAAGGCATTATGATGTGGACCGGAAGGTCAGGGAGTTATGGACCGGAAGCTCAACACAGGTAGGACCGGAAGGTTTACCGGGTTGGGAGAAAGTCCCCTGAGACACATGGACCGGAAGGTCGTGTGGAGTATGGCCTGGAAAGGCGTATGTTTGTAAGTGGTATTTTGGGGAACTCACTAAGCTTCTTGCTTACAGTGTTTATGTGTAATGTGTTTCAGGTACTAGTGAGGACCGTGGGAAGGCGCCGACATGACTCGTACACACACACGCAGGCGGATTTGGATATGATTGATCTTGGGGTCGATATGTTTTGTATTATGACTATGTTACATTGGATTTGATGGTTATCTTAAACGAAATTATGTTTTAAAGAAATGAAAAATTGTTTCGAAAATTTACGTTGTTACAAGTTGGTATCAGAGCCATGGTTTGAGGGATTCGGATGCACCTTCGGGCGTAACTGAACTCAAACTGAGGATTTGAGGAAAATTCCAAACGATAAAAACTAATTTTTCTAAAAAGCAAGAGAGTTTGAGACAGCTAGAACGGAGCAGTGTGTACGGTCATCCAGCGCCCGAACGGTGAACCCCCCAAAATGCCCTTACGTATGTGTTATGAGATATGATATGTTATATTATGGATGCTAGAGTTGGCTAGGTATTCATATTAGGACTAAAGTGGCCTGATTTTGTGATGCCTTAGCCTAGGAAGGATTGTGTTGCTATGTGATGCTTGTGAGCGAGTAGGTAGCAGTGAGGGGTTGATGAGAGGTCTACCGAAGGGTAGCCTATGCCAGTGAGATATAGAGTACTTGTGAGCTGGGATCCTAGGATGAGGACTTAGGGTGAATATTGATGCAGTGTAGGCGGTAGTATAAGGGCCCGTACTACCGAAGACACCGGAGCAGTGCACACTCTAAGTAAGAATCCTTTGGGCACTAGGGAACAAGTAGGGTCGAGATATCGAGTGTGAGCATGCTCAAATGAGTCTTTGATATTATTATGTTATATTTCAGAGACATCATGGTTGGGACGCGCCACATACCTGAGGCGAGCGGTGTGAGTGACAAGGAGCTTCGTCAGATGATCCACGATAAGGTGGCTACGACGATCAGGGCCGAGATTCCGGAGATGTTTGGGTCTATCAAGACCACACTGATAGAGACTTTTATTGACCGGTACGCCGTGGTGACTAAGGCTGCAGCCGCTGCAGCTGTGGCTGCTACCAGGCCTTAGGGAGGTGACTCGTTGTTGTTCCGGGAGTTCAGCAACACGAAGCCACCCGAGTTTGATGGGACGCAGGATCCGATCGTTGTGATGAGATGGATTGCTGAAATTGAGGGATGCTTCTATACGTGTTCATGTCCGGAGCATCTGAGGGTACGGTTCGCTTTGAACCAGCTTCACTTGGGAGCGAAGGATTGGTGGAAGTTCGTGACAGCGAGCTTCACTCTTGCAGAGATTTCAGCGGTGACCTGGGAGAGGTTCACCACCATGTTCAGAGACGAGTATGTTCCCCCGGTGGAGAGGGAACGGTTGGTTCAGAAGTTCTTGACCCTCAAGCAGCGTAATGATCCAGTTACTGTGGTCACCCGGAAGTTTCATGAGAGGGCGATGTTCTACCCTGAGCAGGTGTCTACTGAGCAGGCACGGATGAGCCGGTATTTGGGTATTCTGAGGAGGGACATTCGGGAGTTCGTGTCAAACTCGACGTACCGGACATTTTCTAAGCTCCAAGAAAATACCCGGAAGAGGGAGATTGAGTTGGAGACTCAGGCCAGGGAGGAGGCCGAGTCTCAGAGGATGGATCGGCGGCCGACTCAGTCTCAGCCGGCATCCAAACGGACCAAGTCCACTGATTCGAGGAATGGAGGCCAGAAGGGCCGCACTTGTGGGAAGTGCGACAAGGGTCATGAGGGGGCATGTCGATCGGGTGCTTGCTACAAATGTGGCAAGGAGGGGCATATCGCCAGGGATTGCCCCAAGGGATTTATGGTTTGCTTCCATTGCAACCAGACCGGCCATCGGAAGGCCGAGTGCCCTCAACTATATCAGGGATCTACGCCTGCTGCTAGGGTTACCAAGGTTCGACCGGTAAAGGTCGAGGCTCCAAAGGCTCGTGGGAGAGCTTTCCAGTTGACTGCGGAGGAGGTTCGCGCTGCGCCCGATGTTGTGGCTGGTATGTATTCTAAATTTTATCTTTTGTTTGAGATGGTGTGCTTATATGATGATATGTGTAGGTACTTTTCTTGTGAATTATGTACCTGCTTTGGTGTTATTTGACTCGGGTGCGAGTCGGTCATTTGTTTACTTGGCATTTAGTCAGCACATCAGTATCCGTCGAGAGGCGTTGAGTTGACCTCTGCGAGTTTCCATAGCTGATGAGCGAGCAGTGTAAGCTTCGAATGTGATTCGAGGATGTATCCTTGAGATCTTCGGTGTGGAGTTCCCGATAGATCTGGTCCCGATTGCGATGGGGGATGTGTGTGTTATAGTGGGCATGGATTGGTTAAGCCGATTTGGAGCTGTTATAGACTGCGAGCGTCAGTTGGTGACGATACGAGACCCCAGTGGGGGAGTGCTTACGGTGTATGGAGAGGGAATTCGATGTGGTTCGACATTTTGTTCGGCTGCCAGGGCGAGGCAGAGTTTGTAACAGGGCTGCAGTGGATTCGTAGCCTATGTTATGGATAGACGAGTGGACGATGGGAGGCCAAGTTCGATTGATGAGGTTCCGATAGTGTGCGATTTTCCGAGTGTTTTTACCGAGGAACTACCGAGCGTGCCTCCCGAGAGGCAAGTGGAGTTCCGTATCGATTTGGTTCCGGGAGCAACACCTATCGCCAAGGCGCCTTATCACCTCGCGCCGCCAGAGATGCAGGATTTATCCTCGCATCTTCAGGAGCTGTTGGGGAAGGGGTTTATTCGACCGAGTAGCTCACCTTGGGGAGCGCTGATCCTTTTTGTCAAGAAGAAGGATGGTTCACACCGGATGTGTATTGATTACCGGGAGTTGAACAAGTTGATGGTCAAGAACCGGTATCCGTTGCCGAGGATCGATGATCTGTTCGATCAGTTGCAGGGGCATCTTGGTTCTCCAAGATAGACTTGAGGTCGGGTTATCATCAGATGAGGGTTCGGGATGAAGATATCTAGAAGACAGCATTCAGAACTCGTTATGGGCATTACGAGTTTGTGGTGATGCCTTTTGGGCTCACTAATGCACCAGTTGCGTTCATGGATCTCATGAACAGGGTGTGCAAGCCGATGCTGGATCAGTCGGTGATCGTATTTATTGATGATATTTTGGTATATTCGAGGTCTAGAGAACAACATGAGGAGCATTTGAGGGAGATCCTTGGAGTTCTGAGATCGGAGAGGCTGTATGCCAAATTCTCCAAGTGTGAGTTCTGGTTACGAGAGGTTCAGTTCTTGGGACATCTCGTCAACCGGAATGGGATATTGGTCGATTCGGCCAAGATTGAGGCGGTCATGAGGTGGGAGGTGCCGAGATCACCCACCGAGATCAGGAGTTTTCTGGGATTGGCCGACTATTATCGGAGATTTATTAAGGATTTCTCCAAGATCACCATGCCACTTACCAAGATGACCCGAAAGGGTGTCGCTTTTTCCTGGGGTCCGGAGCAGCAGACCTCATTTGAGACACTACGCTAGAAGTTATGCGAAGCCCCGGTGCTCGCACTCCCGGAAGGGGTGGAGAATTTTATGGTGTACTGTGATGCATCGATATCTGGGTTGGGGGCAGTGCTTATGCAGAGGGGGAACATGATAGCATATGCATCGAGGCAGCTGAAGCCTCATGAGTCGAGATATCCCACCCATGATCTGGAGCTGGGGGCTGTGGTGTTCGCCCTCAAGATCTGGCGTCACTATCTGTATGGGGTTCAATGTGCCATATACACAGACCACAAGAGTCTGAAGTACTTGATGGATCAGCCCAACCTGAATATGTGCCAGAGGAGATGGTTGGATGTGGTAAAGGATTATGATTGTGAGATCCTGTACCACCCGGGCAAGGCTAACGTTGTAGCCGATGCTTTGAGCCGTAGGGAAGAGAGTGCCCCGATTCGAGATGTTTGTATGAGGTTGACAGTGATGACTCTGGTGTTGGACACCATTCGAGGGGCCCAGGTGGAGGCTGTGAGACCGGAAAACCGCAAAAGGGAGTGGATGATCGGGCAGGTATCGGAGTTCGTGACCGATAGTCGAGGACTTATGACTTTCCAGGGCCGGATTTGGGTACCATTTGTTGGCAGAGCGTGTACCATCTTGATGGAGGAGGCCCATAGGTTGAGGTTCTCAATCCATCCCGGGGCCACTAAGATGTTTTTGGACCTAAAAAGGGATTATTGGTGGCCCTGTATGAAGAGGGATGTCGCATGGTTCGTGGAGAGGTATTTGACCTGTCGTAGGGTTAAGGCCAAGCACCAGCGTCCACATGGTAAGTTGCAGCCATTGGAGGTTCCCAAGTGGAAGTGGGAGCAGATTACCATGGATTTTATCACCAAATTTCCAAGGACTGCTAGAGGTGTCGATTCAATTTGGGTGATTGTGGATAGGTTGACGAAGAGCGCCCACTTTCTTGCTATCAGTGAGAGCTCTTCTGCGGAGAGGATGGCAGAGTTGTATGTGAGGGAGGTGGTATCGCGACATGGAGTTCTGATCTCGATTGTTTCAGATCGAGATGTGCGATTTACTTCCAGATTTTGGAAGAAGTTTCACGAGGAGTTGGGTACGAGGCTGCATTTCAGTACCGCATACCACCCACAGACGGACGGGCAGAGTGAGTGGATGATTCAGACGCTCGAGGATATGCTTCGGGCATGTGTATTGGATTTCGGAGGGAGTTGGGACACGTATTTGCCCTGGGCTGAGTTTTCCTATAACAACAGCCATTACTCGAGCATTGGTATGCCACCCTTTGAGCTGTTGTATGGGCGGAGGTGTCGGACCCCCATTTGCTGGGGAGAAGTAGGGCAAGGCGTGATGGGTAGTACAGAGATTGTGCTTCAGATGACAGAACAGATACAACAGGTCCGGCAGAGGTTGTTGACCGCTCAGAGTCGCCAGAAGAGTTATGCGGATAGGCGACGATCTGAGCTCGAGTTCCAGGTCGGTGATTTCGTGCTCCTTAAGGTATCTCCTTGGAAAGGAATGATCCGATTCAGGAAGAGGGGCAAGCTGGGGCCCCGGTATATTGGGCCGTTTAGAGTGATTGCGAGAGTAGGCAGAGTAGCATATCGTCTGGAGCTACCCTGCGAAATTGAGCCAGATTCATGATACCTTCCACGTGTCTCAGTTCAGGAAGTGTATACCCGATGAGTCGGCGGTAGTGCCGCTGGAGGATATTCAGGTGGATACAGGCCTGAATTATGCCGAGAGACCAATCGCGATTCGGGATCGGAAGATCAAGGTTCTGAGGAACAAGTAGGTGCCATTGGTGCAGGTTCAGTGGCAGCATCGGAAGGGGTCCGAGCTGACGTGGAAGTCAGATTCAGTGATGCAGGAGCAACATCCGGAGTTGTTTTCGGAATAAGACTTCGAGGGCGAAGTCTGGTTCTAGTGGGGGAGAATTGTAACATCCCGGAATTCAGATTCAACCATTTAACCCTTCATCTTTTTCAAGTTGTCATATTAGGTCCCTTTGGGTTAAGAACTAAGCTTGTGAGTAAACTGGGCGTACAAGGAGTACGCTGCGCGTACTCACGCGCTTATTTTGTATGCGGTTTCATCCGGGTATGCTGGGCGTCCCTAAGGTTACATTGGGCGTAACCGGCCCAGATTTAAAACCCTAATATGAATTGAGGGCTATAAAAGGAATGTGATGGTCTTGTCCCTCAGCCACCATCTTTCAGAAAGAAACCCTAAGAGAGCATTTCCTTCATTTTTAGCTTGGGTGTGAGTGTTCTAAGCTTTAAAGTGCCATTTCAAGGTGGTGAAAGAGAAGAGGAGACCATTGTGGAGGCTAGAAGTTGGTGGACAAGTGTAGATCTGAGGACTACAAAGGTTGGAGCTTCTTCCTGAGGTAAAAAGTTCAGATCTTGCCTTGTAGTTTATGTGGTGTGCTTCTTGGACCAATTTCTAGGGTTTTTGGTCCCAAGATGGAGACTTTATGAGCAAGTAGTCTTCATTGGCCTAGATCTATCATATTCCAGAACTATATGAGTTGTTTGTTCATAAAAATGCAATCTTGGACGTGAATGTTGAGCCATGCATGAGATCTAGACTTTTGGATGAGAAAGGAAAGGTGTTAGAAGGTTTGGGGAATCTTTATAGCCATGCAAAGGCTTAAAGGTTTCGACTTTATGGATTAAGAGGATTAGAATGGCTAGATCTGAAATATGGGGTTATGTCTTAACCGTTTAAGACATTAAAATGAGGAAGTGAGAAACTGGGATGTACGCTGGGCGTAATCCCAGTACGCACCGCGTAGTGGGTCGCGTCCCCCTTTTCTGGAGTGCAAGGGTACGCCCCGCGTACTGCTTGCTGTTGACTTTTAGGGTTTTGGTCAACATGTGGACTTTTGAGTCAGAGGAGGGTAAAATGGTCTTTTACCCTTATGTGGATTAGTGGAAAGGGGTGTAGCATAGCCTTGAAAGCCGTTAATGATTGGAATGATTATTTGTTGTGATTAGGCGAGGCTAGGTCGTCGTTTCGAGATTCATAGATATCAAGCACGTAAGATTCTAGACATCATACGAGGTGAGTCTTCTCACTATACTGTACGTTGAAGGTTACCTATGTGTGACCGGAAGGTCTGGTATGCTATGAGATATATGCGTTGCATGCTATGAGTTGTCTGTTTTGTATGCACTATGTATGTGATATGTATGCTATGTTTAATATGGGCCGGAAGGCATTATGATATGGGACGGAAGGCATTTTGATGTGGACCGGAAGGTCAGGGAGTTATGGACCGGAAGGTCAACACAGGTAGGACCGGAAGGTTTACCGGGTTGGGACGGAAGTCTCCTGAGAGACATGGACCGGAAGGTCGTGTGGAGTATGGCCTGGAAAGGTGTATGTTTGTAAGTGGTATTTTAGGGAACTCACTAAGCTTCTTGCTTACAGTGTTTATGTGTAATGTGTTTCAGGTACTAGTGAGGACCGTGGGAAGGCGCCGGCATGACTCGTACACACACACACGTAGGCAGATTTGGATATGATTGATCTTGGGGTCGATATGTTTTGTATTATGACTATGTTACATTGGATTTGATGGTTGTCTTAAACGAAATTATGTTTTAAAGAAATGAAAAAAAATTTCGAAAATTTACATTGTTACAGGACTCTTCTTGATTCTAAGTTCAGGATGGTAGGATACACTTAATCGGATCATGGTAGGTGTGGCATTGATCGAAAAGTACTTCAGGGGGAGCTCAAACGTTGGGAAATAGACTAGTGAGTTGGTCCAGTAAGAAGCAAACATCAGTGACTTGTTCTACATCTGAAGCTGGATATGTAGCCACTGGAAGATGTTGTGCTTAAATTCTTTGGATTCAAAAAATAGCTCTTAGACTATGGTTTCAACTTCTCAAAGAATCTCATTTGTTTTGACAACACCAGTGCCATCCAGATGATACAAAATCTGGCATTCATAGACCAAACATATCGACATTCATCATCACTTCATCAGGGACATATTTCAAAAGGGCAAAGTGGAACTATTCTACAATATATCCATTGATCAATGAATTAATTTTTTTGGCTTACTTTGAAAAAAGTTTCTTTTATTTTCTTTCTTAAACAAAAAAACAAGTACTTGATTTATCTTGCTTTCAACAAAAAAGCTTACACAGATTGCTTAAATTTTGTATCTAGTGTTTACAAGTGATTTCTTTTCTCTATTTTCTCTCTTTCAAGTCTATCAATATTTTATCTACATTTGATATGCATATCTTCATTCTAGAGTTATAAAGAGTCAAGGCTATGCAGAATGTTCTAAATGCTCTAGTTGCTAAATAGAATGTTGTCATCATGTCTTCTTCTTGTTGACAATACCTTCTCTCTCCTCCACTCACTGTTATAGATGCAAAAATCCATCATTATATCCACTCACACTTATGGATGCAAAAAGCCATCATCAATATAATGAGTCTTAGTGTCATATACTGACTAATAATATTATAAAACCTCAAGTGCCCTTGTGTTGATCTTGTCAACTCAATGGTTACACATATTAGAGCCCATTAACTCGTTGGTTACAAAGAATGGTTCTTATTCTTTTATGTTGATGTATTTGATCTTGCTTGTGTATTCTTTTATAGACGGTGTTGAATGTGAGATTTCTCGAAGAAATGAAAATGGTTCATGAGCTTTTAAATCAAATTTTTTTTTTCTAGCATTGGTTTTATGATTCTCCTTAAAAAGGCTATGCGTCGGTCCTCTAAAAAAATTTGTATATTCCTTTTAAACTATTCATCTATTGACCATCTCTTACGTTATTATCTTCAAACAATTTTTTTCTTGTACCATATTAAATGAATAGATGGTGAATTTTAA
Organism: Lactuca serriola; assembly: GCF_051521515.1. Lineage (NCBI taxonomy): Eukaryota > Viridiplantae > Streptophyta > Magnoliopsida > Asterales > Asteraceae > Lactuca > Lactuca serriola. Next base: position 4,698,663 of record NC_136410.1, read on the forward strand.
ATTCTAGACTAAAACCTAACTTCATGATACAGAAGATGAACCACTTCTTGTTGATAAGTTTACTCTGTCTATGATTCATGCTGATCCCACCTCAACGTGATTGAAACATTGTAACACCCCCATTTAAATAGAATAATTGAATAATAAACCTGTAATCTCGAGAAGTAATTTTTATTATTATTTTAGCCCAAAAATTAAATAATAGATAGCGGGGTGTTGGTTTCGGGGAGCCAAATGACAAGAATTGAAGTTCTAGGGGTTAAAGAGTAAATTATGGATTGGATTCTTGAAGCCAGGGTAGAAATGGTAATTTATGGATCTTAACTGAGAATAATTTGTAGAGGAGGGGTTGTTTTGTAACTGTGGGACTTATATTGAAAAGAATTATGGGAGCAAGGATCTAAAAGGTAAATTGAGGATTTGTTTCGAAAGGAAAGGGAGGAGGAGGGACTATTTCCGTCAATATGGATCATAGTTTGTATGGAGCGGGTATATAACTATTCCAATGCCCATAAACCCTAACCCTAGCAACGTGCAACCGCCATCTCTTTCACCCTCAGTCTGCAACCTCCCTCCAGCCACCGCTACCCCCATATCTCCTCGATTTCCGACGTCGCTACTCCTCTTTCCATTGAGTCGCAACCATCGTCGCTGGAGTCTTCGAGCACCACCACCACAACCATGCCAGCTGTGACATCGTGAATGGCCAGAGGACGCTGAAGCGCCGCTGTCAACCATGTAACCAACCACCCCTGCTAATCTACGATCGGACATGTGTTAACGCCGTCAGGGAGGAGCTTCCAGGACCATGAAGACCGTAGGTAGCTGTCGTCATCGATTTTCCGACGCATCTGCTCCTTCGACGCCATTGGTTGACGCACACGGCAGTCGCCGATATTTCCTGACGACCCCATTGCCATTTCGTCCAGAAACTGCTGCTGCCGCCGGGATTATTGTTGACGAAGCTAGGGAACTGAAGACCGACGACGTGACTGGATCGCTGTCACCTTCTTCCTTCTTTTCTCACCATTAACCGCCGTTGGTGCCGCTAGCGTTGGTGCCTGCTTTCCCGTGCCGTTGCCGCTAGGTGGGTGGCTGGAATCCTTTGTATAAATTAATGTGTCATGGGTGTTGTTTGATGGTCGGAAAATGGAGGAGAAACCCACCAGCCATGGTGGCTGCCACCCTCTACCACCACCTGCCGCCACGGTGCGGTTGTGTGTGTGTAATTAGTGTGTGTGTTAGTTTTATGTGAGTGTGTGTGTGTTGAGTATTGTTGTAATTTGTAATAGCATGGGAATAATGAAAGAAAAGTCTAAACCACCACCGTAGGGTGGTGGTTGCCGCCTCCTGCCTCCACCGGCCACCGTGTTGCGTGGCGGTGTGCTTTGATTGCGTTTGGACCTTGTTTGGGATGATTGGACAAGAATGGGCTCAATGAAACCCTAGTGGGCCCAATGGAACCCTAATGGGCCCAATAAGGCCCAATGTGACCTAAAAGCCCAACCAATGGATTAATGGGCTAGTATTGGGTTGGAAAACCCTAAAGGAATAAAACACTAATTGTGGGAATTGATTGGAACACACACGAGAATTATTTAATAAACTTAAAATATTAATTAATGATCAGTTACAAATTAACCTAAAGTAATATTAAACTTAATGGATTAAGTCCTTAGTGGATTAAGTCCTTAATGGGTTAAGCAGAAACAATTAACCCTAATCGTCATTTCATGTGAAAACCCTAATCTCACAAGGGCCTTGAGTTGGGCCTTCCTATTGGGCTTTGGCAATTGGACTATTGGTGGGCCATCCAAGAACAAGTTAATGGACCAAAGTAATTAGATGGGCTTTAAGATAAGGCTCATGTGAGGGCTTGGGCCCAATTTGGAAAATTAGGCCATAGATGGGCCATAATTGGGCCTTTATGATTATGTGATAATGGGCCATGGGAATCGGATTGGAATAATCGGATGGGCCTTAAAGAAAGACCATGTAGAGGTTTTGGCCCAATTTGGAAAATTGGGCCATATGTTGGGCTTTGGCCCATTATCTGACTTTTAGGTTTTTGTAGTGTGACTTGGACCTTGGGCTTGGAACCCAATTATTAATTGGGTGATGTTTTGATATTGACAGTTCGGGAATCTGTCATCCAGCAGCTGGGATTGTGTCTACGGGACTTCAGCATTTTGAGGTGAGTTATCCTCACTATAGCAACAGGGTCTAAGGCACCAAGGCCGGCCCTTTATGGATTGTATTCGGATTATTGTATGATAAGCCTACTGATTTACATCCTGGTATTTAGGATGATGAGGTGCTATACTCAGTGATCTGGTTAGGTCGGTATCCTGGTTGTAGGATAATTGTTATGCTTGTGATCTGTTAGATCGGTTTGACTATTATATGCATGCTATTGTTTGTATGTTATCCATGTGCACATGATTGTTTGTTTGGGGGTTGGGTTGAGGCGGTCCTGCTTCATGTTGTAGGCCAACATACCCAGGGCGATCCGGATAGGCTGTAGGCCCTGAGGAGGCGGTCCAGTCAGGCCGAAGGCCCGACGAGCGGTCTGGATAGGATATAGGCCCTGCAAGGCGGTCCAGTCATGCCGAAGGTTCGGGAGCTGTCCAGATAGGCTATAAGCCCTGCATGGCGGTCCAGTCATGTTGAAGGCTCATTATACATGCTGTTTTTTATTATTTTGATGGGTGGTATATGTTGGTATTTTGGGGGTAACTCACCTAGCCTTCGAGCTTACATTTATTGAATATTTTTCCAGGTACTTCTGATGATCGCGGGAAGGCAAAGGCGTGATCGTGCACCTCCTCATGTTTTATGATTGATTTTGGGAAACTCTGATATTACACCATTTTGTAAATACATTTGTAATAAGTATTGGTTTTGAAATGTTTTAAAAAGTTTTAATTTGGCTTGATTTTTTATGGATGTTAGAAACATTAAATTCTCTCCTCATACTCTTCTTTATAAAACTTAACGATTCATTGTGATATACCACACACTAATAAAAGTTTGAAACTCTATGTCGATGGTTATCTATGTACCGTACACTATCACACGCACCAATCCCTTCTTGCCATTAAATTCTTCGTAAAAGCCTTATGATTCAGCATAACATACTTTACGCTAATGAGGGCTTGAAAATTTTGTGTCGGTGGTTAGGCTATGTATCGTAGCTTCTCACACGCACCAATCCATTCTCGCCTTACGTTCTTCTTTAGAATTTTATGATTCAGTGTATGAAATTAGACGCTGAATAAAAGTCAAATATTTTTGTCGATGTGTACATTCTGTACCCGAATGTATTGCATGCATCATCCCACTCTTGCCCTTTATTCTTCTAATAAAAGAAGCTGATGACTCAGCATATGAAACCATACGCTGATAAGACTTACCAACACTATGTCATTGAATGATAGTTCAAACTTATGCTATCAAGAGACATCACATTCTCAATCGATTGATAATTGCAACCTTGATTCTCTAATACGTTGTTCGCTTCCACTAGTACAACAATAATGTTGATGTAAAAAATGGGGAGTGATACTTTCATAACATATTAATATTCTCAGGGGGATATGTTCATTCGCATCCAAGCAAAAATCTCTAAAAGAAGATTAGACTCTATCATCATATGAAGGGAATGAGGAATGATGCGAATACGAAAGGCAATTTCAATGAAAATGGTGTTGGATGCGAAAGGGGTGTCAGATGCGAAAAGGGTTGCGATTAGATGCGACTGGCTGCGAACGATCGCAAGCCATCGCAGTCTCCAATCTTTGGATGCGAACATGGTTGCGAACCATTTCGGAACTAGTCACAACACATCACAACCAATCAAAGTTTTCATTTTCAGGGGGATAAAATGTTGAAGAACTTGTTTTGACATCATCGGGGGAGATTGTAAGGTCACACCTGATGATCTGATGAGTTAAACACTACACGTTGACCGCCATCGTTAGTCCTAGCTTATCAGCATCAGCGTGAACTTCATAATCTTAGTGATTTTTGTATATTAGGAAGTTATACGTTGTAAATATCTAATAGATATCTGATCTATAATCTTAGTGATTAGGATCAGACATTTAGTTAGATAGGTATACAACCCCTAAATAGTGAGATCTTCGTTATTGTAATCGTATATAATCAAAATTAGGGTGAAACCCTAATGTAGTCTTTGTGACCTCGTTCTCTTTGGGAGAACCCTCTTTCTTAGTGAAAGTATCTTTATAATTATACATGTTCTTCAGTTTTTCTATTTAATCTTAGTTTTATTTGTTTGTTCTTTGTTATTCATACTTGAGTTATCTTATCAATACAAACATTCATATATATATATATATATATATATATATATATATATATATATATATATATATATATATAGAGAGAGAGAGAGAGAGAGAGAGAGAGGTGAATAAATTCTTAGAAAAAGAAGAAAAAATGCTTTCGAAAAAATGTGATTAATGAGAATCGAACTCAGCCCTCCAAAATAAATACAAAAAGAATAAGTATTAACCATTAGTTCTAACTTCAACTCACAAAATAAATCTAATGTTCCTAAATACTAGTTAATTCGTGAGGTATTGTATTAGAATAAGTAAAGAATGTGAAATATTCATGCTTAGAATAGGCTCATCCGAATATGGTCCGTAATTTGTTGAAAATACAGAGACATGTCCATCTTTGCAAGTAACGTTGCATTAACTCTTGTGGGTAATTGAGATTGAAACTCCCAATTTGAATTTGGTTATACAAAGGAAATAAGTTTAGCAAATTTTACCAAGTAAGCGACCAAGTGTTGGTTTTATTACATGACTTTTATGTTTATCGTGCCTATAAATTAATGTTTGTAAAACTTTTTGTTAGCCTATAAGGCTAGGGGAATGGAGAGGCAGGGTGCTCGACGTGCCTGAGGTGGCATCTGATGTAGATCCCAACAAGGTGGAGAAAATCGTCGTATTAGCTTGGCATGTAGAGATTTTATATGGAGATCGACAATCTCTTGAAGGGAAGAAACGTTTGGATGAAGTGAAGCTCGGTGAGCTCAACAACACATCTCCCATGTAATTTAGTATCATCAAAACTTTTGATGACATAAATGATTTACGAAAGATTGTAAAACTTATTGTAAAAGATCTCCAAATGCGTGTATTTAATTATCTAATATTTTAATTGATGATGATACTCCTTATAATTAAATGATAAATCTATATAAATACAACAACTACACCCTAAATCTCTCGAAAATCAAACCATAATAATGTTTAACATCATAATTAAAGAGTCCACTAAAGTTTGAACATTTTTATAAAGTTAGTTGTTCAAGTACCAAAGAGTATTTCGCATAGCCGTATCAGTAGTTAATGGTAAGTGTCATTTAGCCAATATTTAAGGGTTATAGTCTCGTTGTGGACAAAAGTTGGAGATTTAGGAGTAGAGTACTGTGTGCATGTCTAAACCATTCTAAAAAACATTATTTAAGTAGGTGACCATGTAATCCAAAATACATTTGTCTGTTCCATGGCATACAAAAATAAAGATTTACAATGATTTTGAAGCTTCCGTGCGTATCGAAGTTTTAAATAATAGGCGTGACATGGCTGTTAGACTACGGGTAGTGGGAGGTGCTAAGGGCATTGTACAAAACCGCTACCTTGTGCTAAGGAGGCTCACCAACCTGCTAGTGAGAAGACAGAAGAGATAGAAAGTGGAAAGGAGTGTTCTGATTGAATGTCTATATTTTATTTTTATTTTTTTAATTTGTTTTTTATAAATCAAACGTATTAAATTGGTACACCACCACTCCCCACCTTTTACAAGGTAGACATGCTAAGCTTATGTGGTTTCAAAAAGGCTCAAAAAGCTTATGTGTTTGTCTGTTAAGAATGTTACCAATTCCTCTAGCCTTAAAGCACAAACTTTAGGATATATATCAAAGCATGATGTTTTTTATGTTTTACAAAGTTTGACTTAAAATGGTAACTATATATATATATATATATATATATATATATATATGAAGAAAACCATAAATGAGGTTAAATTACATAAGCAATTTAGTGATTTAATGATTTAGGAAGAAAAAAGAGAAATACACAATCAAACAGAAGTTGCAAGTAATTTTTGTTCATTTAATGAGAAATTTAGCAATGTACTTACCGATTGAAGCCTAGCGCAACAGTGACTTAGGGGCTAGGATAGGAGCAACAAATCAAGATGTAGGTGGAAAATAGTTGTATTGGTTTGTATCAGTGGGTTAATGGTGTGCAAGTTGCGACGCCGGCGGGAGGTGGTAATGGTGAATGTGTAAACACCGATAAGGTAGCACAGTAAGCGTGAAGGCACGCCGATATTTTCCTTATATTCATAAATAAATTGTTACTTTTTTAAATATAATATATATATATATATATATATTGGATGGTTGGTGGGTTGACATGTGGTCCCAAACATATAACCAGAACCTGACCCATTAAACAAACGAGTTGATAGGTCAGAAATCTTGATCTAAACTCATTGATTTTCATATCGGTTTAAGGGTTGGATTGAGAATTGTTATCCTTAGTTTAAAAGTTAATTTTAATCTTATTTTTGTTTTTAAAAGAATCAACAAAATCTAAATATTTCTAAAATTCATTGCAGCAAAATGATGTAATAACTAGGTGAATACCCATATGTTGAACATAATCTGAAAAAGTATCATATTCTCATTATTAGTAATAATTTCACTATTAATTTGACATAACTCATTTTAAATACGTAATATAAATATATAGTAAACTACATCATCTTAATAGTCTTTATAAGCAAGATATGTATGAAAATAATTAAGTTAATTTATTTATTTATTATTACTTTTTAACTATTATTAAAATTAATTAGTTGATATATATTTTTTATATTCCTATCATCGCAATAGTATATATATATATATATATATATATATATATATATATATATATATATATATATATATATATATATATATGTGTGTGTGTGGGGGGGGGGGGGGGGGGAGGGGGGGGGTTGTACACAAATAAAACTAAACATATGTTTTGAACTGATAATATTTTTAACTATTATTATTCTTAATTAATTTTAAAGAAAATATTTGATTTTTTTAATTTCGATCATGATTATCGTTTGAAATATCAACATTGTTTTCAATTTTTTTTATTTCGATTCATCATGATTATCGTTTTAAATATCAACATTTTTTTCAAAATAACATAAATATAGTTTGTAATTTTTTCTTGATATAATATTATCGTTATTTAATTCAAAAACTATCAAATTTGTTTTCCAAAACATTACAATTTTGATTATATGAAATTAACCAAAGAAAAACATGAACACAAAACATTAGCAACATTTCATAAACATATTGCCTAACACTTAGGCAAAAAAACCTTTTAAGAAACCAAGAAGAATATATAAATAATATGATTGAAGTAAATGGAAAAACGTTTTACGTTACTTATTTTTAGATTGATCTTCATAAACTATGCTTCTTCGAATTTAATTTGAAAGATTAATCAAAATTGTCTTTTAAAACATTACACTTTTTTAATATATGAATTCTACCAAAGAAAAACATGAACACAAAAACGATTAACAACATTTTGTAAACGTATTTTATAAACACCTAGAGAAAAAACTCCTTTAAGAAACCAATATAAAATCTAAAGTCACATGTAGTAATTTATATTGCATGTTTGATGTTAAAGGAATTAGTAATCCATACTAATAAATGAAAATCTTTTTGTCATTGTCACATTTTCATGCATTTTGATACATGTAATTCTGTGGTTAATTCTTAAAAATTAATTTTCACTTATCATTTGACGGTAATTTTTGATTTTCTTAAATAACTATCTAATTTTTAGGTTATAGAAAATAATTAATGTGTCATTAATTTGTTTCCTTATATTTTCAAATTTTGATATGTTTCATTTAATATATATAATTTAAAAGTGAAATGTTTCTTTTAAAGTTCATTGTCATTTTAGGCAAAATGGTCTATATAACAAAAATAATCAAACTTTGTTGTATTTTATTGACAAACTAAAAAAAAGTTATATGGTTAAAATATAATTTTTTTTCTATAGTTTGTTTTATTAGTATAAATTGAATTATTTATTTATTCATCCTTTTGTTTGTATATATTTTAAAATTTTATTTGAAAAAATACTTAATTTACACTTTGATATTTAATGTTTTCTTTAAAAAAATTATTTAATGTTTATAACTTTATATATAATTTTTTTTAATCAACCCGTATATTACACAAGTTTCACACGTAATAGTTATTAAAATACTATAGAAAATCAGAGAAAAATATGAAAAAACATATGGGTTTCAAATCAATGTGTTGTTTGAAAATATATTTTTATTATAATAGATATACAGATTTATTAGTGATAAAATCTCTAAAACCTTTCCTTTTTCTTAATTTTCCGAGTTTCAAAACACGTTGAATACGTGGTGTTTATGCAAAAATATCAAGAATAAATGAATGGATGAAATTGGTAAAGACGTAAAGTGGTTTTCAACGAACCAATCATGCGTATTGTTTGGTTTTATATAAAAGAGAGAATTTGAGTAGGCTGAAATTTCCTCGAACATTTATAACTTTTTTAAAAGGTGGGAAATAGGAATAAACTAGAATATAAAATTTAACTACATTCACATATTGCATGAAAATATCTAAGCCCGTGTTTTAAAATATCATTCAAATGATACACTACGTAAAACATCTTCAAACCTAATGACCAAACAATATGTTTTTGAGCATGATTGATGAATTCTAAGTTTTCTTAGAACTTCAAGTCCAATAGTTATCATCAAAGTACATATATACATAACTTTGTTAAAAAGGTTATTTTTTAAGATTATTCCCCAATAAAAAACATTCATGGCCACTAGTGCCGGGTTGCATTCTAGTCATAGTAAGATATGAATCCTTATATGATTATATCTATATAGCGTGAAGGTGAGTACTTTCCGTCCCTCTTTTAGAAGCACGATGCAAGCAAGTCGACCACGATTTGTAACAAAAAAAAAAAAAAGGATCATTCATATCCAAAGAATAAATTATAGGGATAATGACTTGAAAGGGTAACGGACTTTCGACTTTGTTCACATTTAGTCACTAAAGTTTTTTTCATTATCTATTTGTCACTGAACTATTGAAACTGTTCATATTTTACCCTTATGACCGGTTGTTAGAAAGTTTGTTTCCCTTTCAAAAAATTCAATCACTAAATGTGAACAAACTTTCATCTTGTATTATGGTTTAACAAATTATGTTTTTTTGTTAAATTTTAACAACATTTGTTGATGAAGAAATTTCTAAACCCGATAAATTTTAACGGGCTTTGGCTAAACCCAAGATATTTCTAAACCCGATAAATTAACATCCACACAGTCTTTTCCGGGAGGAGACAGCTAGATGATTAAACTGATAGAGGTGAGGAGAAATAAATAGTAGATTCGGAGATCCGTATATCAAGAACGAGAGGTAGCAACGACGACTAGATATGGAGTCTGCAGAGGTGGCTGTGACAACGCTAGAACTGCAGCCGACGGCGGCAACAACGACGACGACTATATCTTGAGGCAACAATGGTGGTGGTGACGACAACGACAAAAAATGGAGAAAGCAACGGCGGTTAGATGTTGACGTAGCAAAAGAGACGGGCAACGAAAACTCACAGCAGTGGAAGGATGTCAGAAGGCATCCCAATGGAGGTCGTTGTTAGGACTGTTCACTATTTGGATAAAACCGAATTGTCCAATTGGACAATTTGGATCGGACTATTTGGTTCGGATATTCGGAATTTTAGATTGGTTTTTAGCAAAACCGAATTATTATTTTGGATATCGGATTGGTTTTGGTTTATAAAATAAAAACCGAATAGTCCAAAAAACCCGAATTGCAATTTATTATTTTGTTCTTTTTAAAATATATATTTAATAATTTATAAATTTACTAAATTATTCTTTTAGTATATTAAAATTTTTCATCTATTATAATACTTTAATATGTACTTCTTATCAAAAAAAAATTGTCTATAAAATAGTAAATTATAATATATTTTTCTTGATAGTTATTTATAAATTTTAATTCACAACTAATTAAACAATATTTTTTAGTTTATATTATAAAGTAAGTTAATACTAAAGTTATATATTTGTTGAAATGTCTTAATTCTTGAAAACCGAATTGTAAAAAACCGATCCAACCGAAATATAATTTGGTTGGATCGGATCGGATTTGAATTTAGTTTGGACTATTTGGATCTACGTTTTGAAAACCGAAATTAATTTGAATTCACTTGATCGGATCGGATTAAACCGATCCATCCAAACGAACACCCCTAGTCGTTGTGGCAGAGATGTTGAAGTCGTGGAAGGAGGAATAACAACCAGAGAAGGAAAGGAGATCTAGTTTGTAGCATCATGTTCCGAGAAGTTTCTTATTCTGGGATTATGGACAGTAAATGGATCAAGTAAAGGCATTGGGCTTTAAGGGAATGAGGTTTGGACCTTATTGGATGATAATAATGTTGAATAAACGATTAAAGCCTAGGTTTGTGTCTTGGAGTCAAAGGGTAAAATGAGAAAAATGAGGTTTCAGACTTCTTTTATGAATTAAGGATTTTATTTCGATGTGTTTTAAGTCAAAAGTAATTAGACAGGTTTGTATAGATTTTCAAGACCTTTTTCATGGGTATAAAGAACGCCGCAATTGGAATTGGAAAAAAGAAGTTATGGTCGTTTGAAGTTTTAAAGAAAAGCGGGATTGTATCCAGTACGTTGGGTGTACACCAGGTAGTACGTTGGGTGTACTGACTACCGAAGGACGCGAGATAGCTCTAGTATGTTGGGCGTACTTATAGGTACGTTAGGCGTACATGGGTAGGAGAAAAAAAACCTAATTTTTAGGGTTTGGACCTTATTTAAGCATCATAACTCTTGGAATCCTCCCTATATTCAGCCTCCATCCCCCTTAACCTGCAATCTCGAACCCTAGCCCCATTTATGAATATCTTGAGCCTCTTGAGCATTTTTATGAGATTTTGGTGCATCTTGAAGAATAAGAAGCTTGGAGAAGGAGCATTGGTTGGATTGAAGCTTATGGATCCAAAATATATTCGTCTCCACCATCTACTAGAAGGTATAAATTCCTATCTTGGTGATTCTTTTCTTAGATCTTGGAATAGTTAGGGTTTTGGGCAAATTTGTTCCATGAGTTTATTCTTGTGAGTAAATGCTACTCCAAAGGCTTTAGGTTGCTTATTTTGATGTTTTTGAGGTCCCTTGTTCATAAAGTTTGCATCTTAATGGTTTTTGACCAACCATTCATGAGTTGTTAACCTCTTGGTGAAGCTAGTAGGTTAGATCTAGGTTTTGGGTTTCTTGGAGCCATGCTAATGCATAAATTTGATGACTTTATTGATTAAGACACCCATTAGAATTAGATCTGAGCTTTAGATGTAAAGTCTTAATGGATTTAGCACTTTTAAGTGAGTTCGAGGTCATTTTCATATGTTAGAAAGCTTAAGTTGGGTCTTTGTCTCTATTAAGCCATGCTTGGTCATAAAGTTAGGAACTTTATGACTCTAGACGTGCATTAGGATTTGAATTTAGGATTTCAACATTGGGTATTAAGGGAATAAGGCCTAAAAATGAAGTTTGTTGACTGATCATTACGTTAGGTATACGAGTAGGTACGTTTGGTATACTCGACCATGACCCCATTTTCTGATATGCTTAGTACGCACGGTGTAAGGGGTGGTGTACGCATGGCGTACTCCCGGTTGGGAAATTTGGTCACTTTTGGGTCATTTTAGGGTTTAGACCATGTTTGTTTGAGTTTAGGCTTGGAGGGGTAAAATGTTCTTTTACCCAAGGGTTTAGAGCATGTTTGTTTGGGTCATTTTTGCCTTAAGCATGGTAGATCTAAGCTTTGGAACTTTTCTATGCATCGTTGGGTTGTTTAACATGCATGAGATCCTTAAAGTTGGCAAATTTATGGATCATTGAGACATCTTCTTCATGTGAGTCCTTGTATCTGAGTTTTGTTGTGGGTTTTGGACTCCAAGCTTGAGTCTTGATCTTAATACCCTTCTTTTGACCTAGTTAGTGTCTAAGTCATGCATTAGACATGCATGATTGAAAAGCTATGATTTTTTATTGCCCTTAGGGTCGAGGAAGGTGTTCTGGAAAGTCCCAATGTATGTCTGAAAGGATTAAGAGCTTAATGTTCAAAGTTGGTCAGAACCGATCTCATGACGTGAGAAATGGAAACTCACGACGTGGGCCAAGTGGTTGTCCTGCACTGAGGATTCTGTTGAATGAGTGAAACTGAGTTGAATCGTTGATTGGATCTGGGTCGAGTCGATCCTCGCGATGTGGACCTTAGTGGCCACGACGTGGGCCTTAGTGGCCTCGACGTGAGGGCGGGCTAAGGAGAAGTTGACCTTTAACCTTAGGCATTGAATTTTGACCTGAGTTGACTTTTGGTCAACTCTTGGTTTTGAAGTGTAAATCTAAGGTTTGCCTTGCATGATTATCTAGGTGTGGAGTAGCACCGATGTAGCTGATCGTGAGAGCAGTAGTAGTTGACTATCAATCGAGATATGAGTTTTCCTTCACTGTATCTGTGGGTCGAAGGCACTTATGTCGGGCCACTAGTTTATGATGTAGTGTGATGATCTTCTTTGTAACAACTGTTAGTTGTTATTGTATTTTCTTGATGACTCTGTGATTCCTCTTATGATATTATGTGGTAGTTGTAGGGGTGAAATAGACCCGGTATCCGGTTGAAATAGACCGAAGGGGATTACAACCACCTAGATATGCTTGACAGTATTCAGTTGAAATAGACTGAAGGGAGTGCAAGCACCAAGATATGCTTGATAGTATCCGGTTGAAACAGACCCAAGGGGTAGGCAAACACGCAGATATGATTGGCAGTATGCTTGTTTAGTATGTGGTATTTTGGGGGAACTCACTAAACTTTGTTCTTACAGTTTTCCGTTTATGTTTCAGGTACTTCCAATTCGAATGGGAAGGGCCCAACCTGATCGCACCTCATCTATTTTCTGCATTTGATATTTTGAGATTTTGTACTCCGATAGTATGCTACCATGATACACATTTGTCTGATTTATTATGAGTAATCTATGTTTTGAATGAAATTAAAAACAAAAAATTTTATCAATATTTTTGGATGTTACAAGTTAGTATTAGAGCCTTGTTTTGAGGGATTCGGGCATACTCTTGGGTGTGCCTTGACTCAAATCGAGGGTTTGGTAGGTTTTCCATAAAAAGAAACATTTTAATCTAATTATTTTTAATAAAAGAAGAGGGGTGCGATACGTGCAATCAACTGATCTCAAGTAAGTCTTCCCAAAATATCTATACAAGTTATATGTTTTTGTTGGATTAGTGTCTAAGCCCGTAACTATATTTGGTATGTACTTGACCCGGTTGTTCATGGTCCTTTTGGGTTGCCTTCACCAAAGTAACTTGACAGGATGGTTTATGGAGAAAGAGAGGTTATTATGGTTTATTAATATATTAATTAAATAAAGGGGATTGGAACTCTCAATTGTATGATAGTTGGTTTTTGGGCTGCGGATCTTCCTGGATATGGGGTGGACGAAACTAGGAGTGGAAGCCCACTCTAATTTCGGCCATAGAGGCCTTATTCCAGAAGATTCCCAAGTTGCATAGGGCCTAAGTCATTCAATTATGGTTTTGACTGAAACCCTAGCAGCACAAGTATATAAGGACCCATAGGGCTAGCAAAATCGGCCACCTAATCCCTTGGAAGCTTGGAGCCAATTTTTAGCCTCTCACCCTCTCTCCTAAACATCATCATCTTGCTTGTGGTGTTTGTGAGCCATTAGAGGTGTTACGCTTGTGACACTAAGCTTCTTGAAGATCAAAGGATTCTTGAAACCATTGAAAGGTATCATCTAAACTAGTTTATCACAGATTTCGATTTCAATGTATGCTAGAATAGGGTATTCAAGTCTTGGATGAATTACATGTACAATAGAGAAACCTAGATCCAAGCTTTAGGGTTTTGTATGAGCACATAGGATTGTTCTTTTGTATAAAACTCATCAGTGGTATCAGAGCCTTGATTGGCTTCTATTGTATTTGATGCTTTGTGTTTCATGCATGCTTGAAAAATCGTTTTTTTGGTGTTCTGCCTGACAGACTCGGCGAGTCCCGAAGTGGGCTCGACGAGATGGATGAACTCGACGAGTCCATAAGGAGACTCGGCGAGTCGGGCTGTCAGACAAAGAGATTTTCGAGATTTTATGCTTATTTTGCTGTGAGATAATTACCAAATTGTTTTTTTATTAATAGAATACGAATTTTATTAATATTGGGTGATTATCCTTGCCAAAAATAAAAGATAATTTCAAATTAATTGAATAATTACTTCCTTATATGATAAATGTTAATTATTTCAATTTATTTGATCATTATCTTGCATGGAATTTGATTAGGTCAAAACTAGATAATCACCATAATTAATTGTTATTTATTTGAATTTTGATCTAGATAGTTTTGAAATGTTTCAAAACTTGCCCTCAAGTTTTGGAATTTGACTTTTGGATTAAAATTTTAATTTTGAAATTATTAAATTCCAAACCATAGAATTTTACAAGTTTAAAATTCACCCTATACTATTATAATATTATAAGAATAATTATTATATATGTATAACTTAAATCCTAATCTTACCGTTAGTAGGCCTCATTCACGAAGCAGATCTATAAGGGGGGGGGGGGTATAAGGTTATGGCCTATAAAATGGCCGTTTAATGAGTGTCCACTCTCACCCACCGCTTCCTTGATTGGTGGATGGTCGTTAGCCGAACGGGTAGGATAGGGCAAATCCTTCCTCATTAAAAGTATAATGAACTTATAAAGTAACTAAATGTTTTACAAAATTCCCAATCTGAGTTACTTTAGGCAAAAGTGAATTTGATGCAATTCCATGAAATTACACTTTGTACTCTTGCTAACACGTTAGTGGAGCGTGTGTGGTTAACCGACACACTAATTTGGCTCTAAGAAAAGGTGGCAAAGGGTGACTCGATGTTTGTCATAGATCAATAGAGCGTGTGTGGTTAATTGGCACGTCGATTAGGTGACTGTAACATTGGGGGCACCATGTATATTTGCATGGTTATTCACACCCTGTTTATGATCCTCAGCATCCTAGTCACAAACTTGAGGGGCATATCGATATTTAAACATGCCATTGAAAAGTTCAATGAATCTCAAAAGATCTAGGAGTTTTCAATACGTATAAAAATTAATTTTAATTTGTGTTTCATGGTGGAAATTAGTGAATCGTCATTCACTTACATTCAAATTATTTGCTATTTAGATTACGACATCCTTCTTCTAAATTGCAAATAATGTTGTTGGATCCTAGCCCTAATTTTTTATTTAGGTGTTTAATTAGGGATTCTTATCTAATCAAACTTCGTCTCTTTTCCTTTTCTGATGTCGAACTTGAACAACAACACTTCCAGCTCAAACGCCTTCGGCTCATTCTCACTCATGAATTTGTGTGGGAGGGTGATTTTTTACGGAAACAATTTTAATGATTAGATTCGTAACATAAGAATGGTCACCCGCTACAAGGACAAGGAGTATGTCCTCGACAAGGAGCTGAAAGAGGTGGACATGAACACTACCACTCCCGAAGAGATCGCTGCCTTCGAGGCCCATGAGCATGATGCCATGAAAGTCCATTGCATCATGATAGCGACAATGACCGCTAAACTCCAAAAGTCCTACGAGGACTTCTATCCCTACGAAATGCATCAGGACTTGGTTGAAAGGTATCACCAAAGTGCGAGGCAGGAGAGGTACGAGATCATGACTTCGACGATCACGACCAAGATGAGAGACGGAGAGTCTGTCACTGCTAATCTGCAAAAGATGCAGAGGTATGTTGACCGCCTGCTGAAGTTAAATGTTAACTTCAATGATGAGCTGGCGATTGACATCATTCTTCATTTTCTGCCACCCTGCTTCAACCAGATTCACATGACCTACTACATGAATTAAGAGGAGGTCATGTTGAGCAAGATGCAAGGTCTGTTAATGACTAATGAGAGCAATCTCAAGGACAAATCTGTTTCACAAACTCCTACTCCTGTTGTTGCCCCCGTCTTGGCTATTGGGCAAGGAAATGGTAAGAAGAGGAAGGCTCCCTCAAAGAGCCACCATAAGGGAAAGTCCCATGATGGCACCGCTTCTTGTGGAACCAAGGATGGTTCTGCTGGACCTACCTCCAACCCAAAGGATGCAGAATGCTACTACTGTCATGAGAAGAGGCATTGGAAACGAAGCTGCCCGAATATCTGCAAGATATCAAGGATGGAAAGATCAAATCGTCATTCGCAAGTATTTATACTTTTCAATCTAATGATTCATCACATGCTATTTCTTGGGTTCTTGATACATGATGTGGTTTTCACATTTTTTCTAATTTGCAGGACCTAAGAAGAAATAGGGATGTGGAGCATGGGAAGATAAACTTGATCATGGGGAACAGAAGATCGTCGCCTGTCACCAAGATTGGATTTTACTCTTTAGTGCTTAGTAATGGATTAGGACTAGATTTGAATAATTATTGCAATTCGCCAGAAATGGCAAGAAACATCATTTCTTTTCATGATTTGTATAGACAAGGATTTACATATTCATTTGATAATGAAAAGGGTTCTATTAAGGCTTATCTTAATGGTGTTTTCTATTTTGAAGCATTGCCTTGTAATGGAATATATGAAGCTGTGATGGTTGTAGACAACTTAGGAAATGATGTGTTGCATATCAAATCTTCCAAGGTTTGGGGTTGCGAGGCTTTCGTAAGACAAGAGACTCACAACAAGCTCGAGCCTCATAGTGAGCGGTGTATTTTCATCGGCTACCCGCAGATTTCATCTCTTCTATAGACCGAGTGACAATGTTTTCTTCGTTGCGAGGAGAGGGGTTTTCCGAGAGCAATAACTCATAAGCCAAGGGGACAGTGGGAGGCAAATCGATCTTGAAGAGCTTTAAGAGTCGAGCGATGAAGGAACCTCTATCATGGCGCTCAACCCGAGGAGAAAACTTTGATTGAACCGTTTGACGAATCCTTACCTCTTAGACGTTCCAGTAGAGTTAGTGTTCTACCTGTGTTTTATGGTTTTCATATAACAAGTGAGGGTGATACGTTTATTAGTGATAGTACACTAATAAATTTGGATAAACATAATAGCTACAAGGAAGCCATAGTAGGCCCAGAGTCTGCGAAAGGAAAGAGGCTATGGACAACAAGATTCAGTCGATGTATGACAACCAAGTTTGGAATTTGGTTGACAATGTGCTAGGTCGTAAGACGGTCGGGTGCAAGTGGATCTTCAAGAAGAAGACCGACATGGATAGGAAGGTACACACCTATAAGGCGCAATTGGTTGCGAAGGGCTTTACTCAAACTCCCAGAGTTGACTATGATGAGACCTTCTCATTAGTTGCAAAGATAAAATCTATTAGGGTGATGCTGGCCATTGTTGCATTTCATGACTATGAGATACGGCAGATGGATGTCAAAACTGCTTTCCTTAATGGAAAGTTAGCTGAGGATGTTTACATGAGTCAGCCAGAGGGTTTTGTCGATGCAAAGCACCCCAATAGAGTGTGTAAGCTTGAGAAGTCCATTTATGGACTAAAACAAGCATCTCGCAAATGGAATCTTTGTTTCGATGAGAAAGTCAAAGACTTTGGTTTTCTGCGAAGCGAGGATGAATCATGTGTATATGTCAAAGCCAGTGGGAGTACAGTTAGCTTCCTCATATTGTATGTCGATGACATACTACTCATTGGAAACGACATCCCGACCCTGTAGGAAGTCAAGTCCTGGCTTGGGAAGTGTTTCGCAATGAAGGACCTCGAAGAGGCTACCTATATTCTGGGAATAAGGATAGTGAGAAATAGGAGCAAAAGGATAATAGGACTCAGTCAGGATACATACTTGGATAAGGTACTAAAGCGTTTTAGTATGGAGAATTCCAAGAAAGGCGAGTTACCAATCCAAAGTAATGCCAATTTGAGTAAGACTCAAAGTCTGAGTACCGAAGTCGAGATAGTAGAGATGAGCCAAGTACCATACGCTTCCGCAGTGGTCACAATGGTCCCTTCAAAGAAACATAGTGGCAATTCGGCATTTTCAAGAAAATCAATATTATAACACAATAGACATGAGACTGAGGTATGGAAACGATGGATGTAAGGTAGATTTTTGTTAATACCTTTACTGTGAATTCAGCTTTCTGAATATTAGTATTAGATTCTGTTGAAAATATCTTGAGATGTAAGAACAAAATCCCAAACGTTCTTTATTTTTGTTCTTATTTATTATAAAATTCAATGAGGTCTCTTTATTTTTATTTATTTATTTATTTATTTTGCCTATATTCATGGCAGGTCATGATGCCTGATGTGCACGAAAGTACCCACTAATTTTAATATTTATAACCTAACAAACTTAGACTAACTATGCACTTATAGGCAGTGTACCTAGTCAGATTACAATATAGCTTAGGTAAGTCGGGTGTCGATCACAGGGAATGATGTTATTAATTTATATATTCTCTACTAAATTAATCTAATTATTAATTAGCTAAAAAGGGTTTGTATCTAATTTTGCAAGTTTAGATGAACTTAATTCTTTAACAAAAACTCAATCAATAAACAAAATACTTCTGTTAGTTCGAATCCACTTTCACTCAATGGTTATACATTAGTCAAAACTATTACCGTTGGTTACCAATTTAAGAAGTATTAGTAGTTTAGTTCTAAACCTACTATTTATTAGTCAATTCATGTAAATCTATGTATGGTCACACAATAGTTAACACAGAATCAATTATTAAGTAAGATTGGAGCTATGAAGATTGATTAATCAAAACACAATTACAGTCATAATATGCGTTCTCTAACACAACTTAATTCAATGATTCAATCACTTATCTAATATTGGTTTGATCTTAGCTCTAATAAACTAGTGTTCACTTTGTTATTAGGTATTCATATTCATGTAGATTTGTGTTCACTAACTACACAGAACAAGAATTTAAAGCAATTAAATCATTAACTAAACATGCTAGGTAAAATCAATCAACACAAGCATATAACCAACAAATAAAGTCAAATCTAATGCATTCAAACCATGAGTTCCAGCTTCATCTAGCTAACAGAAGCAGCTAAATTTAGCTGGAAATATTAACAGCTTAACAGTCAAAAGCTATAATCAAACACATGTTTAATGTACTAAGTTTATAAAGCAAATTATGAACTTCTTCTTCTTTGGTGTTGAAAACCACTTCCAGATCTCTTTTTCTTCTGAATTTCGCCTTCTGTAATCTCTTTCTTCTGCCAAAAAGTTCCCTTAATTCGTAATGGAAGAGAGTTCATATAGTTTCTGAAAATTCACTTCTCACGTCGTGAGCATTCCAATTCTCACGTCGTGAGATTGAGATAACCTTGTTCTGCAAGGATTCCTTCACCCGTGTACATATCTTCTAGAAATCTTCCCTCACGTCGTGAACAATTTATTGCTCACGTCGTGAGTACGTCTATTTTGATTGATTTTCTTGTCCTTTAATCTTTTAACTCCCAAAGTTTCTTCCTTTAACGTTTTTAGTCCCTTTTCTTCAAAATGTCTTCTTTTTGGCTGCAAATAACATTTAAACTCATAAGTACCATTATTCTAAACAAATTACCAACTTATATATAAAAATGTACTTAAACATTGCTTAAAAATAGGTATAAATATGACAATATCAATGCCTGGAGAGAACTTGTTGAAATATATGTTTCATTGCAACTGTGAGTGCTTCATTAATTTATATGTGGATAAAAAAGACAAATTTTCCTCTGGGGCTTATCATAGTTTATGTGGTTTTGTAGGTACAAACAAGCAGGTTTCTGTTATGAGAAGCTGATCTTATCTCTACCAATCATTCCTATACATCATCTTGCTTATGCTGATGTAAGTATTTACTATGAACATAAACACTTGTATACATAAAAAAAATCTGGACTGAATAAACTTTTCGAAAGAGAGTAAATGACCATTTTTACTTCACACTTAAAAAGATGTTACAATAATCATCAGTTTTAACGTGACAGGATTTGGGAGGAAAAAAGCTCAAATAATATAATTGACAGGTGGAAAAAATATTAGAGCACTTTTTGGTCTTTATCGGTGAGCTCTCTTTCATTTTGAAATAATTATTCAATTTTTTTATAAATATTGCAGTTTCATCAAAGTTTATTTTTTTGATCAATTTACCATGCCCTGTGTTCGATGAATTGATTAAGAGAATTCTTTTTTATTAAACTCAGTTGATTATGAGGGATTGACATTAGGTTGTTTTAATGTGATCAGACAAAGTTGGGCATGAGTACATGAGTGGCAGAACCGAAAGTTACTGTTATGGACACATTCCAGATTGTGGTGGGTCGGCTAAAAGGGGATACTCAATTAGGCATGATTGTAGAATTTTTGCACAAAATCTACATGTAGTGGGTCGGCTAAAAGGGGATACTCAATTAGGCATGATTGTAGAATTTCTGCACAAAAACTACATGTATTAACTTTTGTGAATAGTATCTAATTCCATGTTAACACCACATCTTATTTAGCATGAAACCATACGTTAACCTAATTTTTCTTTTCCAGGATGCAACTTATCGGGGAATTGTTGGCGTAAGCTTTGATGTTGTGCAATACGGGTAATGTATTATAACTTGGATTGCCTTTTGTTGGAATTTGAGGGATCTTATTTGGTTATCATACCGGTAAATATGTCCATGCTTTTCTTCATTTTATTTTTATTTTATATTTTTCTTATTTACATTGATAATTTTACTACCAAACAGGGGACAAGAAGCAGAGAAGCATACGCGGTTGTAGGTAAACTACAAATGAGATCCTTTCTTTTTAATTTATAAAATTCGGTGCTGAACCCTTCTATCTAAGCTCTGGATAAGAATAACAACCTACTTTTATTTCCTATTTTACCAATACAAATGTACTTTCAGTTTTTTGTCGAATATATAATGATACTTTCATTTTCTATTTTGTCAAATATAGAAAAATACAAGTAGACTGTTGTATATGGGTATCTACTAAAAACTACAAACCATCAAGCCATTTTTTGTGGCATGACATTTATGATTTTATATGAGAGGAGATGCAGCGAACAGTGGACCAATGGGTCAAAGAATTGCACAAGGAACGAAACTGATTGCAGAAGGTGGATGTCAGTTTTTAGGTTAGCTCACCTATTTGCGTACTACATCTCATGTTATTTATTCTGCCTCTGCACTTTTAGGATAACTCATGTAAACCTTCATATTCTATTAGTCATATTAACTTATTTGAGCTCCATATTCTGTAATTGAATTTCTGGGATAGGCTTTTTTGTTTTGATTTTCAGGATCATTAGAGACCACCAATTCTGTTCTTCTGATAAACATTGTGTTCTAATTAAAGCTTTGAGGAACACTTTGTGCAAATCATACAAGCAATTGAAGAAGAAAAGATTCAGAAATAAAGTTAATTCAATCTTTGGAAGTCATATTCATCCACAAACATCATCAGAAAATGACTATAGTTGCACACAACAACTTCCGACCCCCGCAACGCTGGGGGAACGCATCTAGTTATTATTATTATTATTATTATTATTATTATTATTATTATTATAAATTTCTCATAAAATTTTAACATTCGGACGATATTATAAATTCAAATGGCTATATAAAATCGGTTTTTAAATATATTTTATATTTTAATATTAATATTATTATTGTTATATATATATATATATATATATATATATATATATATATATATATATATATATATATATATATATATATATATATATATATATATATATATATATTAAAGAAATTAATCTTATAAATAGTAAATTTGGAAGTTTTTTGGCAACTTTGAGCCTTATTCTTTAGCTATTTTGACACTTTTGGTCCTTGTAATCAATATTTTAACACTTTTTAGGAACCTTTTAATATTTAAAGTTTGGCCACAAAATTTGAACAGTTTGACAACTTTGATCCCTTTTCTAAAAAGTTGTTAATTCATACCCCTTTAATTTTTTAGCCATTTTGACACTTCTGGTCCTTGCGGTCAAAACTTTTATATTTTTTTATAAAAACATGAAAAAAACGGTCCGGGGCAAAGCCCAGACTTTTCGTCCTTCCACTTTCTACGTCTGTCATATTTATGGATTCGGAAACAACATTGAAAACTTCTGGCCCCGCATAGCGAGGTAACCTTTCTAGTTATTATTATAAAGGTCAACTAGAAACACGTCTTACTAACAATTTAACACTAAACATAATCCCGTTCTAATGGATCATTAGAAACAATAAAGAAAGGAGAAGGTGGGATGCATTCATATTATGGGGTCAACAAGCCCAAAATATATAAACGAGTTAAAAGGTTATATTTTTCACCTATTTGACTTATATATATATATATATATATATATATATATATATATATATATATATATATATATATATATATAAAGAGAGAGAGAGAGAGAGAGTTTGGTTCAAATGTTTTCATTATCTATTGTATGCATGTATGATTGATTCTTAACCAATCATTTTAGTTATTTTAAGAAAATAATTAATGCATATTAAATGCTGAAGATGTAATTAATACCCATTATATCTTCAACATGTAATATGCATTAATTATTTTCTTAAAATAACTAAAATAACTGGTCCATAATCAATCATACATACACACAATAAATAGTGAAAACAAAATAACCTAACCCTATATATATATATATATATATATATATATATAATTTGTGTAAAAACGAAAAAAAAAAATAATGTCAAATTAAATGTCAAAATTTTGATTTGATTAGCCTTAAAAGGATAAATATATGATTAAAGGGATACTTAAACATTGAAGTTGCAGCCAATTCTCGACAAAATCCCACCTAAGAATGTCACTTTAGTTGAACCCTATACTAACTAATATGCCATATAAATAACCCCAAGCCAACGAGTCATAAGTATTATTGAAATCAAATATGAACACCACGTGTTTCTTTTTCTTTACGTTGTACTAATTAACAATTTCATTTAACGTTAACGGATTGAATTTGGTGATCTTTATTAAAAGTCGTTTTCTCATCACCAATAACTTTTCAAAGCCTATTTACTAAAAAATATTCAATGTTCTTGTTTCGACAGCCTATAATTGCATTTGGGAATATTAATGAAATTATAACATTCAAACACAAGGTTGAAAATGTCAAATTTAGCAACATCGATCCCAAAATCTCTTAACATGGGCAGAATTAAAATCATAAGGACATGATGATTTATCTACATCGTAAATCCCACACCGATTTTCTAGTTCCCTCCAACGTAAAGAGAGCTCCAACAAAAGAACATTGATTATTCATAATTTTCTTAAATCTGGAATTGCTGAATGGTCAAAAAATGACCACTTTTATTTGTAAAAAAGAAAAAGCAAACTAAGACTAGGGTTTTGAAGAAAAATCATATTTTGAGATAGTTCTAGCAATGTGTTTGTTCCAAATATATCCAATTAATACTGAATTGATGTTTACAATTTTAAATCTAAATTGGTACTACATGGTTGTAACAAACTCTAATGTCATTTTTACTTTTCAAATTATCTTATCAAAATAAGCTCTTAACTAGAACAAACTTTACTAACACTAATCCAAATTAGTTCTTAGAATAAGATTGAAAATATGCATTAGATTATTAGATTTAATACAAGTATTCCCAATAATATACAATATTTCTCATAATCTAGGAAACACAAAATATATGATTTTATCTTTATAACAAATTTAATCATAAATTAAAAAGAATTCAATTGCTGTTATTTTTGTGTGTTAGTAAAACAATTATGGATTTTATAAATCAACTAAATTTACTGAAACTAAGCTAATTCACGTGGACATCCATGAAAAACAAAATTTTAAGTCATTCATTAAAACCAAAACACTAATAACTAGTTTAAAAACAAGTTTGACACCAATCCAATGATATCAATCCCTCATAGTCAAAAGTCAAATTAGAAACCAAAAAAGAAAAATATTTAGCCGTTCGTTGCTAAAAATATAAGTTTTCAAATATGTAAGTTAACGAACGTATCCAAGAATTAAACTGATAAAATGTTGAATTGTTCCTCAAGTTCTGCTCTTAAATATTTTTTTCTCAAAAAGTTGTTGCTCAACGTCCAAAAACAAATATATCCAAGATAATAACCTAAGGAAATATTTGTAGGCTTAAAAATGTGCACGTCTAGTTTTATGTTTGACTCAAAATTGTTTTTGGGGGTGACTTGACTGAGTCAACTTCCCATGTTAGTTTTCTCGATATTTGGCTTGACTCGACCTAGTTGAGTTTGCTATGTGGAGTAACTCAACCAAGTCAATCGTTCAGCATCTTGAACTCCTCTTTTTGAAGAACTTGATCTAGTCTAACCCAAGGCAAAGGATGATTTGACCTTTGTCTTATCACCATTTTCACGGAAGAATTTTGAAACTTTTTATTTATGCTTATTTATTTCAGAGTATAAAATTTGATGCAAAAAACATTTTTCGTTTATATATAAAATATTGGGATGTCATTGTCAATACATTTACATAAACATAAACATTGTCTTCCAGGCCTTATAACATTTATTTATAATAATGGCCTACAAACTCCTCAAATCACTCATTACATTTGTGCTTTCGTACCGCTTCCTATGATACAAAGAAACTGAGTGGGTTAGACTTTGAGGCCTAGTGAGTACATATGGTTTTCAACCCACAATAATTAAGTTCTTTAATTATATAATTCACATCAAATAAATTCACCCGATTACCCATTCCCGTTATTCTCACAAACTAATCATAAAATATTGGTCTCAAGAGACCTATCCTAAGGGTCATTATCAACGAGTAGACAATATTATTTGGGGATTCCCTTAGCAATATATGTCAATAAGGCAACCAGGGGAGATAGAGTACATCAAATGAACAAATAACTCATTAACACCTACAGATTATGAGTCGGCCAGCGTTTCTAGTAGACTATTTAGAATAGTTTGTGGTCGTCATCTATGATCTGCTAGATGACTAGTTCATTAAAAGTCAAGTCCTCTCATCATCATCTCATCATTTTCATCACCCATCACTACCCAATATATTTTATATAAACATATGAAAATACATACTATATGACTAAATTGAGTGACAATCATATAATTCGTTTAACACAAATATCAAGTAATACATATAATAGGCACATATAACATTTAGTCATTTAGATATTTTATATCTATGTGTAAGCTGAAAGTAATTATACATTCACTTGTTAAAGTGGATGGTTGGAAAGTTGGGAAGCACTTCGCTTCACCACTTAACATTTCCTTTTATGTGACCTAGGTTCAATTATCACTAAGTCTTAGTTTATTATTTCTTATGACTACTGATAGTCTAGATTCCTCATCAATCACAATGTCTACATCAAGATCTATCAAGTAACGAGAAATCAGGTAAGATCATATCGGAGGTAGGATCTGTTTGGCATACAGAGTATACTGTTTGGAAATCTCACTTTAAACATCTCACTAAATCCGGCCTAGACATCACCCCCATAAGTAGATCAATACGTATAATTTCTTGGAATTACCGATAAATCTTTTTATAAATTCATAATAACGACTATAAATATAAATAGAAGTTACACTGAAATCAATATAAGTGTCTCTTAACTTAGAAAGATTTTTCTGACAAAAGTCTGAAAATTGCACTAGCAGCACTCCAACTTGATAGCTTTTAATGCCAGCCCTTAGGGACCTGAGGGTTCGCTAAATACCCTAAACACTAAAATTTCTTGGGTCAATTGCAAAGAATTTTGAGAGAGAGAGAGAGAGAGAGAGAGAGAGATTGGAGTGTGTGGAAAATCAAATGAGCCTAAAGAAGTATTTATAGGCTGAAAAATCATTGTACACGCCGCACCCATACTAGGTGCGCACCGCGCCCCGGCTCTTGTCGGCAGATGAGGCACTGACACGTGTCTTGATTTGGCTGGAGTAGCGTGGCCCTTCTAGAAGCATGTGTGTCACGCCTTTTATGAGTGTGGCACACTTGGGAAACTTCAAAAATTCGTAAGTTCTTTCTACGAACTCTGTTTTTGACATTCTTTGTATCCACGTGTAGCTATCGACAATATATACAACTTTCATTTTGACTCCTTCGGCTAATTCTCACTTTATTTTTTAATTTATTATTTGAGAAGACTTAGACTACTAAACTCTGTTTAAAATTCTATCTTTTTCATATGACATCTGTTCTCGACTGTCTTTATATCTACGGACTCCTATCTACGAGATCTTCAACTCTCATTTAGATTGTTTCGGCTAAAATTCAACCGATCTAAAAGTCGATTTCTATTTCCGCACTGTTGTGATGAAACTTCAAAAAATCATAACTTCCTCATATGGTCAGATTTTGACATTTTCTATTTGTATGGTCTTGGCTTTATGATTACTATGACATTGTTTAGATTACTTACACTAATACTCAACCTATCTCTGATTTACTATTTAGGGCGTACTCTACCGCATCGGGTTGAACGTGAAACTTCAAACGATCATAATTTCTTTATACGAAGTTAGATTTAAGCATTCTTTATATCCCTGAAATACTCATTACGACTACTTTAACTTTCTTCAAGGCTATTTATCTTAATTAATATTTTATTTTAATATATTTTAGCCCTATTTATTAAGCTTTCGCCTAATATTATATACACATAACACAAGCAAATAAATCACATAGATTCAAGAAAATTCCCTTTATTAATTCATCAAATGATTACAATTGTTGACCATCATCGGTTACATATTCAATTAATACCTAGCGAGAAATGTGGGCGTTACAACCTTAGTCTCATTGATATTGTTCCACAATTCTACAAATATTCATCCATCCCGATCATCTATGTACATTTGCAAGTTTTCATGATTCCATTCACAGAAACAAGAATAATATTCGAACCCTTAACCACGAAATAAAATTAGTCTAGAGACAAAAGAGCTGACGATATGATATTCATTTTAGAATTGAGCCAAAGTGATCACAAGACACATCCTAAGCCTTGCGTTAACCGTATACAAAAAATCAATCGAACCATAAACAGAAACCGGAAGTTGCAATCGTCGTTTAAGGAGTACGCTAAAGTCATCGCAATAAATAAAACTAATCTAGTTGTTGTAAGAACACGCCTCTACATTTTCACCAAAGTGATCTCTAGATTTCAGTAAGATAGGTGGATCTAATGTCTTACCCCCTCGTGTTGCATGTTGGATGAACAATAATATACATATTTCCATGTACTATTCTTTGAAACTCTCTTGTGTTAAGGTTTGAATTTTTAGGGTTTGTCTTCCCATGGCATGGTGTTTTATGTGCCACGTCATGGTGGTGACACGTCACACGACGTGGTGGTTAAATGAGACCACGACGTGGTGCCTCTTTTTGCACAAAACCCAATGTTTTGGGCTTTGGGCCCTATATAAGGAATAATGGTGCTAGGGTTTCGACCACCCTCAACCTCCGTCACTCCAGAAGCATCTTATTCAAACACTAGTTCACTCCTTTCTATTTTTGAGCTTATGTGGTTATTTTTGTGGTCTTTGAAGGAAGAAGGAAAGGATTGTGGAGCTATAGATCAGCAAACAAGCTCCACCTCAGTTTCTTGTGCATATTCTAGACCTTTGTAAGTCTCCAAGTTCTTACCTTTATGGTTTATTCATTATAGATCTAGGAACATGAGCTTATTCTCCATGTTGTATTGATATAAGTGGTTGGTATTGATAAAGTTAGAAATCTTATAAATCTTTACGATCCCTTGAGTCTTATATATCTTAGATTCTAGAATTTTATGTGTATTGGATGTCATGCATGGAGTTGTGATCCCATTTCTCACACTACAAGAATTTTGACCTACGACCACATTTTTTAAAAATAGTTTTTCCATACTTCTAAAAAAATGTGATGATTTTGTTACAAAGTGTGGCAAATTATCACTGGTTAAATCATGGATTATTTTCATCACATTTAAAAATCGTAATGGTTATCGTTGATGATTAGTATATATAGAGTCACATATAGAAATCAAATGTAGCTAAAAGTTATACCTATGGTCACATGAATTCTTTGTATGACCATATGTATCATTTAGTGACACACATAGAAATCTAATGTAGCTAAAAGTAATATCGATGATTACATGATTTGTTTGTTGGACCATATGTGTCATCTAACGACATATAATAAACATAACAAACCATGTGACTGTAAGCATATTATGGTCGCAATTTTTAATAGTTCGTGTGCCCATATGTATTGTTTAGCCTTGGTCAAATAATGTGGCCAATTATGACCATATGCTACGTCTTTGTGTTTGCTTTATCAGAAATAATGTGTAATGGATTCTAATGTAGCGAAAGGTAATACCTATGGTCACATGAATTGGTTATATGATCATATGTATCATTTAGCGGCATAAAATAAACAACATATTAAGTGGATGTAAGTAATTTGTGGCCATGTTACATTATAAAATATGAGGTTAATAATTAGTATTAGTCATGATAAAATAATTAAAGATATGATTTTAAGTATCCTATGGTTGGGTTTTTTTAATTGGTTTTGTGTTCATATGTATCGTTTTTGCCTCAGTCAATTAATGTGGAAAAATATGACCATTTGCCACATGTTTGGACAATTACATCATTGACAAAAAGAAGTGAATATGTATATTTTTTTTAGAGATATTGATTTTTTTATTTTACGGTTTATATAAGAGTACAGGTGTTCAGAGTATTATGTTTGTACCAGATAAATTAACTAACTCAATTAAAAAGTAAAACCTTATAAGTTTAAATTCCTATTTTATAAATAACTTTTGGCCTTTAATCCAATGTGGAGTTGAATGTATATTGAACACATCATGTTAAGTGTAAAATGGTGTGGTTTTAAGAAATTATGTTGTTCTCTCTCCTAGTTGGGACTCATTGGAGACTTGAATAGATAGTGGATGCCCTATTGATTCATCTACCTTTCAATAATGCATATATAAGAACCATAATCATCTACCTATCGTCACTGCTGCCTCCATCTTGAGTCCATTTTGGCGATCACATTTTGCCTCTCCGGCCATCAATCTGTCCCTCATCTCCAACACTCTCGCATAAGACACCCTAAGAATCGATTGAGTGGCATCCTCATAAAATGAACAAAATTTACCAATTTACATACAATGAACAAATTTTAACTTCCATTTCATTATCAAGCAATAAACATTTCAAAGACATTAATAAACAATTTTTAACACTTTACATTTAATAAATCAAAGTAGAAAGCAACAAGGTCATCTTAATTAAAATGAGAATCATAGTAACCAAAGTTAGGACATTATATTCAATCACTTTAGCCATAATACATTACATTGCACAATTACAAAAAAAAATCTTAAACATGTATTCCAACAACAACTAAATGCAAAATAACTGACCTATCTTCACTTCACTTCTTTCGTAGGACTAAGCTATGAAATGTAAATCATGATGAATCACTTCCATTACCTTGATTGATTCTTGATGAAAAACAGATTATGCTTCCAAGTTTGGTGCCTTATTTACTAAGATATGAAAAGTAAATAATGATAAATCACTTCCATTACCTTGATGGATTCTTGATGGATTCTTAATGAAAATCAACCTTTGCCTCTAGGTTTGGGGCATTATGTCCAAATAGTTGTAATCCCTATATAAAAAAGAAACTAAAGGTGATATATATATATATATATATATATATATATATATATATATATATTACCTTGATGAATACTTGATTAAAAGCACCTAAAATATACATTGACTATATAACAAATTATTCAAATAAAATGTCCATAAATCATCCGCATATACAAACCAATAACATATTTACAAACCATCCACGTATACAGACCAATATAGACTACAAAACTTAAAACCTACAATGAACTCATAAACAACCAAAAACCAAATAAGAGTTAATCAAGTTGCTATATCGATTCAATATATTAAAGATCAAATACATAAATTGATCTAATTTCGATAACAAACACCCAAATCAAATGTAACAACAAATTAGCCAATTGGAAAATAAATTTCTTGAAAATTATTGTTTGAAATCATTCAATCAATATAGTAATCGTGAACTTAAATCACTATTTAAACGAAACGAGATTTAAGCAAAAGAAGGCATTTCATAATGTACAAATCTGATTTCATCAAAACAAATTATTTCAGGAAAAAAAATAGCAAAACTGAATAGCAGGTTGTGGAAAGCATTTGAGCAAAAAAATCCTAGAAAGAAGTCGAGGATGAAGGAGCTTATTTTCCAGCGTCAGAGGCCGAATAACACAGGGGGGGACGGAGGTGACTTTGGGGTTGAGTCTGGTGTAGGAAGGTAGCGGCAAGGCTGAAGAGATCTTCGGAGAGGAAACTAGATTGCCCAAAGATAAGGAAGTAGGCCATTGAAGCAGACGAGGGAGGCATATTATGCTTTGATGCATTTTTTACATAGAATAAAGGAGGGTTTTTTTTATTATTTTAAAAGTGGAGTATATTAAAACTTAGGGATAAGAGGGTAACTAACTGTAACCTTTTTATATATTTGGTCACTTAACTTTTTCTGGTGCTCTATTAATCCTTAAACTTGTTTTGTTGTTTAAAACATATCATTATGATTGATAATAAAAGGTTTTTCCAATTTCCGGCAAACTATGAATTTTCCGATCATCTTCTCCAACCCAACATGATTTTTATGGCAAATGAAGTTCTTGAACGACATTTATTTTCTAGACTTCTTTGGGTTCTAAGATCCGAAACATAACACATACATCTGAAACATAAACACATATACATTTGGAGCTTCATATTTCAAGCTTCCTTTC
The DNA here is from genome assembly GCF_051521515.1 of Lactuca serriola. Lineage (NCBI taxonomy): Eukaryota > Viridiplantae > Streptophyta > Magnoliopsida > Asterales > Asteraceae > Lactuca > Lactuca serriola. The sequence continues at coordinate 4,729,799 of NC_136410.1, forward strand.
AGATTTTAAATCATTATTTCAGATTTCGAATATGAAACCCTTGAATTTTGAAACAATTGTATAACTTAAAAAAACCCTTTGAGCTTCACATTTGGAAAATGGTGTTCTTGATCAGATCTTAAAACGATTTTAGAACTCGAAAACCGGAAGATAATTTCAGATGTGTTTTCAAGACTCAAGAACATAAAAAAGAAACTCAACCCTTCGATTTCAAGGGTTTTGTTTCTGGGTTTTCATGAACAAGAAGAAACTCTTGATCTTTGTATAGGTTAAAGGGTTTTCATTTATGGAACTCTGATTTTCGGCTTCGTTCCTGAAAAACACAAACAAAATGTTAGATTTTTTTTAGATTTATGATGAAGACGATTGCAATGTATGTGTGTGTTCTTGAACATGAACCCAAAAACTGAACACGAACATTAAAATCGTTTTTTGAAACAAACGAGCAAGATGAAGACGAACACTAAAATCATTTTAGATCTGAAAAATTGTTCCTAAAATCATTTATGTAATTGTTTGGACACATGAAGATGAGTTCTGAAAAATCGTTTTAAGAACTATTCAAGAACACCAGTTTTCGGATTTGAAGTTCTAGATCTATGATTGTGTATCTAAACCTTGATTTATGGTTGTTTTAGAGAATAGACAAAAGATAAGAATGAGAGAAACAATAAATCTGAAAAATATGTCAATAACTCATCTCGCCGGAAATCTGTTTTGGCCGGAGAAGTTGGCCGGAAAAATCATACTTGGCCGGAAAAGACCCCGGAAACCAGAAAAACTCTCTATTACAGGTCATAACGGTATATTTTAAACAAAAAAACAAGTTGAATGGTTAATTGTACGCTTAAAAAAGTTAAGTGACCAAATACGTACAAATGGTATAGTTGATTACTCTCTCAAGTCATTATCCCTAAAACTTAAAAGATGACGTCGATGAGGGATTTAAAAAAAAAGTTTTCATAGGCGGGCAAAATTGAAAAATGGGTTAGCATGGCGGCAAAGTTGTTGCCCTTATTTTCATCATTTGTTTTTCAAAATTTTGGAGCATCTTAGAAAAAGATTAGCATTTCATATTTTGTTGTTAATTTAAATTGTAGATATATGGTATTTTTTACAATGTTATATTTATTTTTATGAACTTTTTATAAGATAACTTTTAGTAGCATTATTATTTAATTAAATTCCCAATAGGTAGTTTATCAGGAAAAAAACTATCAATATTAGTACTTAATATTATGTAAAAAAGTTGTTATAAAATTTATTTCATTTTATATAAAATATAAAAATTATGTTTAGGTGTATAGCTTATGGTTGATGAAGCTTATAGTTGATGAATTATGTCTCGGGCTTAGACTTATGGCTTAGGGTGTATAACTCATGGTTATTTGAATTTATATGTCCAAGAATCATTATTGAGTGATATTGCTAATAATATATGATACTATAGAGTCATATATTTATCAATTTAACACATTTTGTATACTTATTATTAATATGATTGTTAATAAATAATATCAATTCTTATATTTAATTAGAGAATAATTATTGTTTTTTTGAAAATAAGAACTAAATAAGAGTATAACTGGTTATTATATGATATGGAATGATTTAATAACTCATGTACCAATTTTTAGACACTTTGTTTAACCATGATCAAGTTAATGAGTTAACTTACCATGGTTAATAAACTAGGTAGACAATTTTTGTCTCCTTGTTAAGCATGACCAAAATTATTATTATAAAAAGGTTGACAAGCAATCTCTCTTCTTATGTCTCCCGTGTTTTTAAAATGCTACCAATAGTTTGTGTTATTATAATCCAATCAAAGTATGTCTTGCATGTGAGTATACAAGGAAGGCCTTTGCATGAGTTTTTGGCTAGTTGTTAAGCTCTTTTTCCTCTGTTTTAGATGGTGGCCGAAACTCTCTCTCTCTCAGCTAGTTTGGAGATTAGAAGCCCTATTGAGTTGTCTAATTTAGTACTTATTTTATTTAAGTACTTAATGGCTTAAGACACTCAAGAATACAATAATGAACTAGCATTCTAAGTTCCTTATCTTGATGGTGGATACTTGTAGATAAAATAATACACTTTGATTTTCTATCTTCATCAACAATCCAAAACTATATGGGTTCAAAGGATCCAAAGGTTGTCATTCTAAAACACTTTATGCTTGTTTTTAATATCATTCTAACCTCTATAAATGGGTCCTATATGGTTTGTTTTTTATTTATAAACAAAAAAATAAACTTGTTATTTTTAACACTTCCATTGACCCATTTTTATGAAAAATGCATTTATATTTTGTATGAAAACCCACTAGTGGTATCAGAGTCATCTTTTATATGCTAGAATTATTTTTTTATGTTTGATAATATTTGATTTTGTGGAAAGCAAGCATGGACTTCTTTTGGTTAAGAAATATCCATATTTGTCTTCTTTGGAAACTTCTTGGTTGAAATTGTTTATTTTTGTATATAACCATTTTCATGCATTTTGGTTATATAAAAGTTGTCTTAGAATAAAGAGTTGTTTGTTATTATATTTGATATGTTGTTGTGTATAAACAAGCTATTTGGACTTTTGTGTTGTGTTTGGTTGATATTTATTTATTCATACGATGTAATAGATAAATAAGTATTTTTTTTTCATTTGTTTATTTTATGTAATAAATTAGTTAGACTAGTTGTATTTATTTTTAAATATAACAAGATGAAGAAATGACTTCCTTGAAGATGACTTAACCACTTGAGACTATAATCACAACCATGAGCTTCTACTCTTGGTTTTGGGCTTAATTATACTATTAATGGTTTAAGTGTTTCAACCTTCACAGCATGAAGACTTGAACTTTTTTGCAAGCAAGAGTTAACTTGGCAAGTGGGAGCTTGAATACCTTTTGAAGTGTCCCTTAATTCCTTTAAGAAATACTTAATAATGCACGAATGTGATGTGATGTATATTTTTTGTTAGACATGGCTTGGTTTATACACATTTTAATGCACACATGTGATGTATATTTTTTGTTATTATATTTTATGTTTTATGTATGAAAATGAGTTTTACAAATCAAATAACATTTTAACATAATATAATATCACTTGGAGTTTGAGTAACAAATATTTAAAAGATAACATAAGATGTTTATAAAATGATATTTATAAAAATGTTTTTACTGTTTACCAGTTAAAATCGATTTTTGTTAAACATAATTTTATTATTGTAACACTCGGTTTTGGATTTGCTTCATTATTCGAGGCTGTGGCCCAATCATCAGCTGTCATGAGGCTTAGGGCCTTGGGGAAGAAAGGATTTGGCCATTTTCAGACGTGGGTGTTATGGTTTAAGAGATCCAAGTGTTCAGTGGTATTTTCGAAGCCTAATAGTATAATCGTAATTTGATAACTCGGTCATATATGAATTTTGGGTTATTGTTCGGGAAGCTTTAAGACTATGGTGAGTTGCTAGAAGCGTAGGGCTTCTCACCAACTTTTTGTGGATATAAGGTTCACTGGAAACAGACCTAAGATAAGGAAGTTAGGGCAATTTGAAATATTGGCAAAAAGGCCCTTAATGGAAAAGAATTGCAAATCAGTCTCATGCATGCATGGTAATTGACACGTGCCTGGGTGAGTACACCCAGCGTAATGAGAAGAGTGTCAAACCGTAATTTTTAGGGTTTAGGCACTATTTAAACATCCTTATAAGCTCAACGCTCTTTCATTTCTCAGCCTCCACTGACTTCTAGCCTCATTTCGGAAACCCTAACCTTTCATTGAGTGTTTGAGAGATCTATGTAACATCCGTGATTCCAAGGTATTGCTAATTTATTTAATCTTGCATTTATTTGTTTCTGGCCGTGAAGTTGTCTGGACTTAGAGGTTGGGCCTCTTCATGTTTGGGCTAGCTGAAGTCGTACGTTGGGCGTAAGCCTGGCGTATTATGATTAAGGAAAATGCGGAGCCATTCACGTACGCGTAATGTACTAAGTGGTACGCGCAGCGTACGTGTGTTGACTCAGAACCCTAGTTTTTATGCCTTAGCATCCTTATCATCCTCCCTAACTCAGAAACCCTAAAATCTAACCCTTATCATCCTTTTGTGTTCTTGACCTTGTGGAGTTCATTTTTGGTAGCTTGGAGTTTTGGAAAGAAGAAGAGGAAGTTGGAGAAGAAGAATTATTGAAGCTTGAGCTTGAAGATCTGAAACATCATCATCATTTAGCACTCATTTGAGGTATAAAGTTCAAAACTTGCCTTATTAATGCTTAGATCTCTTGTGTTTGAGTTTTTGGACCATTTTGGTCCTGTGGATCCAGCTTTAATGATCACAGTCGTTTCTTAAGCTTAGGGTTGCCACCTTTGGTGTTATTTGAGTCCCTAAGTCATAAAGTTTCCATCTTGGAGGTCTTGAAGCATCCATGCATGAGTATTGGTCATTTTTAAGGAAGTAGGTTGTCATATTCCAAGTTTGGATTCATTTGGGGGCATGCAAGCCGCCAAGTGGTCGACTTTATGGGTTATGACCCTTTATTGGACTCAGATCTATGTATGGAGCCTTAGATCTTAAGGGTTTAAATGCTTTTTGGGATTTTGGCTTAATAGGAGAGTACGTTGGGCATACAAGCTCGTACGCACAACATACAAGCCATGCAGCCTATACGCTTAGCATACAGATGAGTACACCCCGCGTACTCACTAAAGTGGGCTTTACGTTGTTTGGTCCTTGATTTGGGTCACTTTCCTGGATTAGTGACTTGGGTCATGGTGGACCATCTGGAACGGGACCAATGGGCTAGAGAAACATTATTGGGCCTTGGGATAAGGCCCATGAGAAAGGATTGGGCCCAATTAGAAATTGGGCGATATATTGGGCTTTATAGGATTGCTTATCTTTTGAGCCATAGGTTGTGATTTAAGGACCAAGTTATGTTAAGGGTAAAATAGTGTTTTACCCCAAGTAGGGATTTTTGGTTAATGAGGCAGATCTCTTTGTTGATTAGCTTTTATTTGAAATTGTTAGCTTAGAGAGATATAGGACCAACAGTTAGGGATCATTCGTTTTGTCAACTTATCGAGGTGAGTTTCCTTACTGGGTTTAGCGGGTCGAAGGCACCAATGTCGGCCCATGTTTATGATAGGTTGTTAGTATGCTAGCCGTCTTTGTGACTCTTGCATGGGCTTGTGTTTATATGTTTTCCGGGCTAAGGCCCGATACCGGGTGGGGCCTGATGAATATTTGTATGCTATGTATCTCTGTGATTATTGCATGTGTATATGTTAATTTGATATATGTTATTATATATTGGGCGGGGCCCGTTTATCGAGCTCAGCTCGATGTCGGGCAGGGCCCGATGCCGGACGGGGTCTGATATCAGGCGGGGTCTACTATATGTTTATTGTATGTTTGCTATGTGGTATTTTGGGGGAACTCACTAAGCTTCGTGCTTACGGATTTTAGTTTATATTTCAGGTACTTCTTGTAGCAAAAGGAAGAGCTCTGGATGACTGCATCACACACACCATTGGGATTCCGCTTATGATGTTTTACTCTGATTTCATGGAAATTAATACATTGGTTTTTATTTAAATGTGTGGATGATTTGGAAAATACTATTTTATCTCTTATAAAAATGAAATTTTTGGGCCTATATTTTTGAATATTGCAAGTTGGTATCAGAGCCTTGGTTTGAGGGATTCGGGTACACTCTCAGGTGTGTTTGAACTCAAACTAAGGACTTGATGGGAATTTTCAAAAGAAAAACATTTTTATAAAAATTATTTCTAAAAGAGAAAAAGGTTGTGGTGCATACAATCAGCCGAGCTCAAGTAAGTAATCCCAAAATACCCATACATGTTTATGATATGATTTGAATTATGAATCTGTGAATCGCATGCTAGATTAGGGCTAAGGATCTAGGAGAGATGCTTTTGTATGCATGTTTTTTGAACTTATAGATTTGCATGCTAGTGCTGATCAATCAATAATAGGATGGCCTAATTATGTTATGTTTTGTTCTGATTACTTGATGCTTGAATGCTGCTTGTTTTATGCTTTTAGGAGTTCTTGCTAATTTCAGCTAGCTAGTAAGAGAATAAGCTAAGTTACATATTATGAAAACTAAATATTTTCAGAAGGTTAGGTATAACTCTATTGCGCAGCTCTTGTTTGAGTCCAGCTGTTGTAATGAGAGACCTATCATTCGAAGAATTATCTTGTTTTTATAATATGTAATTGTATTTGTGAGCTAGTTAGAGGAGGTTAGCATGAGTTCCTTTTGCAGCTGATGAAGGATAGTGGTGTAGAGTTTTCCCTAGGAAAACCTAGGATGAGATTTAGTGTTGGGAGCCTTTGCTGTGAAGGATCTGTTAGTTATAGAGCAATTTGGCTGAGTTAAGGCAGTCATTGAGGAAAGTATGGATAAATACGGAAGGTAGTATTTGCCCGTACTACTGGAAGCATAGGATTCGTAGTCGATTCAAGGAGGGCTGCAATGAAGCCAGGGAGCTTGTGTAGTTGTGATTTCCCCGATATGCGCATTGATGCTTATTCTGATAGTTTTATGGTCTATTTGTAGTATGGTGGTATTGCGAGGCAGGCCAGCGGGCAGTTCCTTGGGGAGGGTTCGAGCTCAGGTTCTGGAGTCGGACAGCTTGATGACCTGATGAGGGAGTTCATCTCGTTTGAGATTATGCGCAATATCCTTGATCAAACTCCTGTGATCTTTGGCACGGTCAAGGAGGGTATTCTGGAGATTCTTGATGAGAGATTGAGCGCCTTTTGTGCTGAGATTGTGGCTTTGATCGGGATGCGCTCTCTGACCTTCAGGGAGTTTCGGCCCTATGGAGCACCAAACTATCATGGGGATAGGGACCCCATTGAGAGCAGCGGGTGGTTGGCGGATGTTGCCAATCTCTTTCGTACCAGCTGTTGTCCTGAGGTGGGAAAGGTCAGGTTAGCATCCTGCCTTCTGAAGGACAGGGCACGTGATTGGTGGGAGGAGGTAGGGAATGCTATAGGAGATGATGCTTCTATTGACTCAATGACCTGGAGTGATTTCTCGACCCGGTTCCGAGCCGAGTTTACACTGATGATTGAGGTGTAGCAACTGGCACGAGAGTTCTAGGATCTTCGTCAGACTACTGAGACGGTGACTGAGATCACCGATATGTTCAGGGAGAGGGCACTTCTAGTTCCGCGGTATGTGGAGGACGAGGAGATGAAGAAGGCCTGGTACCATGAGATATTGATGAGAGATATTCAGCAGTTTGTTTCAAGTACTTCCGGTTCGAAAGGGAAGGGCCCGACTTGATCGCAGCGCATACAACTGTGTTTTCTGCAATACGTGATTTTTGGAATGAACTCTGATAATTGTTTTATTTTGAAATGCTTTTAAATGTTTCAATAAAAGTTGCATGAGTGTTTTGATTATAATAAAAATGAAATATTTACCCTCTTATTTTCGGGATGTTACAATATTGGTATTAGACCCTTGATTTAAGGGATTCGGGCATACTCACGGGTGTGCCTGAACTCAAACTGAGGGTTTGGTGAAATTTTTTTTATAAAATATACATTTAATTAAAAAGAAATTTCCAATCAAAGAACGGGGTGTTATGTGTGCAATCGGTCGAGCTCAAGTAAGTGGCTCCCAGAATACGAATACATGTTTATTATGATATATGATATTATTGTGAGAATCGCATGCTAGATAAGGGCTAAGGATCTGCTCACTATTATATGATAAGAGAGATGCCTTTATATGCCTGATTATATGAGCTTTAGAATTTCATGCTAGTATGGATTCCAGATAAGTGGATAGAATGGCTTGCTTAATGTATGCTGGTTAGATTTTCCGTTGCATGAAAGTTGCTTGCTTTGTGCTTTGTGGGGCTCTTAGCAGTGTGGATCAACTACTAAGTGAATATGCTAAGTCACATGTGGCACAGGTTAAATAATCTTAGAGTGGTGGATCTGAACTTATTGCACAACTCTCGTTTGAGTCTAACCGTTCTAGGGTTGAGTCTTCTACTCAAAGGATTATTTGATCTCTGTTGCATGTGACTATGTTCATGAGGTAGTCGGTTGACACTAGTGGGAGTTTTTCAACTGCTGAGGGCAGGGTAAGGTCGGGAACCTAGGAGAGCCTATTATATGCTTCAGTAGGTTTAGTGGCACGGTTTAGTGAGTTTTTTGTGCATTAGTTTGAGAAGGTGACTTAGAGGATTCAGGATGATTCCTAAGGAAAGTATGGATAGGTGTGGAAGGTAGTATTAGTCTCGTACAGAAAGCACAGGATCCATACTCGAATCGGGGAGCATCTTGTAGAATCTAAGAACCTTATGGGAGGAGGATTTGTGGATATGTTCTGATCTTTGGCATGTCATATTTCAGTTAGGTGATGAACACTCGGGGAGGAGGTTTAGGTTCTGATTCCTACTCAGGTACAAGTACTAAGCTGATTAGCGAGCAGATGCAAGAGTTCATCTTGTCGGAGATTACATGTGGTATTTTTGGATCAGACTCATGTGATCTTTGGTTCAGTCAAGGATGGAATTTTGGAGCTATTGGATAGTCATCTCGGGGCCTTTCAGACCGAGATTGTAGCAGGGCAGTTAGGGGTGCATCTATAGCCCAAACCTTGTGGATCCCCAGGATCCTTCAGGAAGGAGGATCCTATTTTTAACTTTTGTCATTTGGGATCAGAGGTGAATTGTGCACCATGTATTCAAGAGTGTCAACCACATGAATGGATTGTCACGGAGGCATCGGGAACCCTACGTGAGGAGTTACTCGATATCATTGGGTGTGTCACTGATAGAGTGGTCGCCAGGTTCGAGGGTCAGGCCTCAGTTATTTAAGTGGGTGATGGGGTGGTCGGGGTAACCCAGGAGCAGGAGATTGGTTTATATAGGCAGTTGGGGAAGAGGAAGCGGACTTATGGTCTGGCTTTATGATATGAGCAGTTGGACGCTGCCATAGCTGCTGTCAAAGACCCGAGGGGTCGAGACGGTTACATGAGGGATGAAGGGACATAAAAGGATGTGTGTATCAGGTCTAAGTGTGGCAGGTGCAGATGGAAGGGTCACAAACGTTAAGAGTGTACATTAGAAGTAGAGTTATGTCATTGTTATCATCAGTTCAGTGGCATTCTATGGAAGGTTTATGGTCAGAATTCAACGGGTTAGTTCTCCAGTATCGTCAGGATTCAGTGTTTCTAGCAATTGTGGTTGGTTGGCTCTTAGGGGGTGCCAATGAAAATGTTCTATTGCCGAGTTTTTGGTATGAGCATCAGTTCGGAGGGCTTCAACATTTGAGTGTTGCATCATTTAAAGCGATTGGGGTTATCAGTTTTGTTGGGATTTTGGGGAGTGAACATATGGTCTTCAAGGGTTGTGTAGTCCTTTGGCTTTGGCTAGTAATGGATCACTAGCATTGGTAAGCGTAGGTAGTCAACATTTCGATTATTGGAGGGTAAGAGGGATTGGGAATCCTTCAAATCTTGTGTGTTGTAAGAGCTTAGTCGAATAAAAGTGGGGGAGAACCGTTCAGGTATTCAAGAATAGAACCCAAGTGGCCGTCTAGATTGAGGATTGTGTGATTTGGGAGTTCGGGAAATTTCCCAACATTTGGTTCGTGCCTTCTTGGTGTCAGCTAGCAAGCTTTAGTGGACCCAGGTTGGGGTTCCATTCATGACTCGATTTCAACTTGGGTGTTTGTTCGAGTGCATGCTCGACTATGGATGTGTTCGGATTGATAGATTATCGATAAGACCATGGGCGACAGATGTGGCAAAGTGGAAGTGTTGTAAGACTGCGGGGTGGCCCATAGCATTCACTAGTTAGCATATAGAGGAAGTGTTGTAATACTGCAGGGTGGCCCTTAGCATTCACTAGTAGGCAGTTAGTGTGGGAGTGTTGTAAGACTGCAGGGTGGCCCGTAGCATTCATCGATCCCTGTACAGCGGTGAGATTGTGGCAAATCTACAATTTGCTCACGGATTTCTTCATATGGTTTAGGTCAGGGTGGGTCTGTTCACAAGGTTGTGGGAGGGCCACAACATGTTTGGAATTAGGAAATGCTAGGTCATGGGAGACCGAGAATGATGTAAGACTACAGTTGGTCTCGTAGCGTTCAGTTTAGCATTGGGTTTGCTGAAGAGATGGTTCAGGTAGTTATTGCCAGTTGAGGCTTTCTTTCAGAAGTTCTTTTTGGGGTGACTGTGTTGGTGTCTTTTGGTTGAGCAACCGAGCAAGAATCCGGTATCTCAGTTAGTTGGCAGACAAGTTGGGACCAGGGAGGTCTCGGTTGCTTTTAGAGAGAAACTAGGAGGCAACGGGATGTTTCGGGCATTATTAGTGATTTGGGATTTGTGTGTGTGGAGTAGCTTGTTGTTCGGTAAATGCTAAGTCACTTTCAGTTTGGATTAAATAATTATGGAAAGGTAGAAGTGGTTTTCTGCAGGGGCTAAGGGTTTGTTCTTCTTCGGGTTGAAAGTTTTAGTTTGGGTTCAGTTTGTTGGATTAGGTTTCTAAGCCCATAACTATAATTGGTATTTACTTGATCTGATAGTAGCATGGTCCTTTTGAGTTGCCTTCACCATAACAACTCGACAGGATGACTTTTAGAGAGAGAAGTTATTTAATGATTTATTAATATATTATAAGAATAATATATTAATTAGAAATCATATTATCTAATTAGTATTTAATCAAAAATTAATTTGGTATTACTTTTGGGATTAAAATAACCGATTAAAAGTAAGGGGACTGGTTTTGCAAATCATTGATAGTTGCAAACTGGGCTGATGAACTCCCTTGGAATGGGGTGGAAAATTTTTTATAGGGAGGCCCTATAAAAATCATCCAAGGCCTTCTAGAAGGATTTCTGTGGGCTGCTTGGAGCCTAAGAAAGGAATTAGGGTTTCACCATGAAACCCTAGCAGCCACTGCTATATAAAGACCCATAGACCTCTTGAAATCGGCCACTTTTTCACAAGGAGAAACCGTAGCCGATTTTCTTCCCCTCTCTCACTCCTCCTTTGCTTTTGGTGTTTGTGATTCCATTAGAGGTGCAACACATAAGGCACTAAAGCTTTCAAGAGTCAAGATCATCCGTGGAATACTTGTTATTACGAGATAGCAAAAAAGGTAATGTTCTAACCCTAGTTTTCATATTGATTTTGAAAAGTGTATGCTAGTATTAGGGTTATTGCTTTGGAACTTCTATTTGCATGTATAACTAGAGAAAAGCTTACATCCAAAGCAATTATGGTTGCCTGAACACATAGGAATGTTGTTATGCTCAAAACCCATCAATGGTATCAGTACCTACGATGTTTTTCTGTTATATTTTATGAAATAGTGAATTGTCCAAATTGAATGCATAACAAAAATCATTTTCTGCCTGATGAACTCGACGAGTTCCATGAGGAACTAGACGATTTGGATGAACTCGCAGAGTCCCTGCCCTGACTCGACGATTTGGCTCGTTTGTTAGTTGATTTTCCGAATTTTTCATCTATTTTGGATTAGCATAATTACCATAAATCGTTTTTATCACCATAAGTTGGTTATGTTGAATGGTAATCTGATTTCCTTATCAAAATGGATAGATTTGGCCAAATTTTAAGATAATGCCTTAAATATTTGATTAATTAATTATTTAAAATTTGATCTAGTTATTTTCAAATGTTTCAAATTGCACCCTTTAAGTTTTGGAATTTAAAATTTAAGTAAAAGTTTAATTTTGAAATATTAAATTCTAAAACCCTACTATTTTAAAAGTTTAAAATATAACCTGTATAATGTTATAATATATTAAAAGATTAATATACATATATATATATATATATATATATATATATATATATATATATATATATATGTGTGTGTGTGTGTGTGTGTGTGTGTATAAGATGAGTCAGTCTTACCGTTAGTAGGCCTCATTCACGAAGCTGGCCTAAAATGACCGTCATTGGGTATCCATTCTTACCCACCGCACTCTTGACTAGTGGAGGGTCGTCAGCCGAACGGGTAGGATAGGACATTAATTCTCTCATTAATAAGTATAATGACAAATATAAAGTAACTAAATTTGTTTATAAATTCCCAATCTTAGTTACTTTAGGAAAATGTGAATTTGATGTTAATCCATGAAATTGCGCATTGAACCTTGTCAAGTCGTTAGTGGAGCGTGTGTGGATAACTGGCACACTAACTTTGACTAACAAGGGTGGCAATGGGTAGCTCGAAAATTATCATAGATCAATCGAGTGTGTGTGGTTAACCGACACATTGATTAGGTGGTAAATGACATCGAGAGTACCAAGCTAATTTTCATGGTTATTCACATCTTGTTTGTGATCCTCAATATCCCAGTCACAAACATGAAGGGCATAATCGAGATTAAACATGCCATTAAAAAGTTCAATGAATCTCAAAAGAATCTAGCAATTTCATTTCATTTAAAATCTAATTCTCTTAATTTCGTTTTTCGTGGTGGAATTGATAAATCATCATTTACCTACCTTCAAATAATTTACAACTGGATTACGACATCCCTCTTCCGAATTGTGAATTATTGTGTTGGGTCTTAGCCTTAATATTTCAATTGGGTGTTATATTAAGGATTCCTTATCTAATCAACCTTTGTCCTTCTTCTTTTGCAGATGCCTACCTCAAACAACGCTTCTGGTTCCACCAACAACAACTCCAACAACTCTTTCTCGCTCTTGAACATTTGTGTGAGGATTACGCTCGATGGTTCCAATTTCAATGATTGGATTTGAAACATTCGAATGGCCTTGCGCTACGAGGACAAAGAATATGTCCTCAATAAACCGTTGAACGAGATTGATGAGTCCAAAGCTACTCCCGAAGAAATAATTGAGTATGGGGTTCACTACAAGGATGCTACTAAGGCGTCTTGTATTATGGTAGCCACCAAGACTCCTGAGCTGCAACGGTTCTACGAGGACTACTGGCCTTACGAGATGTGCAAGGACTTGATGAAAAGTACCATCAAAGAACACGTCAAGAGAGGTATGAGATAGTCCGGTCATTCATCGCGACCAAGATGAAGGATGGAGTGTCCATCACGACCCACCTACAAAGAATGCAGAGGTATGTGGATCGTTTGCTCAAGTTGAATGTCAACTTTGAGGAAGAGCTGGCTATAGATATAGTCTTGAAATCATTGCCTCTCTGATATGATCAGTTCAAAATGACTTATCATTTGAGCAATATGGAAGTCACATTGAGAAAACTTTAACGTCTGCTCAAAACTGCTGAAAGTAGATTGAAAGGAAAAGTTGTTGAATCCACTCCTCATACTGTTGTTGCTGCTTCTGTCCTGGCAATTGGACAAGACAAGGGAAAGAAGAGGAAAACTCCCTCGAAGAATAAAGTCTCGTGATGGATCTTCTTCTAGTGGATCCAAAGAAAAAACTGATTTTGTCCCTCCATCCTCCGATCCAAAAGATGCAACGTATTTCTATTGCCAAGATAAGGGGCATTGGAAGAGAAGTTGTCTGAAATACTTGTAGGACATCAAGGATGGGAAGATAAAGCCCACCATCGCATGTATTTATACTATTCTATCTAATAACTCATCACATGCTAGTTCTCGGGTCCTTGATACAGGATCTGGTTTTCACATTTGTTCTGATTTGCAGGGGCTAAGAAGAAGTAGGGATGTGGAGCATGGGAAGATAAAACTGATAATGGGAAATAGGAAATCATCGTCTGTTACCAAGACTGGAGTTTACTCTTTAGTGCTTAGTAGTGGGTTAGGGTTAGATTTGAATTACTGTTTCTACTCGTCTGAAATGATGAGGAATATTATTTCTTTTCATGTTTTGTACAGACAAGACTTTAGATACTTATTTAATAATGAAAGTGGTTCTATAAATGCTTATTATAATGGTATTTATTATTCTGAAGCATTTCCTTATAATGGTGTATATGAAACTGTGATGGTTGTAGATAACTTAGGATATAATATTTTGTATATTGATTCGTCTAATGGTTTAGACAAGGCATGCTTGTGGCGTTGTTGTCTTGGACATGTCAACAAGAAGCACATAGCCAAACTCCAAAAGGATGGAGTATTGGAGTCTTTTGACTTTAGGTCGGATGACAAGTGCGATTCTTGTTTTCTTGGAAAGATGACTAAATCACCTTTCACTGGTACTTGTGAAAGAGGTGAGGGATTTTTCGATCTCATACACATAGATGTGTGTGGGCCCTTTAGATCCACCACAAGGGATGCTAACTGCTTCTATGTAACTTTTACCGACGATTATAGCAGATATGGATATATCTACTTAATCAAGTCTAAGTCATAGACTTTTGAAAAGTTCAAAGAGTTTAAACAAGAAATGGAGAATCAATTGGGCAGGAAGATAAAGATGCTCAGATCCGATAGGGGTGGTGAGTATCTTAGTATCGAGTTCCATGAATATCTTAAGGAATGTGGAATTGTTTCACAATTGACGCCACTTAGGACACCACAGCTTAATGGTGTGGCTGAGAGGCGAAATTGAACCTTGTTAGACATGGTTCGTTCCATGATGATTCGAGCTTTGCTACCAATCTCATTTTGGGGGTATGCCTTAGAGACTGCCGCCCATATCCTTAATCTAGTCTCAACTAAGAAGGTTGCCAAAACACCTCATGATATGTGGAGAGGGAAGGTTCCCTCGTTGGTACATATCAAGTTTTGGGGTTGTGAAACTTTCGTAAGACAAGAGACTCATAGCAAGCTTGAACCTCGAAGTGAGAGGTGTATTTTCATTGGTTACCCACAGAAATCCTTTGGATATCTTTTCTATAGACCTAGTGATAACGTGGCCTTTGTAGCGAGTATGGGAGTTTTCCACGAGAGGGAACTCATATGCCAAGAGGACAGTGGTAGGAAAAATAATCTTGAAGAAATTCAAGAATCAAGTGGTGAAGGAACCTCTAACACTAGCGCTCAACCTAAGTAAGAGATTCATGTTGAACCGATTGACGAGTCATTACCTCTTAGGCCTTTCACTCGAGTTAGAATGGCACTAGAGTTCTTTGGTTTTCATATTACTACGGATGGTGATACATTTATCAGTGATACTACACAAATAAATTTGGATGAGCCTTCTAGCTTCAAGGAAGCCATGGTGGGCCTTGAGTCTACAAAATGGAAAGAGGCAATGGATAGCGAGATCCATTCCATGTATGCCAATCAAGTTTGGAACTTAGTTGACAATATACCAGGTCGAAAGACAGTTGGGTGCAAATGGATCTTCAAGAAGAAGACCAACATGGATGGAAAGGTGCACACGTTCAAGGCACGGTTGGTTACGAAGGGCTTTACTCAAACACTGGGGGTTGACTATGATTAGACTTTCTTACTAGTGCCCAAGATCACATCTATTAGGGTTATGTTATCCATCTATGCGTTTCATGATTATAAAATTTTGGCAGATGGATGTTAAAACAACTTTCCTTAATGGGAAGCTGGCTGAAGATGTTTACATGTGTCAGCCAGAACATTTTGTGGATGCTAAATACCCCAATAGAGTGTGTAAGCTTGATAAATCCATTTATGGATTGAAGCAAGTTTCTCGCAGATGGAATCTTTTCATTGTTAAGAAAGTCAAAGAGTTTAGTTTCTCCAGCAGTGAGGATGATTCTTGTGTGTATGTCAAAGCTAGTGGGAGTATATTTAGCTTTCTAGTATTGTATGTTGATAACATACAACTCATAGGAAATGACGTTCCAACCTTGTTGGAGGTTAAGTCTTATCTTGGAAAGTGTTTCTCTATGAAGGATCTAGGGGAAGCTGCTTATATTCTAGGGATAAGGTTCTTGAGAAATAGGAGTAAAAGACTAATTGGACTTAGTCAAATCACTTACTTGGACAAGGTGCAGAAGTGTTTTAGCATGGAGAATTCCAAGAAAATGGAATTACCAATCCAGAGCAATATCAAGTTGAGTAAGACTCAGAGTCCGAGTACCGATGCCGAGATAGCGGAAATGAGTTGAGTGATATATGCTTCCGCCGTTGGCTCGATCATGTACGCTATGACATGTACTCTCCCTGATGTGGCTTTTGCGTTGAGCATGGTAAGACGATATCAAGGGAAACCTAGTAGAGCTCATTGGATAGCAGTCAAGTACATTCTTAAGTATCTACGAAGGACTAAGGACTGGGTCCTTGTACTTGGTGGTAGAGATGACTTTAGAGCGACATGGTATAGTGACGCCAACTTTCAGATCGACAGAGATAATTTTCGCTCTCAGCCGGCCTAGGTATTTACCCTAAAAGGAGGAGTAGTTGCTTGGAAAAGTTCCAAGCAGGAGAGTGTGGCTGATTCAACGTACGGATCAAAGTACATAGCAGTAAGTGAAGCGTCAAAGGAGGCTATATGGTTGAAGAACTTCATTAGAGACCTTGGGGTTGTGCCAACCATAAAGGAGCCCACGGAAATTTTCTGCGATGATGAAGGAGAGGTTGCCTTAACTAAGGAACCAAGGAATCATGGAAGATCCATACATATCGACAGAAAATATCACTTCATCAGACATCGTGTAGAAGAAGGACTCCTCGTGGTCAAGAGGGTATCGTCAGAAGAGAATCCTGCAGATCCCCTCACAAAGGGTCTAAGTGGGATCAAGCATGTTCAGCATGCGAGGAGCATTGGTCTGAAGGATGATATTAGTTTTAGTGATTAGATAGATATTTTAGAAACTTGTAATAGATAAATGTATATGATATTTGATGATTAAGTAATGGAGATTTATTTATGAGTAAAGTTTACTATCTTGTGTCAATTATTTACTATTTTTTTCACTTTTGCATGTTTTACTTCCTGAATGCTATGATTATTCAAAATTATCCACAGTTTATCATACTTTGGAAGTAAGTAATGAATGAAGACTGTCATGAATTTGCTTGTAGATTGTCTAAGTGGTTAGACATAGCAAAGGTTTGCTGCAACGCTCATGAGTACTCCTGAAATAGGATTTGAGTATTGGATTAAACCCACACTCATTTAAATTACTTCATGGAATTTATCACGAGTAATTGTGAGATGATAATATCGTATAATATTTAAACCGAGATATATGAGTTGTTGTTTACGAGTTGGTTGTGCATTGATAATGCGTAAACACATCAGTAAGTTGATGTTATAAAAAGTATTATTGTGTACGATTTGATGAGTAAATAGTACAAGCATATAATTCAAATTTTATTTGATCCTTTTTTCCTAACGGGAAAAGCGACATCTTGGGCCCCTCAATGATTTTGTGTCGACTTATATGCCAGGCCCGGTCAGGATTGAATTGATGTGTTCAATTAAGTTCGTTCTCAGACAAATCAGAAATCAGGAAACAAACTGTTGGACATTGACAATGATTCTATTCCATGTCTTTGTCCACACGATATCTTGCAGAACGTAGGATTATATAATCCATTATCTAAAGGACGCGTCATTAACTAGGTCAAAGTTCGACAATAGCTTTTGAAAGCTACGACTGCTAATCAGATTCTGAAGTTATATTTGCAATTATAGTTATTAGACTTATCCAAGTGGGAGACTGCTGGATTAGGTGTCTAAGCCCATAACTATAATTGGTATGTACTTAATCTGATATTAGCATGGTCCTTTTGGGTTGCCTTCACCATAGCAACTTGACAGGATGACTTTTGGAGAGAGAGGTTATTTAATGATTTATTAATATATTATAAGAATAATATATTAATTAGAAATCATATTATTTAATTAGTATTTAATCAGAAATTAATTTGGTATTAATTTTGAGATTAAAGGAACTGCTTAATAGTAAGGTGACTGGTTTGCAAATCATTGATAGTTGCAAAACTGGGCTGATGGACTCCCTTGGAATAGGGTGGACGATTTTCTATAGGGAGGCCATATAGAAATCATCTAAGGCCTTCTAGAAGGATGTCCATGGGTTGCTTGGAGCCTAAGCAAGGAATTAGGGTTTCACCAGGAAAATCTAGCAGCCACAACTATATAAAGACCCCTAGACCTCTTGAAATCGACCACTGCTTCACAAGGAAAAACCCTAGCCGGTTTTCTGCCCCTCTCTCACTCATCCTTTCCTTTTGGTGTTTGTGATTCCATTAGAGGTGTAACACGTGAGGCACTAAAGCTTTCAAGAGTTAATATATGATATTGCCATGTTTATACATAGTTTTAGGCAATATTGATCTACATTTTATTTAATATTTTGGTTGTTTGCGTAGAATTATGGTACTTATGAGGATAAAATGTTATTTGCAGCCAAAATAAAGCATTTTAGAAGAAAGGGACCAAAAGTGACAATGGTTGGAACTTTGAGGGACTTGAAAAAAAGAAGAACGAAAAAACACCCAAAAGATGTACTCACGACGTGAACAGTTGATGGTTCACGGCGTGAGTTGAGAGAGTTAGACGATAAGCATTCGGGTGAAGGAATCCTTGATGATCACGATTACCTCGAGTTCACGATGTGAGACTTAAATTCTCACGACGTGAACGATAAATTGGAAGATATTATAAATACCTTTGCCGATTACGATTTGGGAGACTTTTGGCTGAAGGAAGAGGTTCCAGAAGGCGATTTATTGCAGAAGAAAGGTCCTGGAAAAGGGTTTTCAACACCAAAAGAGTAAAAGTTCATAATTTTTTTTTTTTTTTATACTTTTGAACATGTTTACTTATTTTAGTTGTGTTTATATGTTAGTTGCTACTATGAGTAGTTGAATCTAGCTACTTTTATCTAGCTAGATGAAGCTTCAAACTTATGAATAGCATAATTTTATATGGATTTATTTAGTTGGTGAATTTCTTGTGTTTGATTTATTGATACCTAGCATGCTTAGGTTATTGCTTTAGTTGCTTAAATTCATGTTATGTGTAGCTTAGTGACCATTAACTGCATGAACTTGATAACCTAGTAATTTATTGAACATTGAATTGCTAGAGCTAGGATCAACCAAAATCTTAGTTAGTAATTGAAGTAATTAACTTTGCTGTGCCAGAGAACATAGATTATGACCATAACTATGTTTGCATGATAAATCTTACATATCATATTCATAAACATAATTGGTTATGTGTTTAATTGTGTGTGACCATACATAGTTTTACATGAATTAATTAACTATTGGTAAATTTAGACCTAAATTACTTATATAATAATAACCAACTTAATAATCCATAATTATAAGCTAGCCATAAGGACGAAGTGGATTCGAACTAGATAACAGTGTTTTTAATTATTGATTAAATTTGAGTTAAGTTAGTCTGATCTTGCAAAATCAAATAAAAACCCCCTTTTTAGCTTGTTAATAATTAGATTAATTTAGTAGTAAATAACTTAATTAATAACACTGTTCCCTGTGATCGACACCCGACTTACCTAAGCTATACTATAATCTGATTAGGTACACTCCCTACAAGTGCATAGTTAGTCTAAGTTTGTTAGATTATAAATATTAAAATTAGTGGGTACTTCCGTGCACATCAATATCATCCGTGGAATACTTGTTATTACAAGATAGCAAGAAAGGTAATGTTCTCACCCTAGTTTTCATATTGAATTCGAAAATTGTATGCTAGTATTAGGGTTATTGCTTTGGAACTTCTATTTGCATGTATAAATAGAGAAAAACTTAGATCGAAAGCAATTAGGGTTGCATGAACACATAGGAATGTTGTTATGCTCAAAACCCATCATGGTTGTCTTAGGAAGGTCGTTTTATGCTCAGAATTTTCGGTTGCATTCCTCGGGTTGTTTGGTATGATCTGAGTGTTAGTAAGGAGCGATTTTGAGGACAAAATTTAATTTAAGTAGGGGAGAGTTGTCACGCTCGGTTTCGGATTTGTGCCATTATTCGGGGCTGCGACCCAATCATTATTTTTCATGAGGCTTAGGGCCTTGGGGAAGAAAGGATTTGGGCCTTTTCGAACATAGGTGTTATGGTTTAAGTGATCCAAGTGTTTGATGGTATTTTAGGAGCCCAAGAGTATAATAATAATTTGATAAGTCGGTCCTTTATGAATTTTGGGTTTTTGTTCGAGAAGTTTTAAGGCTACGGTGAGTTTCTAGAAGCGTAGGGCTTCTTGCCACCTTTCCATGGATATAAGGTTCGTTGGAAACGGACCTAAGGCAAGGAAGTTAGGGCAATTTAAATATTGGCAGAAAAGGCCTTAATGGAAAACAATTGCAAATCAGTCCCATGCGTGCATGGTAAGTGACACGTGCTTGGGTGAGTACGCCCAACGTAAGCTGGGGTACGCCTAGCATAATGAGTAGAGTGCTAAACCCTAATTTTTAGGGTTTGGGCAATAATTAAACATCCTTATAAGCTCAAGGCTCATTCATTCCTCAACCTCCACTGACTTCTAGCCTCATTTCGGAAACCCTAACCTCTCATTGACTGTTTGATAGATCTAAGTATGCATTTTGGTGTTCTTTTGCTCATTTTAAGGGAAGGGTGCTTGGTGCTTGGTGCTAACTTATCGTTCAAGGAAGACTTATAGATCCAGATTCTTGGCTTCATTTCCAACTTATTTAAGGTATCAAGTTCATATATTGGATTCTTATTATGATTTATGGGTTTAGGCTAAATCTATGCTTATTTTTGGGTTTTTAGTTCTCTTTGTGAGTTTGAGCCACTCCAGGAGCTAACATTGCTAGATCTTGCCCTTTCTGAGTTTATCAGTTCATAAAAATGGTATCTTGATCCTTGCTTTTGGTCCATGCATGTTCTAGTTGGTTCAGAGAGGGTCCTAATGGATTAAGATGGTTGCTAGGTCCCATTAAGTCATGCAATTGCATAAAGGTGCCGACTATATGCATTAAGAGCTTTATTTTAAGGTTCTCTGAAGTTTGGGTGCAAAGTGCTTAAGTGGTTAAGCCAGAAAATAAGTTTTGGATTAAGCTAGGTTATGCCCAGTGTAACTGAACGTACGCCCAATGTACCTACTTCTTGGTTGCGATATGGATTCATCGAGTACGCCCAACATACTGAGCATACGCCCCGCATACATCGTTCAGCTGGGCTTTGGCCTTGTTGTGTTTTTTGGCTTTGCATCTTTGGACTTGTTTCTTTGGGCCTTTTGGGCCATATGAGATCAACTTTTTGGACAAAAGAAATTATTGGGCTTCAGGATAAGACCCATATAGGGGTTGGACCCAATTTGGAAAATTGGGCCATAAGTGGGCTTTTGTGGATCTTTTGGTTTTGGGCCTTTTGGTTTGTAGATTTGGGCCACAGTTTTGGTTCAAGTTAGGCCATGGGTAAAATGGTCATTTTACCCCAAGTATGGATTACGTACCATGGATTGGAACCCAAACGCTAATTGGGTGTTATTTTGTTCTAATAGCTTGGGGAGTCTTCAGGGCAGCAACTAGGGATTTCTTTCAGTGAGCTTTAACATTCGAGGATAGTTTTCCTCACTGGTTTTAGCGGTTCGAAGGCACCAATGTCGGCCTATGTTTATGTTATGTCAGTATGCTAGATGTCTTCGTGAATCTAGCATGTTTTTTGTGTTTATATGCTTACCGGGTGAAGCTCGATGTCGGGCGGGGCCCTATGCCAAACTGGGTCCGATGTTGGGCAGGGCCCATTATATGTTTATTGTATGTGTGGTATGTGGTATTTTGGGGAACTCACTAAGCTTTATGCTTACAGTTTGTGGTTTATGATTTCAGGTACTTCCAGTTCGAAAGGGAAGGGTCCGACTTGGTCTCAGCGCATACACTCGTGTTTTCCGCAATACGTGATTTTGGGAATGAACTCTGATAATTGTTTTATTTTTAAATGCTTTTAAATGTTTGAATAAAAGATACATGAGTGTTTTGATTATATTAAAAATGAAAATTTTACCCTATGATTTTTGGGATGTTACAATTGTAAATCTTATAAATAGCCAAATTTAGAATATTTAAAATGGTTTAAAAGGTGTTTAAACATTATATAAACTCCATGTATTTATAATAAGTAAGGAGTTTTTATTAAAAAGACTAAAATTGATTTATGTTAAAACAACAAATAATAAAACTAGTAATTATTTTTCCGTCGAAACTTAAAATATGATATTAGTGTTTTAAACATAACACAACATGTTGATATTATGTTTTATGCATGCCAAATGAGATTTAAAACATAAGTATCATCACCAAGTTTTGGCTTATCAAGATATGACTTTTATCATAAGATGAATAAAATTGAGTTTATACAATAAAATGAGTTTATTCTATAAATTCATGAAATAATAAATTTTTGACTATTAAAAGGAGATTTAAAATTGTGAATTTAGAACTCATCCAAAACTTCAAGTCTAAAGTCTAAATGAAGTTTTATTAATGTCATAAATCAGACGACACTTGTCACGACTCAGAACAAATCTGATGCTACTTGCCATGTTCTGATGAACCTTGTTAGGAAGTAATGCGAATAACAAGCAAAACTAAAAGCAGATAAAGATATAGTATTTACATGTTTCGGTCAAGGTGAGCTACGTCCACAGGTAGGAGGGGGGTATTCTTTATTCACAGAGTTCTCAAACAGAGATTACAAGTACAACTAGCCGAGATTCATCCTACTCACTAAGGATTTAAGATACAAGACACAAAATGAATTAGAAAGAATCCCTATTTATACTTAAGGGACAGACCTAAAACCCCAATGGGTCAAGCCCATTAGCACGTAGGCCAATGAATGGTGCCAACCAATCATAATCCATTATGCATCATCTTCTGGAACATTCTTCCATGTCATATAACACATGTGTATCAACAACGCACATGATGGACCACCTTGACCATAGTGGAGCATCATGATGCACAGGTGGTGCATCATAAACACTAATGGTCCAACATCCATCATGGTGGCACAACATGGTGTATTTCTTGAGCATCAACATCTTTTAAGCATATGTTGATCATCATGGAACATCAAAGGAATCAAGATCGCGCATCATGTACCAAGATGGTTCATGATGGTGCAATATCTCCTCCATGGGGCAACTTCCCTTCTTGATGAAGCAACATCATCTTTATGGCTCAACATCTTCATGGCTCAACATCACCTTGGCGCAACTTCAAACATGATGGCAAATCAAGCTATCATTTGGTGCAACTTCCTTCTACATGGGGCAACATGATGTTCCATGTTGCTCTGTGTTGCTCCAAGTTCTCCAAGTTGCTCCTTGTTGCTCCAATTGCTCTAAGTGCTCCATGTTGCTCCAAGTGATTCATGTTTCTCCAAGTGCTCGAAGTTTCTCCAAGTTGCCCCAAGCCACTTCAAGTTGCTCTAAACCCCTTTTGGAAGATCTGTTCCTTTTCCACTAGATTCGTTCCTTTGTCAGATGATCCAAAGCCATCTCATATGATGTGTTCCTTTCACTTGCTCCATGAACCTCAAGTTCTCCATTGAGATCTAAGTTCTCTAAATGCTCCACGAGCATGCTCCATGAGAATGCTCCAAATGCTTGAGTCACATTTAATAGTCTCCACCTTGACTTGAGCATCCTCTAAACTCCATCTCAAATAAGAACTTCCTCTCCCTCCCGGAAATCAAGCCCCGAAGGGGCTTACCTCGTGTGAACATCAACCAAATCCAAGCAAAGATTGAGCTTCTCTATGGGCAACGTCCTTGTCACCATGTCTTTCAGATTCTCCTTGGCACCAGACTTTTGAATGCATAACCTGTCATAGAACATAAAACATATAACCCTTGGAATTATCCAATAAATATACAATCAATACCTCTTTCACCCAAAGTCTTCATTTTTGTTTCAGTCAGCCTCACAAAATCCCAACAACCGCAAACTTTAAGATGTTCTAAATTTGGTAACTTTTTGTACCAAAGTTCATAGGGAGTTACCTTATTCCTTTTGTTTGGAACTTTATTTAAAAGATAATGTGATGTTAGCATAGCTTCTCTCCAAAAACCATCATTCAAACCTAAGTAAGACAATATAGAGTCCAACATTTACTTTAGAACTCTATTTTTCCTTTCAGAAATCTCATTTTGTTTAGGAGTATATGGAGCAGTTATTTCATGTATAATTCCAATAGATTGAAAATAACTAGGATCATAATACTCTCCACCGTGATCAGTGTGAAGTCTTTTGATTAAATCATTTTGTTGCAATCCAACTTCATTTTTATAAATTTTCAATTTATCAATGGCTTCATCCTTGGACTGTACGTAACAAGTATACATAGCAAAAATGAGAATAATAATCTATAAAAGTAACTATGTATTTCTTATTTCCTAAGGATGTAGTTGAATGAAAATCACATAAATCACTATGAATTAATACGAGCATAACAGAGTTCCTTTTAACAATAGGAAAAGGTTGTCTATTTATCTTAGTTAACATGAAAATGATGGTATTAATCCATTTTTAGACATTTCAAGATTTCTTTTATAATGTACATTTCCTAAATGAGCATGCCATAAAGAAGAATCATCAATACTAGAACAAGCCATGTATATAGAATCGACAACTTTATTGTTTAGATTCAACCTAAACATTCCATTACAATAATTTCCAAACCCAATGAAGGTACCACACTTAGATAATACATACTTATCATATTCATAGACTTATTTATATCCACGACTATTAATTACACCACCAGAAACCAAGTTCCTTGTAATCTTAGGAACATGAATAACAGTATTAAGAAGAAGACTTTTTCTAGAACTAAAACATAAAGACACACAACCACGACCCACAACAGGTGCTTTATTATGGTCTCCCATGTACAACACTGATTCATCTTTAACTACATCATAATCCTTGAACCAAGACCGATCTTTACACACATGACTCGTCGCCCCCGAGTCTATCCACTATGCATGATCATCATCTTAAACATAACATGATTCATGAATAAGTGTAACATGATATATAATAGTAGTAGTAGTAATTTTAGAAATAAAATTATGAATTTGTGGTTTTAGAACTTGATCACTAGATCCTTATCCAGAAGTGCTTGCACCATTTTTGTTCTTCCTTAAACGACAATCTCGCTTCATGTGATCGGGTTTGTTGCAATTCCAACACACAAGTTTTTCTTTCTTGTTTGAACCCTTATGATGGTCATCTTTCTTCTTCCTTTTTCCTTTATTATTTTTCTGATGTTTTTCATCTTCCACCATGTTCACCAAAGATCCAAGAACTTCCTTTTATTTTCCTTCGCCACTTTCTTGAGCCTGAAGACCCTCTTCCATTCTTAAGTGACTGCTAAGTTGTACTAGAGACAACTTTTCTTTTTGTGTTTTAGTGTGTGCTTAAAGTCTTTCTGTAACGACCCAAAAATCAAGTGTAAAAATTGCATTTTTAATATAATCAAGCATTGATACAATTTATTTCAAACATTTCAAATCATCATTAAGCATAACATTTATCAGAGTTCATCCCAAAATCATTCATTGCGGAATTCATAGGTGGTGCGGTGCAATCCTTCCGAGCCCTTCTTTTCCAACCGATGAAACCTGATACCAAAATTGTAAACCGTAAGCACAAAGCTTAGTGAGTCCCCTATAGCATACCCCACACAAAATCCACATATCATATTAGCTATAAAAGCTACCTCTACTACATAACACATATCAATTAGCTATAAAAGCAACCTCTACCACATAATACAGATCAATTAGCTATAAAAGCTACATCTACCACATATCACATATCAATTAGCTATAAAGCTATCTCTACCATTAGCCACAAAGGCTATCTCTACCTTTAGACATAAAGGCTATCTCTACCATTAGCCGCAAAGGCTATCTCTACTATTAGCCGCAAAGGCTATCTCTACCATTAGCCCCAAATGCTATCTCTACCATTAGCCACAAAAGCTATCTCTACCATTAGTTGTAAAAGTTATCTCTACCACATATCACTACATAAATATGCCACACACACCTCAACACAACAAGTATACCAACTATCATAAAATGGTACGACCTTGGTGCCTTAGACCCATTGGTGTGGTGAGAAAACTCACCTCGCACTGTAGAAGCTTCCCACATGAATTCCTTAGCTGCTGCCCCGCCAGCTTACTGAGCTGTCATTACCAAACAATATACCCAATTAGCAATTGGGTCCCATACCATAATCCCTAATCCATGCATAGGATAAAATGACCATTCTACCCCTGGCCCAGTATGATCCAAAACTAAGGCCCAAACCCAAAACAAAAGCCTGACACTATAATGTCCATAAGTCCTTTAATGGCCCAATTTCAAAATTGGGCTCAAAACCATAATGGCATCCACAAATAAATATCAATCCCAAAACCTGATGGCTCAACAGGGCCCTAAAACATAAACTCCATTGCTTGGCCCAACCCAAGGCCCAAAACACACCAAACCCATAACTGATGAGTATGTGGGGCGTACTCTTCTGTACGCTAGGCATACTGGCTGAATGGAGTGTAAGTTGCGCGTACCTGCATGTACGCCCAACGTACTCCTCCGTTAAGCCACTTTTCCATTAAGTGCTTAATACTCTACTCCAGAAGCTACAATTACAGATCCAAGCCCTCTTCAACGTCTTAAACCATAAAGTTGCTTACTGAATGGCTTTGCATGACCCACATAAGCTCAAACTCCAAAAATGATAATATACTTCCATGGAAATGGTCTTAACTCATGCATGAACCCATTAAAATCTCCAAGATGGCAACTTTCTGCCTTAGGGACTCATTTAACACGGAGAGTGGCAACTCAAGCCTAAGAATCGGATTTCAACCATAAAGCTCCATCCTTGGGACCAAAAAGGTCCAAAAACTCAACATAATAGATCTAAGCATTTAAGGGGCAAGTTTAAGACTTTATACCTCAAGATGATCTGAAATGAAGCAACAATCTCGGATATACAGCTTCTCCTTTGAACCACCACCTTGCTCTGCTCTTCACTTGCTTGGAAAATGGATTCACATCACCATAATGTTCTCTAATGGCCTCCACAGCTCCAAGAACACTCATGGGAGGATTATGGTTTTATGGTGGCTGTCTAAAGATGAAATTGAGGCTGACAAATAAGGCATATTATTCCTTTTATAGTGGCATAGCCCTAAAATTAGGGTTTAGAAACTTCGAGCGTGCGTTGGGCGTACTTCTCATACGCTGGGCGTACGCCTACAACACTCGCGTCCACTTTACACCCCTACGTTAGGCGTACCCTAGCTTATGTTGGGCGTACTCACTTGGTTGCCACCTTGCATGCATGGGCTGAAATGTAAACTTTTCCATTCAGG
This sequence comes from Lactuca serriola, assembly GCF_051521515.1. NCBI lineage: Eukaryota > Viridiplantae > Streptophyta > Magnoliopsida > Asterales > Asteraceae > Lactuca > Lactuca serriola. Next base: position 4,757,077 of record NC_136410.1, read on the forward strand.
GACCAATTCTGCCAACAACTTCAAAGTACTATAACTTCATCGTTCTAAGTCCGTTTCCGACGAACTTTATATCCACGAAAAGTGGCATGAATCCCTACGCTCCTAGCTACTCCCCAACCATTAAAAGCTTTCGAATAAAACCTGAGACCCATAAAAGACCGAATCGTTAGATAACGCTTATGCCCTTGTCCTCCGAAGACACAATCAAACACTTTCAAAACCGGGTGTTACATTTTCCATGATGGGGGCAATTTTTCAATAACACTGTAGACAAAAATAGATTCATCCATTTGCAGTTTGTGTTGTTCAAATTGTGCCAAATCCTCATGAGTTCATTATATTGCTCCATAATAGGCCTTGAATCCACCATCTTGTAATTGTTAAAATTATTGTCAAGAAATTTCTTACTTGAGGCATCCTCTGCCATGTATTTAGATTCAAGGGCATCTCACATATCTTTTACAGATTCTTGATTTTGATAGATGTCAAAGAGAGAATTAGACATACCATTCAGAATGTGCCCACGACAGATGTAGTCATCATTTTTCCATTTGCATCTTCTCCTGGTTTGTTCAAGGGTTTCATCATCTATTAGTTCTGGTGCAGGATTGCTTAAAATGTGGACAACTTTTAGTATACAGTAAGAAGGAAATGCATCTTCTTTTGCCAACGACGAAAATCAGTGCCTTCAAACTTATCCAACTTCTCGAATTTGGAAGTCATGTCTTTAACAGATTCTGCCATTGTTATTCTTTTAAAAAAATTATAGATTTCGAACGTTAGAATTTAAGAGATCAGAAAGAACAATAAATAGTAACTTGGATAGATTCAAGAATCTTGTTTTCAAACACTTTCCAAAATCAGTAACTCGTCCTTTTTGCCTAGGGTACACGTATTCAGAAGTGAGATAATCCAAGAATGAACCAATCTGAATTACAGGCCTAATTCAGATTGTGAAACACATAATACCTTTTTTGAAGTGCTCTTGAGAGATAGAGAAAAAGTTAATGAACAGAATTTTGAGTGTATATGTTGTAACCCTTTTTTGGAACATAAAACATGCTCTAATACAAGATGAAAAATGGTTATTGATAGTTTCCAACAAATTTGGTGCCAAAACAGGTATGTATTAGACATAACCAACACCTACACCACCGCCAGGGGATCTGCCCCTTGGACCACGGTAGGGGCGCTACCCTACACCCTGCCAGGGGCACTTCCCCTTGGAACCCCATACCTAGGGGCACTTCCCCCGTGCTCTGACCGATTGAACTACAATCCCAGAAAATGAGGTGTACAGCCTCCAACACGTATCCCAAGCTCGTATTAATCACTCCGAGTGTGCACCTCGTAACTCCGATATCGGTAAGTGAAATAGAACTCAGCCTATCTTAATGGTTATAACAACTACACTAAAACATGTTGATAACACTAATATCACCAACAGATTCCAGCAACGAAGGTGGAAGAAAATGCTTTATCTGGAGCTTTGGCATTGGAGCTGGAGCCAACATGGGTCGTGGTAACCTTCTAGGAGGAGCAATTCCTGGGATGAATACGGGTGTCGTCGGTGGAATCAATGGTAGTTTCGGACCTGGTGTTAGGATTCCGATAAGCAGACCTGGTAGCCCCGACAGCGGATCTGGAGGTCTTGGTCAAGGATTTGGTAGTGGTTGAGTTTCTAGAGGAGGTGGGTTAAATGTTGGTAAGGGTTTCGGAAGTGGAGGTGTAGCTGGTGGCAGTGGTGGTATAGCCGAAGATCAAGGGTTTGGTGGTGGTGACCTTGGCCAGAGAATTCGACTTGGTGGTGATATTGGAACAGGTAACACCGGATTGGGTAATGTAGTAATTGGTGTGGGGATTGGCGTTGTTATTGGTGGCGGTGGTCTAGGTGGTATTGGCAACGGTGGTGTTGGTGAAGGAGGTATGGATGGGCAGCCGTAAGCTTATGTCCGACGTGTTTTACAAGCACAGGGATTTTGTGTTTTAATGGAAATTTATGATAAATAAGAATTTTTCCATGCATGCAGATGCAATTTTCATATTATAATTTATTTTGGTAAAATTTGATGGATCCAGGATACAACGACAAACAAATCAAGCCGTGTAATTCTAGCTCGATTAATAGTAAGATTTTATTAAGTTTGAAAGAAATAACGAATTGCCTTACATTAATCCAAAATACCATATTTTTTATTTATGAAAATTGGTATTAAAAATTTCAAATTTATATAGCTAACTAATAATTAGTGATAAAACTAAGATGAGCTCGGTTCTGGAACCAAATCAAACTGAATCAGTACCAAAAAAGCAGAGAACCGAATTTATAGATATAGAGGAACCGAAAACCAAGCTGAAATACATATTTGGTTCCAATTGATTCAACTTCAACGAATATTTGCTCACATATATACCAAACACTCAGACCAACGGAGGTTGATAATTTTTTTAGTGGTTTCAAAAACACTTGAATATTTTTCTCATTATCATTGAGGTTTCATATGTTATATACACTAAGTAAAACTTTTAATTCTAAGTCAGTTGACATTTGTTTGGTTTAACGTGCGAAGTAAATTTTTTAATATTTAACCATGAGAACTTTGAATTAACAAAAATAAATTTAACAACAAAGATGCTTTTTGAATGTTTTTTTTTGCAATAAATTAGGATGGATGATATGTTTTCTTCCATTCACACATATTATACACACTAACACACATATATTCTAATAAATAAATATCATTTTGCCAATTGTCATTCTCTCATCCATTATGTCACATATGGTAATTTTAGATTAATTTATATTCATATGTTGTTTTGTGGTTTTTTCTTATTTTATTAAATTTTATATGATATTTAAATGTAATAAATACATATCAAATTCATTAATGCAAATTTCCTTATAATTCTAAAATTCTAAATCAAACCCAATTATTTTAATTGTTTATTTATTAAAATTATAATTTTAAATTTAAAAAAGAAATGAGCACTTTAATTTTAGGGAGAATTTCATATATGCCCTTTTTAAACATCAAAATATCATATTTACCCAGCTTAATTTCTAAATATCATATTTACCCTTCATAAAATTTCTAAATATCATATTTACCATTCATAAAATTTCAAAATATCATATATGTCCTTTTTAAACAATAAAATATCATATATGCCCTTCTTAAATATCAAAATATCATATATGCACTTTTTAAACATCAAAATATTAATGGTAATATATTAATATCTAAAATATCATTCATCTACAACATAATCAACAAAAAAAACTAAACAATCAAAATATACATTCCATAGAGAGGGTTAAAGATGAATATTTTTGTTTGTCAAGAGGACGACATTCCAACAATTTAGAAGTTCACATTCCATTATCATAGACGTAAGGATAATATCGTTAAATTTTTTAATTATTATAGTAATTTTAAGTTATGAAAAATGATTATAAATATTAAAAATATTATAAAAAAGGATTTGGGCAAATATGATATTTTGAAGATTTATGAAGGGTAAATATGATATTAAGAAATTAAGCTGGACAAATACGATATTTTGAAGTTTAAGAGGGGCATATATGAAATTCTCCCTTAATTTTAACAGTTAAATATTTTTCTCTCTTTCCTTATAAATTCAAACTTTCTAAATTTTTAAATATTTATTTTATTAATAAACTCATGTAATAAATGGTTCTTACAACTAGTATTATATTACCTCTATGTTAACTTTTTCTTCTTTCTTCATCCCCTTTCCAAACTTTGACTAAATTAAATGGAAATGGTTATATTTGATTATTTTCTTTGGTTCATTTCACACTTAGTTTTAATTAAAAAAAAACATAAGGCTTTAAATTTAAATAGTATCAAATTCATACAAAATGGATTTATTTATATCGATTTCTTGAAAATAAATCCATTTTATTTACTTTAAAATGGATTCCCTGATTCACCAAAAATGTGTCGTCTGAAAATGATTCACCTTGAATGAACCCACTTTAAAATAGGTTTGGTATCACCTTCTTTACATGTGCACATAATGGTCACCGCATGGGAGGGTTATCGTAGAATGTAGGACGGTATTCGCATCTTTTTTGTGCAAGTCGTAACGTCTATTACGTTTTTATTTCACCCATACCCTCATATCCTACCGAGAGTCACTTAAATTGGTTTTTGTATGCTAAAAACTATAATTGTCAAATAAAATATTATGATTGTTTAATAAAACTTTTAACGATTAAGTACGAAGAAATATAGGATATTAACCTAAACGACATCAAAAATAAACATCTCATATAAAAACCACTCTTTTCGAAAGTATAAGACAATGACCATGATGTTCGAAAATCTGGATCTACAAAATTATACTTTACCGTTTTCATAATATTTTCGAAGTGATGAATGTTGAAGATGACTTTTTCGAAGTCCTCTATTTAAGGTAATATCCTTTTAACAAAATTGTTCATGGATTAAAAAATTTCCCTTTGAAAATCTATGAAAAAAAATCCTTTAGAATATGTTCAAAAATTATAATACAAATCTTTGAGAAGTCTTTTTGCAAACAGATGTATATTATTCTTTCTTCAAAAATCATGAACTATTTTCAAAATTCTCTTATGACTTTAACTAATATTTTATTTTTATTTTTTGGGGAAAAACTCATGTGTATTTGCTCTAAGAGATTACAAAAACAAAAGAAATAAAACCAATAAATTAGACATTCATGTCTATATGACATGGCATCTTTAGGCTCACAAAATGCCACCTATAATTAGAGTTAAAAGTTCTCATAGATTTTGTTCCAAGATTCATCTCTAATCTTGGCATGGAAACTATTTTTTTGTGACAAATCATCTCATCTGAACGCTCTAGTGATAGTAGGATCTAGAAGGCTCTAGATATGATCCCTAGGGCGATATAAAAATATTAATGGTTTTCTATCTATTGTTTCGATAATCTTCCAAGTGAAAGTTCTGATAAACTTTCATGTGGATACTCGGGAAAGTGATATAAATTCATTATTAGTTCTTTGTTTCACAATAACCCATTATTATGTGTCATGTCATGTCGGTTTTGTGTCGAGTTGAAACATTAAACTTCTTGAGAGAGCTTGACTCTAACCCACTGTTTAATTAACATATTGTGGTGTATCAACATGTTTATTTTTATGTCAAGTTAGATGGTAATGTTTTAGACCTTGTAAATGTGACGTGTCATTTCGGGTTGAAACACTAAATAAGTGGAAAATGTAGGAGTTGGAAGGTGTAAGGCGAGATCATGAGGAGGAGGTGGCAGACTGAGAATCTAAAGTATGGAAGAGGAAGAAAAAACTGAAAAATAAAATTTTGACCTATGATACCAACTACTAAGTCGTTTCCACTTGACAAAGTAACTCAACCAAAGTATTTATTTTATATCTCATTTTGGATTTGGGTCTTTCTAATTTATCACCAAAAAAAACTTGTGTATAAATGAAATCTTATCCATTTAATTAAATGGGTTGAAATCTCTTATCAAAATCCGTTAATTTTGTGTTGGGTTCGTATTGATTAACATATTGTGTCAGTTTTTGTCACCTATAATGTTAGGAAGTAATTTGACTTAAGAGGTTGTCGAACAAAAGATATAATTACATTACTAGTTTTCTTAAAATATAATAATCCATTATGTAAAAAAATCAAATATCCTCGTGTCCGAGGCCGATGGTGAAGGGGGGCAAGAAGGGCCAGTGCACAGGCCCAGCTTTTTAAGGGGCCCAAATTTTTTTTTTAGTATATTTAGTTGCAGCTTAAATTTTCATGCAGCCCAAATCTTGATAGTCCATTAGTCCTAATCGAGAATGCTTCAGTGAGAAGGGAGCGCATCAGTACATTGCAGAATACCCAATTGCAACAATCCAGTAGAAGCATTGATCGTTCACAGTTCGTCAATCATCGTCGATTCAGCAGGCAGCAGCCATTCAGCCTTCAACGACAACCCTTTAGGCACTCATTTGATTATTTGTAATTTTGAATCAAGAATCATCATCAGTTTATCAGGTAATCGATTATCAATTTATCATCGGTTATTCAGTTTAATAGTTTATAATTGAATGATGAAATTGAATCATTACAGAAATCAGTAATACAAATCAGAATGTCGAACTTAAATCATTACTAGTTTATCAGTTTATCATAATTCAATTGAAATTGAATGTTGTTTACTTGTTTATTTGATTGACTAATTTAATGTTGAAATTAGATTATCTGATTGAATGTTAAAATGTTGAAATTTGGCTCTAGCTTTGATTGCGGTTTGACCTCTTTGACTAATTTGTTTGTTTTTTTTTCCTGATATATGTATATAGTCGAGTATTGTTAAAAACAATAAAGGTAGTATTGCATTGTGGAATACTATGCATATGATATATGGTATACTACTTCTAATTTAAGAAGGATAATCGGGAATTGTTTATGGTTATGAAAACTTCAAAGGGTGTTGCTTTTCTAAAAATTGAATCAGTCATCAAGAAACCCAATCAAATGGCAAATTAAAGTTGTCAATTGCATATCAATATATCATGTTTATTATCAGTTAGATCTGATCGCTAATGAGTTTTGAAAATTTATTCATTCTGTTAAGTACTTACTTTGATGGAGGTTACATATACAAATTTTAGGTACAGACATTCTGATTTAATATGTTATTATAATTATTTATAACTATATCTATGTTGGTGGAGGTTACATACAAATTTTAGATACAAGACATTCTGATTTTGTATGTTATTATAATTATTTATAATTATATATATGTTGGTTCAACCCATAGAACATAAAAAAGCTTTTATGTATTCATTATCTCTTGCGTTATGATTTTTCCTTGTTTTTTTATTTTTAGTTTTTTCTCGTGCCATTTAAATGCCCGAGACGAGTCGGAAAAAAGGATAATTAATTTTGTTCAAATAAATGTCCTGCTCGTGCCATTTGTTCAAATATGTTCAAATAAATACCCTGCTCGTCCTAGGCTTTAGGTTTCCATGTAAATATGTTCAAATAAATGCCCTACCCGTGCCATTTGTTCATACTAATCTTCTTATTACCAGATGAAGACATGTGCCAAAATAAAAAACGAGAATTAAAAGAGAGAATTAATAGATTTCACATGTCAGCATTTTATATGAGTATATGATGATGGGTAGGAATAAAATATAAGAGGATAATTAATTTTTCATATTATAAAAAAAATCTTGTTATAAATAAAAATGTTTTGTGATGTAAAATAGGATTATATGATAGTTGTATTTCCATTAAAATAAAAATGTTTTATTATGTAAATAAAAATGTGATGGTTGTAAATAAAAATGTTTTAGTATGTAAAATAGAATTATATGACAGTTATATTTCCAGTAATGGACTTTGTTAGAAACAATAACTCATAACTCGACTATTATAAATAAGAACTTCTAGAAAGCATCTTAAATTATCAATGTAATGTAATTAATGTGTGCATATCACTCGAAAGGAATATAACTATTTTTTACTATGATTTTCTTAACAACGTTTTTTCTATAAATCTATGAATATATATAATTACTTCTTGGACAATCTGTGTAAAAAATTAGTCTCCAACATATTTTCATCGAAGTTGTCATCGAATCAAGAAGTGGATATAAATTTCATAAATCATTGTTGGTGTTGTTATCTCCTTAACCATTCACCTAAACTCAACCATATTTTACCACTAACAACTAGATCATAAAGATTGATGCCTTGCAACCCAATCATTTAAAGTGTGTTTAACTGTTTATGTACTTCAAGAATCTGACATTATAGATCGTTATTCAAGCATTGTAGACCATATGTTGTGCGTCATTTGTCTGCAACAGTTTCGTAGATCTCTTCTTAGGAGGATGGATTCTCTTATTTTGATAATCTATTAGGTGTATGACCCATATATTATATGAGTTTATTTTAAAAAAAAATAATAAATATGAAATTTTAACAATTTGAAAAGTTTGAATTTGTAAGAAAAATGAGAAATTTTTTGAATTATTAAAAATAACGTGACTTTAATGTATTTAAATACATTACATACATACACCATTTTTAATAAATACCTTACATATTAAATGTGGAATTTTAATTTAATAAAATGAAAAATACAATAAAATGACAAGTAGAAAATGAAAAATTTAAAAATTCTGCAAAATATCATGTGTTTAAATGAATAAGAAGATGACATATGACAAAAAAAACATTTATTTATTAGAATAGATTTATTGATGAATTTGAATGGTGTTAATGTGTACGTCCCAACACATCTCATTAAGAAGGTTTTGATGACTACTTACACTAATAGTGTGTTGAATCACAAAAATATAAATATACCCTTAAATAGTCTAAATATGTAAAATTAAATGGACTAAATGCAAAAAAGAATTTTCTTAATAGCACCCTTTTCCGATGCAAAATTATTTTGAAAACAATTTTATTATAATGTTTGAACCCGTGTCACTTAGATTTTCAAAATTCTATTTATGACATAAAGTAATTTTTTTAGTAATTTTGAGCTTAATTATTATTTAGGAAGTACTTTTTTTTTGTGAAAAAAGTGGTTCGAAAACTTTATAAAGGGTGTTGCTATTAATATTAAGTGATATATTACCATGTGTGCTTTATATGTATATTTCACAAGCCATATTCTGTATTTAACCTAGTCAATAGAATTAGCTGTATATTCCTAGATAATCTCTAAGTCAGTTTGTAATCTTGGCTATATATGTCAATCGTATCTTGTACTCATTCAATTAATTCTCAATACAACAAAGCATTACTTTATGTGGTATCAGAGCAATCTTGCTCATACGAGTCAAATCGATCCTACCCTATTCTCTAAAATCAGTCGATCACAATCACAACGATGGCTTCCAAAAATACCGCTCAAATCACCGCCTCCACTCACCTCACAATCAAACTTACGCCAAACAACTATCCAGTTTGGAGAAAACAGGTTGAATCAACCTTAATCAGTCTTGACCTAGACGGTCACCTCACCTTCGCACCACCGGCGACCACCCTCACAGACAAAGAGGGAAAAACTAATGTAAATCCAGAGTATCGGCCATGGTACTGCAAGGATCAGATGATTTTTAGTGCAATTTTAGGGAGTTGCTCAGATTCAATCCAACCCCTGGTGTCATCTGCTACAACAGCCCGTAAGGCTTGGAATCGACTCAGCTCCAGTTACGCCTCTACTTCCAGGTCTCGCATAATCTCCCTCAAATCTAAACTTGTGAAGAACCCTAAAGGATCACGATCGGTCACAGAATTTCTCCAGGACATGCGTGCTATCGCCGATTCCCTGGCCCTTGCCCAGAGCCCCGTCACCGAAGAGGACCTCATGGTCCATATTCTCTCACAGCTTGGTGACGAATATCACACAATTGATGTTGCTCTCAAGGTACAAGAAAATCCCATCGAATACTCAGAGTTGTTTGACAAACTTACTGACTTTGAACGTAGCCTCAAAGAAGCCTCTCCTCCTTCCGATATCCTGCCTACCACGATGAATTACACTACCCGAAATCAAGGATTCAACAATCAGTCATCCAGTAACAACTCTTACAATCGCCATACTCGATCACCACCGTCCTATCAGTCTCGTGGCTCTCAGCAGTCACAATGGAATAACAATAACAACCCTGGTGGTAACCGAAACACAAAAAGCAACCAGTTTTGTCAATTCTGTAACATCCCAGGTCACCTCACCAAGGATTGCCGGAAACTAGCACGCTTCCTCCGCGACAATAACATCACCACCGACAGCAACAAAACTTTACCGCCTACTGCCAATGTCACCACGTCCTCCCCAGCCTCTCCAAAGTGGCTTTTCGATACCGGGGCATCCAATCATGTTGCATCAGATCCTACCTCCCTTCATCACGTGTCGGAATACGGAGGACCCGATGAGATAGTGCTTGGTGACGGTACCTGCTTACCTATCACACATACTGGTCACTCATATATTCACACATCTCACAAACCATTAATTTTATCTAATGTGCTTCATGTTCCTAAATTAAACAAGAATTTAGTTTCTGTTGGTGAATTATGTGATACTAATCTTGTTTCGGTGGAATTCTTTCCATCTCATTTTTATGTGAAGGATCTGGACACGGGGGCGCGACTCATGTGAGGAGAAAGAACTGATGGCGTTTACCTCACTCGGTTACCTACAACACGTTCCATTCATGTCACCTCCAAGACCTCACCCTTCATCACAAACTTGGTCATCCTTCGCGTCAAGTTTTCAAGCAACTAGTTTCTAAGTTAGGTTTTAAGTTTCAGTCTGAGTCTGATGTTCATTGTTCATCTTGTTCAATTAATAAAAGCCATAAATTTCCATTTGGTCAAAATTCCTTTGTTGCTACAAAACCACTTTAACTCATTTATTCTGATGTATGGGGACCGGTACAAAAATCTGTTGATAAATTCTCTTATTATGTCATCTTTGTCGATTATTTCACCAAGTATACATGGCTATATCCTTTGGCTCACAAAAGTGACGTTGCTCTCATCTTTCCACAATTCAAAGTGTTAGTCGAAAAATTCTTCCAGCTACCCATTGTCTCATTATTTAGTGACAATGGAGGTGAATACATCGGTCTTACATCCTACCTTCAACAACATGGTATATCTCACAACACAACTCCACCCCACACTCCCGAACAAAATGGTATTGCGGAAAGACGTCACTGTCACATAGTTGAAACCGGTTTAGCTCTCCTCCATCATGCTCACATGCCATTAACCTTCTGGTCCCATGCGTTCCAAACAGTCATGTACCTTATCAACCACCTTCCAACACCTATACTCCAAAATAAATCCCCCTTTGAATGCCTCTTTAACCAATCACCAAACTATCATAAACTACAGCCCTTTGGTTGCCTATGTTATCCGTGGCTCCGCCCTTATACCACCTCCAAATTACAACCACGATCCGCCCCATGTTTATTTCTCGGATATTCATCATCTAAGTCCGCATACAAGTGCTATGATACTCAAAACAAAAAATTATACCATTCCAGACATGTGGAGTTCATTCCAACAACATTCCCTTATACCACCGAAAACCTTCCTGAAATACTCCCTACCCCTGACACTCTACTCGACTCACTCACACCTGAACAAAACCCTCTACATACTAACGACCTGCCCACCTCTCCAAATACAGCATCGCCACCTACACCTTCCCCTCCTCTCTTCACTGCTCCCACTACAGCCGATACTATCCAACCAGAACCCATCACCGACTCCACTATTGCACCCGAGGCTGAACCAGCCACCCCTACCCAGCAACAACCATCTCCCAGCAACTCTAATCCACCATCACCAACAGTACAGCCACCTCCCACAGCCTCACCGCTTCCTGCCCATCGGCATAGAAAACCCAATACCAAATACTACAACCAATCATTCGTTAACTCTACCACTTTACACCCCATTCCGAACACCATCGAACCAACCACCCATACCCAAGCCCTAAAGGATCCTCAATGGCGCACTGCCAACTAGTACCCAAATCCTCCCACACTCCAATAGGATGCAAATGGATTTTTCGCATTAAACGAAACCCGGATGGCTCCATCTCCAAATATAAGGCCCGCTTAGTAGCAAAAGGATTCCTCCAACAACAAGGCAAAGACTACTTCGAAACATTCAGTCCGGTTACTAAACCTGTCACAATTCGCACGGTCCTATCCATTGCCCTCTCCTCCAACTGGAACATCCGTCAACTAGATGTTAACAATGCTTTCCTTCATGGCACCTTGCATGAAGAAGTATTCATGACTCAACCTCCTGGTTATATCCATCCTGATTACCCTACTCATGTTTGCAAACTCCGTAAATCTCTCTATGGGCTCAAACAAGCACCTAGAGCTTGGTATCTCGAACTCACTTCCTTCCTTGTGTCGTTTGGCTTTCAAAAATCCAAGGCTGATCCATCTTTGTTCATTTATAAATCCGGTAACATCATTAGTTATCTCCTTGTGTACGTCGATGATTTTGTACTTACCGGCAACAACAACTCCTTTCTTGACAAGTTTGTCTCCATATTATCCAACCGGTTCTCCATAAAAGACCTTGGTTCACTTCATCATTTTTTAGGTGTTGAAGTCATTCCTGTCTCTACTGGTCTCTTTCTTTCCCAACATCGTCACATCCATGATCTCTTACAACAATTCCACATGGATGGAGCTAAAGAAGTCACTACTCCGTTAAACTCATCAGTTACTCTCACCTTGCATGACGGCTCCCCCAGTACAGATCCGACACCGTATCGCCAACTTGTGGGTTCGCTACAGTACCTAGCGTTTACACGTCCGGATATCTCTTTTGCGGTCAACAAACTATCACAGTTCATGCATGCTCCTACTGATACACATTGGCAAGCTTTAAAAAGAGTTCTTAGATATCTCAAAGGTACAATTCATCATGGCTTATATCTTCACAAGCAATCAGATCTCTCACTTTCAGCCTTCTCGGACTCCGCCTGGGGTGGTATTGAGTGTGGTGGTCGCTCAACAACAGCTTATCTTTTATTCCTTGGCTCTAATATTATCTCCTGGCGATCTGCAAGACAAAAATCCGTATCTCGGTCTTCTACAGAGGCGGAATACAAGGCCCTTGCCAATGCTGCCTCCGAAGTTATGTGGGTTAAAAACTTATTGAGTGAACTTGGTATCTTGCTGCCTCATTCTCCTACACTTTTCTGTGACAACACCGGTGCTACATATTCATGTGCGAATCCTGTTTACCACTCAAGAATGAAACATGTGGCCTTAGACTACCACTTCGTCCGTGAACAGGTACAAGATGGCTCACTTCATGTTCGTCATGTCAACTCTGTCGATCAACTTGCAGACGCTTTAACCAAACCTCTCACACGGGGTCCATTTCAAAGACTACGATCCAAGATTGGCGTATCCACTGGATCCTCCATCTTGCGGGGGCGTATTAAGTGATATATTATCACGTGTGCTTTATATGTATATTTCCCAAGCCATATTCTGTATTTAACCTAGTCAATAGAATTAGCTGTATATTCTTAGATAATCTCTAAGTCAGTTTGTAATCTTGGCTATATATGTCAATCGTATCTTGTACTCATTCAATTAATTCTCAATACAACAAAGCATTACTTTATAATTAAGACATCTTTATCAAAAATCAACTTATAGGTAATTATTTTTAATCATCTTTTTCAAAAAACAATGCAATTTGAACCAATAAAAATACCTTAAAAACTATATAGAGTGTCTAAATGATAAAATGGATGTCAACCCCATAGAAAATTATATCTAAAGACTCAAAAGACTTCAACACATCTATGTTAGGATTCAAAAATTCTGATTTCCAAAGCACCTTTATGTCAGAATTTATTTTTGAAAATGGTTTTTTCAAAGATTATGATCATATTTTGATAATTACTGTATTACGTTAGACACCATTTTTTGTTCACTCATCGAGAAAAATCCTTATGTGGTTAAACCAAAGATATAGAATCCACATAAAGATTTATGGTTCAAATATGTGATATGCCATGGAGTAGGTTAAGAATTCAAATATTTCTAGTGTACTAAGTAGGATAAGAATTCAAATATTGCCACCTAAAGATATTACTAGTGTTCTACGAATAGATTAGGATGGATTTAACATGAACCAATCACATCGTAACCATTTTATAGAATTTGGATGGAACCAACGAAAACAAATGATGGATAAAAAAAATACTAAAAAGTAGTTATTTTGTTATGTTACTTCATGGGCTCACTGCAATTAATACTTAAAAAAAGAAGCCTAAAATCGGAATTCGAGCTCGATACAGTTAAAGCCTAGGTCTATTAGAAGTTTCTTTTTAACAGCTGGATTTATATATAAAATGTTACCTCAAATTCCCTTTAAATGTTGAAATTTTTTACTTTGTGAAACATAGTTTTGATAAATCTTTTAAAGCTATATCTAGAACATTTTAACAAACAATATCACAAAACTACAGCAACAAAAGTTACAAAAGCTAATCAAAGAAATTAAAGAAAATAAGTTGCAATATTTCTTTGACATAATATCTTATTGTTGACACATGGCTATATCCTAACTTCAATCCCTTGCTTTAACAATTGCTCTTTTACCGACTGAATCGGTACCTGCAAACAAATTAACTTAAAGAAAAACATTCTCTGATGTGTATTTCAATATCTATCAAATTACATAATAATATTATTATTTAGTCAAAACACATGTGGACATTAATTAATAGTTACAGGAGAATGAAAGAACATATATGTACCTGCAACATTGGCAAATCGCCCAGAGGGAAATCGCGAAAGCCTGTGATATTCAAAAAGCTAACCTGCAACATGTTATTGTCACTTAGAATCCACAAATAATCACAACTCAGTAATGGAATGACTCATTCCATTCCATTCTAACCTAAGACCTAATATGTAATATGTAAGAAAGAGACAGAGACAGAGACAGAGAGTAATTAAGTACCTCATCAGCCCCATCTAAGTAATACTGTCCAGTAAGTTCAACTGGCTTCCCCAAGTTCCTCACCTATCAATCACACCATTTATTTATTCAACAAAATGCTTCTTACAAAAATACATTATCTTCAAACTAAATACTTTCTATCTGTGCAACATTCCAAAGTTATCACTTCAAACCATTAACTGCAACAAACAAGCTTCTTCTTTTTTTTTAAAAAAAAAATTTCGCTATGATTTTTATATTATTAAAATACCTCGTTATCTTTTGTCTGCTCTCACATCATACTGATCTCCTTTAGTCACAACCAAATCACCATTATCATTTGTTCTCACATCAAGACAAGCAATCACCCTCTTTGCAAGCTTTGTAGCCTTCCTTTCCAATGCCTTCTGGCTTCACATTAGGGCATTAGATTCTTATATATATACACATTACACACATATCAAATTCAATATTCAAAAGCTCAAAGTTTACCTTAGTCACACAGGAATCTGGTAACAAGAACTTCCGTAGGATCGAAAGACCAACATCTGATAAAAAAAACAAACATCATAAAAAGTAAATATTACCCTAAAAAACTAAAAAATATATATATATATTAAACTTGCCTCCACTTTTTTCGGGGTGAAATTGAACTGCATGCACATTTCCCCTCCTAACAGATGATATGAAGTCAATTCCATAGTTGCAGGTGGATGAAACCCACTCTTTATTTTCTTCTGACTGTTGTGTTGTATAAAACCAAGGTCAGGGGTATAATTGGTATTTGGTTAAAAAAAAAAAAAAAAACATACCGGTACAGCGCGATAAGAATGGACAAAATATACATGTTGGTTTGCAATATGATCTAAAATAAGTGAATCTTTTTTAATTTGCAAAGCATTCCAGCCAATATGAGGCACTCTACAACCATTGAAAGAATCAAAACGTCCAACCACTCCAGGAATCAAACCAAGACCTCTCACTGAGACACCAAACATTGATTCAATTAACAAAAATCATTTTAAGTTACAAGTGACAACTACTCACCTTGTCCGTTTTCTTCACTTGACTCAAAAAGTAGCTGCAGACCAAGACAAATGCCTAAAAATGGCCGATCATTCTCTATGTAATTGTAAATATGATGTGTAAAAGTTACCCGTTGTTGTTTAAGACGTCCATCATTGCAGCAAATGCTCCAACCCCAGGAACAATAAGGCGCTTTGCATTCAGAATGTCCTCCGGTGTTTCAACCTGGAAATATATATTATCGCGTTGTTGTTAATTGTTCATATTCACCGTTGTAGAAAGAAGCTCAGAAGAACTTACATCTTTGATATCGAGACCGAGATACCGGATTGCATTTCTAATACTTTGAACATTGCCGGCACCATAATCAAGCAGAGTCACGGCTACACATGCAAGCTAACAAATACTATTAAAAATGGAATTCATATGTAAAACAGAGAGAGTGTAGAGAGAACCAGAATCGTCGCCTTCAACAGCGGAAGCGCGGACAGAGAATTTCAGTGGAGATTTGAAAGTGATGTTATTTCTATGCAATTTAAGTGGCGGCCTCCTCCGTGAACTCGTTGAACCAGAAATGGTGGTGAACTGGGAAGAACCGAACCTCGCCGCTTCCATTTTTCCCCTTCCAAATGCTCCGTGCTTCAATTCAAGTCGGGAAAACGAACCAGAAAGAAAATGGAAAACGAATGAAAGCGAAGAAATCACAAACCTCCGGTGGGGTGCGACGGTCTCCGGCCGGTAGCTTCAGGGGAGATAACGGCGGGGGCAGGGGAGGACTCGAAGGAATCGGCCCGGGAAGAGCCAACGATTGACGAGAATGGAGGCGTCTGTGTTGTGTGAAACGTGTATAAGGGTATTTTCGGCAATTTCTCAAAATGGTGAAATAATTTGTTTTTTATTACACGAACAAAGTAGGAAAGAGACTGTAAAGATTTTTATTTCAAGTAAAGCTAAAATCACCAAAGTACCTCTGGGTTTAGCCTTATAGCTAGCGATGCATATCTAATTTCATAAAACTCATAATATTCTATTCTTAACAAAAGACTCCTCCAATAGCCACATGTCATCTTTTAAATACTGTCTTATGTCACGTGTCATCACACCATCATTCTACTCTCTTATGTGTGTCTAGGTTCATTCTCAATTGTAAATCTCATAAAATCATATAGCAGTTATGAAATTATTTACGAGATTCCTTAATTTGCTGTATAATTTAAATTTTTAATCAGTAAGTAATAGTCTTCAAATTTGAAACCGCTAGCTACATATATGCCTCTAAATACTCCATGTATATTTGATATACACTTCATCGACCCAAGTTTGTGAAGAATTCATGTTTAGCATTGTTGCTTTCAAACCAATTTCCGTGATTCCATTAGTATATGTAACTTTGCTTCTTCCAATTTACAGCACACCATTCATTATTTTAGTTTGCTTTATGAAGTTTGTTTTCTTTGATTTATGAGTATAAACTTATTTTAATTTTCTCTCTTTGTACAACCCCTTTCTCACACAGTTAGAGGGACTCTGATTGAGGGTATATTCGTTTCTATTTTAAAGATATGGGTGAAGATTTCAAGTGATTAAAAAGTGGGTGAGATCATTCACAAGTTATATTCTCTCACTCTTTCACTTACTGATGTGTATGTTGCTAATAAATTGAGCAAGAATGGCAATCGATATTGCTTTGTTAATGTGGATCCTTTCTTGAAGTTTGTATTCTATTTAAATTGATGTTTTCAATGAGCCTTCCCCTCAACATGTAAGTCTCTTGCATAATTCTATGATGCCCATAACATGTTTGATGAAATGCTTGAGGGTTTATTTTTATTTCAAATTACTCAAATTGCTTTTTATTGGAGAACATCTATATGTATTTTGGGATATACAATTTGATTTCAAAGAGATTATTGTCCTTACATTACATCTTCTTAAACATAACGTGTTTCACAAATTCATATCCTTTATTTAGGTGGATGTAACATATTGTTTTTACAAACAAGTAAGTTATGGGTAAATGGTGATGACTTGTGAGAATCCTAAGCCTTCTACCCGACACCAAATATACAAAATTTGCACATAAGATTGTTATATGTTTCAATATACATATTCGGAGATGATCAAGAGGATTGCAGCGTGGGAACATGGCTTGGAAAGCAAAGTGTTGACGTAATTCATATAAATACACATTATAATTCAAATTTCAGTTGTTATATTGTACATCTTAATCCTGATATATGTTATTAAGCCACAACTATCAACATCCCTTATTTAGAGCATAAAGGATCATACAACTAAAGAAGTAAAACTTTTACTTTTACTTTTTTTTAAAAAAAAAATAGTTGTGATAATTCCTTCTTGAATATGATAGTAAACCATAATTATGTGTTTTACGATGACAAAGATTCAACAATCTCACATGTAACCAAGATGCTTGAATATGTCAAGTTTTTGGCTACTCAGGTTACTTCAATTATAGTTTTGTAACTTCATTACCATCTTTTTTAATTGTAAACATGTCAAGTTTTTGAATTATGTGTTTTTCTTCATTCATTTTGTGATTGTCCATGGTCATACTTTCAATAAATTCTCACGGTGATCTAAGTAATGGATACAAGAATTACATATTAGTGGAGGGACCACCCCTTGATACATATAGAAAGGATGGAATCACTATTATCATGTAAAAAAATAATTACAAACGATGCCGACCTGTGAATTAAAAAAAAATGATGATTTTAGATATTAATTAAAAATAACAATAATAGTCAACAAACAAACATTCAATATTATATAAAAATAATTGTTTGTAAATTTATGATTAATGATGATTATTTTTATAGTCCATATTATTTAATTTTGTCAACCTGTGTGGCACATGGGTTATAACCTAGTGTTTGTTATAATTTTCACTAATTATAACAACTCCAACCTCCACACAATAAAAAAAAAACATTAAAATGATGTAATTTTCACACTATTTTTTTCCAACCATACACTAAAATCATCTCACTGAAAACATATTTTTAATTTATTAATTACAAAATATTTTTTCTGTATTTTTTATCTGTGAGTTCACTATTGATATTATCATCTTTATTGAAACAATTCCTCCCAGAACAACCATTTTCATCCTCCAATTTTCCTACTAAACTCAAAAATCTTTGTTGACAGTTTCCTAATCAAGTTGAAGAAGTGGTAAAAATGGGTATGCATTTCAATTACAGTTTCTATTCTCCAAAATCAAGAAAGAGATGGGTGCTTTCAAATTTCATTATGAAAAATAAAAAAAAAATGAAATACAAGAGGGCAGCGATGAAGAAGAAACAATAAAGATGAAATCCAATTTTACTTACTTTAAAATGAATTATATGTTTATAAATATCATTATTTTATTAGTTATTGTATTTGGCGTTCATGCATACTGGCACAAAAATTCATTATCACTATTTTGTTGTTGAAGATGGTGGTGAGGTGGTCGGTTGGAGCACTTTTGGCCGGCAAATCACTATTTTGTGGGTCCATTGGAGTTGGGATTATGGAGAGTGACGAGGGAATATGGGTAATCCAATAGTCATTCCCTAAATAATAATTTATAACACTTCTTCTTGAATGATGATTGTATCATGTCTCGTTGAAACTTTAATAGGTAAAACCCCATGGGAAAAAAAACATTTATTAAGGAAAAAGAGTATATGATTAATAATAAATATCGGGAATAATTGCATCGTTAAAAACATTGCCAAGAAAACTCATTGGGAAAAAAACATAGCTAAGGAAAATAGTGCAATATGTTTTCAACTCCCTATGGTCATCACATCAATTGATTTCCTTAAAGCGCGACATGTCAATGTATCGTACAATCTTTTCAAATTTAGATGTAGGAAACATTTTAGTGAACAAACCGGCCAAATTGTTACTTGATTGAATTTTCTGGATGTTGATGTCACGTTCTTTTTAAAGATCATGAGTAAAATAAAAAAATGTTGGTGATATATGCTTGGTTATGTCTCCTTTGATAAACCCTTCCTTGAAGTGGGTTATACAAGCTGCATTATCTTCATATAGTATTGTTGGAACATACCTGTTAGAAGTTAGACCACAATTCTCACAAATATGACGAGTTAAATTTCTTAACCAAATACATATACGGTTTGCCTCATTAATTGCTATGATCTCTGCATGGTTTAAAGAAGTAACATCTAAAGTTTGTTTAACATAACACTAAGAAATTACGGTACCTCCACAAGTGAATAAATAACTCATTTGGGATCGAACTTTGTGTGGATCAAATAAATATCCAGTATCTGCATAACCAATTAACTCAACATTTAATGAATTTGATTAGTATAAACCCATACCTATTGTACCTCAAAGATACCAAAGAATATGTTTGACTCAATTATAGTGTCTTCTTATTGGACAAGAACTATATTTTGCTAATAAGTTTACAACAAAAATATATATCAGGTCTTGTATTAATAGTAATATATATTAGTGCACCAATAACACTAAGATATGGTACTTCGGGACCAAGAAGTTTTTCATATTCTTTACAAGGCCGAAATTGATCCTTTTTGGCATCTAAATGCCTTACCACCATCGGGTTACTCATGAATGTGAGTTATTCATACAAAAACTCCATTTTGGTGTGCTCTGCTCAATTTGAAGACCCAAACATAATTTCGTATTGCCAAGATCTTTCACTTCAGTTTTTTTTCTTTCAAACAATAAGTGGCCTATTCCAGTCCTCTAGGAGTTCTAATTTTGTTCAAATCATCTACATAAACATCAAATATGCCAAATTCTGATCTGGATCTTTTTATAAATACACATGGGTTTATTGGATCATTTTGTAGCCCTCTTTCAAAAAAATGTACTTAAACATTTGAACAAAATATGGTCATATTGTTTCAATTCATACAAAGATTTATTTAATTTTTACCGTATATACTTCTCAAAAATTAGAAGTGTGTGCTTCTGGCACCTTAAACCCTTCTGTGATTTTCATATAAGTATCATTCTCATGTGAACCATATAAATAGGCATTAACTACATCCATTAGACGCATCTCTAGTTTTGCATGTGTTGCTGGACTTATTAGATAACATAATGTAATTGCATCAACCAAAGGAGCGTATGTTTCTTCATAATCAATTTTGGGTATTTGGGTAAAGCCTTGTGCAACGAGTCTTGCTTTATATCTCACAACTTGTAACAACCCAAAAACTTAGGTAAATTTTTTCATTTAATACTTAGAAATCACATTCATGTTTATTATCCAAAATTCCATTACACAACATATTGTTCAAAAGATCAAAGTATCCAAAACAACTAGTGCGGAATACTGGACAGTGCACGCTGCGCCATCAAGCCGGGCTCTTTCCCTTAGAACCAGAAGTACCTGAAACACCCAACAAAACTGTAAGCACACGCTTAGTGAGTTTCCTAAAATACACTAATCATATAATCGTATAATGTCATGCACATATACACACAAAATTTCCATGGTCTCCCCCATGGTCTTCACGTAAATCAATACACACCAAGTAACATACCATTACATAACCATTTAAGGAGATATCACATCAAATAATGGGTCGGCATTGGTGCCTTCGACCATCTGGTATAGTGAGACGACTCACCTCAGTCTATTGAACACAAAAGCTGCTCGTCTACTAGCCTAAAATCTCACACTGAACAATATACAAAACACCTTAATTAGAATTTAGTCACAACCTAGACAAAGGCCCAATATCTTAATCTAAGGCCCACAATCCAAGCCCAAAATTCTAACCTACATTAATGAGCCCAAGATCAATAGTCTAAACTATAGTGGGCCACATGGCCCAATAAGGCCCAATCATGACAACAATGCCCTAACAAGAACAAAAGTCCAATATCTCTGAATGTGACCAAGTCCAAGGCTGAATAGGGCCCAATAAGCTTGCAAGCCCAACGAAGCCCAACTCTCTTGTGGTGCGTATGCCCAAAATACCACATCAGAATGCTTAGTGTACTCGACCTTTTGGTCGTACGCGCTGCATACAGGACCTAACGCCTAACGTACCACCAGCTCATACATAAAAGTTTATTAAGTGCTTAATGCTTAAGGTTTCAACGTCCCACTTCATATTTGAGTTGATTAAGATATCATAGGGCATAAAGTTGGCAACTTTATGCCCTTGCATGACACATGGGTCCCCAATACTTCATTTCTTCCATTAAAACCACATTTGAGACCTTAGACTCATACATGTTCTCAATACAACCTTCAAGATGGAAACTTTATGCATCAAGCATGCTCAAGGAGCTTATGTCTAACATTCCTAGCCTCTGGAGTTGCACAACTCATAAAATAGGGTCTAAGAACCAAAAATGGGCTTCATAACAAACCCTAACTCAAACTAGCAGAAGAGATGTCAAGGTTTGAGCTATTTACCTCCACAAGCTTCCCAATAAGCTCCAAATGCAGGATCCAAAAGCTTTTCCATGTACAAGGCTTACTTCCAATTCCTTTTCCTTGCTAGAAAACAAAACACTTACAAGCTCAAGAGGCACACACAAAGGATTTTAGGGTTTTAAGGACGATAACGAGTGATAGAGGTCGGTTAGGTTAAGGCCCAAATGACTTAAGGACGTTTAAATAGGTCACAAGTACGAATATTAGGGTTTTAGTCATGAGCCACGTACGCCCCATGTAGTGATTAGTACACCCTGCATACGTGATGCACACCCACGACCAACTTCCCCCGGTATGCTAAGCGTACACTTATGTACGCCCAACGTATGTAGGGGAAAAAGAGTAATTGCATGAACCTTGATCATTACGTAACTTCATTTTTATTGTTTCTTTTAAGCACATATACTCATTTGTGTCCCACTAGTTTTACTCCATTTGGTGTACGGACTATAGGTCCAAAAAATTTCATTGAGTAAGAGAATTAAGCTCTTTAATGATTGCATCTTTCCATTTTGGCCAATATTTTCTATTTTTACATTCCAATATAGATTCAGGTTCAAGATCCTCATTTTATTCCATAATCTCGTGCAACATGATATGAAAAATTATCGTCGCCGTCTATCTTATTTTGGTTCCATTATTCCTGTCATGACATAATTTATTGAGATCTTTTCATTTTCATTTTTTAGGTACCTTGGTTTCTTTTGTTGTGTCATTGGGCTCCTCTAGAGCTTCACTAATTTTTTCAAGAGATTATGTTTTCTCTTTTTGGACCATCAATTATATTTGCAACCTTTCCTTTTAGAGGATTTTTATCTTTGGAACCGGCTAGTCTTCCATGCTTCAAGTGTGCCCTTAGATTCATTTGTAGTTGTATTTTTTCCTTCTGCGATATCAATTCTAATTGGAGCATTTATAGCTGGAACATGAGACTTTGTTACTCTCTTAGGGTCAGTAAATGCATCTGACATTTGATTTGTTTTATTTTGTAAATGAATTATCTTTTTCACTCAAGTTCACATTGACTTACATGGGGATCTAAAACTGAAAGTGATAATTCATTCCAAGAGATTTTATTTTCCAGTTTCTTTATTCCCCCCCCACCCCCCACCCCCCACCCAATGTTGGAAAACAGAATTCATCAAAATAACAATCATCAAATCTAGTTGTAAATAAATATCAAGTTGATGGTTCTAAATCTTTTATTATAGATGGAGATTTATATCCAACATAAATTCCCATTCTTCTTTTAGGGCCCATTTTTGTGCGATATGATGTAGAAATACATACATAAATTGCACATCCAAATGTCCTTAATTGGGAAATATTTGGTTCCTAACCACAAACCAATTGAATCAGAGAGAACTTATGATACCTCATTGGTCTGATGCGTATAAGTGATGTTTCATGTAAAATTGCATTCCCTTATGTCGATGTAGGAGGTTTAGAATGCATTAGAAATGGTTTTACATTTAAATGAAGGCGTTTGGTTAACGACTTAGCTAGACCATTTTGTGTATGAACATGTGCATCGAGATGTTCAATAGTTATCCCAATTGACATGCAATAGTCATTAAAATCTTGTGATGTAAATTCTCCAACATTTTCAAGTCGAATTTTCTTAATTGGGTAATCAGGAAAGTGTGCATTTAGGCAGATTATTTGTGCAAGTAATCTTGCAAAATCAAGATTACGACTAGACAACAAGCACACGTGTGACCATCTAGTTGACGCCTTAATTAAAACCAACAACTATCTAAAGGTCCACATGGTTGATGAACTGATCCACATATATCCCCTTGAATTCTTTTTAAGAAACGGAAAATTAATTTTACGTGAGAGCATGCAGCACAAGAAAATTCATTAGCTTGAAAAATCTTTTGGTTTTTCAAGGAATGACCACTTTAAGTTTCAATTATTCTACAAATAATTGATCTCGGATGGCCAAAATAATTGATCTCGGATGGCCAACTGGTCATGCCAAACTTTTGAAGGTGTTATCATACATTTTATTTTCAATAACACGGGGTTCAATCATTCTAATATTTTTATAATACAATCCAAAAGACAATACGAGAAAATTTTCCAAAAGACTTTTCTTACCTGATATCATTTTTGTAATATTGACATACTCTTTATTACCATCATTAGTTGTTTCAACATGATATCCGTTAGACCGAATATTCTTAAAACTTAATAAATTTCTTGTTGATTTGGATGGAAATAATGCATTACCAATTGTAATTATTGTCCCTTGTGTAATACTTTATTCGTTCTTCCGAAGCCTTCAATCATTTTTGCATTATCCGTTATTGTATTAAATTTTGCTTCTCTAATTGATAAATAAGCAAAATACTTTTCATTATTAAAAATTCTATGTGTTGTTGACTATCTCCAAGACATATATCTTTCTCATTTCTTTTGCGAATATCCATATTTCTCTTTAATAAATAAATAAAACACAAAAAACATTCAACTTAGAGAAATAAAGTCATTTTTAATTACTTTGAGAATATTGTGATGACATTATTTCTCATTAAACGAATGTGACATAAAAACGTAATAAATGACATGAAACAAAACTACGCGTTATTCTTCCATCACTATACATAACACCATTTGTCCTTTTTGGGTAGACAAGAAAACCGACAACATCAAAATATGTCATTTCTGGTTGAACTTTGTGAAAATCATTTTGATTAAAAAAATTTCAATATTTTATTTTTCTTTAGATTTTATAGAAACTTGGTAAAGATCAACAAAATGCTTTGGAGATCGGCATGTACGAAACCAATGACCAGTCATTCCACAATAGTGACATATATTTTAAACTTTCTTTTTTCCTAGACCATTTTTATCATTAGGATGTGGGTTTTTTTTTACAAATTTTGGTGGTTACTTGCAATCTTGTTATTGTTGTTACGCTAATTATGACTACCTCCACGACCTCGGTTAGACTCATGGTTATTATGATTATATGATGTTGCATTCACTTCAGGGAAGAGACTAGAACCCGTCGTGCGTAACTGATGACTTTTCATCAATAGTTCATTGTTTTGTTTAGCCACAAAAAGACATGAGATTAATTCATAATTTAAAAAAAAAAAAAAAAAACTTTCGCAGGATATTGTTGCTGCATTAGCATGTTAGTAGCATGAAAAGTAGAGACAGTTTTCTCTATTATGGTTTTCCATAGTGAAAATACTAATCAAAATAAAGACTTGTATGTTAACTAATTGTCAGTTAAAATGTTTCATAAAATAAGTTGTAAGCATTATATATGTGAACTTATTAAAAAAATACATACTTGAAAATGACAAGAGCAATAAGAAGTTAGAGCTTTATGGTAGAGTCATGCTGAAAACATATTATAAAATATGAAGCTAAATTAAAGAACAAAGTATAAATTCTTCAACCTTCGGTTGAAATATAACATGATCCTTATATATTTAAATATTGTAATTCAAATATAGATTCATAAATATTCTTAAATAATAATAGTCTAAATACCATCCTAAATATACAATTATTGAACAAATAGATTTGATTACTAAAATTAATTAATAGATAACATTAAAAGTTTACCTTATTTAATTAATTCTTAAACTATCTTGCCTAAATTAAAGGGATTAATTAAATATTTATTTAATTATTAAATTAATTAATAGATAATATAATAAATTTATAATATTTAGGTTTTGAAATGATTGACTCACATTGATTGCTACATCCACACAATAATTAGTTAGAATATTTCAACCTAGCTCTCTCTCTCTCTCTCTCTCTTTATATATATATATATATATATATATATATATATATATATATATATATATATATTGAGGTACCTTTGTGAACAGTACTTCACTGTGCTTGGCTATTATTTTTTATTTATTTTGTATTTTCTATTCCACTCCCCCGCCTTTGACTTTTCATATCAGATGCTTCTCGATACCGCCTTATCTCTCTTTTATCTCTTTCTTTCTCTTTCTTTATGGATGGTTCCCACTGCCATAATAGTCCCTAGTTTTTTTCCCCGTTTTGGAGCTTTCCATTTGTTTTTCCAATCTGGATAATCACTGCCTCACCTATTTGTATCTAGAAGCATCTGATCGATCTTCACAACCCAGACGCACCTTCTCTGACGTTTTACGAATGCCATCGTAACCGTTCTTAAAGAGAACCCGATTTTTTCCTCGTTACTGTCTATCTACTCTTTTCGTCCCTACCATTTTCTGCTTCATCTGCTTCGAATCAACCCACTTTCGTTATCTTACTTCCAGATCTTCTCTACCTTTGATGGTGGCTTCCAACGACGTTTCGAGAAAGGATGATGTCTCCTCTCCCTTCTTGCGACATCCAAAGATCGAGTGAGAGAGGGGCGAAAAATAGACATTGGAAGACCACAACCAGTTCACCATTGAGGTTCTCTCCCCTCTATTTCTCTATATCAAAACACAAATCCTTAACATAGGAGGTGTCCCCGTCATTACCTATAGAATCCAATCAACACAAGAGGTGGTGAGGTCGGCGAAAAAAGGTGGTTCAACTGGTCACGTCGTCGTCATCACATGGAGCACTTCGATTAGGGTTTAATTCCCCCAATTTCACCCCACTTTATCTATATTTTATCATCACTTAATTTGGTTTCTTAGTAAATTACTTTTTTGATTTCAGAAAGACTACCTACGATGGGCTTTATGACAAATTAAGAAGATTTGAGGGGTCACAGAAGGTAAAAGGTTGATGCTTATATTTGATTGAGGTTACGTACCCCTCCTGATCAATACCAATCCGTTCAACACGAAGGTTTGATTTTCACTTTCATGATGCTCTATTTCTTATCAAAATTGATCAGTTGATGATAACTTTATGTTTTTAACCAATCATTGATCTACCAATTTCGAAATCATAAGATATTTGGACTAGCATTAAGCTAAATTACAAATCTTTGCTTTCTTTGAAGAAATGATTGGTCTATTGTCTAATTGAATTTTTCTAATTTGTGGTAAAGAGTATAAGGTGCATTCATATAATAGAAATGGTCTATATGTAGTGGGCTTCATGGATGATCACTATCCCGTTAGAAGTGCTTTCTCTGTATTGAATATGGTACAACATCCATATCACTTCCATCTTAAGAACAAATGATCTTTTAGAAGATCCAGGCGACTAATCTATCTTGATCAGGTAATAGATGAGTATCAAAAGTGTTTGGTTATTCATGGAGGACAATACAAGCTGATAACACCCAACCATGGCCTTATCTAAATGAAGCTCTAACCAAATTCTTGGTAAATTTTTACTTTTTGGTTTCTTAATCTTTAGCTTTAAACTTCATTATCTTTGGGTGATTATTTTTTAATCTTTGTAGGATCCCGCAGAGGCAGATAAGTTGTTGAAAATTTAGGGGGAATTAGATGAAACCAAAATTATCCTTGTAAGCATATTTGTATTTTATTTTCATATTTTATATACAATATGTGAGCTAATTATAAGATGATAAATGTGTAATTTTTATGTTTTCACTCATAAATCTTGCTCTTTATGATGGTTGGTGTGTAATTGTCATGTTTTAGTATTATAAGAGATTAATGTTTTCCAAAATAAAATACAATAAAATGATTAAGATTAACATATTTTCGTAAACAACAACTATATATGAAACAATAAACAAGAAACACAAACCTGGACTTGTTTTTGCTCATCCAGATTTGGTGGGGCGGAGTTATAAAGGTTACCAAGGTTACTCCTTTCTCAACTTTCTATATATGCTCCTCACTATGATTTCAGGCTATTACTTTAGATGTTTATATTATGTTGATATCAACATTTCTGTCTTTTCTCATCTTATCATGCAATACCTTCACAATTACTGGCTGTAAAGCAGCTAGGATTGTTTGGTTTTTCCATACGATGTCTTCATCTTCGTATTCTAATGATTCGAACTCTTATATGGTAATCCTAACTTTTATAATTGTTTTTCTTATTATCTTTGTTTTTCTTCCCAAAGTACCTCTCATTACATATTATTTTTGTGTTTTTTTAATTGTGTAGGCAACCATGACACCGCCAAATCAATTTACCAAAATGATAAGGAGATGCAACCGGACATTTTTTCCCTATTTTCTATAAAAATTTACTATCATCACACTTTAGAATAATGTCCCAGGTAGAAGATCATAGTTTTGTTTTTTTTTTCAATTCCATGTTTTTTAAATTTGTTTTCCAGATACCAAGTTTGTGCATTGAAATGGCATCCAAATCAACCTGAACTTTTTTTTTTATAATTGGATATTTATTTTCAGCGGTTGGTTGGAATGACTGAAGCTTATGTTGGGTTGAGCGCAAAAGCAGCTCAACATCATTAGGTTTGCAATTTCTTCTTCGCATTCTGTTTATGATCGATTGATACACACATACAGTTATGCGTTAATGTACATGTAATTAGATAGGTTAATATGTAATTAGATAGGTATATGAATATGTATATGATCAATTGCAAAGTGAAAGTTAAATGTGTTAAAAGTTCTACACGGAGTCTATTTAAACATATATACATTATAAAGTTTATTTGTAAATGTGTATCATTCCATTGTATTTATTGAGGTTTTGTATAATTGGGCTTTTCTCTGCAGATGATGATGGTCGGATAATAGGACTCATTCTCAATTCACAATTTTATGTTTTTGAAGGTTTACGGAATTGCAGAATCTAAAAGGAAAGGTTTTTTAGGTTTTAAAGAGTTCATCACTATTATGCAGGTTTGTATGTTGTTTACGAATGCACATTATTTTCACCAACAGTTTTACTAGAATTTAATTATGTTCTTTTTCCCACAAGCAGGATATGATATAAGTGTAATTGTAATGATTCCAATTGCTATTTTGGGTTTTGTAGAGTTCTAAAGAAAAGATACCAGCTCTTCCATAAATCAATATCATGTAAAAGTCACTTCTATAAAACCTATTTTGCATTTGTTTCTTTGAGCGAGAAAGTATTTGTTGTAAATGTTCTAGGTAATTAATATTCTCATATCTCAACAATTATTTATTTATTTTGCTAATTTTCTTCTTTTTAATTGCTTACCAAACTCATTATGTAACTGTGCATATGAAAGTACATTGCTTTGTTGGACAAAACATAAAACTAAAAAAAAAAGTAGATTGTCATTTCTTGCATTTAGCCTTGGATTTCTGTGCATTTGACATTCTAAACATTATCAAAAAAAACCTGACTCGTTCAACGCACGACCTCTTCCCTAGTTATTATGAAATATAAAGACCAAAATAGAAAAAGTCTAACAAAAAACTAAAAGGTTAGAAGAATATTAAACGGTTGGAGTGAGTTAAAATAAGTCATCTTTTATCCAATAGTTAAAAGTGTTCTATTTTTTTTAAATAATAATAATAATAATAATAATAATAATAATAATAATAATAATAATAATAAAACTACCATTAAATATGTTATTTATTAACATGTGAACTATTTGATAATTTGTAATGCTAGTGTTTTGCCATTTCTTAATTCATAGTACTTAAAGTAATAATGATATTATGATTTATGAATGCTAGTGTTATTATTGGTTTTTTTTTGTCACTAGTAACCACTTATGTATCACACCAAGTACGCCTCTATTAATGGTATGAATTTATGTTTGCATCACTAAGTTTAATGGTTTTATATTCTCATTGCATCAAAGTTATTCTTATTTTGAATGTTAAACGAGGACCATCGTTACCCCGTTGGGATACCTTCAGACCCAATAGTGTTTTGTAAACAGGTATCCATCGGGAATCGGGCCTGGGATAGGATTGGTTTTCATATTCGGGGTTGGGGCCGGGATTACCACAACCCGTCCCAAACCCACCCCATTGCTATCCCTAGTAATATATTTGTTGAACATGCATTTCTTTCATTTAAATATGAAAAACTAAACTTAGGTTTCATATATAGCTTTATAAAAAAAAAATTAATTAGAAGTAGTGAAATAAAAGTTGTATACAACTTATACAATAATTTACAAATTTGAAATTCGGAAATATATATGAAAATGAAAGCCATATTTACAATTATTCATTTCAAAGTAAAATCCACCTACTATCAACAAAGTGTTTAAATCACATACTTTTAGGTGATTGTATGTACAATATTCCATTTTCTTTAATCAAGCGCTATATCCTTTCTTCAAAGGGCTCCATTGCCCAACATCATAACCACTACAAGCAGCCATGGAAGCATCACTCATATCCGCTTGTGTGACCTTATTGTTACAAATGTTGGCAAATGCCCGCATATGTTTCATCCCATATTGTGTCAGTGAACCGCAATGTGTCTCATACACTCGAACCTAACATAAGAAACACCATAATGATGAAAAAAACATTAAAAATCTATGATAAAAAAAATAAAATGTATCCCAAACTGTCCCGCGATGTATCCATCAACCATTATGTGAGTGCTAGTCATGGAATACAAACAATCAAAAGAACGTGCATAGGTTTTAACCTTAAACCTTCATCATATAATTTCATTTCCCAACCACTAAACTTCTATATGAAAATCAATAACCAAAATTTAATAAAGATGTGTCTATTTACCGTAGATTTAAGACATTCCCAATCATCTACAATTGGCTTCCCTTGAGCTCGAAGGGAACCAAGGATCAATGGACCATTGCTTGATCCAAATAACCGTGTTCCTATGGCATCCACACTGCTATCCAAATGTGATCGATGATTCTTTATATTAGTGATATGCTTCAACATGTCTATTTTTTCTTGCGACCCTTCGATCATTTTCTCATACTATATAACATCATAAAGTAATTTCCATCACCACAAGATTCCACAAACTATCCTTTTGACCTTTATTAACAAAGTTAATACCTTCTTTTGGAAAAACACTAGGTCTGCGTCTCTTTGATTAACAACACCCATATGACCGTTGTAAATGTAGGTGTTATCAGTGACATTAGATGCACTGAAACCTTGATAAAGAGAAATACTCTCCGAACGAATGCTCTTAGTACCATACTCCATTACATGAGATCCTTCCGTGCTATTGTTATTGTAAGTCCTCACCTTTACCTAAAAAAATTTTCAAACTTAACGAAAAACATATGCATAGTATTTTAAATTCATATATTTGACACTAACCGTCTTATATTGTTGCTCCAATGTTTCCCCGTTGTCACCTTGCTTGTCGCTAAAAGCATGAGGCATCCAAATATTTATAAAACATACGAATTTGTTAAATATAATCAATGAGAAAAAGACAAACATACCTATCTTCCATCCAAGCGACGCTATACAAATCACCTAAGCAGGTGTCGTATTCGGGTGGGGGAGGGGGTTCCATATCTGGACAATAAGTTCCCCAACTATTTTCATCTGCTTTTGATGCTGTTGTGACATATATATTAAGATTTTCGGCCAAAAGACCTTCGAAGATACTTCCACTCTCACAGGATTCGACATATATAACCTAGTAGCAAACAATTTTTTATTATTTTTCGAGATAAAATATCAATTTGTTTGTGCAAATTTGTTACAGTAAATAAAAAGTTACCATTTCTTTGTAAGTCCCAGCAGCATGCTTCTTTTCCAAAACCTCAATGAAGTCTTTGGCATAGACATTCGGAGAGTCTGGCATTCCTGTTGTAAATATTTGTTATAGGTCCACATAAAAATCAATCATCATTACTTTGATTTTTATTCAAATAATATGAATTTAATAAACACACCAAGGGTTCCGGGGCCACCATGATCGGTGTAATATATGAAGATCCTATCATTTGGTTTACTATCAACCACCTTTCCACTTCCGCCTTTTACTGATTTTTTGTCACCGAGAATCACAGCATACAGATTGGCCGCTGTCACGCTATCTTTAGTGTAATCCTACAAAAAAAAATCTTTATTACTTCTTCTCATTTTCTTAAGTGGATTAGAACTACGTTTCAAGAATTCATGGACCCTAAGTGATCATGTTAATCTACAATTAGATATGTGCAAAAACTTCATAAATGTTTGGGACCAAACCCACTAATCATCAACAATTTCAAAATCGGTTTTCTTTGAAGCATGATTAAATTAAAAAAAAAAACTTGGTTATGGTTAGGTGTGAGACATACGCTACATACACATCAAGTAAAGGACAAATAACCCTTTCATTTGGACGGATCAAGTTTGTGGTTTTGAATGATCCAATTATTTTTTACTATGGATTGGGCATTTGACCGATAAGGAACGTGGCGTTGAATTTGTTTCGGTTTTCAACAGTTAAAAGCAATCCAATTTTACTTTTTAGCCTTTTATACTTTTATGTAATTGATAGCTTCACTAGTTAAGTCGTAAGAATGTTAAAAATCAACAACCTCATTGGACTATAGGTGAGAAACAAAAGGAATAAATTGAGCTTTTGGGACCAACATGACTAATTTGGATCAACAATCCTAAATTCACTTCCTCATTCGACCAACTCATGACACTGCCGACCTCTTCTCCAACAAATACCACAACTCCCTATTCTTCGATGAATTTCACCACCACTCTCGTCTCCAATGGATACTGATGTTGTAACCAACATATTTCGCCATCATTATCATCACATCTACCATCAGTTGTCATCCACTGTCGCAATCAACCCTAGTTCCTAAATACCTATCGTTCATACACCAAGTAACTCATAACTTATGTCGTTGGGGTTCTGCAAAGCCCTCCTCCATCACCCTTTTACCTTATAAACATCTTCCCCTTAATCTAGACATCGAAAAACCTCAACGTCGACCCACCTTTTAAATTGATTGAATTGGTAGGAACTAAATTCATTTGCATGTTTGATGATGGGTACCAAGTTCTTGTTTGGTTTTTGAAGATATGTTAGACTGAATACCTATTTTTTACTACCAAATACTAAATCTTGGAGGTCTAATTTCATCCGTTCTTGAATACTTGAATTTCATCTATATAGGTCTTGTTTTCATAGTTTTGGTGAAGGATTTCGATTACAGATTTGGCGATAGTGTAATAGATTTGGTGTTAAGCTTTTCAAATTTGATGTGGGTACTACAATGCTAATCGGAGGAGATAAATTTACCAGAAGATCCCAAGATCCCAAATGCAACTCATGTTTTCATAGCTAATTACACTATGATGATGTTTGAGGGGAAACCTTATAACTAATTGCATGATTTTCATGAATTTGTTTATACTTTTTAGACATTTCTATATTTGTAAAATTTTATGTGTAATTATATCCTAATGAGGGCGAAAAATAAAATTTGACTGAAATATCGCCAATGAAGATGACCGAAAAAGATGGTGGTGAATGGTGGATAGTGACGGTTGGTGTCTACATAAAAATAATAAAGCAATATAAAAAACAAAAAACAAAAAAGCGAAAAGCAAAAATAAAACGGTTATTTTACTTATATTTAACGGAGATTCTCTTACAAAGTTGGACGAAAAAACCAACGATGCAACTTTTTTAAACCACATGTATGTAAACTGTAACTTACTCTAAAATATGTTTTTCTGTTTTTGTTTCTTTTTTACTTTTTGATTATCTTTTTTTTCTTTTGTGGTTTTTCTTTCTATTATTAAACTCCAAACATAACTTTGGTTTAAGAATGTCAAAAATTTTATGTGGGATCCAGATTCCGTACGGGATTAATTTTAAAAAAAAATACTGGGACGGGGGATTAAACTCCCTTTTATTTTCGAGACCGGGGGCGGAAGTGAGTATTTTCGTCTCGTACTCCCACGGGGGCTCATTTGTATATTTATTTTAAATATATATATTTAATATACAAATATTTATAGACAATACATTATCTAATTTTATGATTTCTTGACTTTCTTCCACTTCATAGCATATGATGATTGGATAGTGAATTGATCATATATTTTTGGACATGTCGTATTTTTTTTTTGTAATGTTCGATTTGTCGTATTTTATATTTGTAAATTTACTGGATTTGTCGTTTTATAATGTTGAATTTATAATGTTGGATTTTAAATTTTTTAGTTGTTAAAAATCCTAGATTTTAAGCTTTTAAAGTTATGAAAAATAGTTTTTTAGCCCAAAATATAATAAATATTTTTGACCAAAAACAATAGTCTATAAATCGGGGGAATGGGGGCGGGGGCAATAACTGATTTCGGGGGTGGGCAACGATTTGCGCTCCCGTTTGGTCCCGTTGACATCCCTATTTCTTCGGTTTTGTTCTACTACTTCCGTCCCAAATTAATTGTCCACATTTGACTTTTTCAGTCTTTATTTTTCAACTTTGATTTTAAATAATTTTTTTTGTTAGATAACACTTGATGCAAAATATATGAATGAGTTATATTTTAATTGTCTTTTTATTGTTATAAGTTTCATCAAGTAATATACAATATAAATAAAAATATTTAAGATTAAAGTTGAAGAAAAAAAACTTTAAAAGTTAAAAATAGACAATTAATTTGGAACGGAGGAAGTATTTGATTTGAATGATAAATGATAGAATCCTTATTCTAATAAAAGAATAATTTTAATTTCCTTTTGACATGTGTCATCAAATTAAGGTTTCTAATTAATGCATATTCTATTCTTTTTTTGTCATGTGTCACCCTATTACACATTCTAATTAATGCATGTCATTTGTCAACCTATTAATTTTCTATTTCAAATTTTAAATTTCACACTTTAATTACATTAAATTAACAACATTAAGATAAAAATTAAAATAAAATTAATACAAATTATAAGGTGATATAAATTCACATATTCATTTAAATTAACGATTATAATTTTATATAATTAAAAAATATCTCTTAATTAATAATTTATTTAAAATAATTGTTTAATAATTTTGAATTCTCACTTATAAAAGTTTAATTAATTTTATAACCATGGTTTCCACGGATTATAATAAACTAGTTTCTAATATACAAATCCTTTCAGCGGCTTTTAATTATATGATATTGTCATCTCACTTCAAAAAGCTTTATTAAAACCGAAATGATTAGCTTTGAGTTAAATCCATCTTTATTTAAAATAAAAAAATAATAATAATTGCATCTAAAGACTGCTCTTGGTCTTTAGCTTTCAGACCTTTTGGCAACGTCTAACTGCCATAATTATTTTTAAAGATATTTGAAAGCAAATATACTTTATTTAAACGTAATTTTTTTTATTTGTCGCGACTTTATTGGACTATTTACAATTTGTTCCAAACACATCCCTTCTATATGACGCTACGAAGATCCCATTTAAAATTAAACATAACTTTTTTTAAGGATTGATACATTTTATATTAGTTGTACTTTTAATTAGATTGCTGAAATTTAAAAATTAATAATTAATATTTGGGTCAAGTCTTTTTCAAATATAAAATTTTCTTATAAATTAATTTCAACTATTATTTGTCAAAAATGTATTTACGAGAACATTTAAGAAAAAAATTAAAAAGATATTGCACAAAAACTTTACTTGTCCATAAACCTCATTAGCAAGTTTCTTCTTGATATTTGCATGATTTCACATAAATTTGTAATTCAATTAGGTACATGTTTTAATACTTAAGTCTAAGCAGTGGTTAAATATTTAATAAAGATAAACGAAACGAATCTTAATAATTAAAATAACTCTTATTGGTATATTCAATGATTACTACATATAAGTAATTTTAAAACATTTTAATTAAATCATTTTGTAAAGGTAAATAAACATCAACCGTTACAACAATAACTCAATAATAAAAAAACACGATTGATCAAGTCTATCTTTTAATTTTGCTTAAATGAAAGTGGCTTCCATTAGGAAGTTTCCAGTATAACCCAATCAAATTTAATTAATGAGGAAAAAGGTAAAATAATGCGCTTAGATCGAATCTTTCACATAATATATGGTCCACATAAATTCTTTTCTATATAGTTATGAAAATAACAATAACAATAATATTAATACAGGAAAAATAAAATTGTACCTTAGGAACTCCAGCATAGACATCGTGTCCTTTGGGATTGTTTATTATTACTCCAGGTTTTGGGTTACTCTCGTGATGTGCAATATCATCGTACATGAACACTATAATATTTTCATCTTTTAATCCTCCTCTTTTCAGTATTTGATATGCATGACAAACATCTGCCTAACATGAGACAAAAGTACTAGACTATAACGTATAGTATGAAAAATAAAAACAAATATATGATCATATTATATATAGATATTCATAGTGCTCTATATATGTATTCACCTGATGTCTATAATTATAGTATTCGTTTGATCCAGCAACAAGAACTGCCCATGTTGTGCCATCATCTTGTTCTTTTTCTGTCTCTATAAGTGAACATGATTTATTATTTAGCAGACATGACAGCCGACCACCTTCCAAGGATGGCGTGGCTAGAATTAGGAGCAAAAGGCTAAGATTGAGAACCAAATACCAGGACATCGTTTGAGGATATATAGAGGAAAGTAATGATTGATTAGAGAGATGGAAACAAGATGAAGGGGAGCACTTGGGGTTTTATAGTGGAAAATTTTGTTGCAACTTACAACCTAAGTAAACTTTAACAAAAGGTTGATAACTGTTTAATCCGGATGATTTAATGTTGTAAATCCTATAAAATATAAATTATTCAAAACATATGTTAATAAAAAAATAAAAAGACGGTTTTACCTCTAAGATTTCGTTTTCCATTCGTCTAAACAATTTGTAGTGCATGGCAACAAAAGAAGGTGACATTGATAATGGCCATGAGGTTGGTTCCAAATAAGAATAGTCATCACTGATGGAGAAGGTGATTGCTCCACAATTGCTTACCAATTTCTCATTATTGCTACCCATTATTATACCTTTTTATTATTAGATAAGCTTTTTTTATTAATAACTTTTCAAATATAAAAAAGAATTACATGATTATAAATATGTATCGATTGAATTTGTTCTAGTTCTAACTCAAAGAGCATTACAGACCTAATTAGATCTAATGTTGAAAATGAAACGAAATAAAGCTTTTTTTAGCTGCTACGTGAATAAATTTCTCCCATTTTAATAGAATTTGTTTAATACTTCATCTGTTTTATGTCCAATCTCCTGGTCATGACACTCTAATTTAAGAACATTACACTAATAAAAGGAAATAATTTTTTTTCTTTATGATTTAAATATCATTATATTATTTTTGTTATGGAAAATCAGAGTTTAATAAAACAGTTTGAAATAACAAATATTTTTTCAAAATACCAAAAACATTAAGGATGTCATAATTAATATACAAATATGTTACAACGTAAAGATATATCGGTCCTGAATACTATTACGTGTTTGTTTATTCACTCAACATCCTATTCAAGTTCCAATAATCTTAGTACCAATACATGTGATACATATAATTTAAGTAGGTCACGTTTGAAAACCTGGTGAGACACATAAAGTTCTCAATCTCATAATATTATAGTGATAATAAATCATATTAATAATCCAACAAAACAAACATTACCAATCAATATAGATATATAATCCAACATAGATATTTATAAGATAGTCTACCCATGGTTACCTAGCCTAATGGATTCTTACAAATCCCAATCAACGATCATCTGCAAGAATCACCTTACCTAATGAATCGTCTTGAGCAACAGTTTGACTACACAACTAGGGGATTCCTTCGTTGGTGTTAAGTCATAAACGCAATGCAAACATTAGAGTATTTGATAAATATGATATCTCATTTCATCTATTTTTGTGGGTTATAAATCCACACTAACAACTTAATTCAAAAGACTGTCTAAAATAATCAAGTGTTGTCATCTTACTCTAGTAGATGACTCAGACATACCCACTTCTTGTCTAATCCAAACACACCCAAATGGTTGTCTTGAAAGAGACAAAATACTACATTTTGTTTCAATCTTACACATTACTCGAGAATGAGACTACTTATTATTCAGCCTAATTTGAACTAAACATCATTTATAAGTCTTACTTTATAATTAAACAATATCATGTAATTAACTTCCAATACAAATTTACTGGTTATGCAATACTATCATAATACATGGTATACATTTAACATAGAATACAAACTGTAAACATTCGATTTACATTTAATCTTTTAAGTACCAAGTACTTTTATTAAAATCAGGTTCATGAAAGTAACTACGCACTCATAATACAAGGTACACATTTAATCTTTTGAGTAACAAATACTTTTATTAAGATTGTGTGACATGAAAGTAACTACACACTCACCTGATTAAAGGTGGTAGATTTGCGGGTAGTTTAGCTCTTTGTCTAAAACTTTTGATTTCTTTTTAAATAACTTAAATACAAATATTACTAAGTTTTAATCTTCGTTTATATTAGTCAAGACTATATTAACTATTTCATAGATTCTTCATTATTCCCAAAGAATACCAAGTTCTATCAAAATAAGGAATGACTATGTAAGATCATATTGAAGGTAGGATTTGATTGGTATATAAATATATTGTTTCGAAATTCTACTTCAAACACCTCACTATGATCTTGCACTGACACCTAGCCTGTAAGTAGGCCAATCACCATTATAATTGATATTACTGATAAATCTTATTTATAGCTTTGTAACAACAACAATGTACAATAATAGAAATTACACTTAACAAGCATAGTAAGTGTAACTCACCTTACGAGATCGTCTAATAGAAACTCATAAATTCTACGTGCGTAACTTCAATGTTGAATACTTCTTTCGTTGAGTTTTTCCAACTTTGCATCGCCTCACAAAAATCCTTGTAAGAATGAAGAAATCAAATCACGAGGGATTGAAATCTCAAGGGTTGAGACAAGGAATTGACAAAAAATGAAGGAGAGGTCGAAGGCTATTTATAGAAAAAAAAATCTCAAAAAGAATGTCTATGTGGCACTTTCTAGTGATACTACATCATCATAGTTACCACTGGGCTTGTGGCTCCAGTAGCTGCCATGTGGCAGCTTGTGGTGCACCCGATAAAAGGGGGTTGGTAGCTGCCAGACATTTTCTTGTTTTCTTCAAGAAATTGTAACTTTCGCATACAAGTTTCATTTTCGACGTTTCTTTATATATCCGGTTTCGTAATTTCATGTACTACAACTTTCATTTAGAACTTAACATCTAATTCATAATCTATTTTTACTTCATATTTTATAAGTGGACTAGACACATTATATATTTGAATAATCATAACTTTTTCATAAGACAATAAATTTTGGCGTTCTTTATACTCACGATTTCACATTTACTTGTACTAGAACTTTCTTTTACATCACTTTGGTTAAAAGTAATATATTTTCCTTTTGTATTTTATAACAAATACTGACGTAATACATAACTTTGAAAAATCATAATTTCATCGTACGAACCATGTTCTCGACGTTTTTTATATTCATAGGGTCGTATTCACGACTACTACAACTTTCATATAGATTATTTATTATGAATAGTCTTTTAATTATAAATGTTATTTAACACATTTGTTAATTTTATAATAAGATTTTATACGAATATTAATATATATATATATATATATATATATATATATATATATATATATATATATATATATATAACATTTACATAAACAAATATCGTGTACGAAGAATTCTTGTTTAGTTAATTATAAGAAAATTACATTAATATCTAATGTAAGTAAGAACATTTTGACGTAATGAAAAAAACGCGGATGTTACAATTGTCACCCTTTTAGGATGATTTCGTCCTGGAATCATACATCAACAAATAGATGTGTATAATAACTCTTCGTGTCATTTTATGTTTCCCAAGTAAGGTTCAACTATACAATATGGTTCCATCGCACAAGTAATAAATCAATCATCTTGTGTCACAACTTCTTCGTTTAACGATCGACAATCACTTAAGGTTCTTAGATTAACCTATTATTTTCATTGACTGTTAACTCCAAAAAGTGGAATCATATCGGTTTCTCCTCCCAAGCATTTTTGTAAGTAACCAACATGCAAGATCTTATGAATACGTTCTAATTCAATTGACAACTCAAGATTGTACGCTTGATTTCCTATATTCTGAAGTACTTTGAACGAATTGATAAAATCTGGACTTAACTTCCACCGTTTACCAAATCTGATAAGTCCTATCCATGGAAAGACTTTAAGTGACACCTGATTATCGCCCTCAAAATTCATAGGTCGACGTCTTCGATCTGCATAGCTTTTCTGACGACTTTTAGCAGCTAACATTCTTTCTTGGATGATCTTTACTTTATCTACAGTTTGTTGAATGATTTCATGCACCCCAAATTGTTTTTCTCCTGCTTCTAGCCAGCAAGAAGGCGTACAACATTTTCTTTCATACAATTCTTCATAAGGAGGCATCTTGATGCTTGAATGATAACTATTGTTGTACACAATTTCTACTAATGGTAAGTGGTCATCCCAACTACCAACGAATTCTAATGCACATGCCCGTAACATATCTTACAATGTTTGGATATTTCTTTCACTCTATCCATCGATTTGTGGATGATATGCAATACTTAAACACAGTTTCATATCCATCTCTTTTTGCATACTCTTATAGAATCTTGAAGCGAATCAAATGTCTCTATCTGATACAATCGATAAGGGTACACCATGAACTTTGATAATCTCTTTTACATAGGTTCCTGCCAAGTTCTCCATAGACCATGTCTCCCGTGTGGCTATGAAGTGCACATTCTTTGTTAACTGGTCTACTATAACCCAAATCATGTCATGGCTTTTTCTTGTATTTGGCAACTTGGTTATGAAATTTATGGTAAGGTCATCCCACTTACCCATGGGTACTGGTAAAGGCTCCAAGTTTCCATATGGATTCTGATGTTGTGCTTTAACTCTTGAACAAGTCACACATTTAGCCACGTATGTTGCCATGTCGATCTTCATTTGTAACATCCCAAAAACGATGACAAAAATTTTCATTTTTATAAAAGATTTCCACAAAACCATAGATAGTAAATCATTGTTTTCAACACTCCATAACAACATAGTATCAAAATCTCTCAAAAACATAACTTAGTAAGAGGATGTGTACGATCATGCCTTTGCCTTGGCCCGATTATATGATGTACATGAAACCATGAAAGTAACAACTGTAAGCCAAAGCTTAGTGAGTTTCCCAAATATACCCTACACATAACACATATACAATGCATGCATACAAGGCCTACAACATTGTTGGATTAGTGTCTAAGTCCATAACTATTTTGGTATGTACTTGACCCGATGGTGCATGGTCCTTTTGGGTTGCCTTCACCAAAGCAACTTGATAGGATAAATTATGGAGAGAAAGGATTAAATATGATTTATTAATATATTATGAGAATAATATATTAAAGGAGAAATCATATTGTTTAATTAATATTAGTCAATAATTAATTGGTAATTAGTTTTGTGACTAAAAGAGATTAATTAAACTTAAGGGACTGGAATTGTAATTATAAGATATTTGCAATTTGGGCCATGGATTGTCTTGAATCAAGGGGTGGACGAATTCTAATGGGAAACCCATAAGGAAATCATCCAAGGGCATGATTAAAGGAGTCTATGGGTTGCTTAGGGCTTAAGCAACCAAATTAGGGTTTCCTTGTTAGATAACCCTAATAGCCTCACTATATATAGAACCCTTAAGGCTCAAAAACAGGGAGGAACGTCTCTTCTAGGGTTAGAACACGTTTTGGGCAGCCTCCATCCTCTCTCCTCTTCATCCTCTTGCTTATGGTGTTTGTGAACCATTAGAGGAGTGACACTTGTGACTCTAAGCCTTCCAAAGTCAATACAAGGAGATTTGGGATTGTTATTGCTACATAACAATCAAGGTAATATTATAAACCTATTCTTATGTTAATATGATTACTTGTATGCTAGAATTAGGGTTTATAGTCTTGGATAACTTGCATGTACAATAGAGAAACCTAGATCCAAGCATTAGGGTTTGTATGAGCACATAGGATGTTCTTAGGACCAAAACCCAACAAACATAAGGCTGGACCGCCACCCGAGCCTTCCGAAACAAACCGGACCGTTCTTGAGCCTACATCATAAGCTGGACTGCTCCCTTGGTCCTACAGTATCAACTGGACCGTCGTGATATCCTGGGCTTCAAAATATAACAGGATCGCCTTAACCCAACAATACAATGTCGACATATGCAAACAATAATCAATGACCAACAAGTTCAAGTAATCATACAAATCTACAAATCTAACTGATCACTACAACATAGCAACATCCTATCCATAAGGATACATAACACAATCTAGTGGCCGACATTGGTACCTTGGACCCACTAGTACAGTGAGAAAACTCACCTCATAGTCTAAAAGATAACCGAACTGATCATAGATCCAACAACCGGCTCTACGAGTCACCTTTACAACAAACAAGGTTCAAGTCACAATCTATGACCCAAAATCCTCAATTTAACCCAAAGTCAAAATTGGTCAAATTAAATGGTCAACAGTCAACTCTAGTTGACCTACGCTCAACGTAGAGCCTAAGGTGGAAAAGACGGGGAAAATCAGGGCTATGCCCAACATAAGGAATTTTACCCCCACATAGACACCTGATGACCTAACTTAATTATTAAGTCCTTAACACAGACCAACAACTTTTCCTATCTTTAGATCTATACTATATGAAATTCTTAACAGATTAAGTCTCTAACTTTATCCATTTTCATGACCACAAGGAGCACAAACCCTAAACCTAGTTCTACAAAGTCATCTTTTTCTCAAGAACACATGCATAGATGGATGAGAGTGACCAAGCTCTCATTTTTATGACTTAACAACCCTAAAAA
This sequence comes from Lactuca serriola, assembly GCF_051521515.1. NCBI lineage: Eukaryota > Viridiplantae > Streptophyta > Magnoliopsida > Asterales > Asteraceae > Lactuca > Lactuca serriola. The sequence continues at coordinate 4,799,921 of NC_136410.1, forward strand.
CGTATGGAAATGGTACTCTAATGGTTTGTAGTAGCTCTTACTCATAAGAACCAAGGTTGTGGGGACAAACGCATGAAATTCTAAAGGATAACTAGATGTAACACAAGAAAACATAAAGGTGGAAAATTTATTCCTTTTGGAGATGGATGAGTCGATAAAACTTCTGGATCTACGCTGATTTGAGTTCCCAAGTGGTTCAACAATGCTCTTCTTCCTTCCAAAGTGAAAACAAAACACTCTAAAGGTTCAAAACCCACATATGGGGATTAAGGTTTCTAAGGAGGTCGTTTAGGAGGGTAGAGGTTGAGAACGGAAAGGACCTCAAAGGGTTAGAGCCTTTAAATAGGGCTCAAACCCCCAAGATTAGGTTTTTGGTTGTGAGTTTCTATGTCATGTGTAAGTAAACCTACGCCCACGTAAGTTACCTAAGTCCCATATCTAACTTCCTCCCATGCTCAACATAGGCAACTATCCTAGGCCCATCGTAGTGTGGTTTATTTTGAATTTAACCTTTAATGAAAATATAACCATACCTCAAGATTGGGTGTTACAATTCTTCCCCACTTGAATAGATTACATCCTCAACATCCTCGACTGTAAATAAGTATGGATAGTGCTCTCACATCTCCGCATTTGGATCCCAAGCCCACTCGAAACCATTCTGATGCTGCCACTAAACCTTGACTAAGGGTACCACTTTGCTAAGAAAGGACTTCGTCTTCCTATCCAGAATAGCCACCGGTCTCTTCACATTATTTAGGCATTCATCGACCTGTATGTCACCTAACGGGACCACCACTGAATCGTCAACTATAAACTTACGAAGATGAGAAACATGGAAGGTGCTATGAATCTGACTAAGCGCCTCAGACAGATCCAATCGGTAGGACACCTTGCCTACCCTGGGCACTACTCGAAACGGTCCAATAAATTGTTGGATTAGTGTCTAAGTCCATAACTATGATTGGTATGTACTTGAACCGATTTGGCATGGTCCATTTGGGTTGCACTTCACCAGAACAATTTATATGGATAGTCTTTTGAGAATAGTATGTTTATGATTTATATTAATATATTATAAGTTCTAGTATATTAATATGGAATCATATTATTTAATTAGTATTGATCAAGAATTAATTTAGTGATCAAAAGGAACTAATTAAATATGGACTCTTATATATAGTATAGGCCAAGTTCATTTAGGTTGGACTAAGCTTGCATGGATAGTCCATGGAGTTTTTAACCCATGGATCCTATGTAAAGGAAAGGTCATGGGTATTAGGGTTTACATGGATGAAACCCTAATCCTCCTTACTATATAAAGAGGTCTTTGGCACATGAAATGACACTAGCGTGTGAGGATACAAGAGTGGGTCAATTTCTAGTGTGCTTACTATTCTCTCAAGTTTTCCAAGGTGTTTTGGTGATTTGTGATTCCACTTGAGGCTTCCACACTATTGAGGCTAAGCTCTTAAAGTTCAAGACTTCAAGGTACATCAAAAGTTATGTCATCTAAATAGGCTTTTGTGGTATAGTTGCTTTATATTATGCTAGTCAGGATTAAAATCTTGGAATATCAAATACTTGCATGTATAATAGAGAAAACATAGATCCAAGGTTTTTAGGGTTGCATGTACATCACATAAGTGGTAAAATGCTCAAAACCCATAAGTGGTATCAGAGCCTAGGCTTGTTTTCTTTTATACTTGATGCAAATTGCTGAAAATTGAAGTTTGTATGCTGTGTGGACAACTGACTCGCCGAGTCCATTAAGTGACTCGACGAGTCCATGCCTAAATTCATCCAACTCGTCGAGTTGGTTCATGCACTTGACGAGTTGGACCCCCTAACAGCATATCTTCGAGTTTTAAGGCTGGAATTGGTCTAGAATCATTAACTTAAACTGTTTTGGACTTATAAAACCTGTTTTTTACGTGGTAATGATTATGTTAAACTAATTTCAAGGTTGTTATCAAATTTTCAAGTTTTATGTGTGTTTATGTAGTTCTTGAAATTGTTGATATGATTGTTCATATACTTATGAGTTTTGGTAGATCATAGGAATTATTTGCAAATTGCTTGTTAGTTAATTCTTGATCTAAATGTATTTGAATGGAGTCCATAATTTGTCCTCAAGTTATGGATTACCAAAAGTCACTTCTCTTAAAGATTCATTAAAATGCATAGGTTACACAATTAAAGAGTCTTTTTGTTTTATGAACTCCATAACTTGTCCTCAAGTTATGGATGTTCAAGAGTCTCTTTATTAAAGTTTTTAAAACCTCAATTAAACTCATAAGTTATGAAAATCCAAAAGATTTTGAATAGTTCAAAAGTTGCCCTCAAGTTTTGGAATTTGTAAAGTTTCCCCTCATGAATACTTTAATTCCAAGTTAAGCCCTTAGAATTTTAAAAGTTAAAATTCAACTCTTATACTTTATAGTATTATAAGTGAATAATATATATATATATATATATATATATATATATATATATATATATATATATAGAACAAAGTCAGTCTTACCGATAGTAGGCCTCATTCACGAAGTCGGTCTATAAGGGGGGTATAAGGTTACTGCCTATAAAATGGCAGTTTAATGGGTGTCCACTCTCACCCACCGCTTCCTTGACTGGTGGAGGGTCGTTAGCCGAACGGGTAGGACAAGGACTATGATTCTCCCTTCATTATAAGTATAATGATAAATATAAAGTAACTAAACCTTTTATAAATTCCCAATCTTAGTTACTTTAGGAAAATGTGAATTTGGTGCTAACCCATGAAATTACACTTTGCACTTTGCTTAAATCGTTAGTGGAGCGTGTCTGGTCAACCGGCACACTAGCCTGGATTTAACAAGGTAGGCAAAGGGTAACTTAATGTTTATCATAGGATCGGTGGAGTGCATGTGGTTAACCAACACATCAATTAAGTGATAAATATTAAGAGTACCAAGTATATTTGCATGGTTATTCACACCTTGTTTTGTGATTCTCGGCGTCCCAGTCACAAAACTTGAGAGGACACAATCAAGATTGAAACATGTTGTTGAAAAGTTCAATGAATCTCAAAAGATCTAGGAGTTTCAAATCCAATTAAAACCTAATAAATTATTTCGTTTTTCATGGTGGAAATTGGTGAATCGTCATTCGCGTACCTTCAAATATTTTATAGCTTGGATTACGGCATCCCTCTTCCAAGTTATAAAATATTGTGTTGGGTCCTAGCCTTAATATTTTATATTGGGTGTTATGTTAAGGACTTTAAATCAACTAACTTGAATTTCTCCCATTGTATATGTCTGATTCAGACAACTATGATCTTCCCAAATCTCATGGAACAAGCTTTCCTAATGAAGATGATGTTCCGTGGTTGGATAATGGAAATTATAGTTCTCTTCCTCCACCTCCTCCAATTATTCTCCCTAAACCACAAGTTCTTGAATAGTTCAAGGTCACTCAATCCCTAATTGCAAGCAAGGTCTATGTGTGCTCACATCTTAGAGATGAAGTCACATATTGACAAGCCGGGAGAGTTGGGTGTCAAAGTCTTGAGAAAGTTGGTTGTTCAATCACTTTCTAAGTCACATAGTGAGTTTCCTTTGGGACTACTATGAAACAGACTATGCCATGACCCTTAATAATATTATCTATTTGCTTGGTGTTGCTGAATCATCAATAATTTGGAGGACTGGTAAAGCAAATTTGATTAGAAGATCAACTTCCCAAACTTCCATGGATATTGACAATGGTAACATTGGATATCCAGAAAAGCTTTCTCTTCCCAATGGAAAGGGATCGGCCATAGTCAACTCAGTTGACTAAATGGTAAAGAGAAAGTCTAAGTCTGAGATAGTCCCATGTACCATTACCAAAGAGTCAATATGGTTCTATTGACAAAGGAAGGGGCATTGGTTGCGAAGCTGGCCTAACTACCTGAAAGATCTGAGAGAAGGTCAATTCAAAAAGTTTGAATCTGCTTCAGGTAAGTCCATTATCTAACTCTATTAAGTTCCTTATTGATGATTCTTAATACAAAATGTGACTCGGTTACATTTTGATGTTTGGCAGGATCAAGCAACGGGAAGGAAACTTAAAAGAAGAGTATGTTGAATCTGATCGTGAAGATGGATTTCAATTGCATGGTTCGAAGATCGGATTCTTGAGCTGCTACTTAGAAGTTTTGATAGATTTCTAGGAAATATGTAATAGCATAGTCTACATTTAAAGTTACATTGTAAGGAAATAGTTTTTCCACAGTTTTAATAAATAAATAAAATTTTGTTTTATTTTATATCTCCTTGCAATGGCATTTATGGAAAATTGATGTTTGTATGTTTCTAGCAATAATGGAAATGTGAATTTGATTCTTTCATTTGTGGTAGTGTCTAAATTTACCAAATAAGCAAAGATTCTCATCACCTAAGTTTCAATTAGACCGAAACTTGGAATCATGCAAGTTGTACAGTATGAGGAATGAAAATCTTCATCTTTGGAAAATTAAGACTAATTCCTTGTTCACATGTATATGTGAGTCAAGTGAAGGACTAAGGGATTGGGTACACATTCTTGTGCACTGGTCAAGTCCACCACAAAAGATCGATAAGACTATTCGTCATGATTTACTAAAGTTTAGTAAATATGGTTATACTTACAAGTTTAAGTATAATTCTGAATCATTGGAAAAGTTTCGATGTATGGCAGCACGAATGAGAAGAATTAAATTTGGTAGAAAGATAAAAGTTTCTCAAATCTAAAAAGATGGGAGAGTACTTTAGTATCATGCTTTATGATCATCTTAATGATTGTAAGACCATATCACAATTCATCCTCTGGGGACATCTTATTGCATTCTTATGGCTAAGAAGAGAAGTCATGAATGATTTAAATGGTTAAATCAAGAAGGTGATACATACTTCATTCCAAAACAAGTCTTAGATTCATACTCCAAGATTGTAATTTGAGTGACACGTCTTAAAGAAGGTTTATTAACACTTGTCAAATGTAAGAGTAAAATGTTTCCTACTCTTGTACATTTGAAATTGGTAAGTTGTGATGTTTTGGATAAAACAGAGACCAACTTAGGCCAATTGTGTGAAGTGTTTGTCTTGATAAGAATCTACACTATCTCTTGAATATTTGTTTGTCAAGGAATGGGTCTTAGCAAGAGAGTCTTATATGTCAAGAGGACAGTGGGAGTCTAAAAGATATTGAAAGAGTCTAATCAAGAATAAAACCTGTAGTTTATCATTAGCACATGACTTGAGGTTTATAACCTATCGTGTTGACATATTCCTATTTCTGTGCCCATTCTAGTTAAAGTTGGCTTTGCATATAAGTTCTGAGAGTTCTCAATTGGTTGCATAACAACTTGGAAGCAATGGCAGGCCCTTGTGCTGCCAGGTGGCAAGAAGTTAAGGCTGCACAAGTTCAGTCCATATGAGTTTGAATTTGTCGCTAACCTTGTCTTGTGATTATGGTTTTGAAAAATTCACATGGACAGGAACTCATACACCATAAAATCTAAGTGTCATAAGGTTTCTCTCCGATTCATGAAAATGATGGAGAGGAAACGCTTTCACTAAAAGGTTTTAAGTAGATAGCAATTATGATATTTGCATTCTCAAAGTCGTTAGTGGAGCGTGTGTGGTTAACCGACACACTAACATGGACTTGTGAGGAATGAAAAAGGTCTAAACAATTGAGACTGTGATTACGACATCCCTTTTCATAGTTCTGAAATTTTTTAGACACACATGTGTGCTATCTAAGGAAAGGTGTATGATTTTGATAAATTTTTATCAAAGCATCTTGTATCAAAAGTTTGAACTTTGGTAAGAACGTCAATAAAGTATGGATTTCTAGAAGTCCAGCTGATTTCTGAGTACATGTCAAAGCTAGTGGGAGCATAAGTGTTATGCCAATAATCATCATGTTAATGGGAGTATGATAATTATGATAAGTGTTGCAAGTTAGCAATATTAATTATAGAAAACAAAAGTTTCAATTGGGAAAAGTTGTTTTGCGATAATTAAGGGAGAGGAAATTATACTTCATTTCAATTCTAAAAGCTTAGATTGAGATTTTAATAAAATTTAGTCATATATATATATATATATATATATATATATATATATATATATATATATATATATATATATATATAAGCCACCGAATGATTTTTGTATTATTCTTGAGATTTGAAGATTACAATAAAGGTCCTATATATAAGACTAGATATTACACTTTAGTACCATCTATAATAAGATAAATAAAATACTGCTAATTATATTAAATATATATTGTCTATTATCCCCCCGCAAGTTGAGGGCGGGGAACAACCTGCAACTTGGACCTTAGCATCAGAAATCTTTGAGATGGGAGCGGTTTCGTAAACACATCGGCAATTTGATCATGTGTGGAAATAAATTGAGCTCTCAACTTTCCTTGAGCAACCTTTTCGCGTACAAAATGGTAGTCCACTTCTACGTGTTTCGTTCGTGCATGAAACACAGGATTGGTGGAAAGATATGTGGCCCCCAAGTTATCACACCAAAGCGTGGGAGAGACTTTAGATGTAATACCAAGCTCGTTTAGGAGAGCTTCTAGCCATGTTATCTCAGCAACCATGTCGGAAAGAGCTTTATACTCAGATTCGGTGGAAGATCTAGAAACCGTACGTTGTTTGCGAGCAGTCCACAAAATTAGGTTGGAACCCAAGTAGATGGCAAATCCCCCCGTGAACCGACGGTCATCTGGATAGCCGGCCTAATCAGCATCAAAGTACGCTTTTAAGGTGGTGCGCCAATCAACATCGGTGAAAGCTTGAAGTGTAGAAGCAGACCCATGACGGATAAAGAGGCCAAAGTGCGATGTTCCCTTGAGATAACAAAGTATTCGTTTAACAGCAGACCAATGGTTTTCTGTTGGAGTTTGCATGAATTGGAAAACTTTGTTGACGGCAAAAGTAATATCGGGTCTCGAGAGAGTTACATATTGTAGAGCACCAACTGTTTGGCGGTATTTGGTTGGATCCATTAGCAAGGGGCTGTCGAACAAGGTTAACACTTGAGAGCTGCTCATGGGCGATGACACGGGTTTGCAATCTGCTAGACCAGTACGTGTTAGCAAGTCAGAGACATACTTGCACTGAGATAGAATGATGTGTTTACCATGAGAAACAATCTCAAGGCCCAAGAAATAGTGTAAATTCCCTAGATCTTGGACAACAAAAGTTGATCCTAATTTAGAGATAACACCTGTGATTGCTTGAGGATCATTCCCGGTAACAATAATATCATCTATGTAAATAAGAACATAGACTAATGTACCCCTATTCTTGTGGATGAACAATGAGGGATCGGTTTTAGAACCAACAAAACCGAGAGACTGTAAGGTTGAGAGAGTCGTTCAAACCATGCTCTCGATGCCTGTTTCAATCCATACAAGGATTTATGGAGTAAGCAAACATGATCAAGTCTTGATTTATCAACAAAGCCCGGTGGTTGACGTAGATAAACCGTTTCCTTGAGATCACCATGGAGAAAGGCGTTTTTAACATCAAGTTGTCTGAGAGACCATTGATTTGTCACAACAAGAGATAGAATAACATGGATTGTTGTTGCTTTGACAACGGGATTGAATGTCTCTTGGTAGTTAACACCCGGTTGTTGGTTGAAGCCTTTCGCCACAAGGCGGGCTTTGTAGCGAGTAACATTCCCATTTGCATCCTTTTTGATCCTGTAAACCCACTTTGAATCAATGACATTAGTGTTTTTAGCAAATGGAACTAGAGACCAAGTTCCGTTTTTGACAAGTGCATCAAACTCTTCAGTCATGGCTTGACGCCATATTGGTGATTTGTTAGCAACGGTAAAAGAGGATGGTTCAATAGAATCAGCAAGACAATTGGAAGAGAAGTAGGTTGATGGGTCATATCTAGTGGTGGTTTTTGGGTTTTGGCGAAGGTTGGGAGGTCGGGTATGGGGCTGTGTGGGTAATGATGAAGGTTGGGGCTGAAAAGTGGGTGTAGGGGCAGCAGGTATAGGCTGAGTTTGTGGGCTGTTAGAAGGCTGAAAAGAGGCAGCAGCGGGCGTAACCGGGGCTGCAGCGGGCTGAAAAGAAGCTGAAGTAGTAGGTGGATCTGGGGTTGCATTTTGAGTGTCGGGAATAGGTGGAGGTTGTGGAAAGGATGAGAAATAAGGAGGTTCGTTTTCAGTAGGTAAAGGTGTAGGAGAAGGGGTAAAAGGGAAATTTTCTTCATTGAAACGAACATGGCGTGCAATGTATACGCGATCAGTGGTTGGATCCAAACACCGGTAGCCATGATGAAGAGGGCTATATCCCAAAAAGACACACGGGGTGGATCTAAAATCCATTTTATGTCGGTTATATGGGCGAAGATACGGGAAGCATTGACACCCAAAGATTCTAAGGAAAGAATAATCTGGGATTTTATTGAAAAGATGCTCAAAAGGAGATTTGTTGGAGTAATTACGAGAGGGCAAACGGTTGATTAAGTAAACCGTTGTTTCGAAAGCAAAGTCCCAAAAACGTGGAGGAGCATGTGAGTGAGCAAGGAGAGCAAGGCTCGTTTCCACTACATGTCGGTGACGCCGCTCAACAAGGCCATTTTGGGCACTTGTGTGAGGGCAGGAGCGACGATGGATTATACCAAGAGAGGTGAAGAAAGATGCAAGAGTGCGAAATTCAACCCCCCCCCCCCCAATCAGTTTGAACTTGTTTAAGATTTGTTGTAAATTGTCTTTCAGCCATGAGAACAAAGTTTTTAAAAGTGATATAAACATCCGATTTTTGAGCTAATGGGTAAAACCACATGTATCGGGAATGATGATCAACGCATAATAAAAAATATCGGTGACCACTAAAAGAAGTAGATGGGGCGGGGGCGGGGCCCCAAACATCACAATAAACTAAATCCAAAACATGATTACTACGATAATTTGAAAGTGGCAATGATAATTTTGACGATTTTCCCATTTGAAAACTAGAACATAAAGAAGAAATTACATGTGAAGAAATAGGTAAATGACTACGAGAAATAATTGATTGAAAAACACGAGCATGAGGGTGCCCAAGACGATGATGCCAAGTGGTTGATGATGCTTTGATGGCGGTGAAAGACATATGAGGAAGAGACTTCAATTTTGGGAGACACAACGAATATAGCCCTTGATTACTTGGTCCCGTGCGTAGGATGGAATGTGTAGACTCGTCCTTCACAACAAAAAAGGACGAATGAAATTCAAAAAACACGTTATTATCTAAGCAGAATTGTTGAATAGATAAAAGGTTCTTTTTGATTTCAGCTACATGAAGAACATTAGATAGATTAAAGGTTTTGGTGGGAGAGTATAATTTAGATGAACCAATGTGAAAAATAGGGAGAGGATTACCGTCACCAACATGAAGAGAATTGTTGCCATTGTAAGCATCAGCATTGTCTAAAGTTGTGAAGTCGGGTGTAACGTGACTGTTTGACCCAGTGTCGGGAAACCATGTTGAACCGGCAGCCGAGCCATTTTTTGATAATGTTGCATAATTGGCTTGGGACAAATCACGAGCTGAAGTTAAAGAGGGCTGATTTGGGCATTGGGCTGGAAGATGACCTATGCCACACCGGTTACAGTGGCCATACACCATATTCTGAGTTGAAGCCCAAGCAAACTGACGTGGACGAGTGTTACCACCAGAGCCAGAAACACGTGAATCATCATGATTTCGGTTGTAGTTGCCACGGGAGTTACCACGACGCTTGCCCCGGTAATTGTTGGAAGTTCGGTTGGTATAGAAGGCTTGGGGCTGATTGTTTGTAGCCACAATGGGGCTGATTTGGTAGCCAAGTTGTGCTGCCAGCTGCTGTAAACTAGTCAATTATGCTGGTGGGGCAGCTGGGAGGCGTGAAACAGGTGGGACAACAGCCATGAAGGCCTGGGGGACTGCTGGAAGTGATCGATTTATCATAAACTCATGATCACATAATAACCCATGCAGTTCATGGAAGGTTATTGGAGGGAAACGAGCCAACAGATTTGACTTTAGGCCATTATATTCATCACGTAGCCCAGAGATAGCTAGCATGGTTAGGTCTTTGTCTTTTACGGGTTCTCCAATATTAGCTAAAGCAGTTGCATATTCCTATGCTCGGGTGAGATAGGCAGATGATGTTTCATCACCCTTCATCTCGATCTTCAAAAGTTGAGTCTTCAATGTGTATTCACGAGAAGAGTTGTTGGGGGCATAGGCTCTTTCAAGGGAGAGCCATAGATCCCGGGAAGTTGTACCTTGAACATGTTGATAGGAGGCTTCTGAAATAGTAGAGGCAAGAATCATCCGCACATGTGCATCATTGGTAATCCAATGAAGATAGCTAGGGTTATCAGTGGAGGCTGTGTCCGTAGTTACAGCAGTCTTCGGTGGAGGACATTGGATGGTACCATCTATATAACCGAATAGACGATTGGTGACCAAGAAGGGCTGAATCATTTGCTTCCAGAATCCGTAGTTGGTGGGTGAGAGTTTAAAGGCGAATTTGTGAGAATTGTGAGTAGTTTTCTCAACATTGGTAAAGGATTGGATCATCGCCATTGAAGAATGATTGAAAGAAGAAAGAAAAGAGAAAGAAGAAAAAAAAATCGGTGATTTAGGGTTAAAGAGGCTGTGGCGGCTCTGATACCATAATAAGCCACCGAATGATTTTTGTATTATTCTTGAGATTTAAAGATTACAATAAAGGTCCTATATATAAGACTAGATATTACACTTTAGTACCATCTATAATAAGATAAATAAAATACTGCTAATTATCTTAAATATATATTGTCTATTATATATGAATGTTATGTTGGAATGGTTCAACATAAGGAAATTCTATATATGGAAACATTATTTGCGTTCTAAAATTCGATTATGATTACGACATCCCTTTTCAGAATCTGAATTATGAGAACATGGTAAATAGAAATAGAAATATTATAGCAAAAGGCTGGTCTAGTATCATGTCTTTAGGTGAGACATCATTCTTTTACCTTCAAATATTTTATAGCTTGGATTACGACATCCCTCTTCCAAGTTATAAAATATTGTGTTGGGTCCTAGCCTTAATATTTCATATTGGGTATTATGTTAAGGACTTTAAATCAACTAATTTGAATTTCTCCCATTGTATATGTCTGGTTCAGACAATTATGACCTTCCCAAATCTCATGGAACAAGCTTTCCTACTCCAAAGAAATGGGAAATAAAATTAATTTGTATACGATGGAATATTTATTGTTCCTAGAGTTTTTCAAAAAATATTGTAATATATTGATATATTGACTGAGTTTTTTATGTTGCCAAAAGTTTTGCTTTTGAGTCAACATACAAAAATATAAAATGTTATATCTCTAAATATTATTAAAAGAGAACCCTTAATTCTAAACTGAAAAAATCAGGACCATTGATTGTATTTCAATCCTATATTTTCCATATTTGGATTATTTGTCGACATCATCTTTGTCAACCCTTTAATTTTGTCCACAAATTTTATAAAAAATATATTACGTTTTAAATTAAGAATTCTATTAATGACAATTAAATATCACCAAAAATAAAATGAATTAAATTAAGAATTCTATTAATTACAATTAAATCTCACAAAAATAAAATGAATTAAATTAGAAATCCTATTAATTACAATTAAATCTAACAAAAATAAAATGCATTAAATTAGGGATTTTATTAATGACAATTAATTGTCACCAAAAATAAAATGAAAAAATACCCCGCCTCACCCCTCATTACTAGTACTCCTACGCTCTCCCCCTCATTTCTTTATATAATTTATCTAACCTAAATTTTGTAGTGGAGAAGAAATTTGGGGAAAGAAGAAATAGAATATTTGTGGGCTTCGATCTGTGTGGATCATTCATGTGTTCGATCATCATGGAAGAAGAATGAATGATATAAAGATAAATTTCTTTGGATTCTACTTTAATTTGATCATAGTTTAGATCGATTTTGTGTACGTTTTAGATTATGTTTCTTTTATTATGTTTTAACTTTGAAATTCTAATCTATAAAACCTTTCAATTTAAGTTTAAATCCATAATGGTTATGTTTTTTGAATCTACTTCGATTTTTGTTCTTATGATATGTATTGTTGATTTTGATTTTTTAAGTTATAGGTATCTGGAGAGCAAAAAGATGGACACAATAGAACCACTACCTCGCATCCATTGTTTCGATTTGGAAGATATGTCAACTCGGTAGTGAATTTGTATATGTCGATTTTATTTTTTATTTTTACATTTTTGTATATGAATTTAGTCAATGATTTTTTTGTGGCTTACCAGGTCATGAATGTAAGATCTATAATGCTTTACCCATTTGATCCCTTCATTGATTTGGAGATGGAATTCAAACCCTTATACCAGTGAGTGGTCCACATATTTTACAACTCAACAAAACCCAGTGGTGATATCTGTTTTGATTTATTGTAAAAAAACATCTTTTTATAAAAATACAAATTGGGCTCTTAGAAATAAGTAATTCACCGATCCTTTTTTAATACTATAAAAAACATCTTGTAGACTCAATAGCAAAGAAAATACAAATTTTAGTATGCCATGCATATAGATTACATCGATACATCTTATTGGAAAATGTTTGGGATTGATTAATTTTGGTTAATTAGCGGATTTTACTTTGTTTAACTTGCGTTGTTTGGGCATGTCGAGAAGTATAGTAAGAACCTTGCACAACCTTATTCTTTCGTTTAATTTCTTTGAATCTTCTTAGTGAGTTTACTTTATCAAGGATAAATGGGTACACCTTACACTCTTGAAAATAGTGTTGGGATCATTGTGAGTATCAAGATATACTCAGCAATAAGAGAAGATATTAGTATAAAAGTTGGAATATAAACCATTTTTAATTACATAATAATACCTAAACAAATATATGTGAAGGATTATGTTTATACTTTAAATTACAATATATAACATAAAAATCGTATGAAATTTTCATTATGTTCCATTCCACGCCTCACAAACATGTTTCTGGAAGGGAATTACTCATTCTATTATCTTGCTTTATGATTACCTATCACAACCTTGCACAACCTTATTCTTTCGTTTAACTGGTTTGAATCTTCTTATTGAGTTTACTTTATCAAGGATAAATGGGTACACCTTACACTCTTGAAAATAGTGTTGGGATCATTGTGAGTATCAAGATATACTCAGCAATAAGAGAAGATATTAGTATAAAAGTTGGAATATAAACCATTTTTAATTACATAATAATACCTAAACAAATATATGTGAAGGATTATGTTTATACTTTAAATTACAATATATAACATAAAAATCGTATGAAATTTTCATTATGTTCCATTCCACGCCTCACAAACATGTTTCTGGAAGGGAATTACTCATTCTATTATCTTGCTTTATGATTACCTATCCATTCCATTTCTTTGTTGTTCCATTCTTTGCAACCTAACATATCTCAAAAAAGTAATTCAAAAATCCATCACAAAATAGAAAATGTTTTATAAACTCCTATAAGGGAAGAGAAATATAAGATTAAATGAATGTATGGTGTTAATCTAATTTTGATGTTCTTTCGTCTCTATTTTCATGTTTCTAGCTACTTTGTAGTATTGTCTATAAAATATTGTTGTTATATTTGTAAGTTCATTTTACCCTTTTTCATCTTTTTGTGTGTACATTTTAATCTTTCAGGTTTTTTAGAGTATTTGAGACACCGTTTCTGCTTAGGAGTAGGGTGAAGTCAAGGGCCATAAAACTGGATGGTAGTTGTATTTAGAGCCACTTGAATATTGGAGATTTTTGTTGGCATTAATTTCAATAATCATATATACCCTAGAAGAGATATCATAACTATAGCATCGTAGTTTAAAAAATGATTTTTTTCGTATTCTTTTTTGCTAATGTAGAAAAGTTTGATTTTTTTGTACATTAGAGCTCATTAATAGGATTTTTTTGGCTAATGTAGAAAAGTTTTATTTTTTTGTACATTAGACCTCATTAATAGGATTTTTTAAAACATTTTGTTAATGGAAAGTACATTTCATTTTATTTCACATATAGACCATTTATGTAAAAAAAACATTTCAAATATGGACCATTTATGCACCTTTGTTCACAAGTGAACCATTTATGTAATATATAAATTTAAATGTTAATTAGTAGGTCATTAATATGACAATTTTGTAGGGAAATTTTGTTTTTAGTATTGAAATTTTCAAAAAAAAAGTTCATTAATGGCATTGTACTTAAAAATATATATTATTTTGGATTATTTTTAGATGATATTAAAATGTTTCAGTTTTTCCTACATTGAAGCTCATTTGTAGGACAATGTTTTGGAAGCAAATTTCATTAATAGCGTTGAACTTTGCCAAAAAATTTCATTAATAGCATCGTACTTTTAAAATAACTTTTTTTTGGAATTCTTTAACTGCAGGTAGATTCCTTGAATGCCTACCTTGATGAACATATATGGATATATCCTTTTGGAAAAGGATAAAATCCTGATATGACACCCAAACAAGAAAAAGAAAAGCTCAGTTTTGAATAAGCCAATTTATTTAAAATCTTTATTCATTTTAGTAGCTTGCACACTATTTAGATGTTCTCAAAATAACATATGAAATAACTTCGAGATGTAATAAATCTAAAAAGTTATTTGACATGTTTTGTACTTTCTAATGATCATTACCATGAAACATTTGAAGGATTTTTTACCAGAAAGAATGTGATCAATATACAAAACATTGTTGCATATAGAACCTAATGTTTTTAATTTACTGTAATAAGGTCTTCCTGTAACAGTTGATTGGCCCTACCCAACTCTCCCATGCAAGGTAATGGATTTATGTTGTTCTAAATGTGTCAAAATGCTTCACTTAGGTGTTACCCAACACATGGTTTGCGGACTATCCACATTGATTTCATGATTGAGAAGAACACATCACATCAACCAAGAGCAGACAATCAACCATATTAGTCACCCCCACTGAGATTAGCAATGTACTTTTAGTAATCCTCCAAAACAAGTAATGCACTTTGAACTATAGTAACTCTTGAATCAATTCCCAAATTGTACATCAAACTTACAACTTTAAACCTTGAACATTTTCAATTAATTTTATCGAGTTGCTATGCATTTGATTATTTAAGTATATCGTAAATTGTTAGGTCCCCTGTTGATTTTACTACTTTAACCTGTACAAAGGATAAATACCTATAATACCTACAAATAGGAGAGTGTTGTCTTTTCTTTGTGAAATATCTAATAGCTAATTTGACAGTAACATTTCTATTTTACAATAATAAGGTTTGAATGACTGATTTTAAATAATCATTTTGTAAAATCATTTAAAAACAAAAAACTATTCCTTTTTATATACTATTACGTTAATAATGCAAAAGTTAAAACATAATCTTTTTGTTTTATTACTTGTCTTAATTCTAAAATTTATATAATTATTATGTAAATGTGATTACCTATTTAGCTTATTTTAAAATAATTTACATTATAATCTTAGTTATTTGTGGAATAAAAGTAGAATGATAACAATATATTAATTAATTTTGTATTTATCATATATATATATATATATATATATATATATATATATATATATATATATATATATATATATATATATATAAAAGCTATATTATAATATAAGTTTTTAAATAAGACATAACAAGATTACCACCTTATAAAAATAAAAATAGTATAACAACCAATTAACCGATTCTCCATTTCATTATGATCTTTAAACGATTAATTTTTTGTATATGAAAATTTTGTCTAAATATATAAAAGTAATCATGTTTTAATTTTTCAAATTATAAAAGTAATCATGGTTTATGTTTTTCATATATTAAAATCATATTATGAAAAAGAGTACAAGCATCAACTTGTTTTAAAATAAACTTCACATATTATTTTAATTTTTAAACATATATTTTAACAAAATAACTATTTATTTTGTTTAGGATTAATGTATACTTATATATAAATGATAGATGATACAAGAACAATATATTCTGTTTTCTTTAAAGTATAGCATGTTCCCGCTAAGAACATATACAAATTTGCATTCATAAATAAGTTTAATTTTTTAACCAATTTGCTAATATTTATTGCAACACACTCTCCCTATAAACCTTAAACCCATAAATAAATGTCTGAAACTAATCATCGAAAGAAACTATTTGGTATTGTTGCATCACTAATAGTCGAAATAAACTATTCTAGAGATTTGGTCCAATAATTCCTCTATGTCCACATGAAGATGACGTGTTCCCATTCAAGCTGATAAGAAAACAATTTCTAATTTGATTATGTTTACAATGACAATGCTCAGGAACAAACAATTCCAAATGTAAGTATTTATCTCCCATAATCGGTTTCTCGTTTGGCCAACTTTATGTGGCATTGTCTAGAGGGACATCACATGCCAATACAAAAGTATTAGAGAACTCTGACGAACAGTTCAATGACAGTGAAGTCTATACATCAAATATGGTCGACAAAGATGATATCATTGCTCTATAGCTATTTATCTTCCACAATCATTTGGAGGCAAGACCATTTTATTTGGAGGTGACTTTAGACAAATTCTTCCAGCAATACAAAGATGTAATCGTTCAGATATTGTGCAGGCATCATATTCATCCAAAATATGGCATAAATGTACAATTTTACGTTTAACCGTAAACATGAGGCTTTAGTTTGGTTGTCCAACTAATGATTTGGATGAGACAAAAACATTTAATGAGTGGATTCTTAAAATTGGTGAAGGTAATACTGGTGGTTCTAATGATGGCGAAGCTGAAGTTGAATTTCCAGAAGACGTTGTCGTTCACTCTACAGGTGACCATATTCATTCAATTGTATCCACCATTTATCCATCCTTTGAAAACATTTTAGGATTGATGAAAGATGAAGGGAAACATATATGAGTTCAAATTCTTTACGTGAGACAGAGGTACCAAATTTTTTTGAGGAAGCAATATACTCTTCAGTAGTGTTGAATGGTTTTAAGACATCTAGAATTTCCAACCATAAACTTACACTAAAAATAGGTGTTCCACTCATGTTACTTCATAATATCGACCAAACCAAAGGACTATGCAATGGTACTAGATTACAGATTGTTAGATTTGGAAGACACGTCATTGAAGCCCGAATCATATATGCTAGATTCTTCAACGAGACTACATATATACCTTGCATGAAGTTAACTCCATCTAATAAAAGAATCTCATTCTGTTTTCAGCGAAGCCAATTCCGCATAGTTGTTTACTTTGTTATGACCATTAACAAAAGTCAACGACAATAATTATCAAATGTTGGATTATACTTGTGTAGGCATGTCTTCACTCATTGTCAGTTATATGTTTTTTGTTTCTCGCGTCACAAGTAAAAAAAGATTGAAGGTACTCATATATGACGAGAAAGGTCATCCAATTAATAAAACAAAAAAGTTATGTCTACAAAGAGGTCCTTCAACGATTATAGATATTCAGGTATTTCATTGTTTTTTTTAGACATTTCAATGTTACCAATAATGTTAATGAAACAACCCAAGAATACGACCCAAAAATTTCAATTTTTATTATAACAAAAAAAACATGAAACTGAGTATCGCATAATAAAACCATACGTTGCGTGTTTCGAAAACCATAATAAAATACTGTGAGAAGAACTGTATCACAACTGTATCCAAACATATCAAGAAACTGAATCAACTCCCAGGACAAAAACTGAAGTTGTGGTGTGTGCGATGCCATCATCCCGAGCTCTTCCCTTTGCTTGCGGAAGTACCTGAAACCAAAACTGAAACTGTAAGCACGAAGCTTAGTGAGCTCCCCCAAACTACCACATAACATACAATACGTATAAAGCACATACTGGGCCTTGCCCACTGACTGGGACCCCGTCCCCTGCATCGGACCGAAGTCCGAAAACTGACTGGGACCCCGTCCCCTGCATCGGACCGAAGTCCGAAAACTGACTGGGACCCCGTCCCCTACATCGGACCGAAGTCCAAAACTGACTGGGACCCCGTCCCCTACATCGGACCGAAGTTTGAAACTGGCTGGGACCCCGTCCCCTGCATCGGACCGAAGTCCAGACTAACTGAACACAGCATAGCATAACATATCAACTAGCATAAACACATAAATCCTGTCTGAGACACGGAGGCGCCAAACATACTAACTACTGCATTGGACCGAAGTCCAAAAACTACTGCTGACTGAACGGGCCGGCGTTGTGGCCTTAGACCCGTTCCTACTGGAAGGAAACTCACCTTGTGAACTGGCTGTTGTGTGTATGGCTCTGGAAGCTAACTGTTGCAGCTCCGGTATCTCCCCGGCTACAAATCCATAAACACACTCAATCAGATGCTAATCAGTGCATTGGGTAAATGACTCTTTTACCCCTGGTCAAAGTCAACTCTCCCGGTCAAAGTCAACCTACAGTTGACCTGACTCGCCGAGTTGGGCCGCCAACTCGCCGAGTCCCTAGTCTCACTTCTCAACCCTACTCGTGGCTACTCGTCGAGCATGGCATCGACTCGACGAGTACCCTCTTGATTCAAAAGCTCAGGCAATCTGCATCCGACTCGTCGAGTCATATGAACAACTCGACGAGTTGTTCTTCGATCTAAGAAGATTGTCTTGGACTCGCCGAGTTGTATGAACAACTCGTCGAGTCCCTCCATTACTGAGTCTAACCTCCGACTCACCGAGTCCATCCTACTGCTCACTGGCCTCCACTCGGAATCACTCGAAGGGTAAAGATCGGGGACTCGCGACCTGACTCGCCGAGTCCGAAGAACGACTCGCCGAGTCACATGCATGCAGATCCTAAAAACTCGATTATGATCAAAACCACCGCATACAATTTATAGATCTGAGTTTCTAAGGCTGATTTACCACATAAAGTTTCCAACTTTATGTGTACATACGCATGAAAAGGGATATAAAGGCTAAAAAGGCACTTAGAAGAGTAGATCTAGGGCTATCATGCAAAATGGCTCTATAAAGGTGATAGATCTATGATTTTGGAACTGAAGCATGGCTAGATCCGAAGGCTAATCAATCTAATGTGATCTCACTACTAAGAACAAGCTAAAAATTGGCTAAAAGAGGCTAAATATGCTTGTGAAAGAGAAATAAATCATAGAAACAGAAGGGAATCGGCTGATACCTCAGTAAACTCTGAAATTGGTGCAAGAACTTGGATCTTCTTCTTCTCCTTTGGATCTAGCCTCCTTCTTCTCTTCAAAACTTCAAGATTCACACAAGAAATGCTCAATTACTCAAGGGAATGATTAGGGTTTGCTAAATGATGCTCTGAGGGTGAAGGGAACGAGTTTAGGGCTCATAAGGTGGTTTAAATAGGGTGCAAACCCGGGGATTTAGGGTTTCTACCTGGCAGGCAGACTCGCCGAGTCCCGAATATGGACTCGCTGAGTCGCCGACTAACACGTGCTCGAAATCTCGTCCCTACTCGACGAGTCGGGCCATAGACTCGCCGAGTCCCTCTCGAAAACTTCTAAATAAATGCCACGGAAGCAACATACCAGGAATGGGGCATTACAATTCTCCCCCACTTGTCTCAGACTTCGTCCTCGAAGTCTGCTACGACTGAATCTGCAAACAACTCCGGGTAGTGCCCTCTCATTTCTTCTTCAGCCTCCTACGTCCACTCAGACCCCTTCCGGTGCTGCCACTGCACCTTCACTAACTGAATTGCCTTGTTCCTCAAGGTCTTTGTCTTCCGGTCCAGAATCGCGACCGGCCTCTCAATATAATTCAGGCTGCTATCAACCTGAATATCTTTTAAGGGAACCACTGCTGACTCATCCACCAAACACTTCCTCAACTGAGACACTTGGAAAGTGTTGTGTATCTGGCTAAGCTCTACTGAAAGATCCAACCGATAAGCAACCCGACCCACTCGGTCCAAAACCCTGAAAGGACCAATGAATCTGGGGTCCAGCTTGCCCCTCTTCCGAAACCTGATGACACCCTTCCAGGGTGAGACCTTCAGAAGGACCATATCGCCCACCCGGAACTCCAAGTCTGAACGCCTCCTGTCGGCGTAGCTCTTCTGCCGACTCTGCGCAGTCTGCAGTCTACTACGGAGCTGCTGAATCAACTCGGTCGTCTTGAGCACCACCTCTGTGCTCCCAACGACCCGCTGACCGACCTCGCCCCAAAAAATCGGGGTTCTACACTTCCTCCCATAAAGCATCTCAAAGGGAGGTCGATCAATGCTCGCATGATAACTGTTGTTATACGAAAATTCCGCTAATGGAAGATACGTATCCCAACTGCCACCGAAGTCTAGAACACATGCCCTGAGCATGTCCTCAAGAGTCTGAATCGTCCTCTCGCTCTACCCGTCCGTCTGAGGGTGGAAAGCGGTGCTGAAATGGAGACGAGTACCCATCTCGTCGTGAAACCGCTTCCAGAATCTGGATGTAAAACGGACGTCTCAGTCTGACACCACCGATATCGGCACTCCATGACGTGCCACTACCTCACGCACATAGATATCGGATAACTTTTCTGCCGATATGCTCTCCTGGATCGGGATAAAATGAGCACTCTTCGTCAACCGATCCACTACTACCCATATCGAATCTACCCCTCGTGCGGTCTTGGGAAGCTTGGTGATAAAATCCATGGTAATGTCCTCCCATTTCCACACGGGAATGTCTAACGGCTGCATCTTGCCGTGAGGCCTCTGGTGCTCCGCCTTGACCTTCCTGCAGGTCAGGCATCTCTCAACATACTAAGCGACATCCCGCTTCATGCAGGGCCACCAATAATTGGGTCGAAGATCTCTATACATCTTCGCCGCCCCTGGGTGGATAGAAAATCGTGACTTATGAGCCTCGTCCATCAACACCTGTCGTACCCCACCCCAGTACGGTACCCACACTCTCCCATGAAGTGTCAGCAATCCCCGACTGTCATAATCAAACGAAGCTACTCGGCCCACTATCCTCTCACACTTTTTCCTCTCCTCCTTGAGGCCCTCAACCCGAGCCTCCCTAATCCGTTCCAACAACGGAGTAATCACTGTTATCCTCAAACACAAATCTCTGATAGGGGCTGCCGACACCTTGCGGCTTAGGGCGTCGGCCACCATGTTGGCCTTCCCTGGATGGTAAAGGATCTCACAATCATAATCTTTCAGCACATCTAACCACCTCCTCTGCCTCATGTTCAGACTCGGCTGATCCATAAGGTGCCTCAAACTCTTGTGATCCGTGTAGATAGTACAACGGACCCCATAAAGATAATGTCTCCAAATCTTGAGGGCAAACACAACCGCCCCCAGCTCTAAATCATGGGTAGGATAGTTAGCCTCGTGAGGCTTTAACTGCCTCGAGGCATAAGCTATCACATGGCCTCGCTGCATCAACACTGCTCCCATACCTGTGATTGAGGCATCACAGTAGACTACAAAGTCCTCTACCCCCTCTGGCAAGGTAAGGATCGGAGCCTCGCACAATCTCTGCCTGAGGGTCTCGAACGCTGTCTGCTGCTTAGGCCCCCAACGAAATACCACCGACTTCTTGGTCAGTCGGGTGAGCAGCACTGCTATCTTGGAGAAATCCTGAATGAACCTCCGGTAATACCCTGCCAACCCTAGGAAGCTCCGAATCTCGGATGGAGACTTGGGGACCTCCCACTGCATCACGGCCTCTATCTTGGCCGGATCCACCAAAATACCCTTCTGGTTGACGAGGTGACCAAGGAACTGCACCTCGCGCAACCAGAACTCGCACTTGGAGAACTTTGCGAAAAGTCTCTCCCTCCTCAAAACTTCCAGCACCTCCCTCAGGTGCTCCTCGTGTTGCTCCTGCGTCTTGGAATACACCAAGATATCATCTATGAATACTATCACTGACCGATCCAGCATCGGTCTACACACGCGATTCATGAGATCCATGAACGCGACTGGAGCATTGGTGAGCCCAAATGGCATCACCACAAACTCATAATGACCATACCTGGTCCTGAAAGCAGTCTTCTGCACATCCTCATCCCTAGCCCACATCTGATGATATCCGGAGCGTAGATCGATCTTGGAGAACCAAGACGCTCCCTGAAGCTGGTCAAACAAATCATCTATCCTTGGAAGTGAGTAACGGTTCTTCACCGTTACCTTATTCAACTCCCGGTAATCTATACACATACGGTGCGACCCATCCTTCTTTCTCACAACAGGATCGGCGCTCCCCAAGGCGAACTGCTCGGCCGAATGAAACCCTTGTCTAGCAGCTCCTGCAGCTGCGTAGACAACTCCTGCATCTCAGGGGGAGCTAGACGGTATGGTGCCTTGGCTATCGGAGCCGCACCAGGAATCAGGTCGATCCTAAACTCAACCTGCCTCTCAGGAGGTATTCCCGGTAAATCCTCAGGAAATACATCCGGGAAGTCTCGCACAACCGGAACATCATCAACTGTCGTCTTGCCCTTCTCTCGAGCATCCAAGACATAAGCTACATAACCAGCGCAACCCTGCTGAAAATAGCGTCTCGCTCTCGCGGCAGAACAAAAGGTTGGTCCGCGCTGTGGCCTCTCGCCCTGAATCACTAACTCTCCCCCACTGGGAGTGCGAACCCTCACTAGTTGCAACTCATAATCAATCACCGCCCCCATTGGGACTCAGCCAATCCATGCCTACTATAACCTTATTCCCTCGCAGGGGAATAGGAACCAGGTCCACCGAAAACTGCTCGTCAAACAACTGAAGAGAACACCCTCTATGCACTCTAGCGACCCTCACGGTCCTGTCATCTGCTATCTCAACCTCTAGTGGACAATCCAGCTCCCCTGGAGCTTTACTAAATCTCTTGCTAAGCGCTAGCGATACAAACGATCGGGTAGCCCCCGAATCAAATAATACCATAGCAGAAATGCCGTTCACAGAGAACGACCCTATATAAAAACATATAATCATAAGCAATAATCAATCAATAATAGTAGAGAGATGAAGGGAAAATACATACCCGTCACCACATCAGGAGTCGCTCGCGCCTCCTCTGCTGTCATCTGAAAAGCCCTACTCTTTGCCACTGGCGCCTCGGCTCGGTCCTGCCGGCCATCTGTAATCCTCAAAGTAGCAGGGGCAGGTGCAGCCACCTTCCCTACTGCGGCTAAACTCGGGCACTGGGACTTTTTATGTCCCCTCTGATTGCACTGAAAGCAAATCAGATCTGATGTTGCGATGGCAGTAGCAGGGGTCGTACAATCCCTGCTCAAATGCCCAGTCCGACTGCACTTGAAGCAGCCGGAACTCCTGCCTTGCACACCCCATCGTGCATCCTCCCACACTTGCCACATCGACCGTGGCTCGGCTGAATCCTGGATCTGTGATCTAAAACCTTGGGCTTTTTGCCCGAACCTCCTGAACCCGAAACCGCCTCCGGTTTCCTCTTCTTCTCCATCTCGAGATCAATCTCCCTCTCTTGAGCCCTAGCAATCATGTCATCCAGCGTTTTACAGGTGGACCGGCTCACAAACTGGCGGATATCGCTCCGCAACATCTCATGATAACGGGCCTTCTTCATCTCCTCATCGGCTGCATACTGAGGAACAAGAAGAGCCCTCTCCCTGAACTTGGCGGTGATATCTGCCACGGTCTCTATAGTCTGGGTGAGGTCCTGAAACTCTCTGGCTAACTGCTGCACCTCAATAACCGGTGCAAACTCCGCCCTGAACCTGGTAGAGAAATCAGCCCAGGTCATGGCATCTGACGCTGCATCATCTCCAATGGTATGTCCGACCTCTTCCCACCAATCCCGTGCCCTGTCCTTCAGAAGACAAGACGCCAATCTAACCTTGTCCCCGTCGGGACACCTGCTCGTGCGGAACGCGTTGGCCACATCCGCCAACCATCTAGTACTCGCTATGGGGTCCCGCGCCCCGTGATAATTTGGAGCTCCACATGCCCTGAACTCCCTGAACGTAAGTGTGCGCGACCCCATCATGGCCGCCACC
Organism: Lactuca serriola; assembly: GCF_051521515.1. NCBI lineage: Eukaryota > Viridiplantae > Streptophyta > Magnoliopsida > Asterales > Asteraceae > Lactuca > Lactuca serriola. The sequence continues at coordinate 4,823,995 of NC_136410.1, forward strand.
TCGGCACAGAAGGTGCCCAACCTCTCATCCATCAGCTCTAGGATACCCTCCTTGATCGAACCGAAGATCACAGGAGTCTGCTCCAGTATGATACGAGTAATATCTGAAGAAAGAAACTCTCTGGTCTGCTCATCCATGCGCTCGTCCCCCGAGCCTGATCCTGATCCCTCCCCGGCACCTCCACTGCCGGCTGCTGGCCTCGAACGCAAAACCACCATTCTGAAACACATCATAGCAACATCAGAAAACTGAAATATCTCAAGGGATCTTTGATACTACTACTAGCTTCCTGGTCTTGTCTCGGCCTTCCTTGATTCGAGTACGGATCCTCTGCTTTCAGTAGTACGGGCCCATACTACCTTCCACATCTATCCATACTTTCCTCAAGAACTGCCTTGACTCCACCAAGTCACTTCTACTACTACTGATCTCTGCTACTCTCATCCTAGGCTTGCCCTAGGGAAATCTCTGACTCCACTCAAACCAGTCCTCAGCTGCTGAAGGCCTCCTTGTAATGCTAATTAGCCATCACCTGAATACCATCACATGTGATGAGGCTTGGATAATCCTTCGAGTAAAAGGCTCGTCCCTACCACGGTTGGACTCAAACAAGGGCTGCGCAATAGGGCCAAATCCAACACTCTGAGATTATTCAACCCTGATCACATGTGACGTGACGTATTCACCTAATGGCTAACTCTCATCACCAAGAGTTCTACAAAGAACGAAGCAAGCAGCATTCGGACACCGGAAACTACTCAAGCAAATCTACTCTCATAACGAGGAACTGTACAAGCATACAATGCTAAGCTCACGCTACCAGGCATAACCTAAACAAGCTATCCTACTGCTGTCTACTTAATACCAACATGCAATTCTCATAAAGCTGAAACACATATAGCAAGCACATAAGGCATCCTCCTATATCCTTAGTCCTATACTAGCATGCTGTTCTACTGAAACTGGAACAATTAATCATAATAAAACTTGTATGGGTAATTTGGGAGGACTTACTTGAGCTCGGCTGATCGCATGCACCACACCCTTATCTTGTTTAAAAATTCTTTTCTTGCTAAGTGCTTTTCAAAATCCTTTTCTTTTTTTTTTTTTAAACATTTTACCACTTCCTTAGATTGAGTTCAGACACACTCGGGAGTGCGCCCGAATCCCTCAAACCAAGGCTCTGATACCAACTTGAAACAACCCAAGAATACGACCTAAAAATTTCAATTTTTATTATAACAAAAAAAAACATGAAACTGAGTATCGCATAATAAAACCATACGTTGCGTGTTTCGAAAACCATAATAAAATACTGTGAGAAGAACTGTATCACAACTGTATCCAAACATGTCAAGAAACTGAATCAACTCCCAGGACAAAAACTGAAGCTGTGGTGTGTGCGATGCCATCATCCCGAGCTCTTCCCTTTGCTTGCGGAAGTACCTGAAACCAAAACTGAAACTGTAAGCACGAAGCTTAATGAGCTCCCCCAAACTACCACATACCATACAATACGTATAAAGCACATACTGGGCCTTGCCCACTGACTGGGACCCCGTCCCCTGCATCGGACCAAAGTCCGGACTAACTATTTGGGACCCCGTCCCCTGCATCGGAACGAAGTCCGAAAACTGACTGGGACCCCGTCCCCTACATCGGACCGAAGTCCGAAACTGACTGGGACCTTGTCTCGTACATCGGACCGAAGTTCAAAACTGGCTAGGACCCCGTCCCCTGCATCGGACCGAAGTCCGGACTAACTGAACACAACATAGCATAACATATCAACTAGCATAAACACATAAATCCTGTTTGAGCCACGGAGGCGTCAAACATACTAACTACTGCATTGGACCGAAGTCCAAAAACTACTGCTGACTGAACGGGCCGGCGTTGTGGCCTTAGACCCGTTCCTACTGGAAGGAAACTCACCTTGTGAACTGGCTGCTGTGTGTATGGCTCTGGAAGCTAACTGTTGCAGCTCCGGTATCTCCCCGGCTACAAATCCATAAACACACTCAATCAGATGCTAATCATTGCATTGTGTAAATGACTCTTTTACCCCTGGTCAAAGTCAACTCTCCCGGTCAAAGTCAACCTACAGTTGACCTGACTCGCCGAGTTGGGCCGCCAACTCGCCGAGTCCCTAGTCTCACTTCTCAACCCTACTCGTGGCTACTCGTCGAGCATGGCATCGACTCGACGAGTACCCTCTTGATTCAAAAGCTCAGGCAATCTGCATCCGACTCGTCGAGTCATATGAACAACTTGACAAGTTGTTCTTCGATCTAAGAAGATTGTCTTGGACTCGCCGAGTTGTATGAACAACTCGTCGAGTCCCTCCATTACTGAGTCTAACCTCCAACTCACCGAGTCCATCCTACTGCTCACTGGCCTCCACTCGGAATCACTCGAAGGGTAAAGATCAGGGACTCGCGACCTGACTCGCCGAGTCCAAAGAACGACTCGCCGAGTCACATGCATGTAGATCCTAAAAACTCGATTCTGATCAAAACCACCGCATACAATTTATAGATCTGAGTTTCTAAGGCTGATTTACCACGTAAAGTTTCCAACTTTACGTGTACATACGCATGAAAAGGGATATAAAGGCTAAAAAGGCACTTAGAAGAGTAGATCTAGGGCTATCATGCAAAATGGCTCTATAAAGGTGATAGATCTACGATTTTGGAACTGAAGCATGGCTAGATCCGAAGGCTAATCAATCTAATGTGATCTCACTACTAAGAACAAGCTAAGAAATGGCTAAAAGAGGCTAAATATGCTTGTGAAAGAGAAATAAATCATAGAAACAGAAGGGAATCGGCTGATACCTCAATAAACTCTGAAATGGGTGTAAGACCTTGGATCTTCTTCTTCTCCTTTGGATCTAGCCTCCTTCTTCTCTTCAAAACTTCAAGATTCACACAAGAAATGCTCAATTACTCAAGGGAATGATTAGGGTTTGCTAAATGATGCTCTGAGGGTGAAGGGAACGAGTTTGGGGCTCATAAGGTGGTTTAAATAGGGTGCAAACTCGGGGATTTAGGGTTTCTACCTGGCAGGCAGACTCGCCGAGTCCCGAATATGGACTCGCCGAGTGGCCGACTAACACGTGCTCGAAATCTCGTCCCTACTCGACGAGTCGGGCCATAGACTCTCCGAGTCCCTCTCTAAAACTTCTAAATAAATGTCACGGAAGCAACATACCAGGAATGGGGCGTTACAGTTAAATCTATTTTTGTTACTTTATCTTTTTTTTAGTGCCAACTTTTTAAAACCTTTATATGTATATTTTTATATGTTTACTCATAATCTAGTTAACTATCAATCGATAATAAAAATGGGGGATTTCAAATTAACGTTGTTACCTACCAAATTAACGGTAAGGATTTAATAGTGCAATATAACTGTATTTGATTTGTATTCATTTTCACTTGAATCTTAAAACAATTTTAATTTAAAAGTAAATGTAACTGTCAAACTAACTGTGAAATTGTGTATAATCTATTTTAATAATAATAGAAAATTTTACATGTAATATTCTCATTTAATTTGTTAAATGTTATTTTGTGGTTATTTTGAATTAACTTTTTTTACATGTCATTTTATGGGTTTTCTTATTTTATTAAATTTCACGTAATACTTTAATGTAATTACCATAAATATACTAATAAATAAATATCAGTTTTATTAACAGACTTATGTTTTAAATTCAAAATTCTCAAATTAAAGTTCATTAGTTTCTTTTGTTTATTATGTTTAAATTATTTGTTTAAATTGAAAAGATAAAAAAAACATTTCAATTTTGACAATTCATTATTTTTCTTATTTTCTTCTAAGTTCAAAGTTTTAAAAAATTTAAACCTTTGTATAAATTGTTTTTTTAAATTAAACCGTATAATACATAAATCTCACAACTAATTTGTTTATGAAATCAAATCCATTTGAATCATTAAATGTGGAACGTTAATTACACATTTAATATAATAAATACCTTACATCTTTCTATGCTAATAAAATAATACCTATTAGTGTTATTTGTTATTTTCTTATAATTTACTTTTTCTTTTCAAATGCTTTATAAAAATAACACTTGCCATTTTCTTATCATTTTTTATTTTTGAAAAATATTAATGTTGATAATAAATTAGACAATTATTTACTTGATTCTTGATTTTTAAAAGAAATTTAAATTTGTCTTGAATAAGATTTGGTTATGATTGTCAATAACTAATTGTAGTTCTATATTGAAAATTCTTTAAAATCATGTTTAATTAATAATTTATTGAAAATAATTGATTAATAATTATAAGTTTTACTATAAAAATTTAATTATTTTTGTAACCGTGGTTTTCATAAGCTGTAACCTAGTATATATAGACGCATTAATTAGTGAAATTGATTTTTTTTTAAATGAAATTACATTATTATGACATGTGAAATTAAAAAAATTATAAAATTGCATATATAATAACACGTGAGAAAAGCTTAAAAGCTTTTAAGAAGTGAAAAATAGAAAAAACAATTTTGATTTATTATGGTAAATTTGGTTTACAAGTTTAGAGTTAATCATTAACGATGATGGTTAAACTAATAATACATATATTATTTTATTATTATTATAAAATAGAATATTTTGAATATTCATAAAAATACAACAATTGTGGGCCTATTGAATTAGGTCATGTTTGTACTTGATTGCATGCTCCACAAGTTGAAAAGAGTGGCCAAAGTACTCAACTTCACACAAGGTTTGTGGAATCCTGAATGATAATGGCAAACCTGATTCCATTTCATATCTTAAGAAAAGGACGTTCATTAATACAGAGGTCTTACGATGTGCATCTTGCAATATCTTCCCACTTTTCACAACAATTTATATTTTTTCAACTAATATTTCTAGTATTATAATTAATAAAGGAAAATGTATAATACTAATAATAATAGATGTTATAAAAACGTTTAACGTTAGTTAGTTAGATGATTGTGATTAAAAGATTAATTGTTTATGTGGGGAGCATAAATTATTAAATAAATTATTCAAAAATTAATATATTATTTGAATTTTTGAAATTTTGAAAATTTAACAATTGGTATAATAACATCAGTTACAAGATGCATACCTTATAAGTTATAACTTATTTTTATATTGGAAAACCGAGTAATCTAACCCATATAAACGACTATTTAAACAAAAATAATTTTTTTTTTGGTAAAATACCACATGCTCCGGATCGAAGCATTCATGAGTCGTGGTCTCCGTTCCAAAGTTCTAATTTCGGATTATAACCTCAGTTTTTTTCGTTTTATATATATATATATATATATATATATATATATATATATATATATATATATATATATATAATATGTGTGTGTGTCCATATATGATTAGAACCTTAGCTTCAACAAAATAATTCATAATTATCTCTTATACTTGCTTCAAAATGAGTTTCTTAGAGAGTCAACACGAAGAAAGTTTTAACAACCTATATGTTTATCTTCACAACCTTAAGCGAACCAAACCGCCTAGTTACACTCACATTAGAACTGATTTGATAGATCGTTTTGAAGCTTTTTTTGTGGCTATTGGATGAGTGATATATTTGTTTTTTGTTTTTTGCTCTTTTCTATTGTTTCTTTAAAATTGATAATGTTTCTACATCTAAGTTAATTTGTTTTTGTTCCAAAAAATATAGGTTTGTATCGATCGAATGCAATTCAAGTATAAAGAACGAAAGTAAATTAATCTAAGAAAAACAAAGAACAGAAAGTAAATAGCACAGAGATTTCTCTAAATTGTTCTTTCACCAAGAAATGGTTTTGTCTTCACCAAGAAAACAGGTTGTCACAAAGTCGAACTCTCTACATTAGGGTTTACCCTAATGTAGATTATATACTAATCTATACATATCCATCCATGATTTAAGGGAATGTAGCTTATCTATATACTAAGAACCGATCTTCATAACAAAGATATCGTATCTGCTATCTATTCTATATGTATATATATCATTACCTAATATACAAATAATTACATAGAATACTTATATTATTTGATGATGCTAATAAGCTTGATACGCTAGCGCCGGTAGTTGAGAAGAAGCTGACGCTGACAGAGAGTGTAGAGGTTTGACTCATCAGATCATAAGGTGTGACCTTACAATCTCCCCTATCTGACGATGTCAAAACTAATCTTCTTCAAAGTCATCATTAAAAGTCATTGTAAAACTTGTCAGCTTCATTTAAGATCTTTGGCTTGGCCCATCTGAATTGATCAAGTTTTAGTTCATCCAGTGTTCTACTAAGCTCCAGAGATATCAGCACGCAATATCCTATTTCTAGTTCATAGTGACTAAAGCCTTCCAAGTGAAGATGAAACAAATGTTCAGTGGGAGCAAAAGGAAGATCATCAATACATTGAAAGCACATTTGATTTTGACTGTCAAGATAAAATATCCTATGCGTTGGTTTTGGAATTAACATGTATTGGACTGGTTCAACACCCGCTGTCAGTTTATTGTTGATGTACCTAGTACCATAAGGAAGAATAAACTCTGTATTTTGGACTGTCTGGGAGCACCTGTTCTTCTTAAGGAGGAAGATCTAGCTAGACCTGCTTATGGCAAAAGGTTCAACTTCTTGACTTTACTGAGCAGCTGCTGAATTGCCAACTTCACTTCCTGAGCATGAATACCCTTGTGTTTGTTGATAATTTCTTGAATTTGCATCCACTCGTTGTAGCCAAATTTTACTAGCTCGCTAGAAAATACAACCTTAGTATACTCATACTCATTTTTCTTCCTGACCAGATTAAGCTTTAGTGACTCGTTTCATAGTTTGGTGCATCTTACTTTGATAATGGGATCAGGCTTTAAGCTGCGAGTAAGAACATCTCTAAACTACATGTTGTCTATCTTGTCATCCAGGTCTAAAACCCTGTGTTGTTTCTCCACACTGTTATTGAAAAATTTAATTTATTGATTTGATCATTAGAACTTTCATCAGTGGATGCAAGGGATTGAGCAAGTTTTGCAGAAAGACACTCTCCTTTTCTCGCTTCTTTCTTTTTTTGAACAACAACATTATATTCTAACATGATTTCTCTAACTTCCTCAATAGGTAATCTCCAAGTTTCTACTAATTCATTCAGATAAAAAAATAAGCTTCCTTTTCTTTTTAAGAGGAGGTGCTGAAGGATCACCAACAGCAGAAGAACTTCCAGCTTCAACGTCATGACCTCCCCCTGAGGAGGAAGCCTTCCTCTTTTGAGGATTGAGCTGATCATTGCCAAAATCAATGTCACGATTAGTTCCTTGAGGAACCTCTTGAGAAATCTGATGGGGTTTGAGCATAACAAACAATCCCTATGTGTGCATGCAACCCTTAATATTGGATCTATGTTTTCTCTAATTGAACATACAAGTATTGAAGACAAAAGGAGAAACCCTAGGAGGCATCTATAATTTTCGAAATTAATAATAAGAGATAGAAAACTAACCTTTGAATGTTATGTAGTAATAACAAACGATTCCTTATTGTTGTAGAAGCTTGAGAACTACTGTTACAAGTGTAACACCTCTAATGGCTCTCAAACACACTTGACAAGAGGATGATGTATGAGAAAGGAGGAGGAGGAAGCTTCAAAATGTTGGCTCTTCTTAAGGTTTAAAGTGTTTCCGAAATCAAGAGGGGTTAGGGCTCCTTATATAGTTGTGGTTGCTTTCCCAAGTCTATTTGTTTGCCTTTCAAATTTCAAATCCCCTAATATTAAGCAATACCAAACTTGCTAAACTCATTTAATTTAAATCCCTTACATTTGAGTATATCAAATTGGAAATTCTCGAGGCAATTAATTTCATATCTAAGGAAGATATTAATTAGATAATATTCATAAATAAATCGATATCCTTGATTTGTATTCTTCAAAACCAAATTTCAATAATTCGTTTATGAATCAATTATTTTCAATTCGAAAATTATCATTCAAGTTTCTATCTTTTTGTATATTCTACGTAATAGCTTATATATACGGTTTGTATAGCCTAAAATTTTAATAGTCATCGTTTTGAACATTATTTGAAATTTCTATGCCTCTAAAATATTATTTATATATCAACATTATAAGCTTACAATATACATACTATATTTAAATATCTGTTTGCAATTTGTCTTTAAATATTTACTATGTGTGAAACCCGTGTATTACACGGGTTGATTTAAAAAAAAATTAAACATTAAAATGTAAACATAAAATATTTTTTAATGTATAACTTTAAAATAAAGAAGATACATATTTATTGCAATTTAATATCATATATATCATATTTAATACTTTACATATATAAGTATATGACTTTAATTTTAAAAATTGAAATAAACCAAAAATTGTCAAGTGGATAATATTTATTTTAAAAATACCACAAAATGACAAGTGTCAAAATTAATGAAAGGTTGACATGTGACAAAAAAACCTTCATTTATTAAGGAGGATTTGCAATTTATCGTTAAATAAATTGGTTTTTTATCATTTAAGTTTTATTATTGTCAATCGTCTAGCATTTCGGATAACCCAATATATACATATATACTACTTCCGTTTCAAATTGATAGTCCACTTTTTGAATTTTGAAGTCTTTTTTCTTTAACTTTGACCTTAAATATTTTTGTTTTTGATAGATAATACTTGATGCAAAATACATGAATGAATTGTATTCTAAATGTTTTTTCATTGTTTTAAGTTTTATCAATAAATGTATAACACAAATAAAAATATTTAAGGTCAAAGTTAAAGAAAAAAGACTTAAAAATTCAAAAGTGGACTATCAATTTGGGACGGAGGGAATATATAACAACTTTGAGACACGGCCTTTGAGAAATATTTACTTCCATATATAACAACCTTGAGAGTTTTATATGAGTTGATAGTTACTCTCTAAGCGACACATTTAAAAGATCCAAATATGAATATGTTTATGAAGTTTTTAAAAAATAAACAATAGTTCTCTACCATGACAATACTTATTATATATATATATATATATATATATATATATATATATATATATATATATATATATATATATATAAAATCTTGGTTCTCAATTATATAAGCTAGCATTTTGAACAGGTTAACTTTAACTTCCAAATTCTGTTAGGTGTTAAATAGATATTGTACTAATCAATAGAAATGCCTGGTCTTGATTTTGAACATCCTGTTATTTCAAATGAGGAAAATGTCACTATTTTTTCAAGTTAATTATTATTTTCAGTATTCCTATTATTGCACCCAGTATTCCTAATTGTATGATGTTTAGATTATGAGGCAATTATATATTTATATGTAGTCTTTTGATACTCTCACTAGACGTCCCTCATAGATAACATGCCATCTATATTAGTATGGCAGTAACATCAGTGGCTTCACATGATTGGATCCTGATCGACAGTTAACCGGGGTCCACTATATCGCTTCCAGCTGGTGGGAGCAGCTTCGGACGACTGGCCGATGGTGTCTTAGGCTACTTTTCTTGGTGAGCCAACCTCAAGTGGTGCCATACACCCAACTTACCAAATGGTAGATCCGTCATTGCGTATAGTACACGGGTCTCATAAGTATAGTACACAGGTCTCATAACTAATGTTGGTGATTTAATCACCAAATATATTTTAGTGTAATGGATTTAACAAGTATTTCAAGAATAGTGTTTTAGTTATAATACAAGTTAGGAGGTGTGAGAGTGCACACTTGTATTTACTAAACATTGTTAGTACCGAACCCTGAAAGGTGTAAACTGTTTCATTTATCCTTTAAATGGATAAGTTCGGGAAAGAACAACTTGGTTGAAACACAGAAACGTTTCCTTCTTCGTACTCTTCTCAAAATTGATTATGACTTTGTGTCTAAAATCAGAATTGTTACTTCAGGAATTATCCTAGTTTGGATTTCGTGATACCCAAGATATATAGGGTCGAAATATCAAACAAGTAAAGTGTTTACACGATTCCTGTTTGTGATCCAGATTTCTTTTAAGCCAATTTCGAAATTCCCCAACAACTGATACATATATAACAACTTTGAGAATATTTACTTTCATGTTTATTTTCGAGTAAAAACACTACAGAATAACAAAAAACACCAAAATATTGCTAAGTGAAGAAAACACCGGAATAAGTAACAACACATGATCAAACACTGTAAGTCTTGCTGTTAGCATACGACCCAAGATTCTTCCCACCACATGTAGCCATGCACGCTTCCTCGAACGTTTCCTTCTCAACCACTTTATTGCAAATGTTTGCAAATGCCCGCATGTGCTTCATGCCATATTGAGTCAGCGACCCACAATGCTTCTCAAATAACCGAGCCTTTAATGGAGAACCCATAATCATATATATTAGCAAATTACCAATCATATAAAACTGAATTTGAACATTCCACAGTTTTAACCATATATATAAGACATACATACCGTAGATTTAAGACACTCCCAATCATCCACCAAAGGAAACCCACGACCTCTAGATGAATGGAGGATTGAACGACCATTCTGTGGCCCAAAGAGAAGCATCCCAATCATCTCAATACTGTTATCTAGATGCGCCCTATGTGACATGGTCTCTGTTATCTTCTTCAGAAGTCCCGCTCTTTCCATTTCTGATGACTTCTTGTACTGAACATACAACCAAAGAATAAAATTGTCAAAACATTTCGAATTTAGGCTTAATTTGTTTCTCACATATATAAGACAATCTTACCCTCTGCCACAAGAATATGAGATCGGCATCTCTTTGATTTACACCATCCATCTTCTTATCAAATGAAATCAGGTTATCCGGGAGGTTTAGGGTTTCTGGATCAAAGCCTAGATATAAAGAGACCTTCTCTGGTTTGATGTCTTTACTTCCGTATTCCATCACATGTGAACCTGAATTGAAAGTATCGTAATTAGATGTCCTCTCCTTCACCTGTTCACAAAAATATACCAATTAACTTCAACACATTAAACCAAAATCAACAAATACTAAACTTGGATCGATCTTAGTCAATACTAGTTAATTAAGTCTCGAACCTTGTTGAATTGTTGCTCAATTGATTCTTTCTTCAGGTTGTGTGTCTCACTAGTGAAAACAAATTAACCAAAAAAACTCAATTCATAGAAATTTGAGTAGAAGTAAATGGTGGCATGAAATATAAATATATACCTATCTTCCATCCAAGCTACACTATATAGATCTCCTAAGCAGGTAATATACTCGGGTGGGGGAGAGGGTTCCATCCCCGGACAGTATGTTCCATAGCTGCTCTCTTCAGAGCTCGATGCGGTTGTAGCATATATGTTGAGATCTTCGGGTAACATTCCTTCAAAGATGCTTCCACTTTCGCATGCTTCCAAGTATATAACCTACACTAATTAATTCTTCTTGAGATATATATATATATATATATAATCATACACATCTACAGTTTAGATTGAGTCCGAATCCAAATGCTCGGTCTAGATTACCATTTCTTTGTATGTACCCATGTCATGCTTCTTTTTTAAGACCTCGATCAAGTCTTTGGCTACAAGATAAGGCATGTTTGGCATCCCTACACTCAAAAGTACAACATATTAGTCTCATGATCTTTTATCTAGCAAAAACATTCAGTTTTGTGGTTGAACCATCAATATAAGTTAAGTTTCTGACATTTTCCTAAATCAACCATTTTGACTTGTTATATCTAGTGTCATAGGGGTTTTTTCAAGTTAACCATTTTGACGGTCAAAATAGTTAAATTGGAAAAATGTTATGAATTGATCGGAAAAAATAAAGACATCAAACCCGTTGAATCGGGAGCCCAATAACTAATGAGTGGGCTAAGTTGTATATGTAAATGAAATTAATTATCAAACACTTACCAAGCACACCGGGACCTCCGTGATCAGAGTAGTAAAGAAAGATCCGGTCTTCTGGCTTGCTATCAACAACCTTTCCACTTCCACCTTTCACCGATTTTTTGTCACCAAGAAGCACAGCGAACAAATTGTCTACTGTAACATGCTCCCCAGTATAGTCCTACAATAACTTATACCATTTTAATTGACGAATTGTGATCACTTGATCTTTTAAAATGTAGGGAGGGATGTACCTTTGGAACACCAGAATAGACATCGTCTCCTTGTGGGTGATTGATTATGACTCCAGGCCTCGGGTTCATTTCACTTGTTGCAATATCGTCGAACATAAACACAACAATATTTTCATCTTTCAAACCTCCTCTTTTAAGTATTTGATAAGCATGACAAACATCGGCCTGTGGTACAAACATTTAGATCTTCAGTGACATCAGATTAGATATTTTGTAGATCATAAAATTTGGATACCAGTTTTGAAAATGATAATGTGATATTTAATAAATAATAAGAATCAAATTATTGTTTCTCAAATTCTTGTTATTTAAAAAAAAATCTAATATATTTCCTATGGCATATATAAAAAACATTAATTTGAGTATTAATTATAAGAAATAAAGTATTATCATAATTAAATATGATAAATATTAATTACAAATAATATTCTTTATACTTTATAGGTAATGTATTTATTATAGTAATATTTATCATAATCTTTATCATATTTATTATGATAATATACTACAATGAATGTTTTTTATATGCGTCTTGAGGGTATTATACTCTTATCCAATTATCTTCCTGCCCAATGAAATGGTATATGAAACATATTATTTTTTAAATGGATAGGACATGTCGTTTAAATGAGTAGGAAGACATGTCATATGTTATAGTTTAAAAGGTAAAAGGTAGAAGGATATTTAATTTCTCTTATCCAAAAGAAGATGCATTTTGCACAAACAATTCCTAAAATTAGGTTAAAAGAAAAAGTAACATCGACAATCAACTTTGTTGTATCATGTATATATACCAAAACTAACTGTTTCACCATTTAAATAAACAAATCACGAATTTAATAATTTAGAATCTTTAAATAAGACTTGGGTCGTGTAGGGTTGGACTTTATCCAAACCCAAAAAAACACACACGAAATTTAACCCAGCCGAAATATTCTCGGATTCAAATAAAATTATATTTAGAAACATTATGAGCTCAAATATTAAATAAAAAGTTAATTAATTCACAAAATAAAATTTTGAAAAATTGGTTGTCACCTGATGCCGGTAATTTCCATAACCGTTTGAACCGGCGACGAGCACCGCCCACCTAGTCCCGTTTCCCGTCGTCTGTCCGTCCGACTCCAAGTCTTCTTCCAGATCCACCGGTGACCGGATCAACGGGTCCCACCCCCGCCGGTAACCAAAACTTCCGGCAGGTAGAACCACCACCACCACCACCACCAGTACAAGTAGCAAACATGTTATAACACGAGACACAGCCATGGAAGTAGAAAACAGAAAACCGAGTGAATGTATTATGTAATGTAGTTGGAAAGACTTGGGGGTTTATTTTGAATGTATAAATACGAAGAGGCATACGGCATGCAAATCAAGAAGCTTACACCTGTAAAAAGTGTGGGGCCCAAAAGTATAAGCAAATGCCAGGTGGAGTTACGAATTGATAGACCCGTGATGGAGGGTGTATAGAAACGAGGGTGAAGGATTGGCGGATTGGTAAATTCATGATACAGGACAATTATAGTACTTTTTTACTTTTTAGAGATATACTAATATAAGAATTTATATTGTCAGCTAGTACGGAAAATTTTAAATATATACGTTCTCACTTCTCAGTTCTCACCCCAACTTTCATACGGGATATGTATTTATTACTTTGGTAAAATATTACTGATTTTGTAAAGATAACATTTATTTAACAATATTATCTCTGGACGAGTATCATGTAATTTATGACATTATGGTCTCCTTGGTGTACGTTATGTAGATATGGGATACAAAATACTTATCCCATTTACAATACGCATATCATGTACTATATATAAATAGTTTAAAATAATGATTAATGAAACTGGTAAAATTTTCTCCAAATTCAATTTGACATATAACACGATTCTTTGTTCATGACACAAAAACATATACATATCACACCTCACCCAAAATTATTCTATATAATAAAAATCAACTACTTCTAAACAGTATAATTTTTTTTTATCATAATTTGGCCACAAAACATTTTTTATGTTGATAGATCTGGTTTCTAGACTTTTGTATGTTGATAACTTTTTCCTTTATTTTATAAAATGTCACTTTCCACTCCTTAACTTTGTAGGATGATACTTCCACTTCTTTAATTTGAAAAATGTCATTTTTATCTCCTCATATTTGAACAACGCCAATTTTCACTCCTTCAACTTTTATATATTGTCGTGTTTGTAGGTTTGGTCCGTACACTTTCGTATGTCGGCAAGTGGGCCCCTTTACGGAAACCGTGCACACAAAACGATAAAATGATGAATAATAGTACCTTATTTTTGTAAGACTAGAACATCGTAAGTAAAACCTCGCTTTTCGCCCCACGATGTAGGAAGATGACAATTTCTAGTTCACTATCAATTAAGAACTTGTCCATGAAGATTGTTAGAGTTTTGTTCTCTTGTTTATTTCATTAGAATAATAATAATAATAATAATAATAATAATAATAATAATAATAATAATAATAATAATAATAATAATAATATGTCATAAACTAAATATAGTTTCTGAAGCATTGTGGTTTTTCTTTAGGTAATGAGTTTTCATGTACATAAGCAAAGAAAAAGAAAAGTCACTTCTTTATGTGTTGTATTGCTTTTATTTGTAAAGAAATGGAACTAGGAGTGAATGCACACCTCATCTCATGACGGAAAACAATTGGATAAAGGGTCTACAGTCTAGCTCCCTCTCGTATAACAAGTCGTGCCTTAAAAACCCACAAAATCATATCCCCTTACCATTCGCCACAAGAATCTCAACTTATACTTGATTTACATTTTATACCAACCGTCTTCTTATCAAAAGAAATTCGATTAGCCGGAATGTTTACAGCCTTTTGATAAATCTTATATATAAAGATACCATGATGTATTTAGTACCATATTTCATCACCATAACTGGATAAATGTTATAAAAATAATGGAAACAAAAAACGATAATACAATATTATATATATTAATTACCAAAATCGGTTTGTGAGGATTATCACTATTCATTTCAACTTCTATTTTTATCGGTGGATTATGCTTCGTGTCCTTTTCTTTGTCTATGATGTTGCCACCATTTATATTTCTTTTTTCTATTTCCAAATCCAAGATTACTAAAACCAAATCATGTTATATATTGACAAGGCATTCATTATTAAATATAAAACAATAGTTTTGTGGAAATAACCATTTAGGTTCTGGTCATAAAATATTTTCATATTTATAATCTTTTCCCATCAATTAATTTTTATTTAACAGTTTTCACCCCTCATAATTTTAAAGTTAAATTATTGGTATTTTATACATTACAATTTGATCCCCTATTATATTTTAAGGTTACACTTTGACCCCTTACATATTTTTTTAATAATCTTTTTTTATCAATTTATTTATGATACAATTTCAAATCTTATTTTTGTCCGTCTCCTCCGTACATAATTATTTGTATCCAAGTTTTATTTTTATATTTTTATGCTCCACTTCATATGGTTTAATCGTCTCTGTGGTATGTATGGTGTCGATCTGCATTTTTGAACATACTGGGACTTCCTTAGCATCATGCAGACGGTCAAACCCTAGTATAATCTTATATACTTACATGAATCACGAGGCTCTTATATTATTATGGAAAGCAAAATTGTTCCTTAACTCTTCATAATTAAGGGGTATTTGAGATTTCATTTAAAAACAATTTATTGATTTTTTGATTTTTTGAAAAGTAAATAAGTCAAAAAAGTGTTTGACAATATAAAATGACTTTTAAAAGAAGTATAAGTTAAGACAAACATTAAAAAAAAAAAATAACTTATTGACTTATTGACTTTTCCCATCACAAAAGCTTATCAAAACACTTTTTTAAAAACTCATTTTCCTACAACCATAAGTCAATAAGTCTTTTTGTCTAAAAGTTCTTTTAACGTTCCAAATGAAATCCCAAACACCCTCTCAATATACCCCAATATATCATTCTCAATAGCTATCATTGTCAATCCATTATGTATTCCCTATGATTTTTTGGACCATAAGTAGGACTTTAACAACTTTAGTTTTGATCTCTATCAGCACATGCATTATCGACATTTAATATTTTTGGTTCAAAGAACTTAATTCTTCATCTCTCTCTCTCTCTCTCTCTCTCTATATATATATATATATATATATATATATATATATATATATATATATATATATATATATATATCCAATAGATTCTTAGGAGGCATAATTTCTAGAAATTATATATCATATAACATTAACACCAATATGAAAGTTATAAAGGTTGTTCTAATCAACTATGTATATGCCACAAAACAAGAACACACTTATAAAAACTAAACGGAACTAGCAACTAGATAAATCACTCAAAATATATCTCACATTTCGTAATGCACTAATATGAAGATAGAAATTCAGTCATTCAAAATACATGTGTTGGTGTGTTATTTTTATTAATCAATGAAAACAATCAGAATATAAAAATGAGAGGCCATCGAATTTAGAAATTAGGAATAGTGAAATACTTACTTGTTTAATTTCAGTTGACAATAAAAAATAGAGCGGGGTGTAATAAAAAAACGAGAGGTGGAGTCCAGTGGAATCAGAAAACTAAGAAACAAGAAACATTGTTCGAGCTTTGTAGTTGCTACAAATTTGGAAGTTTCGAATTGGAAAAAACAATTAAGCTCTTGTTTTCCATAAATTTACATTATCCCAAATACAATTTTTAATTTGAAGCATAATTTTTCAAAACATGAGTTGTTGCAATTTTTAATTGTAGCGATATCTATTGGAATTGGAAAGAAAACATGAGGTTTTGTCTTTTTGATTACCGAATTATCTATTTCTAGACAGTGAACTAAATATATATAAAATCAGGCCCTCTCCACAACATGGGTATGTGCGGTCACCCACCTCGCTCACCCTCAAAGACACCCATGTATGTCGCTTAAACACATGTTTCCTAGACTGTATGCTTCAAATATAGGGAAAGCGAGAGAGAGTATTGTAGCAGATCATTGGACAATTGGTCAATGAGTTTGGAGCTGGCACAAATTGATTATGGGAGGTGTAGAAGTTGAGCATTTAGCTAACTTGTCTTTGTTGATAAGTGGTATTGATATATTGTAAAATTTGGATATGTGGGTGTGGGATCTTGACATAAATGGTATTTTTATGTTTTGATGAGGTTTTGTTGTAGACAAGAGTGCCTATTCATTGGAATATGTATGTTCCTATTAAAATAGAGATTTTTATTTGGAGTGTAAGGCTTAATATAATATCTTCTACATTGAACTTAATTGATAGAAGTATTGATCTTCCTTCCATGGTGTGTTCTTCATCTAACTCTCAAGTGAAGACATTAATCACGTGTTCCCATATTTTGAAGTAGCGAATCAAATATGATTGTTGATTGCGAAATGGTATGATATTCCCTTTCAATTTTTATTGACATTATGGAAGTCTTTCTTGGGTTGATATCTTCTCGTTGTCTTTAACAAAGAGAAAAGTGTTTGAGGTGATTGTTGTTCCGATTATGTGGATGCTTTAGTGTAAAACCAAGTTCTAGGTATAACTTCTTTTGTGGTTTTGGGTATTTAATACCTCAAAATATGAGGTTTTTGTTGGGTTTTGTATACTACAACATCCTATGGTGCACATGCAACCTTAAATGCCTTGGATCTATGTTTTATCTAATTATACATGTAATGGTATTTCCAAAGCATTAAGCCTATAACTAGCATGCAAATGACATAAACAATATGAAATGCTAGTTAGGGTGACATACGTTTTATGTAGCTTGAAGCCTTGTTGTATTTGGCTTAAAGAGCTTAGCAGCAATAGTGTGGATGCCTCAAATGGAATCACAACACTCCATGGACAAAGGTGGCTCTTGAGAGAGAATTTTCATGCACCAAAAACACCTCCATGAACTCCAAGAACTAGTGTAGGCGTTTTTTTAGCTATAGAGCACATATTTATATGTAGAATTCCAAGGGTCATGAGTATAACCCAAATCCATACCCATGGGTTTTATGATCCATGGTTCATGTGGCCCAACCCTTTGTGTATCCATACATAAACTTAGTCCAACATGGATCATAAGCCCAACACATATAAATAAAACTAATTACCATAATTAGTCCCCATAGATTTCATTAGTCTTTTTTATCACTAAATTAATTCCAAACTAATTCTTGATCAATACTAATTAAATCATATGATTTCATATTAATATATTATAACTTATAATATATTAATAAATCATAAATAACCTCTTCTCTCAAAAGTCCATCGTAACAAATTGTCCTGATGATATGCAACCCAAATGGACCATGTACTCTCGGGTCAAGTACATACCAATTATAGTTATGGGCTTAGACACCTAATCCAAAAGTCTCCAACTTGGATAAGTCTAATAACAATTATTGCAAGTATGACTCCAAAACCCGACTAGCAATAATAGTTCTAAAAGTCGTTGTCGAACTCTGACCTAGTCAATGACATGTCCATTAGATAAGGGATCATATATTTCTCCATTCTAGATATCATATGGACTGAGACATGGATTATAATCATTCTCTCTGTTCATATGTTGTTTCCCGATTTCCGATTTATGATGACCGACTAATTGAACAAATCAAATCAGTCCAGGCCTGGTCGAGCACTTAGGGTTGTCATCACTAAATCATCGAGGCGCCCACATATATCGTTTTTATCCCTCTAAGGGTAAAAGGAATGGATAAACTTTGACTCATATGCTTGCTCTATTTACTTATCAAGTCATACACAACAATATGTTTTATAACACCAAGTTACTAGTGCGTTTTCACATTATCAATGTGCAACCGACTTGTAGACTGCAACTCATATCTTTCTATTTTAAGAATATAAGATATTATCGTCTCATGATCACTCATGATAAAATCCATGAAGTGATTCAAATGAGCGTGGGTTTAATACAATACTTAAATCTTATTCCAGGAGCACTCATGAATACTGCAACTATGTCTAAAACATCTAGACATACTACAGACCCATTCATGACAGTCTTGCCTCAATACCTACTTCCAAAGTATGATCGACTGTGGACGGTTTGAATAACCTAGTTATTCGAGAAGTCAAAACATGCAAAGTGAAACACACGAATAATACTAATCCTATATGACCCCAAAACTTTTGAGTCATATTGATTACTCATTATTCATTGTATAATGTTTCGAATAATCAACTTTATACTTGAATTAAAACAATAGTTATGTCATGCTCCAATCATGCACACTATGTTTACCTGTGGTCCTTTCTATGTGGAATATATCAATTGAAAACATTTCAATGATGCTTATTTTATAGTTCCAAATCCTTATGAGAAATGTAAGAATACAAGATTCTTTGCCGTTTACTGAAATTTGTTAGATTCTAAACTTATATGCAATGATCCTCTTGTAATGACTATGCACAAAAGTCACAAAGACTTGGCAACAAACATTACAAAGTATTCCAATGGAAAGCAATTCCATGGAAACGAAGTCTCACATTAAAAGTGATGGGTTTAATACAAACAATCCTATGTGTACATGCAACCCTAGCATTGGATCTATGTTTTCACTATTAGATACACAACATTATGAACATATAATAAAACCCTAAAGATGATTGCTATTATCGAAATTAACCAAGAAGGTTAGATTACATACCTCTTGTTGTTATATTGTAATAACAACTTAAATCTTCAAACCCTAAGTCTTGAAAGCAAGCACCACAAGTGTAGTGCCTCTAATGGCTCACAAACACCACAAGCAATTGGAAAAGATATATAGAGAGAAGAAAGAGGTGGAATTCGGCCCTTAGAACCCTTTAGGAAGCATGGACAAATTCATAAGCCTTAGGGGTCTTTATATAGGTGTGAGATTAGGTTTTCAGTCCTTATCCTTATCTAGTTGCTTGCCCACCAAGTAACAATAAGATAAGCCTTGAAAGCCCATATCTTTGGACGATTTCAAGGATACAAATCCTTTAGATTTCGTCCAACCCATATTAGGATAATCCTTACCCTACTTTGTAACTATCACATAATTACAATTCAGCCCCTCTAGTTTAATTAATTACACTTGATCACAAAATTAATTCCTAATTAATTATTGACCAATATTAATTAAACAAATATGATTTCTCCTTTAATATATTATACTTATAACATATTAATAAATCATAATAACCTCTCTCTCTCTATTATTTCTCCAGTCAAGTTGCTTTGGTGAAGGCAACCCAAAATGACCATGCACAATCGGGTCAAGTACTTGACAAATATGGTTACGGGCTTAGACACTAATCCAACAGTCTCCCACTTGGATAAGTCTAGTAACAACAAATGTAAGTACAACTTGATTAGCAATCTTAGCTCTCAAAGACGCTGTCGAACTCTGATCTTATCAGTAACCTGTCCTTTAGATAAGGGATCATATATTCCTCCATTCTAGATATCGTATAGACATGAGACATGGATTGAAATCATTCTCTCAGTCTATGTGTTGTTTCCCGATTTCCGATTTACGACGACTGACTAATTGAACAAATCAAATTAGCCCTAGCCCGGCCGAGCATTTACATTTGTCATCACTAAATCATCGAGGGGCCCACAGATATCGCTTTTATCCCACTTTGGGTAAAAGGAACGGATAAACTTCGACTCAGTGTTTGCTTGCACTCACTTACCAAATCACACACAACAATAAGTTTTATAACACCAAGTTACTGGTGCGTTTACATATTATCAATGTGCAACCGATTCGCAAGATACAACTCACACATCTCGGTTTCAAGAATATAAGATATTATCGTCTCACCAATCGCTCGTGATAAAATCCATGAAGCGATCTAGGTGAGCGTGGGTTTAATCCAATGCTCAAAATCATATTCATAAGCACTCATGAACGTTGTAGCAAGCCTTTGCAATGTCTAATACGCTTTAGACAATCTACAACCAATTCATGACAGTCTTCATTCATACCTACTCCCAACGTATGACCGAATGTGGTCTGTTTGAATAATTCGATTATTCTTAATAAACTCAATTATTCTGGAAGTCAAAACATGCAAACTGAAACACAAAGGTAATACTAATCCTATATGGTCCCAAACCCTTGAGTATAAATAAAACACCTTTATTTAATCACCATATTGATTACTCATTATCCATTGTTTAACGTTTCAGATAATCAACTTTATAACTTGAATTATAACCACAATTTTCCCATGCTCCAAGCATCCACACTTTGGTTTTCTATGGTCTATTACTTTGTGAAATATATCAAGTGAACACATTTTCAATCATTCTCATTTCACAAATCCCAATTCATTATCATAAGCATAAGAATATCAAATTCTTGTCACTTATAGAATATGTCAAATTTTAATATTTTATGCAATGATCCTCTTGTGAAGTCACGACACAAAATCACAAAGACTCGGCCATCGAAATCACAAGGTACTCTATCAAAATTGTTACAGAACTATTCTATAGATGTGATGTCTCTCACTCAAAGTACATTCCTTGAACATCCTTTTGCATAAAATTTTCTAATCTAGACATAAATTCTTAATTTCCAACTCCCAATTATGGAAACATTTCCATATTTACCATATGACAACTCATTCTTAATATAATCTTATCTATTCATAATAATGTCGATATGGTCCATTCAATGCCATACTTCCAACTACTCACAAGCGACCAATCCTCAGCGAGCTTTGGATCGTCCTTTGATAGCTGTTTAATTATCTTAGTCAAAACCGATTCTTGTCCTTTTTCCCTCTTAATGCGCTAGACATTTGGAAAATTTTAGAATGGTCAAATATTATGGCATTTGCAATCGATCCTATACCCGAAGCTTATGGGACATGATGCATAATGTCTTACATAAATATACGATACTCTATCAATCTTTTGCCATAATATTTTATGTGTCACGTTCTTGCAATTTGATTTATGAAGAGGGACACCATAATCATAATCAAAATTTAAGAACTCACTATGTACCTTTTGACTAAATTTATTAAAATTTCTCAATCTAAGCTTTAGATTATGAAACGAAGTACAATATTCTCTCCCTTAATTATAGCAAAACAATTTTTCAACCTTTACGACTTTGCAAAGTACAACACTTGTTTTCTATAATTAATATTGCTAACTTGCAATACTTACCATAATAATCATGCTCCCACTTACATGATGATTATTTCTTTACTGGAATAACACTTATGCTCTTACTAGCTTTGACATGTATTCAGAAATTAGCTAAACTTCTAGAAAACAATTTCTTAAGTTCATATTTCTAATACTAGATGCTTTGATAAGACTCTATCAAAGCTTCTTAAACTCATACACTTTTCCTTGGACAGCTCATATGTATATGTCTAAACGATTCTAGGACTCATATCAATAAGTCTAAGATGTTCAGACCTATTTGCCATTTCCCACAATTCGAACTATGAAGAGGTTGTTGGGTTTTGAGCAATCTAACACTTCCTAAGTGTGCATGCAACCCTAATAAACCTTGGATCTATGTTTGTCTAAATACATGCAAAATAATAATTTTCCAAGGTTCATAACCTATCTAACATGGCATGGGGTACTTTTAAACATAAAAGAATTAGATGAGATTACATACCTTTTGATGATGAGTTTGATTCCTAAGGAGTTTGAGGGCCAAGCACCAATAGTGTGAATGCCTCAAATGGAATCACAAATCACCACAAACTCTTGGAAAAATTTGAGAGAGTGTATACACACATAAAAAACGGCCACACACACAAAAACCACACTAGTGGCTATTTCATGCAACATAAGCATGCTTATATAGTGTACATGATTAGGGTGAAACCCTAATAACCCATGACCTTTCCTTTTCCAAGGATCCATGGGTTAAAAGCTCCATGGATCATCCATGGACTTCCATACAAGCCTAGCCCATTAACAAATGAGTGTTAGCCCACACTATATAAAACAATAGCCCACAATTTAATTAGTCTTCCTTTTAATCTATAAATTAATTCATAATTAATTTAAGAGTAAGACTAATTAAATAACATGACTTCATATTAATATATTATAACTTATACTATATTAATAAACATATGTGTATAACTGTCATAAAATTATCCATAAATAGTTCGGATGAAATGCAACCCAAATGGACCATGCCGGGTCGGGTCAAGTATATACCAAATAAGTTATGGACTTAGACACCTTATCCAACAGACTCCCACTTGGATAAGTCTAATAACTATATTTGCGTATGTTACTTCAGGAACCAACCAGCAATCGTAGCTCTCGAAAACTCTGTTGAACTATGAAGCGCCATTTTTAGATAAGTGATCATTTAATCCTCTGTTCTCATGATATCAGCCGGACAAATACATGGAACAACGTCGTACTTATTGTCCAGCAGTTTGTTTCCTGATTTCCGATTTGTTTGACAAAGAACTTAATCGAACACATCAATTTAGTTCTGACCGGCCGGTACATAGGTCACAACAAAATCATCGAGGGGCCCATATATCGCTTTTATTTCTAGAAGGAACAGATAAACTTCGACTCATATGCTTGTTCTACTACTTGTTGAATTGTACACAAAGGCACGTTTTATAACATCAAGTTACTGATGCGTTTACGTGCAATCAATGCACAACCAACTCATAGGTAACAACTCATATCTCTAGGTTTGAAGATTTATATGATATTACCGTCTCACGATCACTCGAGATAAATTCCATGAAGTGATACAAGTGAGCGTGGGTTTAATCCAATACTTCATAACTTATGAGCACTCATGAATGTTGTAGCAACCATTGCTATGACTAAACCCATTTAGCCATCTACAAAATCGATTCATGACAGTCTTGATTCATACCTACCTCCAACATATGAACGACTGTGGAGTGTTTAAATAACTTAGTCATTCGGAAAGAATAACCTAGCTATTTTGGAAGTCAAAACATGCAAAGTGAAACACAATAATAATCGAATCCAATATGGTCTCAGAACCCTTTTGAATATAAATAGAACCACCTTTTATTTATCACCATATTGATTACATTATTCATTGTATAATGTTTCAAACAATCAACTTAAGACTTGAATAAAAACAACAGTCGTCCCATGCTCCTAGCATGTACACTTTGTTTTTCTAAACAATAGTTATGCCATACTCCAAGTATGCACACTATGTTTTTCTATGATCCTTACATTGTGATGTAGATCAATTGAACATGATTCCAATGATACTCATTTCACAATCCTAAATCCTTATTGTAAATGTGAGAACCCGATTCCTATCATTTACCAAAAATTTGTTAGTTTAGACTTTTATGCAATGTTCCTCTTGTAATGATTATGCACAAAGTCACCAAAACCTTGTCACCAGTCATTATAGAGTATTCCAAAGAAGGTCAACTTCTATGGAAAGGAAGTCTCATATTCAAAGTACATTGCTTTGAACATCCTTCTTTGCATTAAGGTTTTCTAATCTTACATAGATTGAATAACTTCCACCTATGGAGACATTTCCATAGTCCCATTTTGACTATCACTTCCGAACAAGAGTTACTTCTTTTCAGAATATGTCAATATGGTCCTTTTCGACAACTTACATCATACTTTCAACTTTCCCTGAGCAACCAATCTTTGGCGAACCTCAGATTGTCCTCGACAATTGCTTAATCACTTTAGTCATATCCAGTTCTAGACTTTTCCCTTCTCAATGCCTTAAGCATTTGGAAAATTTAGAAAAGATGAATATTATAGCAGATGCAATCGATCCTATATCCGAAGCATATGGGACACGATTCATGATGTTTGACATAAAGACATGATACTAGACAAGTCTTTTGCTACAATATTTTTTATTTGCCATGTTTTTAAAATTTAACTATGAAGAGGGATGCCGTAATCATAATCAAATTTTGAAAACGCAATATATATAGAATTTCTTCAAGTTGAACCATTCCAACATAAAATTCATATATATTCTTGACTAAAGATGATTAAAATCTCAATCTAAGCTTTAGAATTGAAATGAAGTATAATTTCCTCTCCCTTAATTATAGCAAAACAACTTTTCAACCCCTGCAACTTCACGAATTAAAACTTTGTTTTCTATAATTAACATTGCTAACTTGCAACACTAAACGTAATAATCATGCTCCCACTAACATGATGATTATCAGCATAACACTTATGCTCCCACTAGCTCTGACATATTTCTAGAAATTTGCTGGACTTCTGAAATTTAGATTCATACACCCTTTCTTAGATAGCTCACATGTGTGTCTAAACAATTTTCAGAACTATGAAAAGGGATGCCGTAATCATAGTCTCAATTGCTTAGGCATTTGCCATTTCTCACAAGTCCATGTTAGTGTGCCGGTTAACCACACACGCTCCACTAACGACTTTTGAAAATGCAAATAACACAATTGATATCTACTTAGTGAAAGCGTTTCCTCACCATCATTTTCATGAATCGGAGAGAAACCTTATGACACTTAGATTTTATAGTGTATGAGTTCCTATCCATGTGAATTTGTCAAAACCATAATCACAAGATAAGGTTAGTGACAAATTCAGCCTTACATGGATTAAACTTGTTCAATCTTAGTTTCTTGTCACCTTGGTAGCACAAGGCCCACCAATGCTTCCAAGTTGAACTCTGATAACTCACATGCAAATTCAACTTATTTGAAGTAGGTACAGAAATAAGAATTATGTCAACACGATAGGTTGCAAACCTTAAGTCGTGTGCTAGTGATAAATTACAGGTTTTACTCTTGATTAAATCTTGAAACTCTTTCAGGATCTTTAAGGCTCCCACTGTCCCCTTGACATATAAGTTTCCCCAGTCAAGAACCATTCCTTGACAAAACAAATATTCAAGGGACAATGCGGATTCTTATCAAGACTAACACTTCACACAATTGGTCTTAGTTGGTCTTTGTCTCATCCAAGACATCACAACTTACCAATCTCAAATGTACAAGAGTAGAAAACATTTTATTCTTACATTTGACTAGTGTTAATAAATCTTCCTTTATGTCACTCCAGGTTACAATCTTGGAGTATGACTCTAAGAATTGTTTTGGAACGAAATATGACTCATCTTCTTGATTTTAACCAATCCAATAATTCATGACCTCTCTTCTTAGCCATAACAATGCACTAAGATGTCCTTAGAGTATGAATTTGTGATATGGTTTCATAATCATTAAGATGATCATGAAATACGATACTAAAGTACTCTCCCATCCTTTCAGATTTGAGAAACTTTTATCTTTCTGCCTAATTTGATTCTTCTCATTTGTTTTGTCATACATTGTAACCTTTCCAATGTTACATAATTATACTTAACCTCATAAGTATAATCATATTTACTAATCTTTAGTAAATCATGACAAATCAATCTTTGTGGTGGACCTTGACCAGCGCACACCCAGTGTACCTAATTCCTTAGTCCTTCAATTGACTCACATATACATGTGATCAAAGAATTAGTCTTAATTTTCAAAGATGAAAATTCTCATTCATCATACAATACAACTTGTATGATTCCAAGTTTCTGTCCAATTGAAACTTGGGTGATGAAAAACTTTCTTCATTCGGTAAATTTAGACACTTCCACAAATGAAAGAATCAAATCCACTTTCCAATATTGCTATTACTGGAAACATATAAGCAACAATTTTCCACAGATGCCATTGTAAGGATATATTTTTTTTTTAAATAAATAAAATTAAAACCCCTTTTTTTCTTTTATTTTAAAACTTTGCGGAAAAACTTATCCTTACAATCCACATGAAAACCTTGTTGTTATCTATTCATAAGCAATATATTATAACTCTTAAGCAACAGCTCAAAATTCTGATTGCCGAACCATGCGATCGAAACCCACCTTCGCAATCAGAATCAACATATACTTACTTTAAGCTTCCTATCTTTTCTTTGATTCTTAAAAACATCAACATGTGACCCATTCACATTATGTAATAAGAATCTCCAAATAGAAACTTAATAGAGTTAGTCAGTGGACTTTACCCGAAGTAGAGTCAAACCTCTTGACTAGATCAACCTTATGACCTTTCAGGTGAATAGGGCAGCTTCGCAACCAATGCCCCTTCCTTTGGCAACAAAAAACACATGGACCCTTTGGAAATGGCACATGAGACTATCTCAGACTTAGCCTTTCTCTTTACCATTTGGTCAACCGAGTTGAGTATGGCCGATCCCTTTCCATTGGGAAGAGAAATCTTTTTCTAGATATCCAATGCTACCATTGTCAATGTCCATTTAAGACTTGGGAAGTTGTTCTTTTAATCAAATTTGCTTTACTAGTGTTCCAAATCATTGCTGATTCCACAACACCAAGCAAATAGATAACGTCATTAAGGGTCATGTCATAGTCCGTCTCATAGTAGTCCCAAAGAGACTCACTATGTTACTAAGAAAGTGATTGAACATCCAACTTTCACGGGACTTTGACACCCAACTCTCCCGACTTGTCAATATGTGACTTTATCTCCAAGATGTGAGCACACATAGACTATGCTTGCCAATAGGGATTGAGTGACTTTAAACTTTTTGAAGAACTTGTGGGTGAGGGAGAATAATTGGAGGAGGTGGAGGAAGTGAAGCATGATGTTGAGGGACACCATCTTCAAGAGATTTGGGAAGATCATAGTTGTCTGAACCAGACATCTATAATGGGAGAAAATCAAGTTAGTTGATTCAAAGTCCTTAATATAACACCCAATATGAAATATTAAGGCTAGGACCCAACACAATATTTTATAATTTGGAAGACGGATGCCGTAATCCAAGCTATAAAATATTTGAAGGTAGACGAATGACGATTCACCAATTTCCACCATGAAAAACGAAATAATTTATTAGGTTTTAATTGGATTTGAAATTCCTAGATCTTTTGAGATTCATTGAACTTTTCAATGGCATGTTTCAATCTCGAGTGTGCCCTCTCAAATTTTGTGACTGGGATGCCGAGGATCACAAAACAAGGTGTGAATAACCATACCAATTCACTTGGTACCCTTAATATTATCATCCAATCAATGTGCCGGTTAACCACACACGCTCCATTGATCTATGACAAACATTAAGTCACCCTTCGTGATCCTTACTAGTCCACGTTAGTGTGCCGGTTAACCACACACGCTCCACCAACGACTTGGTAAGGTACAAAGTGTGAATTCCATGGGCTAACACCACATTCACATTTTTCCTAAAGTAACTAAGATTGGGAATTAAATAAAAAAAAATATTTAGTTACTTTATAATATTCATTATACTTTTAATGAGAATTTAAAGTCATTGTTCTACCCGTTCGGCTAACGACCCTCCACCGATCAAGCAAGCGGTGGGTGAGAGTGGACACCCATTAAGTCGTCATTTTATAGGCAACAACCTTATACCCACCTTATAGACCGGCTTCGTGAATGAGGCCTACTAACGGTAAAACGACTTGTTCTTATACATATATATAATAATTAACCATTAATCTTATAAATAGTATAAGGGTAGAATTTTAACTTTTAAAACTTCTAGGGTATGGAATTAAAGTTTGTGTGAGACTTTACAAATTCCAAAACTTGAGGGCAAGTTTTGAACAATTCATAAACTTTTGGATATTCATAACTTATGAGTTTTAATTAAGTGTTTTAAAGCTTTTAATGAAGAGTCTCTTGGAAATCCATAACTTGAGGACAAGTTATGAAGTCCATAAAAGCATTTATGGGAAAAACTCTTCAAGAAAATGTAACCTACAACTTCTTACAACCATTTAAAAGAAAAACTCTTGGAATTCCATAACTTGAGGACAAATTAAGAATTCCATTAAAACACATTAAGATCAAGAATTAACTAACAAACAATTTGCAAATAATTCCTATGATCTAACAAAACTCATATGAACATGAACATCCACTATCCAAAACTTTTCATTTCATAACTTATGAATTAAAGGTTCATAAAAATGAAGACTCTTCATTTTATGTAACTTATGTGTTTAAATGTGTGTTAAAGAAAAGTGACCTTTGGATATCCATAACTTGAGGACAAACTATGGACTCCATTAAAACACATAAATGATCAAGAATTAATTCCAAACAATTCAGCAAATAATTCCTATCATCTTCTAAATTCATAAGAACATGAACATGATGATCAAAATTTCAAGAATTATATGAACACATAAAAATCATGGAATTTTGATATATGCTATTGTAAATGGATTAGAACAACCATTACACCAACTAAAACAAGTTTTAAAACACCAAAATAGTTTAGGGTAATATTTCTAGTCCATTTCCAGCAGCAAAAGTCGAAATTCTGTTTTTTTTTTATTATTTTGCATCAAGTATCAAACAAGCAAGCCTAGGCTCTGATACCACTATTGGGTTTTGAGCAATCTAACACTTCCTAAGTGTGCATGCAACCCTAATAAACCTTGGATCTATGTTTGTCTAAATACATGAAAAATAATAATTTTCCAAGGTTCATAACCTATCTAACATGGCATGGGGTACTTTTAAACATAAAAGAATTAGATGAGATTACATACCTTTTGATGATGAGTTTGATTCCTAAGGAGTTTGAGGGCCAAGCACCAATAGTGTGAATGCCTCAAATGGAATCACAAATCACCACAAACTCTTGGAAAACTTTGAGAGAGTGTATAAACACATAAAAAACGGCCACACACACAAAAACCACACTAGTGGCTATTTCATGAAACATAAGCATGCTTATATAGTGTACATGATTAGGGTGAAACCCTAATAACCCATGACCTTTCCTTTTCCAAGGATCCATGGGTTAAAAGCTCCATGGATCATCCATGGACTTCCATACAAGCCTAGCCCATTAACAAATGAGTGTTAGCCCACACTATATAAAACAATAGCCCACAATTTAATTAGTCTTCCTTTTAATTTCTAAATTAATTCATAATTAATTTAAGACTAAGACTAATTAAATAACATGACTTCATATTAATATATTATAACTTATAATATATTAATAAACATATGTGTATAACTCTCATAAAATTATCCATAAATAGTTCGGATGAAATGCAACCCAAATGGACCATGCCGGGTCGGGTCAAGTATATACCAAATAAGTTATGGACTTAGACACCTTATCCAACAGAGGTATGCCGTAATCAAAGTTGAATTTGAGAAACCCAAATCACATAATGCTATCTTCAAAATCTCTCTTAGCGAAAGCGTTTCCTCACAATCATTCTTATGAATGAAAGAAACCTTATGTCATTTAGATTTTGTGGTGTATTCGTTCTCATCCATGTGAATTTGTCGTAACCATAATCACAAGATAGTGTCGGTGACAAATCCAAACTCTTATGGATAGAACTAGTTCTTCTTAATTTCTTGCCATCAAGGGTCCCACCATTGCTTCCAAGTTATTTAGCAGCTCACCCCTTTATTTCAATGTACTTTCCATTGAACAAGGTGCCTTGCCCTTATACAATCCATTGAGAACTCGTAGAACTCACTTGCATAACTAACTCAATTCGGAATGGCACAGAAACAAAATCGTGTCAACACGATAGGTCGTAAACCTCAAGTCGTGTGCTAGTGTTATATTATAAGGTCTATTCTTGATTTGTTCTTGAAACCTTTCAAGACCATTAAGACTCCCACTGACTCCTTGACATATAAGATTCCCTTTTTAAGAAACATTTCTTGACAAACAAATATTCAAGAGTTAGTGCAGCAAAACTCTTCACATAATTGGTCCTAGTTGGTTTTTGTCTTATCCAAGACATCAAAATTTACCAATTTCAAATGTGTAAGAACAAGAAAAAACCTTTTTTCCAAACTTCACATTTGACGAATGTTATAAACCTTCTTAAGATTTATCACCTAATTCACAATCTTGGAGTATAACTCTAAGACTTGACATTGGAACGAAGTATGATTGACTTCTTGATTTGACCATTTTCACAAATCTTGTCTCCTCTTCTTAGACATACAAATTGTACTAAGAATCACTTAAAGGATCAATTGAGATATGGTTCTTAATCACTAAGTCCTATCATAAAACACAATAAAAGTTACTCTCCCTTCTTCTTAGAACGGAGAAACTTTTATCTTTCTGCCTATTTGATTCTTCTTATTCGTTCTGCTATAGATTGAAACTCTTTTAATCAATTCAGAATTACACTCAATCTTATAAGTATAACCATACTCACTAAACTTTAGTAAATCATGACGAATATCTTTGTCACTCTTGTGGTAGACTTGATCAACATACGACCTAGTGTACTCGATCTTTTAGTCCTTAAATTGACACTTTGTCATAAATTAGTCTAATTTGCCAAATGTGAAGGTTTTCATTCATCATACAATACTTGTTGCATGATTCCAAGTTCCTATCCACTTGAAACTTGGGCAATGAGAAACTCTCCCTATTTGGTAAACTCTTGACACTTCCACAAACAACCTAATTAAGAATCAAATTCATTTTGATAATAATAGAAGTACACAAACATCAATTTTTTCATATACGCTATTGTAAGGATAAACAAATAAGATAAAACCAAAATTTATTTTATTCGTAAAAGCAGCGGAAAACATGTCCTTACAATGAAAAATTCAAATGAAAAACTATGTATTCAAATACTCCTAACAAATCTATCATAACTTCCTAAGCTCAAAATCTGATCTTCGAATCCATGCGATCGTAATCCATTTCTTCGTGATCAGACTCATCTTGCTCTTCCATCAAACTTCCTCTCTTTTCTCTGATCCTGCAAAACATGCAAATGTAATCTTATCACATTATGTATAAAGAATAGGAATTTAATGGAGTTATATAGTGGATTTTATACCTGAAGTAGAGCCATACTTCTTGACTCTTCCATCTCTTAGACTCTTCAGTTCCTTTGGGCAGCTTCGTATCCATTTCCCTTTCCCTTTGCAGCAGAAATAGGTGGGTTCTCCTAGAATGTCCACGGAAGCATGGTTGGTTGAATTACTAGACAAATATGCTCCATTACTTCGCAAAATCATTTCTGATTCAGCAGCAATAAGCATGTAAGTTAAGTCAAAAAGGGTCGCGTCAATATCCATTATATAATACTCTCTTATGAACTTATCATATGATTCAGGGAGTGACTAAAGAACCCAGTCCACATCCAACTTATTGGGGAAAGACGCACCCAACATAATCAACCTATCGATGTGTGATTTCATCCCAAGGACGTGAGCACACACGGGTTTACCATCTTCATGTTGCATTGCCAATAGGGTCTCGGTGATCTTGAACCTTTCAAATCTTCGATCTTGTGGGTCAGGGAGAACAACAGGAGGAGGAGGAGGGAGTGAGATCAAGCTAGTCCATATTGATCCTTCACTTTGGAACAAGCTATCACTTTCAATAGGAATACCTTTTCCTTGGAATCCGGGAAGACCACGGTTAGAGTCAGACATCTACAAAACGGGAGAAATTTCAAGTTAGTTGATTGAATCCTTAATGAAACACCCAAATGAGACATTAAGGTTAGGATCCAACAACATTATTTACACATTAGAAGAGGGATGCCGTAATCTAACATATAAATAATTTGGAGGTAAGTGAATGACGATTCACTAATTCTTCACCATGAAAAACATAAAGGCTTAAGTTTTAAATGTATTAAGAATTCCAAGATTTACATTGAGATTCATTGAACTTTTCAATGGTATGTTTAAATCTCGATATGCCCCTCTCGTTCGGGATTGGGATGCCGAGGATCACAAAGTGGGTGTGAATAACCATGCAAATCTACATGGTGCCCTCATTGTTACAGTCACCTATTCGTTGTGCCGGTAAACCACACACTCTCCATTGAACTATGACAAACATTAAGTCACCCTTTGCCACCTTTGCTTAGAACCAATTAGTGTGCCGGTTAACCACACACACTCCACCAACTTCTTAGCAAGGGTGCAAAGTTTAATTTAATGGGATTGCATCAATTTCACTTTTGCCTAAAGTAACTAGGATTGGGAATTTGTAAAAGCGTTTAGTTACTTTACATAGATTCATTATACTTATTAATGAAAAGAGGATTGCCCTATCCTACCCGTTCGGCTAACGACCCTCCACCAATCAAGGAAGCGGTGGGTAAGAGTGGATACCCATTAAACGGTCATTTTATAGGCCATAACCTTATACCCCCCCTTATAGATCGGCTTCGTGAATGAGGCCTACTAACGGTAAGACTAGCATTTAGTTATACACATACAATATTAAACTTTTAATGTTATACATAGTATAAGGGTGTATTTTACACTTTTAAAATACTAGGTGGTTTAAATTACACTCGTAATTAACCAATATCGTTATGGATTTATTAACTCTCTTTTTAATTTAATAAAACCATAAGGGTTTAATTTGAACTTTTCAAAATTAGGGTTTTAGAATTTACACTTTCAAAATTAAACTTTTAATCAACAATTTAAATTCCAAAACTTGAGGGCAGGTTTTGAAACTTTTCAAAAACAATTGAGTTTTAATCTCTCTTAAAAGATTTCGAATTTATGACATTTAAATTTAAAATTTTAAAACTCTTGATTTAATAATTATCTTGAATTATACTATTAGTTCTAATTATTAAATCATAAGGGATTATCTAAATCATGAGGATAATTACCATTTATACATTTAAAATATCCTAATCCCTTAAATATCTCTATAGATCTCGAAAATATGGTTAGGATAATCCAACATCTTTAATTACCATATATAACAATTAAAGGATAATTACAAGATATGGGATAATCCAAATCCCTAAAATATAGGATCTTATCTTGGGGAGGAGGCTAATTTCGAAAATCAAGGGATTAAAACAAACCCTAGATTTTGAAATTTAAGGGTTTAAGGAAAGGATTTGAAGATCTTATTCAAACTTTTGCAAATTAGGGTTTGCAAACCCTAATCTCGAAAATCCTAGCCTCCTAGGGTTTATTGGCAATAAACCCTAATATGTCAAGTTCATACAATTGAATAAACTAATTAAAAACAATCAACCAATGGCTCTGATACCACTGATGGGTTTAATACAAACAATCCTATGTGTACATGCAACCCTAGCATTGGATCTATGTTTTCACTATTAGATACACAACATTATGAACATATAATAAAACCCTAAAGATGATTGCTATTATCGAAATTAACCAAGAAGGTTAGATTACATACCTCTTGTTGTTATATTGTAATAACAACTTAAATCTTCAAACCTTAAGTCTTGAAAGCAAGCACCACAAGTGTAGTGCCTCTAATGGCTCACAAACACCACAAGCAATTGGAGAAGATATAGAGAGAGAAGAAAGAGGTGGAATTCGGCCCTTAGAACCCTTTAGGAAGCATGGACGAATTCATAAGCCTTAGGGGTCTTTATATAGGTGTGAGATTAGGTTTTCAGTCCTTATCCTTATCTAGTTGCTTGCCCACCAAGTAACAATAAGATAAGCCTTGAAAGCCCATATCTTTGGACGATTTCAAGGATACAAATGCTTTAGATTTCTTCCAACCCATATTAGGATAATCCTTACCCTACTTTGTAACTATCATATAATTACAATTCAGCCCCTCTAGTTTAATTAATTACACTTGATCACAAAATTAACTCCTAATTAATTATTGACCAATATTAATTAAACAAATATGATTTCTCCTTTAATATATTATACTTATAACATATTAATAAATCATAATAACCTCTCTCTCTCTATTATTTCTCTAGTCAAGTTGCTTTGGTGAAGGCAACCCAAAAGGACCATGCACAATCGGGTCAAGTACTTGACAAATATGGTTACGGGCTTAGACACTAATCCAACAAAAAGTACATTCCTTTGAACATCCTTCTTGCATTAAGTTTTCTAATTTTACACAGATTTAATGAATGACTTCCATCTATGGAAACATTTCCATATTCCCATTTTGACTATCACTTCTGAACAAGAGTTGCCTCTTTCCAGAATATGTCAATATGGTCATTCCAAAATTAACACTATACTTCCAACTGTCCATGAGCAACCAATCTTTGGTAAGACTTAGATTGTCCTCAACAATTGCTTAATCATTTTAGTCATATACAGTTGTAGTCATTTTTCCCTCTTAATGCCCTAGGCATTTGGAAAATTCAGAACACATAGAAGTGTTATAGTATATGCAATTGATCCTATACCTGAAGCATATGGGACACGATTCATAATGTCTCACGTAAAGACATGATACTTGACCAGTCTTTTTCTATAATGTTTCTATTTGCCATGTTCTAATAATTCGGACTATGAAGAAGGATGCCGTAATCATAATCGAATTTTGAGAACGCAATTAACATTTCCATATATAGAATTTCCTTATGTTGAATCATTCCAACATAACATTCATATATATATATATATATATATATATATATATATATATATATATATATATATATATATATATATATATATATATATATATATATATATATATATGACTAAATTTGATTAAAATCTCAATCTAAGCTTTTAGAATTGAAATGAAGTATAATTTTGTCTCCCTTAATTATACCAAAACAACTTTTTCAAACCCCGCAACTCTACAAATTGAAACTTTTGTTTTTTATAATTAACATTGCTAACTTGCAAAACTTAAGATAATAATCATGCTCCTACTAACATGATAATTATATCCTTTTTAGCATAAGACTTATGCTCCCACTGGCTTTGACATGTATCCAGAAATCAGCTATTGATTTTCTTTCCAAAGTTCAGATTTCTGATACGAGATGCTTCGATAAGACTTTATCTAAGCTTCCCAAAAAATATACACATTTCCTTAGATAACTCACATGTGTGTCTAAACAATTTTAGAACTATGAAAAGGGATGTTGTAATCATAATCTCAAATGTTTAGACTTTTGTCATTGCTCACAATTCGAATTATGAAAAGTGATGACGTAATCATAATTGAATTTGAGAATGCAAATATCACAATTTTTATCTCCTTAAAATCTACTTAGTGAAAGCGTTTCCCCACCATCATTTTCATGATTCGAAGAGAAACCTTATGACACTAGATTTTTATAGTGTATGTGTTCCTATCCATATGAATTTGTCAAAACCATAATCACAAGACAAGGTTATTGACAAATCCAAGCTCAAATGGACAGAACTTGTTCAATCTTAATTTCTTGCTACCCGACAGCACAAGGGCCTACCATTGCTTCCGGGTTGTTATGCAAACAATTGAGAACTCATAGAACTCACAGGCATAGTCAAATTTAACTGGAATGGGAACAAATACAAGAATATGTCAACACGATACGTTATAAACCTCAAGTCGTGTGCTAGTGATAAACTTTTCAAGATCTTTAAGACTCCCACTGTCCTCTTGACATATAATATTCTCTTGTTAAGAAACATTCCTTGACAAAGAAAATATTCAAGAGTTAGTGCGGATTCTTATCAAGACGAACAATTCACACAATTGGCCTTAGTTGGTCTTTGTTTTATCCGAAACATCACAACTCACCGATTTCAAATGTACAAGAGTAGAAAACATTTTACTCTACATTTGATAAGTGTTTCAAACCTTCTTAACATTATGTCACTCAAGGCTCGATCTTGGAGTGTTACTCTAAGACTCAATTTTGGAACGAAGTATGATTCATCTTTTGATTTAACCATTTCAACAATTCACGATTCCTCTTCTTAGTCAAACAAATGCACTAAGATGTCCTTAGATGATCAATTGTGATATGGTTTTTCGTAATCATTAAGATGATCATAAAACATGATACTAAAGTACTCTCCCATCTTTTCAGATTTGAGAAACTTTTATCTTTCTGCCTAATTTGATTCTTCTCATTCGTCCTACCATACATTGAAACTTTTCCAATGTTTCAGAATTATACTTAAACTTGTAAGCACAACCATATTTACTAAACTTTAGTAAATCATGATGAATAGCCTTATCGTTCTTTGTGGTGGACCTGATTAGCGGACAACCAAGTGTACCCGATCTCCTAGTCCTTCACTTGACTCACATATACATGTGAACAAGGAATTAGTCTTAATTTCCCAAAGATGAAAATTCTCATTCATCACACAATACAAGTTGCATGATTCCAAGTTTCTATCCAACTGAAACTTGGGTTATGAGAATCTTTCTTTATTTGGTAAATTGTGACACTACCACAAACGAAAGAATCAAATCCATTTTCTGATATTGCTATCAATGGAATCATATAAACAACAATTTTTCACAAATGCCATTGTAAGGAAACTTAAAATTAAAAATAAAAAAACTTTTCCTTTATTTAAAAATTTGCGAAAAAACTTTTCCTTACAATGCAATTACAAATGAAAAATATGTTGTATTCTATTCCTAAGCAAACTATCATGAATCTTAAGCAGCAACTCAAAACTCTAATCATCGAACCATGCGATCGAAATCCATCTCTTCGCGATCAGAACTAGCTTACTCTTCCTTTAAGCTTCCTTTCTTTTCTTCGATTCTACAAAAATCAAAATGCGACCTAGTCACATCATGTAATAAGAATATCCAAATATGAACTTAAGAAATTTAGATAGTGGACTTTACCTAAAGCATAGTCAAATTCTTTGACTTTTACTATCCTAGCGAACTTTCAGGTAAATAGGGTAGCTTCGCAACCAATGCTCCTTCTTTTGGCAATAGAAACATATGGACTCCTTGGTAATGGTACACGGGACTATCTCAGACTTAGCCTTTCTCTTTACCATTGGGTCAAATGACTTGACCATGACCGATCCCTTTCTATTGGGAATATAAAGCTTTTTTGGACTTCTAATGTTACCATTGTCAATGTCCATGGAAGTTTGGGAAGTAGATCTTCCAATCAAATTTGCTTTACTAGTGCTCCAAATCATTGTTGATTTAGCAGCAACAAGCAAACAAGTAAGATCAATAAGGGTCATGTCATGATCTGTCACCAGGGAGTGACTAAAGAACCCAATCAACAACCAACTTCCTCAAGACTTCGACACCCAACTCTCCCAACTTGTCAATATGTGACTTCATCTCCAAGATGTGAGCACATATAGAGATTGTTTGCTAACAGGGATTGAGTGAACTTGAACTTTTCAAGAACTTGTGGATTAGGGAGAATAATTGGAGGAGGTGGAGGAAGTAAAGTATGATTTCCAGTCCCATTAATGCACAACAAAGGGATTAATCTTTCACCTTGATCGCCATTTGAGATATCATCTTCAATAGTAAAGCTTTATCCAAAAGGATAAGGAAGACCATAGTTGTCATAACTAGACATCTATGAGGGAAAAATTCAAGTTTAGTTGAGTTAAGTCCTTAATATAACACCCAATATGAAATATTAAGGCTAGGACCCAACACAATATTTTATAAATTGGAAGAGGGATGCCCTAATCCAAGCTACAAAATATTTAAAGGTAGGTAAATGACGATTTACCAATTTCCACCATGAAAAAAGGAAATTTAAATCTCGATTGTGCCCTTCAAGTTTGTGACTGGGATGCCGAGGATCACAAACAAGGAGTGAATAAGCATGCAAATTAACTTGGTACACTTAATGTTACAACCACCTAATCAATGTTCCAGTTAACCACACACGATCCATTAATCTATGATTAACATCAAGCTACCCTTTGCCACACATTGTCAGTCCCAGATTAGTGTGTTGGTTAACCACACACGCTCCACTAACGACTTAACATGGTGCAAAGTGCAATTTCATGAGTTAGCACCAAATCACATTTTCCTAAAGTAACTAAGATTGAGAATTTAATAAAGTTTAGTTACTTTATATTTATCATTATACTTTTAATGAAGGGAAAATTAATGTTCTGTCCTACCCGTTTGGCTAACGACTCTCCACTAGTCAAGGAAGCGGTGGGTGAGAGTGGAAATCCATTAAACTGCCATTTTATAGGCAGTAACCTTACACCCCCCCCCCCCTTATAGACCGACTTCGTGAATGAGGCCTACTAACGGTAAGACTGGCTTACTCTTATACATATATATATATATATATATATATATATATATATATATATATATATATATATATATATATATATTAAACCTATAATATTATAATAGTATAAGGGTTGAATTTTAAACTTTTAAAATTCTAGGGTTGGAATTAAAGTATACATGGGGGGGTTAACTTTACAAATTCCAAAACTTGAGGGCAAGTTTTGAACAATTCAAAAACTTTTGGTTTCCATAACTTATGAGTTTAAAGTGGTTTAATAAAAAAACTCTTCAAGTTCCATAACTTGAGGACAACTTTAAAATCATTTAAGAAAATAAGACTCTTCATTTTCATAACCTATGGAACTTTATGAGTTTTAAAATTCTTAAATGAGACTTTTCATATAACTTGAGGACAAGTTAAAAAACTCATATGAGGAATATTCTAGATCAAACTTTGAACAATAACTATCATCATACAACTTTCTATTGATCAAAACAAACTCATTAGATTAAGATAATTCATATCAAACAAATTTCAAAAATTAGCCTAATCATATAAACTAATACAAGTCTTGAAACTTTGACAATTATCTAATAATTGGAAGAGAATCAACATTACCATAACAACAAAATCAAATTTTATGAACAAAACATTTTGTGGTAATGATTCTAATCCAAAACAGGACAACAAACTCGAAATTTTGCTGTCTAGACTGCCAACTCATCGAGCCCATTACTGGACTCGACGAGTCCAAGGAAAAATGCATGCAACTCGGCGAGTTCACTGGACAGAAGGCAAAATTTTCAATTTTTTCACTTTGAAAACTTATAATAACATCAAATATAATAGAAAACAACTCATGGCTCTGATATCATTGTTGGGTTTTGTATACTAAACATCCTATGGTGCACATACAACCTTAAATGCCTTGGATCTATGTTTTCTCTAATTATACATGTAATGCTGTTTCCAAAGCATTAAGCCTATAACTAGCATGCAAATGACATAAACAATATGAAATGCTAGTTAGGGTGACATACCTTTTATGTAGCTTGAAGCCTTGTTGCATTTGGCTTAAAGAGCTTAGTACCAATAGTGTGGATGCTTCAAATGGAATCACAACACACCATAGACAAAGGTGGCTCTTGAGAGAGAATCTCCATGCACCAAAAACACCTCCATGAACTCCAAGAACTAATGTAGACGTTTTTTAGCTACAGAGCACATATTTATATGTAGGATTCCAAGGGTCATGGGTATAACCCAAATCCATACCCATGAGTTTTATGCTCCATGGTTCATGTGGCCCAACTCTTTATGTATCCATGCATAAAATTAGTCCAACATGGATCATAAGCCCAACACATATAAATATGACTAATTACCATAATTAGTCCCCATATATTTAATTAGTCTTTTTTGATCACTAAATTAATTTCAAACTATTTCTTGATCAATACTAATTAAATCATATGATTTCATATTAATATATTATAACTTATAATATATTAATAAATCATAAATAACCTCTTCTCTCAAAAGTCCATCCTAACAAATTCTCCTGATGATATGCAACCCAAATGAACCATGCTACTCTCAGGTCAAGTACATACCAATTATAGTTATGAGCTTAGACACCTAATCCAACAGTTTTTGGTGGCTACAACGTGGTGGTAATATCACCACCACGTCATGGCGGAACCCGATGGAAACACACCTTCATGTAGGGTGCCACGAAGAGGATGGGTATTGGCCACGACATGGTAGCTACAAGCATGCAAAACCATAATTTCTTGGGCTTTAAGAATTATTTAAAGGATGTGATGGCTAACGTTTGCTCACCCTCAGTCTCCATCACCTCCCTTTCTACCTAATTAAGCCCTAGCCTCCATTGTTGAGTTATTAAGGCTTTTTGGTGGTCTTTGGTGATATTAAAGGAGAATAAGGTGTAGCTTAAGCAAAGATCTAGCAAGCAAGCTCCCTCGCCACATTGTAGCACATATTCTGGACCATTATAAGTCCTCAAGTTCCAATCTTTATGTGTTATGCTTATAGATTAATGTTTTTATGCATTTCCCTCCATGTCTGGGAAAGTGTGAGTGAATGGATTCGATAAAGTTGGCAAATTTATGGATCCTTGAGGTCCCTTTGAGGTTTAGTGATCTAGATTTAAGCTCTAGTTGGGTTTTGGCTTCTTGCATGAGCTTTTGACCCCGTTCTCATCATTGTTGTGACTTAGCTTGTGAAAGACATGCATTGGACATGTATGTGTATAAAAACGATTTTTATGACTCATTAGGTGTAAGAAAAGCCTTCTGGAAAGTATGGATGTGTAACTTGAAGGATTAAGATCTTAATGCATTAAACTAACCATAATATGTTCCATGACGTGGAGGTTTGGCCACCACGACGTGGTGAAAAGCAGTCTTCATGACTATTTTGTTGTGAGGTCACCACGACGTGGTAAATGCTTGGCCACGGTGTGGTGGCCAGCTGATTGAATTTTGACCAAGTTGACTTTTGGCCAAGTTTAGTGTTTTTGGTCTATCGATTGAGGATTGGTCCCTGTTTGTTGTATATGTGACTCGTAGTGCTAGTTCTTAGTATCGTGTGAGCTATATTGTTTATCTGCTAGACTATGATTCAAGTTTTCTCATTATACTTTATACTGTAGTATGTTCCTTGTGTGTAGGATGTCAGTATGCTATAGTGATTCGTTAGATTGGTAGATATATTATGATTGCATGTATTTGTTGGTTATTGTTTATGTGAATATTTCGACATATTATGGTTGGGTTGAGGCGGTCCTGCTTTGTTTTGTAGGCCATGATATTCGAGTTGTCGAGGTGTATTGTAGGCTTTGTAAGGCGGTCCAGTCAGGCTGTAGGCCCAAGGAGAACGATCTAGGTGTAGTATAGGTCTTGTGTGGCGGTCTAGTCAAATTGTGGGCTCATGTGTGCATGCATTGTATATGTATTGTTGTATAGGGTATTTTGGGGAACTCGCTAAGCTTTTGCTTACAGTTGTGGATTTAAATATTTCAGGCACTTCAGATGATTGGAGGAAGACAAAGGCGTGATTGCACACATTATCTAGTAGTTTCATGTTTTGAGAGATATTATGATCTTATTACTCTGATTTTGATATGGTTGTAAAACAATGTTTTGGTGACTTATGATTTCTATGAAAATGTATTTTTAAAATGAAAAATTTTACTATGGTTTTTGGGACGTTAGATATCTGAATAATATGATATACCAAACAATCAATTTTTTGTGAAGTGCTAGTTTTTTTTAATGTCATTGTTCTTCTTTTGACTTGTTTTTCAATAGGAATAGTAAACTTAATATCAAAAGGATATTATAATTATAAAATTTGATTATTAATATTCGTTTGTAAGGTTGTTATTCTCCAGCTCCTTGTTGGTTTTAATGAAAATTTGTTGTTCAAAAAAATAAACATGATAAAGATATGCATGGCATACAAAATTAATTTATTGAAAAATTAGATTTTAAAGGTATATTTAGGTTACGGATTTCATACACGAAATTTTAGCCCAAATAATGTTGTTTTCTAATACATGTTTATCAACTAAATATTTCAACTTTGAACATACTGGAAATGGTAACTCCATTTTTCCTATGTGTGCTCGGTTTCCTTTTATATTAATACATATAAAATTGAAATAAAGAAATTCATTCATCTTCATTAATATACATATCAAGAAAAGTAAAGAATATTATTGATATTAGTACTTGATTTTTTAATTATTTACAGTGCAATCACTCCTTGATTTCTCTTCTACAAGTGCATGATAGTAAATGTACACTTATTATATCTATTTAATTAGATAATCAAAGTTACCAAGGATGCAACATGACTAAATATCATCATAACTTTCAAGGTGTACGATAATATATTTTATTTGGATTCGATATAGTTGTAGGCTCTTCTATATACATGGGGTGAGAGCTAGATCATTTACTAGGTTTTTTTGGTTCGGTCTGTTCATATTCATATTGATGATAGACATCTTATGGAGGGAGGTTTTTTACAGATATATGGAATACAACATTTCCCATAAAGATTAATGTATTTATGTGGAGGGTTATGCTAGATCGGACTTCGACTAGGGTGGACCTTGATAGAAGATGGATTGATGTGGACTATTTGTTATGCCCTGTTTGTAGAGAAGAAAATTAGGAGTCTATCGTCTTTTTAGATGTTCTTTAGCTAAGGAGGTGTGGAAATGGTAAATACTCATGTGATAAGAATATCCTCTACTTTCTTTCCATCACTCTGATGGCTCACTGAATTGATGTTCGTCATGTCACTCATCTCGAACGGTGGATTATTGATGTAATTTTCTCTATAATTATTTGGGCACTTTGGATGTATTGAAATGCATACTTGCCTGACCCTTTAAAGTACTACAAACATTTTTTATTTAATAATATTGTTTCTCATTCTTTAAATGGTCCGTTTTAAGAAATTCTAAGACAAGGAAGAAATGGAATTTGTGGATGCAACATCCAGTTATGCCTTACTTTATACTTTGTTCTTTTTTTTTTTCTAATGTCTAGCTACATTACATTTCTAATATATGGCTGTTTTTCACAAAAAATATTGTATTTTATTACAAGAGGTTATTTAATTTTGATTATGCAATATTTCAAAACTAAGACATCCCTAAACCATTTTATTTCTTCAATCTTCAAACACTCTTACCTCCTAAGTGAACAAAATGTATAAAGATTTTTAAAATTGTAGATATGGATGGCGTGGTAGGTTGTTAGCCAAATAAGCTCATATTTATTTATCTTGGTCTCCCTGTTGGTGACATTATGGCTAGAGTGAAAGTTTGGGATATATTAGTTGAGATATTTTATATGAAA
The DNA here is from genome assembly GCF_051521515.1 of Lactuca serriola. Lineage (NCBI taxonomy): Eukaryota > Viridiplantae > Streptophyta > Magnoliopsida > Asterales > Asteraceae > Lactuca > Lactuca serriola. The sequence goes on from NC_136410.1 coordinate 4,868,116, forward strand.
CTGCCTAGATGGAAAGCCACAACTTTTTCGATATAAGATAGATTGTTTACTTCTTAAAAATCGTTAAAGGAACATTGATGATATACATTTTTATTGATTTTTTTTGTAATGGTGGTTAAAACCCTTGAAGCTTTACGTTCTAAAATTTTGGATGGTGTGGATGATAATAAAAAAATAGATTGGGTTAAATCGGATGTGGTGATGGCTTCTTGGTTCATGGTAGGCTAGGTATTGGAAGTTTGGTGGGAGATAATCTAGCTTTTTTTACCGAAAGTGGAAATGGAGGGTTTGTTAAAGAAAAACATGATTTTAATGGTGGGTTCGAGAGTGAATTTATTTCGAATTCATGAGCTAGTTTGTGGGTTTGTCTTTTGACAACTTGCTCTCGGATTAATGAGGAAGGAGTGGTGCCGACTACCACGATTCAGAAAACATATGGGGATGGATCTATGACTCGTTTTTTTGGAGGATTCTTCAATTGATGGTCATCCTCTTTCGGGTAGATTTCATAGGTTATTTTCTCTTAGTCTAATAAAAAGTGTTGCATTCAGAGAGTTGGTGTAACAGCCCGAAATCCAGGTATTCATCTTGGTTATGTTGTCATTTTAGGGTTTTCAGGATAGGCGAGTATGTTGGGCGTACAAGGTGTACACGGCACGTACTCGCGCGCCTCATTTGGACATGTTCACCCTCAGGTACGCTGGGCGTACCCAAGGTTACGCTGGGCGTAACCGGTCCAGACCTAAAAACCCTAATTCCTTTGGAGGGCTATAAAAGGAATGTGTGGCTGGACTTCTCAGCCACCATCCCTCAGAGAGAAACCCTAAAGAGAGTGTGCATTCGTTCTTAAGCCATTTTGTGAGTATTCTAAACTTGGTGGTGCCATTCCAAGGTAGCAAAGGAGAAGAAGAACTCATTGGGAAGGCTAGAAGTGGTGTTCAAGTGTAGATCTGAGCTTTGCAAGGGTTGAAGCTTCATTATCAGGTAAAAAGTTCGGATCTTGTCACTTGGTTCATGTTATATGCTTCAAGTACCATTTTCTAGGGTTTTAGTCCCAAAGGTGGAGACTTTTTGTGCAAATGGTCTCCATAAGCTTAGATCCATCATACTTCTGGTCTTTTGGAGTTGTAGACTCATAAAAATGACATCTTGGACGTGAATGTTGCACCATGCATGAGATCTAGGTCCTTGAGTTGGAATAGAATGATGTTAAGAAGTGTTGGAGACTTTACAGCCATGCCAAGGCTTAAAGGTCTCGACTTTATGGGTTTAGACGCATAAACAGAGTCAGATCTAGAAGTTGGAGTAATGGCTTAACCGATTAAGACTAGAAATGAAGTATGTTAGAATCTGATGGTTACGCCAGGCGTAACTTCCAGTACGCGCAGCGTACTGGGTGGAGACCCCGATCCATGGGCTGGCGATGTGCGTCCCGCGTACGTCAAGCAGTACGCCCCGCGTACTCACAGGGTTGACTTTTGTTGACTTTTAGGGTTTTGGTCAACATGGAGACTTTGGGTCAAGGAAGGGTAAAATGGTCTTTTACCCTCTGAGGGACGATGATAAGGGGTAAAGTTTTAGTTGTGGAAGTCTTTGATTATTAAATGATATTTTTATGATTAGGCGAGGTAGAGTCGTCGTGGGGATTTGGAGATATCGAGTACGCGAGATCTAAGACTTTCCACGAGGTGAGTCTTCTCACTCTACGTTACCTTGAGTGGTAGTATTGTGTGACCGGAAGGTCGTATGTGCTTACATTGAGTATTATGTTATCCTATTGTATGTGACATGCTATGCATTATGTCTTTGTGATTTATGCTATGCGGAGTTTATAGACCGGACCGGAGGGTCCAACGATTCAGACCGGGCCAGAGGGCCCAACGAGCTATGACCGGACCAGAGGGTCCAACGAGCTACGGGACTGGAGGGTCCCGCTGAGACACACCGACCGGAGGGTCGTACTGTAGCCTCGAGTGTCGTATGTGTTGTATGCGGTATTTTGGGTAACTCACTAAGCTTCGTGCTTACAGTGTTTTGTGTTATGTGTTTCAGGTTTCTCTCAGGATTACGGGACGGCACCGGCTCGATTGTACACACCAGAGAAAGAGTCATGTTTTGAGGACCCTAGTTTATTATGCAAGTGAAAATGGAGTTATGTTTTGTAATTCAATTATGAATGAGATTTCAAGTAAAGTGTTTTTAAGAATTAAACGATTATTTTTAAATGAAAAATTGTTTTGAAATTTTTGGGCGTTACAAGTTGGTATCAGAGCCTTTGTTTGAGGGATTCGGATGCGCCTTCGGGTAAATCTGGACTCAAACTGAGGAAGTAAGAAAAGTTTTCAAATAAATAATTTTCTAAAGCAAATAAGAGTTCAAAGAGAAAGCGAAAAAGAGCAGTGTGTACAATTAGCCAGAGCCCGAACGGTGATTTCCCAAAATACCCTTACTTTTGTGACATGAGATATTTATGATGCACTTTATGAGATATTATTGCATGCTAGAGACAGGCTAGGTATTTCATATCTTAGGACTAGAGTGGCCTGATTTGTGATGCCTTAGCCTAGGGATTGCTGTTATATGCGATGTGCTTTTGAGTATGTGATGAGTGAGAATATTTAGTTGGAATCCTTTAGGGGATTTGAGTAGAGGAGTAATCTAGGGGAGATACCTAGATAAGTACAGTGGTACTTAGAGAAAGAATAGTTAGAACCCGCGAGGGAAAGAGTTGCAGATTTCGGTGGTACTTTCAAGGATGAGCAGAGCAAACGGAGTTATCACCCAGAGTGAGTCATATATATTCTTCGATGCTCGAATGCTGCTTGCTTCGTGCTTTGTGGAACTCTCGATGATGGGAGTCAGCTACCAAGCGAATATGACGATATTCAGGCGGTAGATGGCTGGCATCATTAGGAGCTCTTCAGCAGCTGATGGCAGAGAAGTGTGGGAATCTAGGAAGAGCCTAGGGAGTAACCTTAGCCAGATGAGTGCGCTGGCAGAGTAGAGAATTTCGCTGGGGAGCGAGCGCGCGACGGAATTGGTGAACAAAAAGGTCGAGCAGCTACTTAGGAGCTTCGGGATAGTCCGTGTGGAAAGTATGGGTAGATGTGGCAGGTAGTATGGGCCCGTACTACTGAAAGCAGAGGACCCATACTTGATACAGGGAGTATTCCGAAGGTTCTAAGGAGCAGATTGAGAAGTGATGTTATGGTTCGAGTACCATACATCGGAGCGGATTGAGGAGTGATGTTATGGTTCGAGTACCATACATCGGAGCGGATTGAGGAGTGATGTTATGGTTCGAGTACCATACATCGGAGCAGATTGAGGAGTGATGTTATGGTTCGAGTACCATACATCGGAGCGGATTGAAGGAATGATGTTATGGTTCGAGTACCATACATCGGAGCGGATTGAGGAGTGATGTTATGGTTCGAGTACCATACATCGGAGCGGATTGAGGAGTGATGTTATGGTTCGAGTACCATACATCGGAGCAGATTGAGGAGTGATGTTATGGTTCGAGTACCATACATCGGAGCGGATTGAAGGAATGATGTTATGGTTCGAGTACCATACATCAGAGCAGATGGAGGAGTGATGCTATGGTTCGGGTACCATACACCGGAGCATATTGAGAATAGGTGTCATGGGATGATGTGACATCCCCAATTTCACGGCCAGAAAAGACCGATTTCGTTTATGCTTTTTAAAATAAAATCAGAGTATTTCATTAAAAGTGTTGCGGAATTTGTTCCCAAAGTCAAACATGATAAAAATTTATCAAAACCTTGCTTTAAGAAATATATATTTTTATTTCATAACAAAACCTCGGGATGTCATGTTCCGATACAAATCAAAAGCATAAACAAGACATTATAAGCCTTACAACAGTTATTTATAACTAATGGCATATAATCCAAAATCATTCATCATCATCATCCGACTATGCTCGGGGTCCACTACCTGTAATCATAAAAAGCTGAGTGGGTCAGGCTTGGAAGCCTGGTGAGCATATAGGGTTTTCAACCCACAATACATAAATTTATTATGTTTAAACATCAATCAGTCAACCAAATTACCCCAATTACCCATTCCCGTTATCCTTACGTTACGTCCCTAAAACAACTATCACAAGGAACCTAGCCTAAGGATTTTCATTAGGGGTGACAACATTGCTTTCTCAGCAATTTATGTCAAATAAAACAAACACTGGGGTGACAACATTGTTTTCCTTCAACAATTTATGTCAAATAGGCACGAAGTCACATTGTCGCCAAGATTTATCTAATCGGCACAGCGTCACATCGTCACCAAGATTTACTCAATAGGAACTAACAACATCGATCCCCACATACTAACTTTATACAGTGATCTTACTAGATCTAACCTAAAGAATCGATATGAACAACTAACTAACTAAACTGCTTCAGAAATCCTCTAGCAGTAAACAAGGATCGATAAAGATATTGAATGAATGGACTAAGTTTAACTACGAACCCTTGTTCATAAAAGAAAGAACCACAAGACAATTAAGTCAGGGGTAGTTATCAATGCCTAGGCTGTGGTCTGAATATCGTGAGGTATATAACCCCCAGACGCACCCTATCCAGCATCGAACTTTGCCTAGGCTGTGGTCTGAATATCGTGAGGTATATAACCCCCAGACGCACCCTATCCGGCAATGGAAACACTAACTAATGCCTAGGTTGTGGTCTGAATATCGTGAGGTATATAACCCCCAGACTCACCCCTATCCGGCATCGGAAATGAAAACACTAACTAATGCCTAGGCTGTGGTCTGAACCCCCAGACTCACCCCTATCCGGCATCGGAAATGAAAACACTAACTAATGCCTAGGCTGTGGTCTGAACCCCCAGACTCACCCCTATCCGGCATCGGAAAGGAAAACACTGACTCATGAAGCTCGTCCGATCACTTCACAAAAGAAACGAAGACTCCAAATCTCTTCAAAATAAAAGCATAGGGAAAATACTAATAAAGTACTCCCGTACGCTCCCGTACCCCGACACGTAATAGTGTCAAAAAGAAGAATTAACGGATGAACACATAGTTCAAAAACTCCTAAGGATCATATAGTTCAAGAACACTTTATGAACATATAGTTCAAACATATGTACCGATTACGAGTCTACTAACGTTCCACTGGACTATCTAAAATAGTCTGTGGCCGTTGTCTATACTCTGTTAGATGACTAGATCATCTTAAACATCGATACCTCTCATCACTTTATTTTATCACACACCAACTAACTACCCATGTTCTACCCAACATATTTGTAGATAAAAATATATATACAGTTTAAAACTTGTATAGAATATCAACACAACAGTCACCTCAAATAAACAATTAACATATTTACACGTAACACGTATTTTAAGGTAAATACTTCATATCTATGTGTAAATTGAAAGTGAATATACACTCACTTGATTTGATGATAATCGGGTAGCAATTCGTTTCCTAAAACGATCGTTTTTAATAAAACCGGAAGTTTTATTAAGAAACCGGGCTCTGCGAAAGGTCGGGCTTCGAAACCGAAAAGATAAATTTTCCGGGCTTCTCGGGCACTTCGTGGAGTATTCCGGGCTTTACAATCGATACCGGGGCTTTGCGGGATGTTAAGGTGAAGAAAATATGAAGAAAGGGGTGAAAAATGGCAAATTTCCAAAGTTACCCGAGAAGGCTCGTAGCCTTCTATTTATAGGGAAGACCTTCTGATCGGACGGTCAGGAGTCTTCTGATCCGATGGCTGAGAGGGCTCGCAGAGGGGGAGGCTCGCATGAGGGCTGCGCGTGCGAAGGAGCTGCTGGCGGCCTGTGATTGGACCGAAGTTCGGATCCGATGAGGGAAGCACGTGGCTTCTGCGAGGGCTCGGACACGAGGGAGAAGGCACGCGTCGGATCTTCACTGGACCACTTCGGATAGGGCCATGTGCTCGGATGACTCAGCAGCTTTGTGACTCAGCAGCTTCGGTGACTCAGCAGGACACGTGTCACATGCGAGGCGAGGGTGACGTGGCAAAGTGTGACTATGCGAAATTTCTCGGTTTTCGCGCCAAAACTTCTAAAATCCATAACTTTCGCATACGAACTCCGTTTTTGACGTTCTTTATATGCACGCGTAGCTAAAATTACGATCTACAACTTCCGTTTAGACTTCATTGGCTAATTTTGACTTTAAATTTTATATTATTATTTTTAACAGACCGGGACACGAAATCTGTTAAAAATTCATAACTTCTTCATCCGACGTCCGTTTTCGTCAGACTTTTTACCGTTGTGCTCCTAACGACGAGACCTTCAATTCTCGTTTAGGTTGTGTCGGCTAAAAATCGCTCGATCTAAAATTCGAGTTTTTAGCTGTCTACTGCTACGCTGAAACTTCGAAAAATCATAACTTCCTCATACGAAGTCAGATTTGGGCGTTCTTTTTATCGAACTTCTCCGTTTAACGAATACTACGACTTTCGTTTAGATTACTAAGGCTAAAACGTAGTTTATCAAAAACTCACTTTTTACGACGTTCAGCACCGTGCCGGTTTTGTCGCGAAACTTCGACAGGTCATAACTTCTTCGTTATAACTCGGATTTCGGCATTCCTTATATCCCCGAAATCCTTGTTTCGACCACTACAAATTTATGTAAAGATATCGGGCTTATCTCACACTTTAATTTTGACGCTTATTTTTATTTTTAATTAATTAAACCCTAATAATTAAGCATAAAACACATAATTCACATAAAATTCACATAATTCCTTTTCATTTCTTCTAAATGAGTTACAAAGGTAAACCTAGACCATTATGTCAATATTAATGCCTAGCCTAGAAACACGGGCGTTACAACTTTCTCCCCCTTAGGATGATTCCGTCCCCGGAATCACACAACGACAAACAACTACGGGTAGCGACTCACTATGTCACTCTCTGTTTCCCAGGTGGGATTTGGCCCATTTATAAGTTTCCAACGTACATGCACTAAATCGACTATCTTACGTTACAACTTCTTAGTCTTACGGTTAACGATTGCGTTAGGTTCTCCAATTAACCTCTTATTCTCGTCCAACCTTAACTCAGAAATGGGAATTATGTCGGGCACACCTCCCGTGAACTTTCTCAAATAACACACATGAAAGGTGTTATGAATACCCTCTAGTTCTTCCGGTAACTCTAGCTTGTAAGCTTGATTCCAGATTCTCTGAAGAACTTTAAATGGTCCAATAAACCTTGGACTCAACTTTCCCCTTCTACCAAATCTTATAAGTCCCTTCCACGACGAGACTTTAAGTGAAACCGAATCTCCAACTTCGAATGATATCGGTTGTCTTTTCTTGTCAGCATAGCTCTTTTGAGCAGCTAACATCTTTTTCCTAATCACTTACAACTTTTCAGCAATCTAATGGACTATTTCAAGTCCCATAAACTGCTTTTCCTCTTATAGACTCCTCCAAAACATTGAGGTAAAACGGCTGTCACGATCGGATACAATCGTTAACGAAACACCGTGAAGCCTCACACTTCCTTCACATAAGAATTCACGAGTTTATCCATAGACCATTTCTCGATTGCTGCTATGAAATGCGCACTCTTAGTGAAGCGATCAACGACTACCCAAATCATGTCGTGACCGTTCCTTGTTCTGGGCAGTTTAGTCACAAAATCCATGGTGACGTCTTCCTATTTACCCATGGGTACGGGTAAAGGTTCTAAACTCCCATACGGTTTCTGATGTTGTGCCTTAACCCTAGCACAAGTTACACACTCGGCCACATACCTAGCAACATCGAGCTTCATCGTGGGCCACTAGTAATAGGTTTTTGGATCCCTATACATTTTTGTACTGCCGCGATGAATCGAGTACATGGTCTTGTGAGCTTCTTCCATCAGAAGATCTCTTATTCCTCCCGTCTTAGGTACCCAAATCCTATCTTGTAATACCTTCAACCCTTGGTTGTTTGTACCGAACACTAACGTTTTGCCCAAACATTCTTCCTTTCGGTCATTTTTCTCCAAAGCTTTCTCTTGAGCTTTCTTTATACTTTCCACAATTGTCGAGACAACTTCAATTCTCAACGCTCTTGGCCTTTTCTTTTCAAGGTTTACCTTCCGACTGAGAGTATCAGCAACAACATTTGCTGTACCAGGGTGGTAAAGTATCTCACAGTCGTAGTCCTTGAGTAACTCTAGCCAGCGTCGTTGCCTCAGTGCATACGCTATCACTTCATCCCTTTGGGTCAGAATACAACTTAACCCAACTTCTTTAACAACGAACGTGATACTTCTATTGATCGCTTTGATCAGCCTTTACTTCAATTCGGCTTAAGTCAACTGCTACATCGAACTTGGTTCTCTGAACCACATAACCAACTCATCGTAGTCGGACTCAATTCGATATGACCACTAGGGTCGGAATAACAATCATCTTCTTAGTCATTACCGAAACGATGGTAACGACAGATTAGAACAAGACGGAATCAAATAATAGCTTCTTGGTAACCTTGTGACTTTCCCTGATCCAAGTGCGAGTCCTGTGCTTCCAGTAGTATAGATCTCTACTACTATTCACACCTACTCATACTCGTCCCAAGTACTGTCTCGCAGTCCCCAAGTCCTAAAATCACAAAACAATTTAACACATACAAATGTGTCCAATTAATCATAAAATTTTCCTAGACTCTACTAGGACTTCTTTCACGCGTATCTTCAATGATCAACTCTACTTCAACTTGGTTGGTGATGGAAATTTCAAATGATTGGGACAACTTCAAAAATTACACCAGCCATTCTATTCATCAGACGACAAAACCAGGGTTTATTTTGTTTCCTTGAAACGATTACACAAAGGTTCAAGTTTACCCTATACTATGCCTCTCATAGGCTAAACTACTTGTTACTATTCACATTACTACTTCGTAACTTGATCTTCGGGTATTAAGTCATGACTTCTACTTCCTAGTGTTATTAATCGCTTCTTCAAGAATATCATGAAATTCCTTTGGCATTGATGGTGCACTTGGCCTTGTTACTTCATTGTTCTTCTGACAATTCTTAGAAATATGGCCTTCTTCTTTACATCCGTAGCAAACCTCCTTGGGAATCGTACACTTATTGGCGTAATGCCCTATTTCTCCACACTTAAAGCACTTCACCTTCCCGTCACAATTCCCAGAGTGTTTATTTTTGCACTTCCCGCACCATTTCCCTTTATCTCTTCTTTTGCCAAACTTTGTGGATATGTTGCTCTTGTTGGGCCTTGAAGACCCCTCAAATTTCCTCTTCTTGCCAACTTCAACTTTGTTGGCGGTTGTGTCATTGATCATTTCCTCAATAGACTTGGCAAGCCTAATAGTTGCCTCAAGAACAGTTGCCTGAAGTACTGGCACAATAAGTTCATCCTTACTTTGTTGAAGTAAACGTTTTGTTTCTTCCATCTGTTCACCTAACATCGTACGTACCATTGCCTGCACTCCAGTCATCGTGATTGGCTCAGGCTGTGGATTATCACTTCCGAACCCACTTTGAGTACTCGGCATTTCGATCTATACACCAATCGTAGGTGAATTTAGATCTTCATTTTTTTTGTTAGATGTTAAGTCTTCGAAACGTTTATATGTTAGTTCCAATATCGTAGTCATACGTTTAGAATCCTACACACATAAGGTTTCCAGATCCGGTCGGCAACAGACCATAGATCCGAACAAATAATAGCATCATTATAGCTATAACACAAAACATTTAGCACATAAGGGCATTTTAGGCATCTTCCCTAAACTAAACTAGTGCTCGTGTCTAAAATATGGTAGACACTCATCTCACAATCATCACTTAGCATTCTAAGTTCAAGTCTAGAAATTCTACAATTTCTTAGTTCGCTTAAACTAATGCTCTGATACCAACTGTGACATCCCCAATTTCACGGCCAGAAAAGACCGATTTCGTTTATGCTTTTTAAAATAAAATCAGAGTATTTCATTAAAAGTGTTGCGGAATTTGTTCCCAAAGTCAAACATGATAAAAATTTATCAAAACCTTGCTTTAAGAAATATATATTTTTATTTCATAACAAAACCTCGGGATGTCATGTTCCGATACAAATCAAAAGCATAAACAAGACATTATAAGCCTTACAACAGTTATTTATAACTAATGGCATATAATCCAAAATCATTCATCATCATCATCCGACTATGCTCGGGGTCCACTACCTGTAATCATAAAAAGCTGAATGGGTCAGGCTTGGAAGCTTGGTGAGCATATAGGGTTTTCAACCCACAATACATAAATTTATTATGTTTAAACATCAATCAGTCAACCAAATTACCCCAATTACCTATTCCCGTTATCCTTACGTTACGTCCCTAAAACAACTATCACAAGGAACCTAGCCTAAGGATTTTCATTAGGGGTGACAACATTGCTTTCTCAGCAATTTATGTCAAATAAAACAAACACTGGGGTGACAACATTGTTTTCCTTCAACAATTTATGTCAAATAGGCACGAAGTCACATTGTCGCCAAGATTTATCTAATCGGCACAGCGTCACATCGTCACCAAGATTTACTCAACAGGAACTAACAACATCGATCCCCACATACTAACTTTATACAGTGATCTTACTAGATCTAACCTAAAGAATCGATATGAACAACTAACTAACTAAACTGCTTCAGAAATCCTCTAGCAGTAAACAAGGATCGATAAAGATATTGAATGAATGGACTAAGTTTAACTACGAACCCTTGTTCATAAAAGAAAGAACCACAAGACAATTAAGTCAGGGGTAGTTATCAATGCCTAGGCTGTGGTCTGAATATCGTGAGGTATATAACCCCCAGACGCACCCTATCCAGCATCGAACTTTGCCTAGGCTGTGGTCTGAATATCGTGAGGTATATAACCCCCAGACGCACCCTATCCGGCAATGGAAACACTAACTAATGCCTAGGTTGTGGTCTGAATATCGTGAGGTATATAACCCCCAGACTCACCCCTATCCGGCATCGGAAATGAAAACACTAACTAATGCCTAGGCTGTGGTCTGAACCCCCAGACTCACCCCTATCCGGCATCGGAAATGAAAACACTAACTAATGCCTAGGCTGTGGTCTGAACCCCCAGACTCACCCCTATCCGGCATCGGAAAGGAAAACACTGACTCATGAAGCTCGTCCGATCACTTCACAAAAGAAACGAAGACTCCAAATCTCTTCAAAATAAAAGCATAGGGAAAATACTAATAAAGTACTCCCGTACGCTCCCGTACCCCGACACGTAATAGTGTCAAAAAGAAGAATTAACGGATGAACACATAGTTCAAAAACTCCTAAGGATCATATAGTTCAAGAACACTTTATGAACATATAGTTCAAACATATGTACCGATTACGAGTCTACTAACGTTCCACTGGACTATCTAAAATAGTCTGTGGCCGTTGTCTATACTCTGTTAGATGACTAGATCATCTTAAACATCGATACCTCTCATCACTTTATTTTATCACACACCAACTAACTACCCATGTTCTACCCAACATATTTGTAGATAAAAATATATATACAGTTTAAAACTTGTATAGAATATCAACACAACAGTCACCTCAAATAAACAATTAACATATTTACACGTAACACGTATTTTAAGGTAAATACTTCATATCTATGTGTAAATTGAAAGTGAATATACACTCACTTGATTTGATGATAATCGGGTAGCAATTCGTTTCCTAAAACGATCGTTTTTAATAAAACCGGAAGTTTTATTAAGAAACCGGGCTCTGCGAAAGGTCGGGCTTCGAAACCGAAAAGATAAATTTTCCGGGCTTCTCGGGCACTTCGTGGAGTATTCCGGGCTTTACAATCGATACCGGGGCTTTGCGGGATGTTAAGGTGAAGAAAATATGAAGAAAGGGGTGAAAAATGGCAAATTTCCAAAGTTACCCGAGAAGGCTCGTAGCCTTCTATTTATAGGGAAGACCTTCTGATCGGACGGTCAGGAGTCTTCTGATCCGATGGCTGAGAGGGCTCGCAGAGGGGGAGGCTCGCATGAGGGCTGCGCGTGCGAAGGAGCTGCTGGCGGCCTGTGATTGGACCGAAGTTCGGATCCGATGAGGGAAGCACGTGGCTTCTGCGAGGGCTCGGACACGAGGGAGAAGGCACGCGTCGGATCTTCACTGGACCACTTCGGATAGGGCCATGTGCTCGGATGACTCAGCAGCTTTGTGACTCAGCAGCTTCGGTGACTCAGCAGGACACGTGTCACATGCGAGGCGAGGGTGACGTGGCAAAGTGTGACTATGCGAAATTTCTCGGTTTTCGCGCCAAAACTTCTAAAATCCATAACTTTCGCATACGAACTCCGTTTTTGACGTTCTTTATATGCACGCGTAGCTAAAATTACGATCTACAACTTCCGTTTAGACTTCATTGGCTAATTTTGACTTTAAATTTTATATTATTATTTTTAACAGACCGGGACACGAAATCTGTTAAAAATTCATAACTTCTTCATCCGACGTCCGTTTTCGTCAGACTTTTTACCGTTGTGCTCCTAACGACGAGACCTTCAATTCTCGTTTAGGTTGTGTCGGCTAAAAATCGCTCGATCTAAAATTCGAGTTTTTAGCTGTCTACTGCTACGCTGAAACTTCGAAAAATCATAACTTCCTCATACGAAGTCAGATTTGGGCGTTCTTTTTATCGAACTTCTCCGTTTAACGAATACTACGACTTTCGTTTAGATTACTAAGGCTAAAACGTAGTTTATCAAAAACTCACTTTTTACGACGTTCAGCACCGTGCCGGTTTTGTCGCGAAACTTCGACAGGTCATAACTTCTTCGTTATAACTCGGATTTCGGCATTCCTTATATCCCCGAAATCCTTGTTTCGACCACTACAAATTTATGTAAAGATATCGGGCTTATCTCACACTTTAATTTTGACGCTTATTTTTATTTTTAATTAATTAAACCCTAATAATTAAGCATAAAACACATAATTCACATAAAATTCACATAATTCCTTTTCATTTCTTCTAAATGAGTTACAAAGGTAAACCTAGACCATTATGTCAATATTAATGCCTAGCCTAGAAACACGGGCGTTACAACTTTCTCCCCCTTAGGATGATTCCGTCCCCGGAATCACACAACGACAAACAACTACGGGTAGCGACTCACTATGTCACTCTCTGTTTCCCAGGTGGGATTTGGCCCATTTATAAGTTTCCAACGTACAGGCACTAAATCGACTATCTTACGTTACAACTTCTTAGTCTTACGGTTAACGATTGCGTTAGGTTCTCCAATTAACCTCTTATTCTCGTCCAACCTTAACTCAGAAATGGGAATTATGTCGGGCACACCTCCCGTGAACTTTCTCAAATAACACACATGAAAGGTGTTATGAATACCCTCTAGTTCTTCCGGTAACTCTAGCTTGTAAGCTTGATTCCAGATTCTCTGAAGAACTTTAAATGGTCCAATAAACCTTGGACTCAACTTTCCCCTTCTACCAAATCTTATAAGTCCCTTCCACGACGAGACTTTAAGTGAAACCGAATCTCCAACTTCGAATGATATCGGTTGTCTTTTCTTGTCAGCATAGCTCTTTTGAGCAGCTAACATCTTTTTCCTAATCACTTACAACTTTTCAGCAATCTAATGGACTATTTCAAGTCCCATAAACTGCTTTTCCTCTTATAGACTCCTCCAAAACATTGAGGTAAAACGGCTGTCACGATCGGATACAATCGTTAACGAAACACCGTGAAGCCTCACACTTCCTTCACATAAGAATTCACGAGTTTATCCATAGACCATTTCTCGATTGCTGCTATGAAATGCGCACTCTTAGTGAAGCGATCAACGACTACCCAAATCATGTCGTGACCGTTCCTTGTTCTGGGCAGTTTAGTCACAAAATCCATGGTGACGTCTTCCTATTTACCCATGGGTACGGGTAAAGGTTCTAAACTCCCATACGGTTTCTGATGTTGTGCCTTAACCCTAGCACAAGTTACACACTCGGCCACATACCTAGCAACATCGAGCTTCATCGTGGGCCACTAGTAATAGGTTTTTGGATCCCTATACATTTTTGTACTGCCGCGATGAATCGAGTACATGGTCTTGTGAGCTTCTTCCATCAGAAGATCTCTTATTCCTCCCGTCTTAGGTACCCAAATCCTATCTTGTAATACCTTCAACCCTTGGTTGTTTGTACCGAACACTAACGTTTTGCCCAAACATTCTTCCTTTCGGTCATTTTTCTCCAAAGCTTTCTCTTGAGCTTTCTTTATACTTTCCACAATTGTCGAGACAACTTCAATTCTCAACGCTCTTGGCCTTTTCTTTTCAAGGTTTACCTTCCGACTGAGAGTATCAGCAACAACATTTGCTGTACCAGGGTGGTAAAGTATCTCACAGTCGTAGTCCTTGAGTAACTCTAGCCAGCGTCGTTGCCTCAGTGCATACGCTATCACTTCATCCCTTTGGGTCAGAATACAACTTAACCCAACTTCTTTAACAACGAACGTGATACTTCTATTGATCGCTTTGATCAGCCTTTACTTCAATTCGGCTTAAGTCAACTGCTACATCGAACTTGGTTCTCTGAACCACATAACCAACTCATCGTAGTCGGACTCAATTCGATATGACCACTAGGGTCGGAATAACAATCATCTTCTTAGTCATTACCGAAACGATGGTAACGACAGATTAGAACAAGACGGAATCAAATAATAGCTTCTTGGTAACCTTGTGACTTTCCCTGATCCAAGTGCGAGTCCTGTGCTTCCAGTAGTATAGATCTCTACTACTATTCACACCTACTCATACTCGTCCCAAGTACTGTCTCGCAGTCCCCAAGTCCTAAAATCACAAAACAATTTAACACATACAAATGTGTCCAATTAATCATAAAATTTTCCTAGACTCTACTAGGACTTCTTTCACGCGTATCTTCAATGATCAACTCTACTTCAACTTGGTTGGTGATGGAAATTTCAAATGATTGGGACAACTTCAAAAATTACACCAGCCATTCTATTCATCAGACGACAAAACCAGGGTTTATTTTGTTTCCTTGAAACGATTACACAAAGGTTCAAGTTTACCCTATACTATGCCTCTCATAGGCTAAACTACTTGTTACTATTCACATTACTACTTCGTAACTTGATCTTCGGGTATTAAGTCATGACTTCTACTTCCTAGTGTTATTAATCGCTTCTTCAAGAATATCATGAAATTCCTTTGGCATTGATGGTGCACTTGGCCTTGTTACTTCATTGTTCTTCTGACAATTCTTAGAAATATGGCCTTCTTCTTTACATCCGTAGCAAACCTCCTTGGGAATCGTACACTTATTGGCGTAATGCCCTATTTCTCCACACTTAAAGCACTTCACCTTCCCGTCACAATTCCCAGAGTGTTTATTTTTGCACTTCCCGCACCATTTCCCTTTATCTCTTCTTTTGCCAAACTTTGTGGATATGTTGCTCTTGTTGGGCCTTGAAGACCCCTCAAATTTCCTCTTCTTGCCAACTTCAACTTTGTTGGCGGTTGTGTCATTGATCATTTCCTCAATAGACTTGGCAAGCCTAATAGTTGCCTCAAGAACAGTTGCCTGAAGTACTGGCACAATAAGTTCATCCTTACTTTGTTGAAGTAAACGTTTTGTTTCTTCCATCTGTTCACCTAACATCGTACGTACCATTGCCTGCACTCCAGTCATCGTGATTGGCTCAGGCTGTGGATTATCACTTCCGAACCCACTTTGAGTACTCGGCATTTCGATCTATACACCAATCGTAGGTGAATTTAGATCTTCATTTTTTTTGTTAGATGTTAAGTCTTCGAAACGTTTATATGTTAGTTCCAATATCGTAGTCATACGTTTAGAATCCTACACACATAAGGTTTCCAGATCCGGTCGGCAACAGACCATAGATCCGAACAAATAATAGCATCATTATAGCTATAACACAAAACATTTAGCACATAAGGGCATTTTAGGCATCTTCCCTAAACTAAACTAGTGCTCGTGTCTAAAATATGGTAGACACTCATCTCACAATCATCACTTAGCATTCTAAGTTCAAGTCTAGAAATTCTACAATTTCTTAGTTCGCTTAAACTAATGCTCTGATACCAACTGTGACATCCCCAATTTCACGGCCAGAAAAGACCGATTTCGTTTATGCTTTTTAAAATAAAATCAGAGTATTTCATTAAAAGTGTTGCGGAATTTGTTCCCAAAGTCAAACATGATAAAAATTTATCAAAACCTTGCTTTAAGAAATATATATTTTTATTTCATAACAAAACCTCGGGATGTCATGTTCCGATACAAATCAAAAGCATAAACAAGACATTATAAGCCTTACAACAGTTATTTATAACTAATGGCATATAATCCAAAATCATTCATCATCATCATCCGACTATGCTCGGGGTCCACTACCTGTAATCATAAAAAGCTGAATGGGTCAGGCTTGGAAGCTTGGTGAGCATATAGGGTTTTCAACCCACAATACATAAATTTATTATGTTTAAACATCAATCAGTCAACCAAATTACCCCAATTACCTATTCCCGTTATCCTTACGTTACGTCCCTAAAACAACTATCACAAGGAACCTAGCCTAAGGATTTTCATTAGGGGTGACAACATTGCTTTCTCAGCAATTTATGTCAAATAAAACAAACACTGGGGTGACAACATTGTTTTCCTTCAACAATTTATGTCAAATAGGCACGAAGTCACATTGTCGCCAAGATTTATCTAATCGGCACAGCGTCACATCGTCACCAAGATTTACTCAACAGGAACTAACAACATCGATCCCCACATACTAACTTTATACAGTGATCTTACTAGATCTAACCTAAAGAATCGATATGAACAACTAACTAACTAAACTGCTTCAGAAATCCTCTAGCAGTAAACAAGGATCGATAAAGATATTGAATGAATGGACTAAGTTTAACTACGAACCCTTGTTCATAAAAGAAAGAACCACAAGACAATTAAGTCAGGGGTAGTTATCAATGCCTAGGCTGTGGTCTGAATATCGTGAGGTATATAACCCCCAGACGCACCCTATCCAGCATCGAACTTTGCCTAGGCTGTGGTCTGAATATCGTGAGGTATATAACCCCCAGACGCACCCTATCCGGCAATGGAAACACTAACTAATGCCTAGGTTGTGGTCTGAATATCGTGAGGTATATAACCCCCAGACTCACCCCTATCCGGCATCGGAAATGAAAACACTAACTAATGCCTAGGCTGTGGTCTGAACCCCCAGACTCACCCCTATCCGGCATCGGAAATGAAAACACTAACTAATGCCTAGGCTGTGGTCTGAACCCCCAGACTCACCCCTATCCGGCATCGGAAAGGAAAACACTGACTCATGAAGCTCGTCCGATCACTTCACAAAAGAAACGAAGACTCCAAATCTCTTCAAAATAAAAGCATAGGGAAAATACTAATAAAGTACTCCCGTACGCTCCCGTACCCCGACACGTAATAGTGTCAAAAAGAAGAATTAACGGATGAACACATAGTTCAAAAACTCCTAAGGATCATATAGTTCAAGAACACTTTATGAACATATAGTTCAAACATATGTACCGATTACGAGTCTACTAACGTTCCACTGGACTATCTAAAATAGTCTGTGGCCGTTGTCTATACTCTGTTAGATGACTAGATCATCTTAAACATCGATACCTCTCATCACTTTATTTTATCACACACCAACTAACTACCCATGTTCTACCCAACATATTTGTAGATAAAAATATATATACAGTTTAAAACTTGTATAGAATATCAACACAACAGTCACCTCAAATAAACAATTAACATATTTACACGTAACACGTATTTTAAGGTAAATACTTCATATCTATGTGTAAATTGAAAGTGAATATACACTCACTTGATTTGATGATAATCGGGTAGCAATTCGTTTCCTAAAACGATCGTTTTTAATAAAACCGGAAGTTTTATTAAGAAACCGGGCTCTGCGAAAGGTCGGGCTTCGAAACCGAAAAGATAAATTTTCCGGGCTTCTCGGGCACTTCGTGGAGTATTCCGGGCTTTACAATCGATACCGGGGCTTTGCGGGATGTTAAGGTGAAGAAAATATGAAGAAAGGGGTGAAAAATGGCAAATTTCCAAAGTTACCCGAGAAGGCTCGCAGCCTTCTATTTATAGGGAAGACCTTCTGATCGGACGGCCAGGAGTCTTCTGATCCGATGGCTGAGAGGGCTCGCAGAGGGGGAGGCTCGCATGAGGGCTGCGCGTGCGAAGGAGCTGCTGGCGGCCTGTGATTGGACCGAAGTTCGGATCCGATGAGGGAAGCACGTGGCTTTTGCGAGGGCTCGGACACGAGGGAGAAGGCACGCGTCGGATCTTCACTGGACCACTTCGGATAGGGCCATGTGCTCGGATGACTCAGCAGCTTTGTGACTCAGCAGCTTCGGTGACTCAGCAGGACACGTGTCACATGTGAGGCGAGGGTGACGTGGCAAAGTGTGACTATGCGAAATTTCTCGGTTTTCGCGCCAAAACTTCTAAAATCCATAACTTTCGCATACGAACTCCGTTTTTGACGTTCTTTATATGCACGCGTAGCTAAAATTACGATCTACAACTTCCGTTTAGACTTCATTGGCTAATTTTGACTTTAAATTTTATATTATTATTTTTAACAGACCGGGACACGAAATCTGTTAAAAATTCATAACTTCTTCATCCGACGTCCGTTTTCGTCAGACTTTTTACCGTTGTGCTCCTAATGACGAGACCTTCAATTCTCGTTTAGGTTGTGTCGGCTAAAAATCGCTCGATCTAAAATTCGAGTTTTTAGCTGTCTACTGCTACGCTGAAACTTCGAAAAATCATAACTTCCTCATACGAAGTCAGATTTGGGCGTTCTTTTTATCGAACTTCTCCGTTTAACGAATACTACGACTTTCGTTTAGATTACTAAGGCTAAAATGTAGTTTATCAAAAACTCACTTTTTACGACATTCAGCACCGTGCTGGTTTTGTCGCGAAACTTCGACAGGTCATAACTTCTTCGTTATAACTCGGATTTCGGCATTCCTTATATCCCCGAAATACTTGTTTCGACCACTACAAATTTATTTAAAGATATCGGGCTTATCTCACACTTTAATTTTGACGCTTATTTTTATTTTTAATTAATTAAACCCTAATAATTAAGCATAAAACACATAATTCACATAAAATTCACATAATTCCTTTTCATTTCTTCTAAATGAGTTACAAAGGTTAACCTAGACCATTATGTCAATATTAATGCCTAGCCTAGAAACACGGTCGTTACAGATGAGTACCATGGTTCGTAGTGAATGATGCTTGTGGTTCTCCGGTTATCCGGTCACAATTGATGAGGTAGAGATTGGACGCTATGGGTTTTAGGCCTGTGGGCCATGATTGAGTTTGAAGAGGCGTCCCTTGAAAGGGAGGTCGAGAGCCTATCAGAGTATTTTGGTAAGGAGTTAGAGGGAGGGGAGAATTTCGGTCTGAGTTGAGCAATCAGTCGATAGAGGAGATGTCACCTTCCATGACCTGAGTGGTGCTATTTATGTTCGTGTGCGGAACATGAGAGGCCTGATGTTTAAGTTTCAGGTTTGGGGGTAAGACCCTACAGGTTGTCATTGATGATGATTTTCCATCAGAGTATCAGGTAGCATGTGTGCTGCGAGACAGTGATTTACCATGAGCAGATAGTCAGTTGGGACTGAGATCGTTGAGGACCACGTTACACCTATTTGAGTATAGTAGGGCGTATTGTAGAGGTATCAGTAGAGAGTCCAATCGAGTTAATCAGTGCAGTGGTTTTTCTATCTATGTTGGGTATTGAATATGGGAGTGGGTCCCTGTTCTTGGGATGATCCATGTGTTGGAACGTCGGTTGATGAGTCGAGGTGGGGGAATATGATGATTTCGTGGTCCAGTCCAGGAGTCAGTGATGTTATTGGACAGTTAGGTTGTTTGGTATTGGTTGGTACGAGACTTGGAACGACTAGAGGCGGTCGTGTCGAGAAGTTCTTGAGGATTTCATCTGAGGTTTAGAGTTATGAGATCGATTGATTTCCTTAAAGGGGATTATCGGGCGTTGTGTAGCACTTTCCAGGGGCAGGTGCGTTATTGCTGGTGAAAATAGTTCGTGAGGTTGTTGATGTGTCAGATTGTGATGGTTCGAACCCTAAGTGGGGGAGAACCGGGTGATTTATTAAGAGAACCATAGATTTGTGCAAGAGCGGTTAGGGGTTGGATGCAGAAACCTGCGGCTTGAATTCATGAGATCAGGGTCATTGGTGACCAAGGAAAGGTGCAGGGCGAGATAATGCATGTGGTATATGTCTGGGAGAAGGATGGGTGTCTCCACGGTGGGTGGTCAATGGTCAGGAATCTGGTGGTGGTCAGAGTCGTTTCAAGTGGTAGACTCGTAATGATGGTATGGGCAGTAGAGAACTTTTGGGTTGAAATATGGGAAGAAGATTGTCGAGTAGCCAACTCCCAGGCTAGGATGTGTATTCTTGCTTGGATTTTGAGGAGTAGTGGAAAGGGTTTCGGAAGATCATCAGTGTGTTCTGAAGGGTTAGCGCCTTCCTTGTATTCCAATTGAGTGTTTTGATGCACTGAAGTTGCGCATCGAGTGATATAGGAAATTATTATGGGATTCAGAGGAAATGTATTGTTGTATGTGTATGGTGCTGGGAGTAAGGGAATCAATGGTAGAGACAGGACATTGTGATGCTCTGTTAGGGTGTTCTGTGGTTTCTGCGTATAGCGTCCCGATTTCAGAGTTATTTAGAGTCTTGGGTTTAAGATGACTAGTGATGTATCATGTATCCACGGTTCCAGTGGGAGCCCTTCGTGTATTGTCATCAAGAGGGATTATTTAAGGAAGTGGATCTCCGCAGAGGTAGGTTCTGTGTTATGGCGGTTGCCGCCCGAGTCTGTAATGCATATCGGGGCAAGTGTGTGTGTAGCTATCTATGATAGTCTTCGGTGCATGAGTTAGTGATCATAGTGTGGCGTTGTAATGAGAATAAGAGTATAGGGTGAAGCTACGGAGAGCCGTAGTATTCACCAGTCAGAGGGTGTTGTGATGCTACGGGGAGCCGTAGTACTCACAAGTCAGAGAGAGAGAGAGTCGTGATGCTACGGGGAGCCGTAATGTTCACCAGTCAGAGGGTGTTGTGATGCTACGGGGAGCCTTAGTACTCACAAATCAGAGGGAGGGAGACGTGGTACTACGGGGAGCCGTAGTACTTACTAGTTACTTGGCATTGTGATACTACGAGGAGCCGTAGTACTCACTAGTCAGAGGCTGTCGTGATGTTGTGGGAAGCCATAGTACCCACTAGATGGCAAGAGAGTGTGATGATGGAGTGTTCTCCGATAAGTGCATGATGCAGAAGAGTTTTAGGCTTGAGTAGCCCTAGTGTTGAGTTTTTGGAGCCTGGTGGTTAAAACAGGGGCGAGACGGGGGTCTCCGTCTATGTCGGGAGGGTCAGCGAGGCGCGGGAGAATATGCACAGCAGACGCCAGAAGTTAGAGCTGAGTCGATCTTCGATTGAATTGTATTTCTTTATGAGGAATAGGGAATTTCGTGACTTGCGTGTCACTAGGCTGTGATAGTGGTCACGGGGAGGAAGTTAGTGAGATGTTTTGGATCATGTTATGTGTGACCTTTGGGGGTTCAGCTGTGGGGCCAAAAGCTGACCTGGTGCTCGGTATCAAAAATGAATGTGAGAAATGAGCTAGAGTTTACCATGGTGATGTCTGCGGACACTTCAGAGCGAGCGAACGATTCAGATGCTCGAGGATATGTTTCGGGCATGTGTATTAGATTTCGGGGGGGGGGGGGGGGGGAGGGGGGGAATTGTGGCCCGTATTTGCCCTTGGCAGAGTTTTCCTACAAGAACAGCCATCATTAGTGCATCAGTATGCCGCCCTTTGAGCTGTTGTAGGGAAGGGAGTATTGGACCCCATTTGTTGGGGAGAGGTAGAGCAACGTGTGATGGGAAGTACATAGATTGTGCTTCAGACGTCAGAGCAGATACAGCAGGTCAGGCAGAGGTTGTTGACCGCTCAGAGTCGCCAGAAGAGTTATGCGGACAGGCGCCGGTCCGAGCTCGAATTTTTGGTCGGTGACCTTGTACTCGTGAAGGTCTCTCCTTGGAAAGGAGTGATACGATTCAGGAAGAGGGGCAAGTTGGGACCCCGGTATATTGGACCTTTCAGGGTAATTGCTAGGGTAGGCAGGGTAGCCTACCGGTTGGATCTACCTGCTGAGTTGGGACAGATCCATAATACCTTTCATGTCTCGCAGTTGAGGAAATGTATTGCCGACGAGTCGACAGTGGTGCCATTAGATGATATTCAGGTGGATGCGGGCCAGAACTATGTGGAGAGACCAGTGGCGATCAGGGATCGGAAGGTTAAGGTTCTGAGGAACAAGGAAGTACCCCTGGTACAAGTGCAGTGGCAACATCGGAAGGGGTCCGAGCTGACATAGGAGTCCGAGTCTGAGATGCGGGATCAGTATCCAGAGTTGTTTTCAGTATGAGACTTCGGGGACGAAGTCTGGTTCTAGTGGGGGAGAATTGTAACAGCCCGAAATCCAGGTATTCATCTTGGTTATGTTGTCATTTTAGGGTTTTCAGGATAGGCGAGTACGCTGGGCGTACAAGGTGTACGCTGCGCGTACTCGCACGCCTCATTTGGACACGTTCACCCTCAGGTACGCTGGGCATAACCGGTCCAGACCTAAAAACCCTAATTCCTTTGGAGGGCTATAAAAGGAATGTGTGGCTGGACTTCTCAGCCACCATTCCTCAGAGAGAAACCCTAAAGAGAGTGTGCATTCGTTCTTAAGCCATTTTGTGAGTATTCTAAACTTGGTGGTACCATTCCAAGGTAGCAAAGGAGAAGAAGAACTCATTGGGAAGGCTAGAAGTGGTGTTCAAGTGTAGATCTGAGCTTTGCAAGGGTTGAAGCTTCATTATCAGGTAAAAAGTTCGGATCTTGTCACTTGGTTCATGTTATATGCTTCAAGTACCATTTTCTAGGGTTTTAGTCCCAAAGGTGGAGACTTTTTGTGCAAATGGTCTCCATAAGCTTAGATCCATCATACTTCTGGTCTTTTGGAGTTGTAGACTCATAAAAATGACATCTTGTACGTGAATGTTGCACCATGCATGGGATCTAGGTCCTTGAGTTGGAATAGAATGATGTTAAGAAGTGTTGGAGCCTTTACAGCCATGCCAAGGCTTAAAGGTCTCGACTTTATGGGTTTAGACGCATAAACAAAGTCAGATCTAGAAGTTGGAGTAATGGCTTAACCGATTAAGACTAGAAATGAAGTATGTTAGAATCTGATGGTTACGCCAGGCGTAACTTCCAGTACGCGCAGCGTACTGGGTGGAGACCCCGATCCATGGGCTGGCGATGTGCGTCCCGCGTACGTCAAGCAGTACGCCCCGCGTACTCACAGGGTTGACTTTTGTTGACTTTTAGGGTTTTGGTCAACATGGAGACTTTGGGTCAAGGAAGGGTAAAATGGTCTTTTACCCTCTGAGGGACGATGATAAGGGGTAAAGTTTTAGTTGTGGAAGTCTTTGATTATTAAATGATATTTTTATGATTAGGCGAGGTAGAGTCGTCGTGGGGATTTGGAGATATCGAGTACGTGAGATCTAAGACTTTCCACGAGGTGAGTCTTCTCACTCTACGTTACCTTGAGTGGTAGTATTGTGTGACCGGAAGGTCGTATGTGCTTACATTGAGTATTATGTTATCCTATTGTATGTGACATGCTATGCATTATGTCTTTGTGATTTATGATATGCGGAGTTTATAGACCGGACCGGAGGGTCCAACGATTCAGACCGGGCCAGAGGGCCCAACGAGCTATGACCGGACCAGAGGGTCCAACGAGCTACGGGACTGGAGGGTCCCGCTGAGACACACCGACCGGAGGGTCGTACTGTAGCCTCGAGTGGCGTATGTGTTGTATGTGGTATTTTGGGGAACTCACTAAGCTTCGTGCTTACAGTGTTTTGTGTTATGTGTTTCAGGCTTCTCTCAGGATCACGGGACGACACCGGCTCGATTGTACACACCAGAGAAAGAGTCATGTTTTGAGGACCCTGGTTTATTATGCAAGTGGAAATGGAGTTATGTTTTGTAATTCAATTATGAATGAGATTTCAAGTAAAGTGTTTTTAAGAATTAAACGATTATTTTTAAATGTAAAATTGATTTGAAATTTTTGGGCGTTACAGTTGGTCAAGTGGAGGCTGGAGTTGGTAGTAGAGGAGACCGGTACGGGTTGGAGAATAACAAGCTCAACAAAGGAAAAACAGGTTTAATAGAATAATAATAGAATTTTTCTTTAGTTTATGTCTTCCATGTCATTGCAGAAATCAACAATAGTTAGCGGAGTGAAGATTGGTAATTATTCATTTTCTGGCCACGACCATGATTAGTACCTTGTCAATAACAAGAATTATAGTTCTGGTTATGGCGTTGGTTTCAATTAAAATAGCCACGACCTCATCCTCGACCACAATCACGACCACAACCCCATCCACGTGTATTGTTTCGATGACCATCAATATTTGTAGCATTTGCTTCAAGAAGTTAGGGGTGTGCAAAAAAACCGGAAAACCGAAAAACCGAGCCGATCCGGCCAACCCGAAACCGAAAAAAAACCGAATCCGAAAAAACCGAAACCGAAAAAAACCGAAACCGAAAAAACCGAGTACCTACGGGTCGGTTTCGGTTTGGATATTTAGATATCCGCGGATACCCGAACCGAACCGTTATATATATATATATATATATATATATATATATATATATATATATATATATATATATATATGAGATTCGGTTATATTAATATATTTGATTGTAATTTAAACATCAACGAATTAACTTTTTTTTTTTACTGTAATTCGAATATATTGTGTTTTGTTATGCGTAAATCGAGAAAATCTAGAAGTGAAGTTGGTTTTATGATATCAAATTAATTATCCTTCGTAACCAAAGAATTAGTTTGACGCCACATGCAAAAAAACAATAATTAATAAATATCAAATATCAATATATCAAAGAATTGATGATTGGTTTTATAATATTAAAGAGTTGGTTTATTAGCAAGCATTGATTTTTTTTTTTTTTATTTTGTGAGTTTTTTATTTTTAGAAAAGAATTGTTGAAAATGGAGTTTGTAGTTTTGATTGATTATTATTTTTTATATTTAACGGATACCCGTGAACCGAACCGTGGTTACCCGCGTTTATACGGTTCGGTTCGGTTCGGGTTTTTTAGCAATTCGGTTCGGTTACGGTTAGTGCTAGCAAGGTATCCGCCCCGTTGTCACGGTTTATAATTTTTTTACTATCCGATCTGAACCGCCCCGTAAACACCCCTACAAGAAGTGCTATTAATCCTGTTAGACAAGATTCATGGTTTTTCATCAAGATCTCATTACAGGCAGGCATGCATTCAATTCAAAATATTTTGTGGACTTTTGCAATCGATATTGTTGCATCAAGGTAATGTTTGTTGAATGAAACGTGGAGTAAGTTTTCACCAACATATCTTCATCAGTAATTTTTTGTCCAAAATACTTGAGTTGTGAACATATTTTGAACAAAGCTAAGTTGTATTTATTTATTTTCTTGAAGTCTTGAAACTTCAATGTCCTCCATTCATCTCTAGCATTTGGTAATGGGTTTTATTGGTTATAAAACTAATGTGCTTGCAGAATTTCACTTAACAGTTAATGGCACATGCAACCTAAATGATCTGTTTCATACACTGTGAATGCAACATACTATGAACAACAAAACTAACATGAACCCTAATTGAAAAAACTTGTATAAACAAAAAAACAAGAACGAGGGTTACATACCTTTGATTTGTTGTATTAAACTAATAACTTTAGTATTTCCTTTACAGAGCTTGGAAAGCTAAAACCAAAAGTATGGTGCCTCCAATGGTTGACACCAAAACCCTAGAACTAGAAGACAATTGAGGAGAGAGGAGGAGAGGAAAATTTCGTTCCTAATTTTTATGGTAAGTTCATGAACGAAAATAAGGACATAAGGGATCCTATTTATAGTTTAGGTAACTTAGGGACCAAGCAAGATTTGAATGGATTAATTTAATCCCAATCCAAATCCTTTCGTTATATACATGCAAGAGGCTTATGGAAACCCCAAGGAAACTCCCAAAATCGTTCAACTTTTGGATGGTTCTAGAATTGCTTCTTTCGTTTAACTATTGAACAATTACAATTCACCAATTTCACTTTTAATTAATACAGTTAATCCCAAATTAATTTTAGATTAATTCTGATTAATAATTAAGTAACTCAAATTGATTATTATTAATTTATTAACCTTATAAATTAACAAATCAGTTGTCTAACTATTGATCTTATATTAATTTATTAATCACATAATGAATTAGTAAATCAACTATCTATTTGTAATTAATATATTAACAAATCATTTCCTCATAATTTTCAGTTAGTTTATTAACCATATAATAATACAATAATCATCCCTATCTATAATTGTCATTCTAGTCAAGTTTTAGTTATGAGGACAACCAAAAAAGGACTTTGCTCCTAATTAAAAGAAAATATCAATTTATTTACTGGCTTAGACACCTTAATGCATTAGTATCCCACTTGGATAAGTATGTAACTACAATTATAAGTATATACCTCGAACTAAACAACAAAGAGTGTTTTCCAAAGCCACTGTCGAACTCTGATTCAAATCAAATGTTGGTCGTAAGATAAGTGATCAATTATTCATTCGTTCTACAAGATATCATATGAACAACGGTAATAGTTTTATTTTATTTACTTCTTTTTATAGTTTATTTTGGAATATTTTAGTTTATTTTTAGTTAGTCTTCATGCATATTTTCCTTTTCGTTATTATATATATATATATATATATATATATATATATATATATATATATATATATATTACTTTCTAGTTTTTGAGCTTTATTGTAGATATTTAGAGAAATGGAGCAGAGCTTGTAGGGAGAATTGAGGAATTTGAGCGGATGATCAGGATTATTGGGGCTTATCAAAGAGATTTGGATTGAGTCCATTGATCATATACCAGACCAAATTAACATCTAGCATTACACTACTAAATTACACATAGATTCAAGTGTTTGGAATTGTGACAAAGAATACGAAATTTTGCATTTCAAAGAGGCAAAATGACTTATAAGGCCAACGAAGTTTTCAAACCGATAAAAAAACCCCAATTATGTTTTTTCTGTTCAAGAAAACCCAATGAACTTAACCTTTTTGTCTAACACCCCCCCCCCCCCCTCTCAAACTAACTTACACTTTTGTTTAATTCTGGCTAATGAAAGTCAACGAATGACATGGCTTATGACGTGTAATTAAATATCGGAAAAATGACTTGTAAGACCAACGACGTTTCGAAACCATTAAAAAACCCAATCATGAAAAACCCAACGTACTTAACCTTTTGTCTAAAAAACCCAATGGACTTACACTTTTGTTCATTTCTCATTAGAGACAACCAGATTATTAGGTATACAATTAGTTGGCAAATAACATGACATTATATTTAATGAGATGGAATAAATAGAGTAGAATTACCTTTTATATATCAATTTAGGGCTTGGAGAAGAGAAAAAGGAACAACGTCTGTTTTCGATCTCTTGTAGTGGCTACTTTTTTTTCTTCTTCCTCTCAATCGTTGATGTCCAACTCAAGATCTACAAAGAAGATATTTGATGATGCAAGCCCTTGTAGATGTGGACATCATTCTCGGATTTGGACATCTAGAACGGATGATCATCAAGAGAAAAAGTTTAGGGCTTCTTCGAACAGATAGTTAGGTGTAATTGAAAGCTTTATCATGTCCATCTTCTATATATTTGTATTGTTCATTCAAAAACAATAACTTATTAAGATAATCAACAAAATAAGTAGCAACTACAAGAGATCGAACACAGACGTCATTCGTTTTTCTTTTCTCCAAGCCCTAAATCGATATATAAAGGGAAATTTCAATATGTTTATTCCATGTCATTAAATATAATGTCATGTCATTTGCCAATTAATTGTATACCTAATGAAGTTGGTTGCCTCTAATGAGAATTTAAAAAAACGTAAGTTGGGTTTTTCTAGACAAAAAGTTAAGTTTGTTGGGTTTTTTTGACCAGACAAAACATGATTGAAGTTTTTTTGAACGGTTTCGAAACTTCGTTGGTCTTATAAGTCATTTTTTCGATATTTAATTTCACGTTATAAGTCATGTCATTTGTTGACTTTCATTAGCCGTTGACTATAATGAGAATTGAACAAAATAGTAAGTTAGTTGAGATTTTTTAGACAATAAGTTAAGTTTCATAAGTTTTTTGAACTGAAAAAACATAATTATGGTTTTTTGAAGGGTTGAAAACTTAGTTAGACTTATAATTCATTAACCCTTAAAATTGTTTTGGCACGAGTAACTTTTAATATCGGAACAAGTGATAGATATATTGTGGTAAACATAAAAAAACCCCGAAGCTTTAAGATGATGGCCGGTTAAATTCTATGTTAAAGGCGTAAACATATTTAGATTTCTTGTAAAAAAACCAAACAAAAAAAAACTTAGAAATTATAGAGCATTTTTACAGAGTGAAACAGAGTATGTTATTTTGTAATATACATCGATGACCTTCTAGCAATCATATAAACTACCTCGTTCGAAACTAGCTTTTGGGGATAAAAACTTAAGACTATCCTATCTAGTTTTTTTATACACCCGGCATTCTTATGGTATCTTTGATATTTTGGCATCATAAAGACTCATGGCCTATGGATGACGGATACCCTTTCTATGCCTTACAGCAAACCTGTTGACCAAAGCAAGTGCGTTACTTGTGACTTGTGAAACATAAACCATTCTACTTGTGATAGCATTCTTCACATGTCCATTCATAGAACTATCATCGAATCCCCTTGCACATATGTTTTGATTAGTAAGAGCAGAAGCGACCCACGTCTCAGCGTTGCTCATGTGCCACTCGAAATCATGACCCCTGGTTCGAGCCATCTGGTCTAGCTCCTGAACCGACTGGCTTAGACTTGCCACGCTGTTGGTCATGGTGCTAATACAGTCCTTCACAGCTTGATACTCTCTGGGTTTTATACCGGAGACACGGCCAAGTTTGGATATGAAGACGCTTGCTGACTTGGTGTTGTTCAGGCTGACGGAAATTGCTGCTTTCGCAAGGAGGTGGTCGGCGTTGCTCCCTTTGATTGAACCAGCGTAACTTGAGAGACAGCGGACACAGAGTGAGGCATGAAGGGTGGTTTTGCATGATGCCCTGATTAAGTCCATGGCGGTGGGACTGGCGGCACGACCATTCACGGTGGTGGTGTACCGGAGGGTGACTACAAGAACTAGAAGGTAAAGCCCAACTGATCTTTCCATTTTTGGAAGTTTAAGAGTGTTGTAATTTATGCAGGAAATTAAATATTATGAGAGATGAGGGTATGAAGTTAGTGAAGAGGGGTGGAGTGCTTTATATGGTTAATTACGAATACTGTACGTGGGAGGTCTTTAAAAGCTTTCTCATCTATTATTGACGTGGGACGTGTATCAACTTACGTGTCCACAGTATAATAACAAAGTTTGACTTTTTGAAAACCAGGTTAAACTTCATTAACTTTCTAACTACCCCAGCAACCTATAAGATAGACATTGGAAAAGAAGTCAAAGATTTACATATCATAATCATTAATTAAGGTTAATAAGTATATGTTTGCTTAGAAAACTGGTTTATAAGCAATTGTGCAGGTGGTCAATAATATACTATTAATTAGAGGTACGTCTTTGTCGGTATTGAGTAGGAAGGCAAAGGCAAAGAGGATCTATGAAAATATAGGAAAGACAAGCCAACGGTTCTCAGATTTCTTGAAGTAAACATTGTTTCAAGTGGGATATATAATATTCCAAGTCCAAGCTTCGTTTGTTGTAAACTAACACTAAAAGTTAAAAAGTCATCCACGTAAGTTTCTTTCGTTGTCATAATTACATATCTACTACTTGAGATGACAAGATCATATAATGTTTGATACATATGGAAAACTTCATTTACTCTAGAAAAACCCCTTTTTGAGGAAAGTAGCAAATATATCCCGAGACATGCGGGACATTGTCTTAGCCGTAGACTAACACTCTTTCCCCAGATAGAAGCTTGGATGAAAATAGATCAGTCGGATGTGCGAGGGAGGAAAAAGCTAAACACCAAGTCTAATACTATGTGATATACGTTGAGTTATTGGTTTCGCTCCAAAAAAAATCATCATAGAAAAAGCTAGACTCGAGCATAAACATAAGATTTTAAGTTAATTAGACTAAACTACTTCTTTTCTGTGTTTTCGCATCTTCGTTTTTTTCTAATGTCATATATAAGGGACCCACAAAATAAGAATTATATAATGATTAAGATGAATAGCACCTTGAATTTAAGAGAATCAACTAGCCAGTAGGTGGTGCTATGAGATACTAGTATTTTATTACATGATAAATTCAAATTAATAAATTACTCATGTTTCTCTGGCCAGGTCATGCAGATGGGTAACAACAACCACATGCTGCTTCCGGAATTTAAGAGAATTATGTCTAAGGTTATTTCATAATTAGCTTCGATATCACGTTAGAAAACAAGATAAGCATCACTGTGAAACATGATTAGAACGATGGTGGTATGAGAAAGAAACTATAAAAAGAAAAACAAATCCCAAAAAAGAAATACAAAACATAGGGCTATACCAAACAGGGTTTGTTTTCTATATCCAGGACTAATTATTCGGAATTGTTTATATTAATGATTTTGGCCCATAAGTTCTTTGTATTTTCGTCACAAATAATGGGTTATACACACTTCATATACATACACATCTCATATATTATAATTCGTCACAAATAATGAGTTACAAAGACACATATGTATATTTATATGCGTATGAAACGGGCATTGGACTAACGGGCTGTTTGATAGTTGTTGACCGAGTAAAATCTAACTGAATCAGAGTCTGAGTGGATCTGAAGTCTAAATGAATTTATATCTAACTGAAACCATATTGTTTAATTATGTTTCTGACTGGTTGTGTTGCCCGTGAAAATGACCATTTTACTCTTTTGTTTAATTTTTTTTCAAATAAAAAATATCTTTCTTTTGTTAAGTAACATTTAAGTTTCTAATGTGATATTCAAATTGTGACAATTATGACCACACAATATGCTAAACCATAACATTAAAAGTCAAGTCATATTGTAACATCCGGATTTCCATGTATTATGTTTGATCATTTATTTTTGAGTAAAAGAGAGGGACTCGACGAGTTGAGGCGTAGACTCGTCGAGTAGGACCGCGATTGCTGACTGGATTAATGAATGGACTCGACGAGTCGGAAAGGGTGGACTCGACGAGTCCGCGCTGTGAATTGAAACCCTAATTCTCGAGATTTGTGCCCTATTTAAAGGCCTTTATGGCCTCCATTTGCGGCCACTTCACCCCTGAGAAACCCTAGAGAGCAGAGATATCGTTGTGGTGCAAGAGGAAGGCTAATTCACCATTTCTTGTGTGTTTTAGCAAGGAGGAAGGAGGTAGAACAAGCTAGGCAGGTTGAGGAGCTTGGATCCACTTCTATTTGATTAGAGGAAGCTATTGGAGGTAACAATCTGTGCCATTCTCGTGTTTATTGTGATTCTAGTGAAATCTAGGGTTTTCTTTATGCCTCTTTTAGTTGAATCTAGAGTATGTGAGGTCCCAAGGCGAGTTGGTTATTAGATCTGGACCTTAAGAGGTCCAGATATCCCTTACCACTCTGCTTTATGCCATACCTTTTGAGTTATGAGCCTAGGAGGCCATTTTAGAGGTTATTTCACCAAAAGAAGCTTTGGGTGTGTTGCATGTGTACCAAGATTTGACCTTTACGTGATTATCATGCTTGGGAAGGTCATATCTATAGATTAGAGAAGCAGATATGACCTTAGAAGGTCATTTGAGTATGAACATGGAAGCAACTCGCCGAGTTCATAAATGGACTCGACGAGTCGAGTCGGGGTTGCCCCGCGATTCGTGACAGGAGGAACCCGTCGAGTTGAAGGATGACTCGACGAGCCAAAAGAGGCTAGAAGGATTCAGAGGACCCGCATGGACTCGTCGAGTCGCCCATGTGCACTCGACGAGTAGGGTCAAAGTTTGACTGTTGACTTTCGTTAACCTTAGGGTTCTGGTCAAAACTGATTCAAGAGAGTTCAGAGAGGGGTAGAATGGCCTTCTATCTAATCTTTAGAGATGAGACTAGGAGAAAATATTGATCAGGATGTTATTTGAATGATAGGAGGAGGCTATGTCGGGACGTTTAGCACGAGAGTTTATCCGACTTCATTGAGGTGAGTCTTCTCACTATACTGTACCTGGAAGGGTACCTATGTGTGATCGGAAGGTCTTGTATGCTATGAGATGTATGTGATATATGTTGTTATATGATATGTATGTGTATGTATGTTATGTATGATAAGGACCGGAAGGTCAAGATGTTATGGACCGGAAGGTCAAGAGGTTACGGACCGGAAGGTCGATACGAGTAGGACCGGAAGGTTTACCGGGATTCGAGACGAAAGTCCCCTGAGACACTTGGATCGGAAGATCCTACAGAGTTATGGTCTGGAAAGGCGTATGTGTTGTATGTGGTATTTTGGGGAACTCACTAAGCATTTATGCTTACAGTTGTTTTGTTATGTGTTTCAGATACTAGCGAGGATCGTGGGAAGACGCCGACATGATCCGTACACACTCATAGAGATTATGTTTTGAGATTCTAGGATTTGTTTGTTATGATGACATTGGATACAGTTTGTTTGATATTGTTTTGATGATTGAAATATGATTTTAAAATGAAAATTTGTTTTGAAAACTTACGTTGTTACACATATATGTTTGATAAGATACATGTGAGGAAAGTATATACATTTGCAAGATCTTAAAACAGGTTATAGAGTTACAATTTTATTTCTCATCAAATATGAACTAATTGAGATGTCATATTATATAAGCACAAACAATAACATTATAGATTTGTTCAAGAAAATACTAAACTACAATGTTATTTAGTGTATGAAGTTTTCATACATCATACAACATACATACAATGATGTTTAAATTTCATATAAACTAAGATTTCATAAATTCTAATTTCATTGCAAGAAATTTTGATTTCATACAAAGATCATACAAGCAGAAATTTCAAGCATAGATCATACAAGCAAGATTTTTTATTTTAATTTTCATACATCATACAACATATGTGCATATTTTATGATTTCAACAAAGAATCTAATATAAAACAAAGAAGAGTGGGATGCTATCATGTGGCTCGTCCTTTGAGCTTGGAAGAGAGTCCATGGAAGCAAATTCACTGTCACTGATGCTTCATTGGTAGCCACTGAAATACTTGTATTAGTGTTCACTGATTCATCAGGAATTAAACTTAGATCATGATGGGCACTTTGTTGTAGCTTCTGCAATGTCTAATCTATATAACAAAAAAAATAACAGTGATCACAAAAACATAATGATAACAATACAAACACCTCAATTAACTACACTTCAATTGCGATGTAAAATCTAGTAATTCTCAATCTGATTGTGTTTCTAATAATGAAATTCGATCTGAGTAAATAACCAAAAAAATCTAAACCATTCCTCAGATTTAGTTCCGTTTTTAATTTCCAAATCCAAACTACTTACATTTATGTCAACTCGAAAAAAAAAATCGTGAACAAAATCATAAAGGAGCATAAAACAAAATCCAAAACATATTCAATTAACATCACAAATTCGCAACATGTCAATTGAAAAGATGTAACACCCCAAAATTCAAGACCAAAAATTTCATTTTCAATATATTTAAAAACACATCTGTAACTTGGTTCACACATTAAAAAGCATTTATAATAAAACATTTATCAGAGTTAATTCCCAGAAATCACATATTGCGGAAAAACATAGGTGTGTGTGTTGTGATCATCCCGAACTCCTTTATTTGAAAATTGGAGGTACCTGAAACCAAAACTGAAAACCGTAAGCACAAAGCTTAGTGAGTTCCCCAAATACTACATATCATACAATAACATACTGCCTAGCATATCTGGGTGCTAGCCTACCCCTTTGGTCACTTGCGACCGAATACTAACATCCATAACATGAGCCATACATATCTTACATATATCATAAACATTAAAGGTGTTAAATGCCGATACATAGTCTTACCATTATGCCACAGTCCGCCACGTGGTCTTTCTTGCCAAGTCGGGGTCCACCTCCTGGGTCTTACAGGCAAGTGTCAGGAGCCACCTCTGGGTCTTCCTTGCAAGAAATCACAAAGACAACTAGCATACATACTACTATACTTAGCTACTTAGCATACAGTGTGCCAGGAGCCACCTCCTGGTCTTTCATGCATATTGCCTAAGGCTAACCCCCGGGTCTTCCTACCATACAAATAACATATTGTATGCTAGGAGCCTCCCCCTGGTCTTTCATACATAATGCCTAAGGCTAACCCCCGGGTCTTCTTATCATTCATAAACTAAATGGGCGGGCATTGGTACCTTAGACCCATAGAAATAGTGATGATACTCACCTCGATTGTTGAAGCTTGCTGCACGAAATCCTTAGCTACTGCCCTAACAATTCCTCGAGCTATCAATACCAAGATATCACTCAATTATAAATTGGGTTCTAATCCATTACTATAACTTCATACCCGGGGTAAAAAGACCATTTTACCCTTAACCTTTCCCACTCCAAACTATGGTCCAAATTGTATTCTGGAAGGCCTAAAGGCCTATTAATCACCCAATGACCCAATTTTCCAAATTGGGCCCAATACTCTACATGGGTCTTGCCATGAGGCTCAATCTTTCTTTTCAGTCCAACACACTCTATATTCCGATGGCCCAATAATAATCCAAACACTTAAGCCCAAAATGTTATAAACACTCATGACCCAAACTATGGCCCAAGTTTCCAAATTGGGCCACATCCTTCTAGGGCTTTTTCCAACATCACTAATAGCCCACAACCTGATGGCCCAACAGGCTCAAGATAAACAAGCCCAACATTTGGCCCATACTAAAGCCCAATATGCAAAACCCACTATGCACAGGGCATACTAGGTTCGTGAATTACGCTGTACCATCTTGTACGTCCAACGTACTCATTTGTTAAGTCCTTTTCGCTATTAAGCACTTAATGCTTCAAACCAAGGGACCAAATTATAGATTTGAGCTCTACTTAACATCTTAATCCATAAAGTCACTGACTTGGTGACTTTATATGACCCACATGAACCCAAACTCAATGTATAGCAATCTACATCCATGAAAATGACCATAACTCTTGTATGAACCCATTAAGACCTCCAAGATGGCAACTTTCTGCCTTAGGGACTCAGTTAGCACCAAGGGTGGCAACCCTAAGCCTAAAAACGGATTTGGAACCATAAAGCTCTATTCTTGGGACCAAAAGGTCCAAAAACTCAACATAATAGATCTAAGAATTCAAGAGGAAACCTCAAGATGATCTAAAATGAAGCAACAATCTCGGATCTACAGCTTCTCCTTTGAACCACCTCCTTGCTTGGCTCTTTACTTGCTTGGAAAATGGATTCACAACATCAAAATGCTCTTTAATGGCCTTCTAAGCTCCAAGAACACTCAAAGAAGGATTAGGGTTTCGTAGTGGTTGTGTAAGGGTGAAATGGAGGCTGATATCTAGGGCATTATGCTCTTTATATAGTGCTTAGCCCCAAAATCAGGGTTTGGGGACTCTGGATGTACGTTAGGCATACGCCTACCCACACCCGTGTCCACTTATCCCTCTACGCTGGGCGTACCCCAGCTTATGCTGGCGTACTCTCACGCATGCCGCCTTGCATGCATGGGATCTTCTTGCCACTTTTCTCCATTAGGGACTAAGACAGCCAAAACCTTCAAAGTGCTATAACTTCTTCGTTCTATGTTTGTTTCCGACGAACTTTATATCTATGAAAAGGTGACGAGAAGCCCTATGATCTTAACGACTCCTCATTACCTAAAAACTTTCTGAACAATAATTTCGTCATACCTAGAAGACCGAGATGATAAATTACGATTATACCCGTGGCCTCCGAAGACACAATCAGACACTTGGATTACGTATACCCTAACACCCACATCCGAAATGGGCCAAATCCCTCCTTTCCCAAGGCCCTAACCCTTATGTGAACTAATGAGTAGGCCGCAGTCCCTAGCAACGAAGCTCTTTCAAAACCAGGTGTTACAAAAGAAGAACAAAAGAACCATAAATGGAGAGAGAATCATCTTTGAGAAGCATAGAAGGAGTTCACTCCATTTCTGACACCTCCAGAGAGCTCAAAGAGCACCCTTACCCTCCCCAACATGCTCTCTATATCTTTCTGTGTAAGAACTTCACAACGAAAAACTAGAAGAAAGAGATAAAGAGTGATTGGCAGTAAACGTTTTTCCACGGCCGAATTAGAAATTTGGAAGAGAGAAATTCCACATTTGGAATCGATTTTTCAATCGACCTTACCTGAGGAAGACGATGGTCCAGTTAAAGTGTTGACGGAGGAAACTGAAGGAATGTTGGAGGAAGCTAATGACGTTGCAATGAATCGATGACAGAAGTGAATAGGACAGCGGTGATCCTATTTCAAGGCAACAATAGACAAAGGTAACATGAGGAGAGGTGGGAGGAGTCAGCGTTGATGTCCAGAGCTGAGAATAAGAGAAAGGGCTTGCGACGTGAGAAGGAGAGAAAGAGGATTGAGGGTATTTTTCTCAGTCAGGTAATTTTTTTCAATAACCGAGTCTGAGGTTTTTTGAGGACCAAACACTACTAGAAAAACAGCCTTTTACGACGCTCATTGTGCGTCGTAAAACGCTCAGACGACACACAAATGCGCGTCAAGGAAGGCCATGTCATAACGAGAGACGACGCGCTTTTACGCGTCCTCTATAGATGACACTCATTTATGACACGCAATGCGTATCATTAAAACACCTGTCAAGAAAGGCCATGTCATAAACGAAGATGACACACATTTTTGCGTATCGTAAATTTACATGTTTAAAAAAATATATTTATATATTTATTAATTTTTCATAATAGAAATAAAATACCATATACAAAAATACAATCCATTGCATAATATAAAATAAAATTTTATACTCAACAAATAAAATAAATTGCACAAATTATAATATGTCATACAAAGAATCATTCAAATGTTAAACAAAAATAATACATTACTAACATTGGTTATACATTCCTATTAAACTAACAAATAATCATCCAACTCTGTTTCTTACTGGAATATGTGTGTAATTGTCTCCTTCATCACCCTCCATGTCCAAAATCGAATCTACCTTCCTAATTTGTATGTATAACAAAGATACATGTGTTAAACTTGTTACCATTAACATCTAATTGTATGGAATCGAGTGTTAAACTTGTTACCATTAACATCTGATTCATATGGTCCATAGAAATCCATGTGTTCTTCACCTCTAATTCAACAAGATTGTTACCTACATAAATGAAAACAAACAGGAACATTAACAACCCAATTATGAACAATTTCACAAGATGCCATAAATGATGATCATTAATAAGTCCTTTCAAGGATAATTTGGTCTAGATAGAAGATTAAACCAAATACAAATCATAAAGATTCTAAAAAACAGTCGACTGCATTGGAATTGATGGCTTACTAGAAGAATAAGATAGAAATGAAATAATAAGAGTTATAAATAACCATTGTGCATGAGGTACAGAGGGAATCTTTATCTGTACAGTCTATTTCTTGAAAGATCTTAAGTAGTTCAGCCAAAAATTCACAATAATTAAGTAGCAATCGACTACAGTTTGCCAACTTAGCGAGGCCAAAAATTCACCAATAACTAGCAAGCAGCTATAGTTTAACAAGTAACAGAATGTGATATTAAGAACCATAGAAAGGTACAAAATTTCCTCTATTGAGATCAGATTTGTAACGAATCTTATCATTTCACATCACTAAAAGGACGACTTCACAATATATCAACAGCTTCACAAAAGAAAATGAAAAAATAAATCCAGTATATAACAAACTTACCGTAAGCAGAAACCAGAGAATTACATAGAGGTTGTATACCATTCCTTTATGACAGGGCCTTCCTGTATGTATAATAACTTAAACTCCCATGAAGAGCAAAGTAATTATCTATTGTTATTAGTAAAAGTAACTTACAAAAAAAGAGAAAAAAAACTTACTAAAAAATTTGAGTTGACATCTGGATTCCAACCAATAAACTGGGACATCAGACAAGAAGTTGAGTTCTAGAGAAGTCTGATGAAATAACTGTCTAGCAATTTCCTGAAATAACAAAAAAAAACTTACTGTTAAAATTTTATTCATAGATGAACCAGGGAGGGTTGTGCCATTTTGGAAAACATCAGTTCGTGCTCTATACATAATTGTCTAGCAATATCTTGAAATGGATATAAAATAAACTCAAATGAAGAAAAATTTGAGAAAAAGACAAATGGATTACTTGTGTTGATGTAACTACATGGCCGTAACAACTGGAGAGTTGTGTAAAAACCTATGTAGAGTGAAAGGTTTCTTAATCATGATACTATTGAAATATCCCATAAGCATAAGCAATCTGATAAAATATTCAAGCTTGCCATATTCCTTTAGAGATGTTGTGTGTAGAACAGATAGACAAAATAAGCACATACCTGCTTTTCTTTTTAAAGGCGGGCTAAAACCCAAGCCAATACCTTTCTAAAACCACCTCTTGCTGAAAAAATTCAAAAACAAGGAATCAAATGAAAAAAACACCCTCAGAAAACCCCCAAGTATAACATTAAGAATATCATTTCCTTACGAGTCAAAACCACTTTTGTGTCATTGTGTGAAGAGATTTTTCTTCAAATTCAACTATTTTGGTTGCATGCACTATTCAGGCAAAAGTGGCAGCCTAGCAACACTTGTACCTGCAACATCACCCGTAGGTGCAATGAATCCTGAACTAGGTTTGGGGTTTTTCCCTGATTTCTTGTTTAACTTTTGTGGAAGAATCTGCAGCCTTGGATTGAGGTCAGTGCTCGAGTTTTCTACAGCCAATTGATAACTTTTTACAAGCTTAAGTTGTTGAGCTATTATCTCTGAGCATCGAGGTAGAAGCTCCACAGGTTCTCCACTTGGAATCACAATATACTCTATAGCAAGTCAAACTTCCTATAATCAATACAATCAGTACTAACATAACAAAGGATAACATTGCCTTAAAAATTTGCATAACAATGGAACAAAAATACCTCTAAGGCATCAATCTCCTCTAATGATGGATTTCTTCTTGGAACACTACTAGAAAAAAGGCCTTTTACGACGCTCATTGCGCGTCGTAAAACGCTCAGACGACGCGCGAATGCGCGTCAAGGAAGGCCATGTCATAATGAGAGACGACGTGCATTTACGACACGCATTTACGACGCGCAGTTATGACACGCAATGCGTATCAAGGAAGGCCCTGTCATAAAGGAAGACGACGCACAAATGCGTGTCGTAATCTTACAACGCGCGTGTTTTATGACACGCAATGCGTATCAAGGAAGCCCCTGTCATAAATGAAGATGACACGCATCTGCGTGTCATAAACTTCTGTAACCATTTTCTATATGCATTTACGACGCGTATTTACGATACTCATTTACGCATAATACCAAAATATGTAAACAAATACATACCAAAACAATAAATTTCATCCAATATCATTTCAAAATATTGTAATACATTAATATTAAGGGGATCTAATTGTGCATTGTTATTAAGAGGTTTTCCCTAACTATATAACCTAATAGTACATTGCTATAAAGGGGCACCTTCTTGTTTCAGTAACTCATCATTAAGTTGTCTGAAGAAGCTCTTAAACGTTTCCTAAAACAAAGAATCAATTGCTTTATAGTTTAGCCTAACATCACAAAATCATAACTATTGTGCTGAGAATTGCATCAGGGATAGCCTGTCAACAACACAAAAATCAATATATCTTTTCAAGTATAGATGAAGAAATTTCATAAGCAAGTGATATGAGATGATACCTGAAGGGCTTTGATAATTCCATTGATCATTTCAGTGTCAATTTGTGGTTCATCTTCTTCAGTATTCTCATTTTCTGTCAAAAAAATGTCAAACAGATAAACATCAAACTGGACACATTTTGAAAAGTTGAATATTGATCTTAAATATTCATCATATTTTCTACACTACATGTAGTGTAATTTAATCAATATCCTATTAAGATAATTTTAAACTTACCCGACTTGCTAAATTCCAGTATGTGCCTTCTGATTTCTTCAGTTTTAGCACATCCACATTTTAGGGTTTTTATGTGGAGATAAACACCATATATAAAATTGACACTTCTTCTACATAGGATTCAGAGATGTGATATGCAAGTACATAATGGAACATATAATCAGCATCCAAAATGATCCATGGACGCTACATCACCAAAGAACAATAGCAAATAATAAGATAAATAATAGAGAAATGAGATTGAAATGCTCATACAAAAAACCAAACAGGAATGAAATTGCTAGATAGGGGAAACCTTACCCTCAATTTCACAATGGCAGCAAGGTCCTTCTTTCACCATGATCACTGATGCTTTCTGAAACTTTAACACTATTACAAAAAGAAACCAAATTGAACACAGAAGCCACAGTTGGAATGATAGGTAGTATATATCCCATTAATCCTCAATGACAGATAAGATCAAGTTCAATGTGAAATAGTCATCATGATATTTCTGGAAAAATATTTATTTGGTTTTCATTTTCCTTTCACACACTCCAGTCACTTCAATTTCTGCATTAATTTTTTCTTAACCTTTTACTTACTTTCTATAAAAGGATTTTAAAAATATATATCAAATGATACTCCCTAGACTGAAGTTATTTTTTTCCATATAAGAGCAATTGGCTTTAACTAATATTTGATGTATTGTCTTTAAGATCAGTTAGTGAACATTTGGAAGGATTGTTTCTTTTTTCAAAAATTAAGATGGAATCAGAAATAGAAGTTAAGTTTTACCGAGTTCAAAAACTTAACCTAATTGTGGACAGTCAATTTGAAACTGTGGAAGTCGATTAAATAAATTAACATCTTCATGTAAACCTTAAAAGATACTATTATCATGTAGTAACATTAACTTTCTTGCTACAAAATCAAGGGGCCATATGTTGATCACATTTCAAGATTTAATTACATTTGCAAACTATTTAAATTCAATCATGCAATTTTTCAATCTAATTGTTTTATT
Source organism: Lactuca serriola (assembly GCF_051521515.1). NCBI lineage: Eukaryota > Viridiplantae > Streptophyta > Magnoliopsida > Asterales > Asteraceae > Lactuca > Lactuca serriola. The sequence continues at coordinate 4,909,656 of NC_136410.1, forward strand.
GCAATTTTTCAATCTAATTGTTTTATTGCTATTCATGTAGTAACATTAACTTTCTTATAAGTTGTTTTCAGTGCTTAAAAAAATTTAGTATGCTTCAATAACATAATGTTAAACATATTTAAATTAACTTTGCACTATTTTAAATCTGTTTAGTACGTGAAAATAATTCTACAACAACATGAACAGAAATGCACATACCAATTTGAAAATCAAGACATTTCAAAACATAAAACTTTAAATATGAAAACTAACAGTGGAGTACCTTTGTCAGGCGTTACCCTGAAAAAAAAAACACAAGTGGAATTAAAAATATATTTTTAACAAGAAATAGTCAAAAACATTGTATTGTATAGTGTATACAAATAGTATTTAGGAATTTAAAACTAACCAGTTCTCTTATCACGACGTACGCCTTCAGCATTTCGCCCACTTATAGAAGGATCCATTTTTTGAAACCTACATGTAATATAATCAGTAAGTGGAGAGGGGTAATCCTGACCTTCTACAACAAGGTTTCAGACAAGAGTTTGGGATAAAAATGTAATTTTTTCCCATCCAAAAAAGCTCACAATCTCTCGTATGTGCAAAAGACGTTAACACCCTCCACATTCTCGTCATCGAAAATAGCCTTAAAAGATTATTTAATCCCTTGCAGATCTATTAAGCGCACATTCAACACTAAGGATGCGGAGGGTATCAATGTCTTTTGCAGAGACGAGAACGAATCGCTATTCTACCTTTATTGTGGGACAAAAAAAACCCATTAGCAAATAACAAAGGAGTAATATGATTACCTCAACCAATCATCCTTCTTTGTTCTAGCAATTTCTTCTTTTATATCTTTACCACTGACAAAACCAGTTTTTGGCCTCTTCGATTCCTTGATAGGTTTTCTCAGGGGAGAAAGATCATCATGTGGACGATTATGCCCCCGTCGGGGAGGAGAAATATCAGACTTTCGAATGCAGCCCTTCCAAGGAGGAGAAAGATCAGATTTCAGTTCCGGTGTATCATTCTGTGCCCTTCGTTTACAGGGTAGGGACATGGCGGAATTCAATTCCGATATATGTTCGGATTCTGATTCCGGTTCTGGTGTATCATTCCAGGCCCTACGTCTACGTGGCGGAGAGATGTCGGAATTTTTAGCAGTATCAGACACTGGAACCCAACCGCTTCCATCTTCAGAAATAGCACCAAAAGGGCGCCAACTTTTAAGTTGCTCTAATCTTTTCATTCGTTTCACTTCAATATCTTCATCAACTTGTGGCTTCTCTTCGTCTGTACATTACAAGGGTGATTATAATTGGGTAGCAATGTAAATTTATAAAGCATCTTCCTATTACATTATTGTACTTTGAAAATCTACCAATTATATTTATAGCAATATCATCTAAATACAAAGCAATTTGCATTACTATAATTGGGTGAATTCATCAAAGTACAATACATTAACAAAGAACATTAACATCAAACGTGAAGCAATCTACTGAACAAGAAATTTTATTGGCACACCTTGTGACTCATCATCTTCTTCTTCATGCTGAACTAGACTTTGCCAAACAGGATCCTCATCAACAACAAGAACACTATTCATATCAGGCTTAGTTTTCATCTTTTTCTTGTTCTTCTTCTTCTTCTTCTCCTCCTCCTCATTATTTTTGTATCTTTTCAAATACTCCTTGAGTGAACTGGACCCTGAAGATGGCGCTACTATGGTTGTTCTTCAAGCCCTGCTCATAAAAAAACATTATGTTTCATGTTTTAAGGTTCAATCATATAAAATATGTAACAGAGCTTGTTTCTTTTCTTTTTTCCATCAAGTGTTGTCAAGAATCAATATAAATGATATGTTTCAAGGTTCAATCATATAAAATATGTAACAAAGCTTGTTTCTTTTCTTTTTTCCATCAAGTGTTGTCAAGAATCAAGATAAATGATGAAATGAGATGTGCAGATGAATTTTAAAAGTTTTGTGTAAACTAATCAGTTGTGGAAATATGAGAAACAAACAATAATACAGTTGTATTTCACTTTTTATTTAGTTATCTTCATTTTTAAGTCTATTCAAGTATGAGACATTTTAGACTCTTAAAGAGATAAAAGGAATTAATAGATGAAATAAATGCAGGGAACAATAAGAACTATAAGTTTTTATTTAATTATCTTCATATTTATACTCTCTAATTTATGGTTTTCCCTCATTTACACCTTCAATAAACACACCATGTGCATTTTTTTAGAGTGTTTTAAAGGACCATTATGTTATGTCCTATCTACATAGAAATGACCAACCTGTCCTCATCGCCATTTATAACTTTTAAAGCATGTATGTATGTATAAACATAAACTTATGATCACCAATATCAAATTACATTCACAAAAGAATATGAATGTATGCAACTTGCTTGGATATAGCAGCTAAGGAAGGATTGGAATTAAAAAGAAAAAAAATGTAATTGGGAAAGAAAGTAGAGGAATAGACCTCAATAGCCATACGTGCCCATTTGTTCCCCATTTTAGCATGGAGTTCAATGATGTGGTGTTCTTCCTTTGGTGTAAATGCACCTTTTTTGAGATCAGGTCTTAAGTGATTTTCCCACCTTAAACGACAACTTTTACCACAACGAGAAAGCCCAGAGTGCTTTTGAACAAGTATATAAATAAATAAATATTATCATGATTTAATTTAAACAATAAAATAAACAGTTAAGATATACAAATGTGTATGAAAAAAGGTTTTACCTTCTTTGTTTGAGTTGCAGAAAAGAGAACAGTTTGCCTTGTATGCACTACACATTATAGAGAACCAAGCTTAGTTCACTAATGATACAAAAGTTAAGTACCACAAGGGTAATATGGTCAGTTAGTTGAAGTGTTTGAAATGGAATCAAAATGCACTTTTGGTTGTAATTTTTCTCTCAGGCATTTCATCATACAGTTGGCGAGCCCTAATTTGAGAAAAAACGGAAATAGAAGAGATAAATGGAGAAACTACCGACTTGTTCAACGGAAATTGGAGGAGTGCGTTCATGACCATGAGTCTAAAATCATTACAAGTGTTTAACTTTTAAGTGGAAATAAAAATGCAGGTACCTGTGTTGTTGATGAACATGTCAATTTTTGGAGGGGCGTATGTTGTGGCGTTTATATTACTATGGAGGCTAGCGATTGTTGGGCTTCCGTTTATTATAATTTTAGCTATACCTGGTTTGATTTACGGAAGGGTTCTTATGAGCTTGTCGAGAAAGATCAGAGAGGAGTACAATATGGTTGGTACAGTCGCGGAGCAGGCGATTTCATCCGTGAGGACCGTTTATTCTTTTGTGGGTGAAAACAAGACGATAACAGAGTACTCTGCTGCTCTTCGAGGTACTGTGAAATTAGGGCTAAAGCAAGGTTGGGCTAAAGGAAAAGCGATTGGCAGCAACGGCGACGTTTTTGCAGTTTGGTCTTTTTTGTCTTGGTATGGTAGCAGGATGGTGATCTACAATGGAGCTAGCGGAGGAACTGTATTTGTTGTTGGAGCTGCCATCGCAATTGGTGGACTGTAAGTTTCTTTCTGCTTCGGTTATTTCATCAAACGGGTTGTGTGAATCGTGTGGAGATAACCCATAAATAAAAATCAGTAAAAGAGGAAAATAAAATCAAAGAAATACCAAAGTATCCAAACCTGGGTAATTAAGAAACCCAAAAATGATGAACATTGGCCAAAAACTCTAACATGGGAAATATAAATCAATGAACCCTTGGCGATCTGAATCTTGAAGAGTTAATACTTGGGTGGCCTTCCATATCACAGTTCCTTGTTTCATCGATGCCTATACATTCGAACAGGACACACTACGGTGTGAGTGAAGGCTAGGGTTCTTGAGAGAGAACAAATAATTTTTTGAGAAAGCGTGTGAAAATGTCTTTGAAGATATTGTGGAGAAAAGAATATGGAAAGAAGCAGGTCAAGGAATAGTGCAAGAACACTGTTGGCGAGTATTATCAAGAATAGCAGAGATGGAGCAGGTGAAATCTCAGCTGAGATGAAACAAATGAATGGAAATCAGAAGCCTTTTTTCTTGATTGAGATGATGAAGTCGAGAGATGGAGATGAAATCGTAACCTTGGATCTTTGACTGAGAAGTTGCACAACAGTGTGAGGAGAATGAAAGATGCGTCAAAACTCTTAGGGCAAAGAGGGTAGCGGGCTTTTCTAATTTTTTGGCTTTTCTTTTCCCGCTTGTAACTAAGGAACGCGCGTTCATAAAATTATAAAGTGACACCTACAGACGACGCACATTTAAGATACAGCGCCCTCCGTGTTTTTAATTTTTTTTCTTTTGACACTTATTTAAGGGCACGCAATAATGCGTGACCCAAATCCTTAAATTCTCTGAAGAGATGACACTTTTTTAATGTCACTCTCGTTTGCGTAACATAAATCAACGAGTGTCGTGGTTTGCGCGTCGTAAAAGGCTGTTTTTCTAGTAGTGGAACATCATCTTCAATTTCAATATCCATCGAGTTGATTGTGATTCAACAAACTTTCACCCTTTGAACCATGGTAGTTGACTGTGATTCAACAAAACTTTATTAAATAACACAATTAAATCCATATATATATATATATATTCTATTTGTACTCAAACCAAAAACATAACAAAATAAACACCTTGATAACAAACACGGGTAACTGGTGAAATTTGGCTACACTGCGTATCCATGGATTCTCCTTCATTTCATAACTGGATGCTAAAATAGCATCCGCACTACTGATATCATCAGTTACATCAATCTCTTATGTAAGCCCCATCACCATTGCTACTTGTTGTAAGTCAGCTTCCAATATCTAGGGCACATTTAAAAATAAAACCTTTTAATCGAAAATAATCATATATCTTATTAGTTCTTCAATCCCAAAAATTAAATGCAAGATTTTCCCTTTTTATATCAAAAATAGGTTACCTTATATGTATAAACATAAACCGGGGTCTTTAACTTTGTCTTTGTCCTGCTTTGTGGTTTTCTATTAAGTTTTCTGATATTGGAAGAACGCTCTTGTTCTTCCCTATCATACTCTTCACACAATATCTTAGCAGGAGAAGCCAATATCTTAGCAACCTTAGTTTGAGATCAACCTTAAGGTCTAAAACAATGATTTGTGCAGTAAATAACCTTAGTTTTTCCTGCATTGGTTTGAGTAGTGGTGCCTTCAGCTGCCATTTCAGACTCCTGTTTGAGATCAACCTTAAGGTCTAAAACAATGGTCTTGCTCTCCAGATCCCAAATCGTAATGCTTGATTCTGTAGCAGCGCACAGCCAGTACCTATTAGGGCTGAAGCAAAGAGCATGAACGATTGAACTGGCATCTAGAGAGTAAAGTCTCTTTCCCTCAGCCAAATCCCAAAGCAAAATCACCCCATCTTTTCCACCACTAGCGCATAGAGAACCATCAGGTGACATTGCCACGGTGTTAACGTAGCCACCATGTCCGACCAAAGTTGATTTGAGCTTACAGTTAGTCAAATTCTAGATCTTCACAGTTTTGTCCCATGAGGATGAGACAATTGTTGGCTGCAAAGTGTTAGGGCTGAAACGAACACAACTCACCCAATCACCGTGAGCGTCGCCGTCTTGGTTGTGTATTTGCATTCCCCGAGTGTGTTCCACAATTTGATCGACTTGTCACGTGATTCCAACACGAACTGACGGTTGTCGATCGAGAATGCGACGGAGAGGACGTCTTTGGTGTGGCCAACGAAGCGGCGTGCAGTGGTTCTGGCGTTGAGATCCCAGAGACGGAGTTCGTCGTCCCATGAACCGGATTGAGCGAAGTGACCGTTGGAGGAGAGAACGCCGTCTTGAACAAAGTGAGAGTGGCCGGTGAGACGGCGCTGTGCGACACCATAGGTTTTGTCTTCCTTGGTGTGGCGCCAAACGATGATTGATTTGTCACGAGAAGAGGTGACGATCATGTCGGAGTTGTCGATAAGAGTGGTGATTGCGGTGATCTAATCGGTGTGGGCCCTCATCGTGTCGTGGAGTACCAATGATTCCGACATTTTTTTGCTACTGTAAGCTCCTCTCGGATGATACAAGAGGCTGAGCAGAAGTGAAGGTTAGAGATACCCCCATCTCCCTCATAATTCTATTAGGGTTCATTGGTAGAAGATTGTAGAAGGAGAAGGAGATAAATGGCGGGGTGTTTAATTTTTTGGGATTTCATTTCCCGGCTATTAAAAAAAATTAGAGAACGCGCCCCTTCATTAAAAAATATAAAACAACGCCTTTAGAGGACACCCTTTTTTTCGTTAGGTGCCCTCTGTGTTTTGTTAGACACTAATTTAAGGGCACGTAAAAATGCGTGTCCTCTATCCTTCAATTTTTGGAAACCTGACATTACTTTTATGGACACACAAGAATGCGTATCCTAAATCTGCGAGTGTCATTGTTTGCGCGTCATTAAATGGTATTTTTCTTGTAGTGAAATCAGAGATATGGACTGGGTAGGAGGTTCAAATGTTGATATTAAACACACTGACTAGACCGGTCAACCAAAAAGTCTAAATAGACCCAATCAACACTAAATCAAACAGGACATAATTGTCAAAACTCCCAATATTAGGTTTAAGTCAAATATTGCATTTATTTGGAATCTTCAAAAATGGGCCATGTGATTATTCAAAATATCAAATTTAGTCCCTAATTTTTTTTAGAATCATAGAAGTTCGTGTGGTATTAATTTTTATTCTTATTGGTACTTGGCCCATATGAAATGCCTTATTTACCCTTTTTTCCATTTTCTTTTTATTACAATAATTAAAATGAATAAAAAGATATACTACCAATGTTCGAGCCATGCGTTTGGCACTGTCACCTCTTTTGGTTGACTCAGGACTCTTGGAGGGCTCTTGCGTTGATTGTCTCTCCTTCCCGCTCTCGGAATTTTGTTTATCATAACCTCTTTTGGTTGACTCACGAACAGGGTCCATTATGCCTTGGTGGAGTCCACAATCCACCAATGTTCGAGCCAAGCGTTGGGCACTGTTAAACGTAAGAGGTTTCGATGCTAATACGTTTCCTTGGATTGGAGAAGGTAGTCCCCAAATGTATCTCTCTACCTTCTTGCTCTCTGGGGTAACCATCCCAGGGCATAGTGTAGCCAAATCGATGAATATATCGGTGTATGTTACAATGTCTGAGCCTGCCATGGTAAGATTCCAAAGCTCATGCTCTAGTTTCTGTACTTCGCCCCTCGAGCAGTACTCTTCCAGCATCATTTCCTTTAGATTTTCCCAGCCCATTGCATTTACTATTGGAAGAGTCAATGACTTGGCATGGCTATTCCACCATGTAAGGGCTTTGTCAAAGAAGGTCCAGGCAGCAAACTTCACTTTGCTCCCTTCTGGGCACGCACATAACTCAAAAATCGATTATGTCTTCTCAAAGCATCGCATTAGAGCGATGAATCCTCCACTTGCATCGAAGGTTTTGGGTCCACAAGTCATGAAGTCTTTGTACGAGCACTCTTTTGTGTGTCCGTGGATTAAGCTATTGGTACCACTACCTGATCTACCAGTACCACTTGCGTTGATTTGAGTCATGACAGTTGTCACGGTGGCTGATATTGCCGCCTGAAAGACAATCGGGTCATACTGAGGAGGTGGCGGTGGTGGTGCATTGTTTTTGTTTTTGTTCGAGTTCTTCGGTGGCATCTTTCTGCCACAAGGTTTTAAAATATGAAACGAGGGTAAGTCCCTAGTGGTTACATGTCGAGTGTTATCCGAATCGAAGTTATCTTAGTTCTGAGTGTTTCATGTTCTCACTCTTGAATCAATTCATAACAGAGGTCTATGCAAAATTAGACTTATGAATTTGATATTGACTACCCTCTTCGTGAAGTCCTGTGACCTGGATTACCGTTACTAGTTAATATGATAAAGACGATAAGCGTGACACATAGTGTGAGTAGTGTAATCACTAGCTCACTAGATCGCATTAATTAGTTAATTATTAGTATGATATATATGGTACCATACAACCCTGCGCGCCTCGGGAGGAGTTTCATGTCCTAGTTATGATGGTCCTGAATTCAGCTTTGGGGATTTGTTGTCTCTGAACTTTCTTATGGTTTCCTATTCTTGATAGTTCATGATTCAAGTTCTATCACTGGTCTCCACCACTTTCTGATGGAAGATTTGACTCCTAGAGTGATTCCTTCTCTTTAGTTCCTCCTTGATCCCTCTGTTGGTGATTGTAGTGGAGTGGCTATCTCTATCTAGGTTGTTCGCGCGAGAATGGGAATGTCTAAAGAATCTTATGAGATTAAATAAAACGTTTCTTCTAAAGTTATTAATGATCCAAACTGGGTCCTCCTATAGTCAAGCAGTGGATGCAAGCTGTATATAACCTAGATCAAATAGACCTTCGAATAGGTGATCCTACTCCAAAACCACAACCAAACAAGGAACATGTAGTAAAGCGAAGATCACCAATTCTAAGTCTAAAAGATCCTAATTATATATAAACCTAGAAGCATGCACTTTGCAACTATAGACCTGTCAGTAAAGGTCTTTTTAGTTTTCATATAATTTTGTTATAGTGCCTAAAATACTCCTATAGTATTTTATCTTTATGTTTGTTCTAGAGATCCTTTGTATATAGAGTTAGGTAAGTTTTAGACTCGTTGTGACACCACTATCACTCCCAAACACATGTTGGTCGTATCTTAAATAAATATAGTTGATCAGGATATATTTGTTCCATGTATGACTACATAACTGCCCAGGTTTGACTATAGTGTCCAACATCCAAATACTTTTGTTTTATTCTTCTTGTAATACTTGTTCCTAAGATGTGTGCTTGTTAGTATACTTCTCGTAACATACTTATATTTTAAAAGTATAGTTTTAGTCGGAGCACTTCGTCCCCATTGTATTTATAGTTGTATATCTTTTACTGGTTGATATATTGAGTTCACTATAAACAATGCTCTAATACCAATTTGTCACACCCCTAAACCGGAACGGCGGAAACGTTCGGGGGTGGAGGACGTCATGTACAGTATCACAACAATTGAATAATAGTAATCAAAGCAACAACAACCATTGTATTAATAGTATAATGTTTACATTACATTTGATTCATATAATATTGACTTTAAAGTAAATAACAAGTGAAGACTCGAAGCTACTATGCCCTATCTTCTTGAACCCGGTGTGTGTACCTGTCTACTAATGTCCTAAGAATACAAGTAGGTTTTGAAAGAGTATCAGCATTAATCTGGTGAGTTCATAAGCGTTTTGTTTTAGAAAAATGTTATGTGTTCTTTCGAAAAGTGCATTGTGTTTCTCCAGAAAAACTTATATTTTCTTATGTAATGAATGTTAAGTAAAAACAAATGATTCTTACTAGTTCCTCCTATGAGTACTTAGTGTATAAAAATCATATACAATCCAGATCGGACAAACAATCGATTGTGTGGTTCTGTCTAAAGCCCACAACCAAACAAGGAACAGGAAATGAGGCGGAGTCACACATCCCACTGCATGTCGGATCTTCAAGTATATAACCCTGAAGTATTCACTAGATACTTACAGATTTAGCTGTATTGGTCCTTTGATATCTGTTGATATTGTTCCTCAAGAAAATCCAATATTTTCTTATGAAAAGCATGATTAAACCCATTCCTTATATAACTACTTAGTTCATATTAGTTATGTATAAACTAATATCGAACAGACAGTTAATTTTGTGGATCTGCCCTAATCCTACAACCAAACAAGGAACAGGGAATGAGGCGGAAACCACACACTCCACAGCCTATCGGATATTCTTCATATGTAACTCGGTTGTATAGACTATGGATTTATAGAATTAGTAATGAATATTCGTTAATTGAATAATAATACCATTGTTTGTAAAGTACTGACGTTTATCCTGGATAATCCTTTATTTTCCCTTAGTGTAATTTATTGAATTATCTGTTCCAAATCGAAGAGTACAAGTATCTACCATACTTATGTTGTTTAAGCATTGTTCTGTTTGAAAACCCTGACTGCCACTAGTAATGTATAGTAGTTTTATTACATAAATATAACTAGTTGAAAACGTATTGTTCTGTATATTGAAAGTGTTGTTAATACCCTCCTGTGATCACTTAGTACATACGAGTTATAGAAATCAAGATCGAACAGACAGACGATTGGGTGATTCTGCCCTAAACCCACAACCAAACAACGAACATGGAATGAGGTGGAAGTCACACATCCCACTGCATGTCAGACGGTAATTTTGATATAACCCTGACGTATATACTAAGTAATCCCATAGTTATTAACCTTGTTGATTGATTGTTAGGTACATTATTACGTGAACGAGTTGTTGTTTCCCCAGTGAGTTCTTATAACCATACTATGGACAATAAACATTTCGACGTACATCAGATGTCGAGAACTGAATGACGTTTGTCACCCTACGTTGACTGTAGCTAATAGTCAGGGTGCGAGATTGTCACTCCCGTATAGATCTATACACAAACTCACGCTCTCCCTCCAGGAGACTCTGGTTACAAGGGGTAGACTTCCTAGAAGACGTGTTTCACATTGTAGTTCTCTCAACGAATTCATGAATAATACTATGAAAACCCCTTTTTGTTATAAATATGAATCCTTATAAAAATAATACCTCTTATTTCAAAGTTCATAAGTTTGTTTCGTTCTTCGAAAACTGTACTTGTAAAGTTTGTATCTTGACATGTTTTGTAAAACTGATTTCAAGTATAGTAATAACGATGTTTATCATGTTTAGTAAGTTCTACGTTCGATGCGTTCTAATGACAGGAAAATATAATAAACCAAATTATATTTTTAAAACACAAGATTACTCGTGCTTTTACTTGTATCCCCCCCCCCTTTTAAAACATAAAAAGCTTGTAAAATATGGGGGTATGAACTCATTGTTGGTTGCGTGTGCGTACCGGACCACGAGACTGGATATGATGACCCTCGATTTTGTTGTACGCAAAGCTAACTGGATCCTAATAATAATTGAACACATATTTGCATTTAAATTAGCAACACCATTAATTAAAGTGTTGGAAAACACTTGCTTTTGGGTTAGGAATGTTACCGAGGCTCGATCTATCATCGCCTTGTGTATACAAGTCGTATATAATTAAGATTGAGAAGACGGTCGGATGGGTGGCTCTGCCCCAATCCACAACCAGACAAGGAGCAGGAGATAGGGCAGAAACACACATCCTAAGTCCGTAGAATCTTAATTATATACCACCCTCGCGTATACACTAACATTAATAGGCTAGCCATATTCGTCCCTAGCCTCTGAGCTTGAACTTGACTTGCTGAGCGAGTGGTATTTCCAAAATGCTCTGCTGGGAATACTTAGGGAAAGTTACGAGAGGATATCATACTCCTCGCATGAGTACTTCGGATGTTTGAAGCGAGATGAAATTTCGAGGTTCGCGTCTAGTTTGTCGTTATGAATAACGAGAGTTTTGTTATTCGGTCGATTTAAGGCGAAGGGCCTCATCGATGACACATGGGTTTGGTATAGCATGGACTCAGTTAGAATAGGGGGATGACATCGTTGGATCATGTGTTAAGTTAGTTCGGAAGGAGCGTTTTGACCTTGTTATTACTCTCGCAAAATTTTTTGTACTGCATTAAGTGTGTGCTAACTGAATGATCATTCTAGTGAATGTTACTTGATATTATGATCCATGTCCGGTTCCTCTATAATCGCTTGGTATATATAAGTCATATATAATTAAGATTGATAAGACGGTCGACTGAGTGACTCTGCCCTAAATCCACAACCAGACAAGGAACATGAAATAAGGCATAATCAAGCACTCTAAGTCTATTGGTTCTTAATTATATATGGCTCTAATGTTTACACCAAGTCTTTATAGCTTACCAGAAAGAGTATTTAGTTTCTACATAAACTATGTGCTTTGTTTAGACTAGGAAGAAATTATTATAGTTAGGATTTAGTTGGGAAACGTACCGTTGTTCTCAGGTGGTTCCTGAGTACTCTCCTGCAGTGATCATCAACACTCTTCCTTCTTCACCAGGGTTTCTAGACAATAGGCAATCTCTCCTGTAGTGCCCCGTTTCACCACATTCGTAGCAGGTCTGACTTACTTCCTTAAGTGGGACCTGTGAGATTGGTTGTTTCGGCGCCCTACAAAAACAGATGGTGTGTCCCCTTCTGATGCAGTTCTTGCAATACAGCTGTTGACACCTTCCAGTATGATGAAAGTTGCACTTATTACATTTAGGGAGGGTTCCAACATAACGACTGTCGGGTGCTGCTGTCGCGGGGGTCGTGGCGGCATAGGTCGTACCCTTTTGTTGTCTCTCATAGGGCTCTTGCGTTGATTGTCTCTCCTTCCCGCTCTTGGACTTTTGTTTATCATTACCTATTTTGGTTAACTCAGGAACAGGGTCCATTATGCCTTGGCGGATTCCACAATCCACCAATGTTCGAGCCAGGCGTTTGGCATTGTCAAACATAAGAGGTTTCGATGCTAATATGTTTCCTTGGATTGGAGAAGGTAGTCCCCAAATGTATCTCTCTACCTTCTTGCTCTCTGGGGTAACCATCCCAGGCATAGTGCAGCCAAATCGTTGAATCTATCGGTGTATGTTACAATGTCTGAGCCTGCCATGGTAAGATTCCAAAGCTCATGCTCTAGTTTCTGTACTTCGCCCCTCGAGTAGTACTCTTCCAGCATCATCTCCTTTAGATTTTCCCAACCCATTGCATTTACTATTAGAATAATCAATGACTTGGCATGGTTATTCCACCATGTAAGGGCTCTGTCAGAGAAGGTGCAGACAGCAAACTTTACTTTGCTCCCTTCTGGGCACGCACATAACTCAAAAATTTTATTCTGTCTTCTCGAAGCATCGCATTAGGGCGATGACTCCTCCACTTGCATCGAAGGTTTTGGGTCCACAAGTCATGAAGTCTTTGTATGAGCACTCCTTTGTGTGTCCGTGGATAAAGTTGTTGGTACCACTACCCGATCCACCGGTACCACTTGCATTGATTTGAGTCATGACAGCCGTCACTGCAGCTGATACTGTCGCCTGAAAGACAATCGGGTCATACTGAGGAGGTGGCGGCGGTGGTGCGTTATTTTTGTTTTTTTTCGACTTCTTCGGTGGCATCTTTTGTAACACCCCGTTTATTTATTTAATAAATAAATAAATTACTGATGGAATAGCAGCCTAAAATCCATAATAATTGAGCAAGGCGTTGGCCTCGAGGAGTTAAAAAGGTTATAATTGGAAGTTTAAGGGGTTAAAATATAATTTTCAGATTAGTCTGTAAAGAATTTTGGGGGTTGAGGGATGTTTAGTAAATTATGGGCTTATTATGAAAAGGAATTATGGAAGAAGTGGCCAAATAGTAATTTTTGGACTTCATTTGAAAATAAATGTTGTGAGAGGGGCTACTTGGTAAAAGTTGGACTTAAATTTTAAAGGTTTTAAGAGGCAGGGTTCAAATGGTAATTTATAGGTTCATTTTGAAAGAAAAAAGGAAGGGAGGGGCTATACTTGTCATTATGGATGTAAGTTTGGGGGATCGGGGTATATAACCTGTCACCCTTCCCGCTTCAAACCCTAACCCTAAAGGAAGTCCCAGCTGCCACCTTATGCCTACCTCATCGGCCGCCACCTTACCTCCTTGCTTCTCCGACCAACCAAGTCACCGGCAAACCATGGTGTCGACAGAATCGTTGCTTGTTGCTGCTCCTACTGTCGGCAAAGGCAACAATCGTGGTCCTAGCATACGAGGAAGGGAAACCGGGAGCTCAAAGTCGCGACTGTCGCCGCCGGTGGCTGTGAAGATCAATGAGGTTGCAATATCGTTTTCCTCTGGTGCCACCGTTGTTGATGAGGTCACAAATCAACCCCCCATGGTTTTTGTAGTTGTTCCAAATCGCTACCATTCTTCTTCTCTTATTCTGTTTATCCCATCGCCTGCCACCTTGTGGGTGGAGGAACTCTTGGCGATTCCTGCTATCACCGGTGAATGGTGGTATGGTTTAAGGCTCGTGTGCAACGTGGGTGCGCTGTGGGGGTAGTTATGTCGAGAAGGGTCACGGAGAGCCGTTGTTGCCGCCGTTTTGTGTTGTTGTCGTCGCCAACCGCCACCAGGAGGGTGGTTGGATCCATTTGCAAACAAGAAAGCGTGCGGGTGTTTGTTTTTGTTTTGGTGTGTGTTGTGTGTAGTTGTTTGGCTGGAAAAACTAAGAACTGCCACCACCACCACCGTGAGGTGGTGGCTGCCACCATGCACCACCGTGTGTATGTGTGTGTTAGTAGGTGTGTGTGTTTATTTGAGATTTAGCATTGTAAAGTGTAATTACAAATTGGAATAATGAAAGGAAAACTAAAAACCACCACCGGCCACCGTGTCGGGTGGCGCTGTGCTTTGATGGTGTTTTGACTTGTTTAATCTAAAGTAATGAGAAGTATGTGGGACAAGCTAGCTAGTAGATGCATGGGGCTTAATGGTTAAGGACTTAAGGGTAATGCTTATGCTTTAAGAAATGAAAGAAAGGCTTTCATTTCTATCATTCTTACTTGCAAAAACCATGAATTCCATCTCTCTCTCTCTCTTTCTTTCTCTCTCTATCTCTCTATCTCTCTCTCTCTTTCTCTCTCTCTCTCTCTCTCTCTCACTCTTATCTTGCAAAGGTGTTAGAAGCTCTTAGTTGCTTGTTTTTCACTCTCTTGGATCAAATACTTGGGTATTTTCTTCCAAGGTTAAGAGTACATCAAAAGGACTAGCACCCTACATCAAGTTGGTGTCTCAAAGGTTCTATATTTTTCATCAAACTCAAGCCTCCCAAGAGGACCCAAAGAACAACAAATGTTGTTATTTCTTCATCTCTTCTAAGGTTGTGTTTTATCTTTCCATTTCTTGCAAGATGATCATTGGTTGGTTTTAACTTGTTTATAATTGTTCAAAAATTCAAGTCTTCCGTTGCTAAAATATCATGTTTTTAAAACTATTTTTGAACTAAAACACAACAGTAAAATGATCGCATGCTTACCTAAAATTTCAGAAGCATTAAATCTTGATTATTTGAAGAAAGTGGTTAGTTTTGGCAATGGATGGAAGCAAATAACTTACCCAAATTAGCCACACCATTTGGACCCTAGGTTGAAAAGGACTTGTTTGATAGTGAAAAGGTTGATGTTTTGGGACAAAATTCATAGGCGATGACTTTTAAAATGGTTTAACATTTTTAAGAAAACATTATATATTTTAGCATGTATAAAGTGTGTTAACTTGAACATTTGGGACTGAATTCCCATGATACAATAGCTTGAATTGATTCTTAGTTTAATATTTTTAACAAAATATTATTCATTTTCGTCCGTATGAACTGTGTTAACTTGAGCATTTGGGACTGATTTCCCATGATACAATAGCTTGAACCGATTTTTTTATAACTTGAAACTACACTAGGCCAAAGTTTATGTTGATTGTAGCAAAAAAAAACGAATGTTAGAAGGAGAAGATATATTTTCATTGAACTCGGTCCAGTTTGGTTCGCATTTACAATTAACCCGTACCTCTCCCCTCCGTTTGGCATGCGCAACATAGAACCTTTATGTTATAAATTTGACAAGGTTTAGAAGTGTCTTTATATTTACATAACCACATTTTTTTTCATTCTCCACCTATGTAGGATGGACTAAAAACTCATTAAACTTTTTATTAACTTCATTCAACTAGGGTGATACATCTCCCCTTCCATTTGCATGGGCAACATAGACCCTTTTATGTTATAAAGTTTAGAAGGTTTAGAAGTCTTTGTATTTATATATCCATTTTTTCTTCATTTTCCACTTATGTGGGATGGACTAAAATTTCATTAAACTTTTCGTTAACTTCATTCAACTATTTTAATTTAATGATTAATTTCTTATTTATTTTAAAATTCGTTTTGAACATATAATATATCAAAACGAAGATATCATAAAGCACAAAATGAATATTTCTGCTAGTTTATCCATTTTAAAAATGTTTAAGGTTTGAAATTCGTGATCAAAGAAAAATACACTTTTAGAAATTGGTTTAAACCAAATTTCCAATACAAACATCCTCTGTCCCTTACGCTTAAATTCAATCATATACTTTGAACCCTCAACCAACACACCTGAAGAATGAGTACCACCAAAGTAAAATTAATGGATGAAAAAGAGTAATTATATTAGATCATTGGAATTTATAACGACTCTATGTAGTCTTTTTTACACGTTGTCCTAACAGTCTTTCTGATATTTTGATCACATCATAAACTCTCATGGCTTGTGTATACCCTTTCTATGCCTTACAGCAAACCTATTCACTAAAGCAAGTGCATTACTAGTGACTTGTGAAACATAAACCATCCTCTTAATGACCGCATCCTTTACAGGTCCATTCAGAGACCTATCAGTAAATCCCCTGGAACATATGTTTTGATTAGTAAGAGCAGACCCGACCCATGTCTCAGCGTTGCTCATGTGCCACTCGAAATCTTGACCCTTGGTTCGAGCCATCTTCTCTAGCTCCTGAACCGACTGGCTTAGACTCGACACACTGTTGCTCATGGTGCTAATACAGTCTTTCACGGCTTGGTGCTCTCTGGGTTTTATGCCGGAGACTCGACCCAGTTTGGAAATGAAGATGCTTGCTGACTTGGCGTTGCTTAGGCTGACGGAAATGGCGGCTTTGGCC
Organism: Lactuca serriola; assembly: GCF_051521515.1. NCBI lineage: Eukaryota > Viridiplantae > Streptophyta > Magnoliopsida > Asterales > Asteraceae > Lactuca > Lactuca serriola. The sequence goes on from NC_136410.1 coordinate 4,926,411, forward strand.
AGGAGGTGGTCGGCGTTGCTCCCCTTGATTGAACCGGCGTAACTTGAGAGACAGGTGACACAGAGAGAGGCGTGGAGGGTGGTTTTGCAGGAGGCCCTGATGAAGTCCATGGCGGTGGGACTGGCGGCACCACCGTTCACGGTGGTGTACGGGAGTGTGGCTATAAGAACTAACAGGTAAAGCCCAACTCTTTCCATATTGTGGAAGTTTCAAGTAGTGTTATAGTGTTATGAGAGATAAAAGGGATGAAGGTAGTGAAGAGGGGTAAGGTGATTTATATAGCTAGCGACTATTGAGAGGTCTTTAAATGCTTTCTCGTCTACTCTGGACTTGGGATACGTATCAACTTACCTGTCCGCAGTAAAATAACAAAGTTTGACTTTCACAAAGCCAGGTCAAACTTCCATGAACCTTCTAACCACTGTGACAACCCTAGCAAACTATAAGAAAGACGTAGTCAAAGATTTGCAAATGTGGATCATTAATTATGACTAATATATGCTTGTTTAATTTGGACAGCTGGTTTATAAGCAATTGTGCAGAGTGTAAATGTGATATAATAATATACTAGAGGTACATATTTGTCGGTATTGACTATTTAGTAGAAAGGCTAAGTTTTTTTTTTGTTTCTAAATTCCACTTCTGATCAAATTTGACTGGGCATGCCTAATTGTCTAAGGCTTGAGGGAGTGGTGCTATCGAAACCGTACTCCCTAACCCCTCACATAAACGTCATGTCACTTTTTACCACTCAAGTGTGGTTTCTTGCCACACCAAGGGTGTGTGCCACACTTTTTATTTCTTTTATTTTTTTGTTTTTTTAAGTATTATAATTTAATAAAACTTTCTTTTTTTAACTATTTTAATTTAATATAACTTCTATTTTAATTAAAAAAAAACATAATTTTTCATTACTTGAAAATTAAAAAAAAAAAAACAGTACATTGCGTTACAAAAAAAAAAAAAAAAACTCACACACATGACATTTAAATAATCCTAGAAACTTAAAAAACATAAATAAAATAACTAAAGCAAACTACGTAAAAAATTTTTGAGAGAGTGTTGATTTAAAAAAAAAAAAAAAAAAAGAAAATTAAGAGAGAGAGAAGATTGTGTTGTGAAAAAAATTAAGTTGGTATGTATATATATATAGGAAAGAAAAAGCAAAAAAAAATAAATAAATAAAAAGTTTAAATGCTCAACGAATCAATCATTCCTCAACCAATCAAAACACACGGTTTTGGAGGACCGCAGCAGACCGCGGTCTGAGGGCGGTGTTCCCGTCCTATGTGGCACGAAGTGCGGTCTTGGACCGCACCCACACCGTGCAGTCTAATGGTTAGTGTTTTGTAATTGCTTGTTTTTTAAAAAACTTTCAAATTTAAAAACCGTTAATAATAGACCATATATATCAAACTATTTTCCATCTTACTTTAAGTTATATTGTTCAACATAAATTTATTTTAATTTTTTCAACAACATTTTTATCATTTTAAGAATATTATAAACTATATATTATAAACAATTTAAGTATATTTTATATAATTTCAAGACCATTTGATAAATTTTATATAAATATTTTATGGTGTTACATTGTCTATAACCAAATATTAATAAATTATAAAGTTAATCAATAAAATTAATAAATCTATTGAAGCTAACCGAAAAATAATCATCTTCTTGGAAATATTTAACAAAATGAACAGGTCGTTCGCTTATTAACAATTTTATTTATTGTTATTTATCAATTATTATATTTAATGATTTTATAAAGTCTTTAAAAATCAAATCATCACAATTATCTTTATATTCGATTTGCATATGATTAAAACTAAATAAATTTTTTATTTAAAATTACTTTTAACTAATGTATGGTTAATTTCAGTTTTTTTTCAGCTAGGAATGTGCATTTGGACTTAGTACCCAAACCGAAATCCATACTCGGATCGGACCAACCCGAATTCGAACTGAATAAGTTATTTTGGTTGGTTCTCATATATCTACTTTAGCCCAATTCGGTTATCAGGTTATTCGGTTTGGGTTACTCGAATAAATGTTTAATCGGGCTAAACGGACCGACCCATAAATTAAATAGTCACTTGATTGATCATTCTTAGCTCTTGCGTATTGTAACGTCCCAAAATTTAAGACCAAAATTTTAATTTTTATAATAATAAAACCATCATCTAAAACGTTTCATAAAGACCATAATGAAATCAAAGTATCAATAATCATCGAGTTACATCATGTCAAATAAAATGTGAAACAATGTGGTGTGTGCGATGCAATCATCCCGAGCTCTTCCCCTTCGATCCAGAAGTACTTGAAAAATAAACTAAAAACCATAAGCACGAAGATTAGTGAGTTTCCCAAAATACTTCATATCATACATATCAAACATACAATGGGCCAAGCCCAGCAACCATCGACCCAACTCGTCATCGAGCCCCGCTCGAAATAGATCTGTCAATAGTATAAGATAGGTCACACCTCATCACATTCATCAGGCCCCGCTTGGCATCGGGCCCTGCCCGTCATTCACACGATTACATAAAACACATGCAAGAATCACTAAGATAAATAGCATACAATACACTCAATGGGCCCCGCCTGGCATTGAACCCCGCCCGATATACATATCACATAACATACATGCAAGAGTCACACAGACAACTAGCATCCTAATCATAATAACCATAGGCCGACATTGGTGCCTTCGACCCGTCAAGCATAATATGGAAACTCACCTCAAGCTGTTGAATGTCTCAGATAAAAGTTCGGGTTGTTGATCCAGAAAATCCCCGCGCTAACCAATCAAATAAATTCAATCAATAAGTTGGGTCATAAACCAAAACTATGAATATCATTCAATTATCCAACTCCTGGGGTAAAAGACAATTTTACCCTTTCCTCACTTGGCCTAATAACCAAAGCCCAATCTAATGGCTCTAAAAGCTCAATATAGCCCAAAATCCTAAATGGCACCCAAAACCTAATATGGGCCCAATCCAAGAAGGCCCAATGTCAAACAATAACCCAAAGGTCAAAAGATTATTCACCCAACAAGGCCCAAACCCTAAAAGTCCAAATATGGCCCAAAACGTGAAAGTCAACAAAAGTCAAGTTGCTGAGTACGCCCGACATACTCATACTTACACCCATCATACTCCCTCCGGGGCCAGTATGTGCAGCGTACGAGTTGGGTACACCCAGTGTACTCCATAGAAAACCAACCCCTTCCATTAGGCACTTAATCGATTAAAACACTAAGCCAAACTCTCAGATCTGATCCTAAATGGTGTCTTAATACATAAAGTTGACAACTTTACACTTTTTCATGACTTAATGGGGCCCAAAACTCAAAAAGAACCATAAGAGGAACTCTAACTCATGCATGGGCCAAGATGACTCATCAAGATTGCATTTTTATGAACAAACCATCCCTAGCTTCTATAGTAGCTCATACTCTCAATTATGGCTTAAAGGACCATAAAAATCATAAAGACAAGCCCTAAGCTAGATCTATCATAAGGAACCACCAAGTTAGGATCTTTATACCTCAAATAGATTGCAAAGTTGATGAAGATTCTACATCTTCAAGCTCCAAGTCCACCAAAGCTTCACTTCCTTCAAAGGATCCAAAAACACCTCAAATCACAACAAAGGCTCACAAACACTCAAATGAGGGCTAGGGTTACGTTTTTAGGGTTTTGAGAGATGGAGGTTGGTCATAAGAAACCCCAAAAGAAACTTAAGGTGTTTAAATATGTAACAAACCCTAAAAATCAAGGTTTTCCCCTGCCAAGCGTACGCCCAACGTGCGTGGGCGCCTTCGCGACCATCTTGAAAGCCAATACACCCAACGTACTCGGCTAGGGACCAATTTTGCAAAGATTTTTACATACTAAGGGTTTAAAGGGAAAACCTGGAAATGTAGTGTTACACGTATTGCCGATCGAAGTTTCACATCCCTACCCAATAACGATCAAACTTTCAAAAAAAAAAAAAACTACTGAAATTGAACTCCATTGTCTCCCTAGCAGTCCATCATCGATACCTAATTGGATTGATTGATTCATTGTCGTTTCCTAATTGGACTAATTGAACTCTATCGGCCTTGCTACAAAATAATAATAATAATAATAAAAATACCTTCTCGGCTTCCCTTACTCCTTACTTCCTACTGTGATGTGATCGAACACAAAAAAAACATCTACTGTGATTGAACTCCACTCTACTTTCAAGAAATCAAACGTCATTTTTCATCTCGTTTTATTTGGGTTATTTGGATCATTTCGGTTTATTTGGGTTATTCAGGTTATTTTGGTTCAAAATCTTAATGCACATGTTATTTCGGTTCGGTCGGGTTAATAACCGAACCGAAACTCATATTACCCGAACATAACTAATCTCGTAATAGTATAATCGGTCCGGATTTCGGTTCCAACTTTTCATCCAATTCGGGTTTTAGGTTATTCGCGTCCTGTCCGGTTCGAGTTGGCTCCAGCCCGAAGCACATCCCTAATTTCAGCAGCCTGCAGACGTTAAAAACAAACAAATTTCTTATTGCAATTTGCAAATGTTTGGTCTTACTTTTCTACTGCAAATGATTGCAGATATGGTTCGAGACCACGGACATTTTAGTTTCGAAAAACAATCTGTACCTAAAAAATCTATGAAATATAAGAAAAACAAGTTGATATTTATTGAAGTAAACATTATTTCAAGTGGGATAATATAATATTCCAAGTCCAAGCTTCGTTTGTCGTAAACTAACACATAAAAGTTAAATTAGCCATCCACGTTTCTTTGGCTGTCTTAAATACCTACTCGACTACTTAAGATAATAATAGCATATAATGACAAGATTTTGATGATTCTAGAGGGGTTGTTTCCTTTTCGAATAAAATTTTATGTATAAGATTTTGTTTATTTTTTTAAAACTGTATAAACCATTGAATGAAAATAAATTATTATTTTATCTTTATATGACAAATAAAAAATCATAATTGCTCAACAATTTAAAATTAAGATAAGTTTGAAAGGAAAAAGAAAAAAAAAGAAAGAAAGAAATAAATAGTTAGTGTTTTTATACATTAAGCCATATTTTTTTGACTTAATTCATCAAATCTTTCTATATTTTTTGACTTAATCCATTCCATCTTATCCTTTTTCACTGAGCAGTCCTTTCTTGTAAATTGCAATACCACGAAAGGGGACCCTACAAAATAAAAAAGATAAAATTACTAAAAAGAATATTGTGATTATATCATGCATACAGGGTAGGGAATCATTAGGTGATGCTATGAAATATTTGATTAATTAAAATAAGTTAATCATAGAGATGGGTAACACAACAAATAATTTACAACAACTACATGATGTTTCCTGAATTTCAGGGAGACATGTCTAAGGTGATTTCAAAATTGCTTCGATATCCCGTTAAAAACAAGATAAGCATAACTGTGAAACAAGATTAGAACGATGATGGCATAAAAAATAAAGAAACTAAAAAAATAAGATTAGAACTATATTGTCGGCAGTAAAATAATTTTAGAATATGTATGTTTAGATTACAACAAAAGTTTTGATTTGTGATGAAATCTTATTACCATTTGTTGGATTAGGAATTTCTTTTAATTAAATTATTAATGTTTGCATTTTTTTTTAATTAAAAGACTTCCCAAAACATTACCACTCATATGGTACCTCAGCATTACAAGGTGGTTCTCCATGCAAGAACACAACATATATCTATCAATGTCTCATGTACCCATGCAACCATCACATCTCACTCTTCTCTCTTTCTTCTTCTTATTCACGGCCAAACCTCCCTTCACTCATCACTCTCCATTTTTAAACTTCCATCACCATACAACTCCTCTCAAAGCCATCTAAAGATCTCTCATCTTCATCTCTAAAAAAATTAATGAACAAGGGTGTGTTCACCAAACTTTTCATCAAAGATCGTCATTTTTAGTAAGTTATTCTCTCATCAAAGTGTTTAGCTTCCTTTTATGATAATCTTCACTCCTTAACACATCATTTATTGATCCATGCCCTTAGATCCATCTTAAGTTCGAAAAACTCCACTCAAGAAGCTTATAGGGCCGAGATCCTCATCATTCTTCATCAAAAACCAAAACCTTCAAAGCAAAGTGAGTTCATACCCCATATTTTCGGTTTTTACTATGTTTTGAGGGAGAATACAAGTTGTTCTGTGTAGATCTGTGTATATCCATGATTTTGTGTATTTTTCATTATATAAGTTTGATTATGTGCTATAAACTCCATAAACTTGAAGCTATGCTAAAATATGATGATATTTGTAGAACATAACACTTGTTACAACTTATTATGCAAAGAAAAAGGTTTATAACATTTCAAAGTGTTAAAAACTAAGAAAATTTGCATAAGAGGGCCAAATTGACAAAATAACAAAAAAATGAGGTACTTATATGTAACTCACGGTTTTAAGGGACCAAAAAGAATTTATTTTGATAAATATGAATCTTTAGGGTATTTATGATTTTAAAAGGGCTAAAAGTGTAAATTTTCACAAATGGGCCTCATTTTGGGCTTTCACAGTTTTTGGGCCAAAATTGTAAAATTTTGGACTTTGGTGGGCTAAAGTGTCATTTTAAACAAAGTTGTGCCAAAAATGTAAGTTTTCGATAAAAAGCGCTGGAAATGTAAAATTATTTATGACTTGGGCCGAAAAGAGAAATTTAATTATAAATGAGCCGATAATGCACATTTTCATAAAAACTAAGCCAAAAATGATATTTTTGAAAAAAAGTGAGTTAAAATGTTACTTTTACTAAAACTAGCCTTAAATGTAAACTTTGGTCTTAAAGGACCTAAAATGTCATTGTTACCAAAAATGTGTCATAATTGTAAATTTCCGGTTTTTAGGACCAAAAATGTCTTTTTACAAAAAGTGGGCCTTTTATGTCAATTTGGTAAACAACTAAGCTTAACAACCAACATAACAACAAACAGATCAATTACATCATTCACATTCCTTATTGGGCTCGTAATATAATTTACATGCTTAGTGAGCCTTAATTGTCCACTTACTTGTTTATTAGGTCTGAAATGTACCTTACATGTTTATTGGGCCTGAATTATACATTTCATGTTTATTCGCGTAAATTTAATTAAGGATCTAGTGAGACGTTTCATTTGGCACCAAATGAGTATACAAACGTAGCCTGTAGTTATAACCATAGTCTTCTGGAGAGAGAACGTGAGTTTGTGTATAGATTTATATGAGGGTGACGCCCCACACCTGAGTTGTTCACTACAGTTAGACTAGACCAGTCTAGGGTGACAAACCGTACCTTAAATAAGTCGACGTCTATCATATGTCATTACAGACGGAATTGTCATTATCAATTATGGTTATAACGGCTCACTTAGAGGAATTAACACCATTATAAAATTTACGAGAAACATTCTTTTGTGGAAACACGGTAACCTACACGCACTGGTACTCAACCTCGGGTGTTGAGATTCCAACCTTTTCATAAACGGACAACATCGGGTTGTCTGGGGTCATTCTCTTTATATTTTCATAAATACTAACACACGCATTAATACAAGATCGGACACAAACATTTCAAACCGATTTTCAGAAAATATCAGATTTTTTAGTGTTTACAAAGTAATACAAAAGCATTTTACTCAAACATGTTTATGAACTCACCAACATTATATATGTTGACCCTTTTAAATTAACTTGTATTCTTAGGAAATCGTTGAGTAGGTTGGTCAGCAAGAATACTTGGATATTTTGTTGACTCCTGAACCGGGTCCATTATGCCTTGGCGGATCCCATAGTCCACCAATCTTCGGTCCAGGCGTTTGGCACTGTCGAATGTAAGAGGTTTTGCTACCAATATGTTTCCTTGAATTGGAAAGGCAGTCCCCAAATGTACCTCTCTACCTTCCTACTCTCCGGGGTAACCATTCCCGGGCATAGTGCAGCTAAGTCGCTGAATATGTCGGTGTAAGCTTTTATGTCTGAGCCTGCCATGGTAAGATTCCACAGCTCATGCTCTAGTTTCTGTACTTCGCCCCTCGAGCAGTACTCTTCCAGCATCATCTCTTTTAGATTTTCCCAGCCCATCGCGTTTGCTATCGGAAGAGCCAATGACTTGACATGGTTGTTCCACCATGTAAGGGCCCTGTCAGAGAAGGTGCAGGCAGCAAACTTCACTTTGCTTCCTTCGGGGCACGCGCATAACTCAAAAATCGATTATGTCTTTTCGAACCATCGCATCAGGGCGATGACTCCCCCATTTCCATAGAAGGATTTGGGTCCACAAATCATGAAGTCTTTGTATGAGCACTCCCTTGTGTGTCTGTGGTTAAATTTGTTGGTACCACTACCCAATCCACCGGTACCACTTGCATTGATTTGAGCCATGGCAGTTGTCACTGCGGTTGTTACTGCCGCCTGAAAGACAACTGGTTCATACTGAGGAGGTGGTAGCGGTGGTGCGTTGTTTTTGTTTTTGTTCGACTTCTTCGGTGGCATCTTGCTGCCAAAAGGTTTAAAAGACAAAACGAGGGTAAGTCCTTAGTGGTTACAAATCGAGTGTATTATGAATCAAAGTTATCTTAGTTCCGAGTGTTTCATGTTCTGACGTTTGAAGCAATTCATAACAGAGGTCTACACAACATAGACTTATGAATTTGATAGTGACTACCCTCTTAATGAAGTTATGGAATCTGGTTTACTGTTACTTAGCTGATATGATAAAGGCACTAAGCGTGACACATAGTGTGAGCAGTGTAATCACTAAATCACTAGATCATATTAGTTAGTTAATTATTTGTATGATGTATATGGTGTTATACCACCTTGCGCGCCTCGGGAGGGGTTTCTGTTCTAGTTATGATGGTCCTGAATTCAGTTGTGAGGGTTTGTTGTTTCTGAGCTTTCTTATGGTTCTCCTATTCACTGTAGGTCAAGCTTCGATTTTACCACAGATCTCCATCACTTCTTGATGGAAGATTTGCATCCTCGTATGATTCCTTCTAGGAACCCTCTTTATGAATCCTCTCTGATTCCTCCTTGGCTCCTCTGTTGGTGATTGTAATGGAGTGGCTATCTATATCTAGGTTGCTTGCGCGAGAATGGGGATGTCTAAAGAGTCTTATGAGATTAATTAAAGCATTTCTTATGTAGTTATTGATGATCCAAACTGGTCCTCCTATAGTCAAGTAGTACATGCAAGCTGTATATAACAAAGATCAAATAGACCTTACTCTCGTTGCAACACCACCATCACTCCCAAACACATGTTGGTCATATCTCAAATAAATATAGTTGATTATGTTATATTTATTCTAGATATGATTACATAACGGCTCAGGTTTGACTGTAGTGTCCAACATCTAAATACTTTTATTTGTTTTGTTCTTACTTGTTCTTATTGTGATACTTGTTCTTAGTATGTATGCTTATTAGTATACTTATCGTAAAATACTTATATTTTAAAAGTATACTTTTAGTCAGAGCACTCCGGCCCCATTGTATTTATAGTTGTATATCTTTTACTGGTTGATATACTAAGTTCACTATAAACAATGCTCTGATACCAATTTGTCACACCCCTAAACCAAAACGTCGGAAACGTTCGGGGGTGGAGGATGTCATGTATAGTATCACAACAATTGAATAATAGGAATCAAATCAACAACAACCATTGTATTAATAGTATAAGTTTTGCATTACATTTGAATCAGACACGATTGGCTCCAAAAGTAAAAAACAAGTAAAGACTCAAAGTTACTATGTTCCATCTTCTTGAACTCGGTGCGTGTACCTATCTACTAATGTCCTGAGAATACAAGTAGGTTTGAAAGAGTATCAGCATAAAGTTGGTGAGTTCATAAGCTTTTTGTTTTAGAAAACTATTCTTTGTCCTTTCGAAAAGTACGTTATGTTTCTCCAGAAAACCTTATATTTTCTGATGTAATAAATGTTAAGTAAAAATGATTCTTGCTAGTTCTTCCTGTGAGTACTTAGTGTATACAAATCATATACAATCCAGATCGAACAAATAATCGATTGTGTGGTTCTGCCCCAAGCCCACAACCAAACAAAGAACAGGAAAAGAGGCGGAGACCAGACATTCCACTGGTAGTCGGATCCTCATGTACATAATCCTGAAGTATTCACTAGATACTTACAAAGTTAACTGTGTTGGTCCTTTGATATCTGTTGAAAGTGTTCCTCAAGAAAATCCATTATTTTCTTATTGAATGCATGATTAACCATATCTTTTTATAATTACTTAATTCATACTAGCTATGTATAAACAAATATTGAACAGACGATTGATTGTGCGGATCTGCCCTAACTCCACAACCAAACAAGGAACAGGAAATGAGGCGGAAACCACACATTCCATGGTCTGTCGGATATTCTTCATGCATAGCATGGATGCATAAACTAAGGAATTAGAGAATTATTAGTGAATGTTCATTAGTAAAATGAATAACCGTTTGTTTGTAGAGTACTAATGTTTACCCTGGAAAATCCTATATTTTCCCTAAGTGTAAGTTATTGAATTATCTGTTCCAAACCAAATAGTATAAGCATCTACCATACTTATGTTGTTAAGCATTGTTTTGTTTGAAAACCAATTTGAATATATTTGTATGAAAACCTTTGTATGATAACCTTTGTATGAAAACCTTTGTATGAATACCGTAGTGTGAATACCCTTGTATGAAAACCTTTGTATGTATACCGTAGTGTGAATACCGTAGTGTGAATAATGTAGTGTGAATACCCTCTTGTGATTGATGGGTTTTAGGCATAAGAACAATCCTATGTGCTCATACGAACCCTAATGCTTGGATCTAGGTTTCTCTATTGTACATGCTTTGAATCCAAGACTAATAAACTTAGATCTAACATATTCTGAACTAAATTAGGGTTTAGAGAATTACCTTTGATTGTTATATAGCAATAACAATCAATTCCTTGCTTGGATTGGCTTCAAAAGCTTAGTGCCTCAAGTGCTGCACCTCTAATGGAGTCACAAACACCATATACAACTTGGATGAAGAGGAGAAGAAAAGGGGCTGCCCAAAAACGACTAGAAACCCTAGAGAATCAGTTGTCCACGTTTTTGGGGCCTAAGGGGTCCTTTATATACTTGTGTGGGCTGCTAGGGTTTCAGTCAAAACCTAATGGGCAGCTTAAACTCTAAGCAGCCCATGGAACCTTCTAGATAAGGCTATGGACGAAAATATGATGGGCTCCCATCATAATTTCGTTCACCCCTTGTTCCTTTAGCATTCCTTAGCCCAATAACTCAATTATCCAATAATTGCAGTCCAGTCCCCTAAATTTAATTAATCTCTTTTAGCCACAAAATTAATTATCAATTAATTCTTGAATAATATTAATTAAACAATATGATTTCTCCTTTAATATATTATTCTCATAATATATTAATAAATCATATTTAAACCTCTCTCTCCTTAATTCATCCTACATATTGCTATGGTGAAGGCAACCCAAAAGGACCATGCTCATAATCGGGTCAAGTACATACCAAAATAGTTATGGACTTAGACATTAATCCAACAATCTCTCACTTGGATAAGTCTAATAACTATTTTCCGTATGACTTCAGAACCTGATCAGCAATCGTAGCTTTCAAAAGCCGCTGTCAACTCTGATCTTATCAGATAGCGTGTCCTCTAGATAAGGGATTATATATTCCTCCATTCTCAAGATATCGTATAGACAAAAGACATGAATTTCAATCATTCTCTCTATACTGTTTCCCGACTTCCGATTTATGACGACAGACAATAGACTACAATTAAACACATCAACTTAGTCCCGGATTGGCCAAGCACTTAGGTGTCATCACTAATTCATCGAGAGGCCCACAAATATCGCTTTTATCCCGCTTTGGGTAAAAGGAATGGATAAACTTCGACTCACATGCTTGCTTGCATTCACTGATCGAATCACAAACAACAATAAGTTTTATAACACCAAGTTACTGGTGCGTTTACTTATCATCAATGTGCAACCGAACAACAAATAACAACTCACACGTCTCGGTTTTAAGAATATATAATATTATCGTCTCACTAATGACTCGTGATAAAACCATGAAGTGATCCAAGTGAGCGTGGGTTTAATCCAATACTCTAATCTTATCAAAGCACTCATGAACTCTGCAGCAAACTTGTGCCATGTCTAAACACTTCAGACAATCTACATACAGATTCATGACAGTCTTCCTTCATACTTACTTCCAACGTATGACCGACTGTGGATATTTGAATAAACTAGTTATTCGGGAAGTCAAAACATGCAAACTGAAACATAACAATAATACTTAATCCTATATGGCCCCAAACTTGTGAGAGTAAATAAAACACTTCTATTTATCCACCATATTGATTACTCATTATTTATCATTTAATGTTTCGGATAATCAACTCATTACCTGAATTACAACAACAATTGTCCCATGTTCTAAGCATGCACACTTTGTTTCCTATGGTCCATGCTTTGTGAAATAGATCAATTGAAAACTTTTTCAATGATTCTCATTTCACAATTCCTTAATACCCATTGTAAGAACACAAGGTTCTTGCCACTACTAGAATATGCTAGATTCTAACATTTTACGCAACGATCCTTTCGTAAAGTCATAGCACAAAAGTCACCAAGACTTGGCTAATGAAATTACAAAGTACTTTCTTAGAAATTGTTACAAGACAATTCTATAGACGTGAAGTCTCACATTCAAAGTACATTCCTTTGAACATCCTTCTTGCATAAAAGTTTATAATCTAGACATCGATTCTCAATATCCAACTCCCAATATGAAAACATTTCCACATTTTCCATATGACAAATCATTCTTAATAGAATCTTATCTATTCATAATAATGTCAATATGGTCCATCCAATACCATACTTCCAACTACTCACAAGCGACCAATCCTCAGCGAACTTTGGATCGTCCTTTGATAGTTGTTTAATTATTTTAGTCAAAACCGATTCTAGTCCTTTTTCCCTCTTAATGTGCTAGACATTTGGAAAATTTTAGAATGGTCAAATATTATAGCATTTGCAATCGATCCTATACCCGAAGCATATGGGACACGATGTATAATGTCTTACATAAAGATATGATACTTTACCAATCTTTTTCCATAATATTTTATGTGTCATATTCTCACAATTCGAACTATGAAGAGGGATGTTGTAATCATAATCAAAATTTGAGAACACACAATGCATCTTTTGACTAAAAATATCAAAATTTCTCAATCTAACCTTTAGATTTTGAAACGAAGTATAATTTCTCTCCCTTAATTATATTAAAACAAATTTTTTCAACCCATGCAACTTTGCAAATTGAATCTTTGTTTTTTCTATAATTAATATTGCTAACTTGCAATACTTTCCATAATAATCATACAATCATAACACTTATGCTCCCACTATCATGATGATTATTATCATATAAGCATAACACTTATGCTCCCACTAGATTTGAACTTCCAGAAAACAATGCCTATTGAATTTCTGAGATTCATATTTCTAATAGCAGATGCTTCGATAAGCCTTTATCTAAGCTTCTTAAACTTATACACCTTTGCCTTAGATAGCTCATATGTGTGTTTAAACAATTTAGAACTTATGTTACTAAGTTCCAAATGTTCAAACTAATTGTCAAATCTCACAATTCGAACTATGGAAAGGGATGTCGTAACCATAATCGAATTTGAGAATACAATTTTCACAATTGCTATCTTCTTAAAATCTCTCTTAGTGAAAGCATTTCCTCACAGTCATTTTTCATGAAGGAGGAAATCTTATGACACTTAGATTTTATGGTGTATAACTTGCTATCCATGTGAATTTGCCAAAACCAAAGTTTATGACAAAACCAAACTCATATGGACTGAACTTTCTTTATCTTGATTTCTTGCCTTATGGTAACACAAGTGCCCACCATGTCTTCCAAGTAGTTTAGTAACTTGTCCTTACATATCAATGTACTTTCCATCGACTAAGGCTCTAGTATGCATTCAAATGAGAACTCATAGAACTCACATACACAATTAACTCAATTGGAATAGCATAGAAACAAAATAATGTCAGCACGATAGGTTGCAAACCTCAAGTCGTGTGCTAGTGATGATCGATAAGGTTTATTCTTGATTTGTTTTCGAAACCTTTTCAAAAACATTAAAACTCCCACTGACTCCTTGACATATTAGATTATCTTATCAAGAAACATTTCTTGATAAACAAATATTCAAGATTTAGTGTAGCATTTATCAAGACAAAACACTTCACAAATTTGGTCTTAGTTGGTCTTTGTCTTATCCAAGACATCACAACTTACCAATTTCTAATGTGCAAGAATAAGAAAACTTTTCCAAATTCCACATTTGTTAAGTGTTATAAACCTACTAAAGACTTTTTCACTCAATGACACAATCTTGACTCTAAGACTTGATATTGGAACGAAGTATGATTGACTTCTTGATTTAATCATTTCTACAATTCTCGATTCCTCTTCTTAGACATGCAATTGCATAAAGACTCACTTAGAGGATCAATTAAGACATGGTTCTTAATCATTAAGACTTATCATAAAACACAATAAAAGGTACTCTCCCTTCTTCTTAGAATAGAGAAACTTTTATCTTTCTGCCTACTTGATTCTTCTTTATGATGGGTTTTAGGCATAAGAAACATTCCTATGTGCTCACGCAAACCCTAATGCTTGGATCTAGGTTTCACTATTGAACATGCTTTGATTCCAAGACTTACAAACCCTAATATAGCATATAAACAACTAAATTAACATATAGAATCAGATCTAGATGTTTACCTCTTCAATTGTCGGCTTAGATCTTCTCTTTCTTCTTTTCTTGAGCTTAGAGTCACAAATGCAACTCCTCTAATGGTTCACAAACCCCACAAGCAAGAAGGCAATATGAGAGAGGTAGAGAGAGGCTAGAAATCGGCCTAGGGATCTCTTAGAATCAAGTGGTAGCCGAATTCAATGCCCTAGGGGTCATATTTATAGTTACAGGTTACTAGGGTTTCAGTCTAAACCCTAATAGACAACTTAGCCACCAAGCAGCCCATGGAACCTTCTGGAATAAGGCCTTGGATGAAAATATGATGGTTACCCATCTTAATTTCGTTCCCCCTTAAGCCCATTAGGTTTCCTTAACCTAAAACTCAACTATCATACATTTGACAGTTTATACCCCTTTATTCAATTAATCTCTTTTGATCATCAAATTAATTCCTAATTAATTTATGACCAATACTAATTAAATAAATATGATTTCTCCTTTAATATATTATTCTTATAATATATTAATAAATCATAATACTCTCTCTTTCTCCTTAAATTACCTTGTCAAGTTGCTTTGGAGAAGGCAACCCAAAAGGACCATGCACAACCGGGTCAAGTACATACCAAATATAGTTACGGGCTTAGACACTATTCCAACAGTCTCCCACTTGGATAAGTCTAGTAACTATATCTCACATATGACTTCAGAATCTGATTAGCAATCGTAGCTCTTATACTTCGCTGTCAACTCTGATCAACTTGTCCTTTAGATAAGGGATCGTATAATCCTCTGTTCTGGATATCATGCTGACAATGCTTATTGTCCAGCAGTAGTTCCTTGATTTCCGATTTGTTCGACATAGAATTTAGTTGAACACATCAACCTCATTCTGACCGGTCCCGGCACATAAGTCAAACCAAATCATCAAGTGGCCAATATATCACTTTTATTCTCATAGAATAAAAGGAACATATCAACTTCGACTCATATGCATCTATTATTTACTAATGGATCATACACAATAATGTGTTTTATAACATCAAGTTACTGATGAGTTTACACATTATCAATGTACAACCAACCAACAAACAACAACCATATCTTTAAGTTTTAATACTATATGATGTTATCGCTTTGCGATCACTTAAGATAAAACATCACTAAGTGATACAGCAAACTCGGGTTTAATCCAATGCTCAACTCATATTCATAAGCACTCATGAACTTTGCAGCAAACCTTTGCTATGTCTAAAACCTTTTAGACAATCTACAAAAAATTCATGACAGTCTTCATTCATATCTACTTCCAAAATATGACCGACTATGGACCTTTTGAATAATCATATCATTCAGGAAGTCAAAACATGCAAAATGGAAACAATAGATAAATAACCAACACAAGATAGTAGCTTTACTCATAAATAACACATTTTATTTATTAATCGAATGTCAAGTACAAACTATCTATTATACATTTCCTATCTAATCCAAACTTATATCATCCTTCAGCCCAATGCTCCTAGCGTGCTGCAAGTGTTTGACCCTACTCAGTCCCTTCGTAAGGGGATCTGCTGGGTTTTCTTCTAATGATACCCTCTTCACAACGAGGAGTCCCTCTTCTACCCGTTGTCTGATGAAATGGTATTTTCTGTCAATATGTCGAGATCTGCCATGATCTCTCGGTTCCTTGGTCAAGGCAACCGCTCCTTCATTATCACATAAAATTTCCATCGGCTCTTTTATGGATGGCACAACTTCAAGGTCTCCAATGAAGTTCTTCAACCATATAACCTCCTTTGACGCTTCACTCACCGCAATATACTCTGATTCGCACGTTGAATCAGCTACGGTCTCTTGCTTGGAACTTTTCCAAGTCACTGCTCCTCCATTTAGGGTAAAGACCCAGCCCGACTGCGATCGGAAGTTATCCCGATCTGTCTGAAAACTAGCGTCACTGTACCCTCGTACCCTTAAGTCATCACTCCCACCGAGGACTAGAAACCATTCCTTGGTCCTCCGAAGGTACTTAAGAATATTCTTAACTGCAATCCAATGAGCTCTACCAGGATTCCCTTGATATCTGTTGACCATGCTCAAAGCGAAGGCCACATCAGGGCAAGTACAAGTCATAGCGTACATGATAGAGCCTACTGCAGAAGCGTAAGGTACTAGGCTCATATCAGCTATCTCTGCCTCTGTACTCGGGCTCTGAGTCTTACTCATCTTGGTGTTGCTTTGGATTGGCAACTCCCCTTTCTTGGAATTTTCCATACTAAAACGCTTTAGTACCTTTTCCAAGTATGTATCCTGACTGAGTCCTATCAGTCTCTTTTCCCTGTTTCTTACTATTCTTATTCCCAAAATATAAGCAGCCTCTCCGAGGTCCTTCATAGCGAAACAATTCCCAAGCCAGGACTTGACTTCCTGCAAGGTTGGGACATCGTTTCCTATGAGTAGTATGTCATCGACATACAATACGAGGAAGCTTACTATACTCCCACTGGCTTTGACATACACGCAAGATTCATCTTCACTTCGCAGAAAGCCAAACTCTTTAACCTTCTCGTCAAAACAAAGATTCCATCTGCGAGACGCTTGTTTCAATCCATAAATGGATTTCTCAAGCTTGCATACTCTATTTGGATACTTCGCATTGACAAAACCCTCTGGCTGATTCATGTAGACATCCTCAGCCAACTTTCCATTAAGGAAAGCGGTTTTCACGTCCATCTGCCATATTTCATAATCATGAAATGCAGCTATGGCAAGCATCACCCTAATAGACTTTATCTTCGCAACTGGTGAGAAGGTCTCATCATAGTCAACTCCGGGAGTTTGAGTAAAGCCCTTCGCAACCAATTGCGCTTTATAAGTATGCACCTTCCCATCCATGTCCGTCTTCTTCTTGAAGATCCACTTGCACCCGACTGTCTTACGACCTGGTACTTTATCAACCAAATTCCAAACTTGGTTGTCGTACATGGACTGAATCTCATTGTCCATTGCCTCTTTCCATTTTTCAGACTCTGGGCCTGCCATGGCTTCCTTATAGCTGCTAGGTTCATCCAAATTTACTAGTGTGCTATCACTAATAAATGTATCCCCTTCAGTAGTAATATGAAAACCATAAAACTGGGGTGGAACAATAGCCCTAGTGGAACGTCGAAGAGGTAAGGACTCGTCAACAGGTTCAACAGGAGTTTCCTCCTCAAGTTGAGTGCCAGTGTCAAAGGTTCCTTCATCGCTTTGATCTTGAATTTCTTCAAGTTCAATTTGCCTCCCACTGTCTTCTTGGCCTATCAATTCCCTTTCTCGGAAAGCTCCTCTTCTAGCAACGAAGACAACATTGTCACTCGGTCTATAGAAAAGGTAGCCAAAAGACTTCTGCGGATAGCCGATGAAATAACACTTCTCACTACGAGGTTCTAGTTTTTCGTGAGTCTCTCGTCTTACGAAAGCCTCGCAACCCCAAACCTTGATATGTGCCAACGAGGGAGCCTTCCCTGTCCACATCTCGTGAGGAGTCTTGGAACCCTTCTTGGTGGGAACTAAGTTAAGTATGTGGGCGGAAGTCTCTAAGGCATACCCCCAGAAAGCTATTGGTAACGAAGTCCGATTCATCATAGAACGAACCATGTCCAACAAGGTCCGATTACGTCTCTCAGCCACACCATTCAATTGTGGCGTCCTCGGAGGCGTCAATTGCGAAACGATTTCGCATTCTTTTAGATAGTCGTGAAACTCAAGACTCAGGTACTCTCCTCCTCGGTCTGACCGAAGCATCTTGATTTTCCTGCCCAGTTGATTCTCCACTTCATTCTTAAACTCTTTGAACTTTTCAAAGGTTTCCGACTTTTGCTTGATTAAGTAGATATATCCATATATGCTATAATCATCTGTAAAAGTCACGTAGAAGCGGCAAGCATCCCTTGTGGTGGATCTAAAGGGCCCACATACATCGGTGTGTATGAGATCCAATAAACCCTCACCCCTTTCACAAGTGCCAGTAAAGGGTGACTTGGTCATCTACTCAAGTAAACAAGATTCACATGTGTCATCGTCCCTAAGGTCAAATGACTCCAACACTCCATCCTTCTGGAGTTGGGCTATGCGTTTCTTGTTGACATGGACAAGGCGACAATGCCACAAGCATGCTTTTTCTAGACTAGTAGACGAATCAATATTCAAAACATTATTTCCTAAATTATCAACAATCATCACAGATTCATTAATCCCATTACAAGGTAATGCATTGAAATAAAAGACACCATTCAAATAAACGTTAATAGAACCATTACTATTATCAAAAGAATATCTGAAACCTTATCTAAACAACCCGTGAAAAGAAATAATGTTTCTTGCCATATCTAGCGCATAACATCAATTCTCTAAATCTATCCCTAACCCATTATTTAACATTAAAGAATAAACACCGACTCTGGTCACAGGCGACGATTTTCTGTTTCCCATAATCAGGTTTATCTTCCCATGTTCCATCTCCCTACTTCTTTTTAGGCCCTGCATATCAGAACAAATGTGGTAACCACACCCTGTATCAAGAACCCATGAAGTAGCAAATGATGAGTTATTAGATTTAATAGAATACATACCTGCAAAAGTGGGCTTGATCTTCCCATCTCTTATGTCCTGCAGGTATTGTGGCCAGCTTCGCTTCCAGTGGCCCTTTTGGTGGCAATAGAAGCACTCTGCTTCTTTGGGATCGGAAGAGGGTTTAACGGGGCCTGCTTTGGTCCCACTTGAGGATGAACCATCACGGGGTTTCGCCTTATGGTGGCTCTTACATGGAGCCTTCCTCTTTTTTCCCTTTCCTTGACCTATTGCCATCACAGGAGCGGCCACATCAGGGGACGGTGCAACGGATTTGTCTTTGAGGTTGCTCTCAGCAGTCCTCAAGAGTCCTTGGAGCTTGCTCAAGGAGACCTCCTCTTTGTTCATATGGTAGGTCATCCTAAACTAATTGTAGCAGGAGGGCAAGGAGTGGAGGATTATGTCGATAGCCAAATCCTCATCAAACTTAACATTAAGTTTGAGAAGATGATCAACATACCTCTGCATTTTCTGCAAATGAGAGGTTAGGGATTCTCCACTCCTCATCTTAGCGGTGATCATGTTAGTAATGATCTCATAGCGCTCTTGCCTCGCGCTCTGGTGATACCTGTCCAGCAACTCCTGATGCATTTCATATGGGTACATGTCCTCATAGGACTTTTGGAGTTCGAGGTTCATGGTGGCTAGCATGATGTAGTGAACTTTCGTGGCATCACGCTCATGGGCCTCAAAGGCGGCCAATTCCTCAAGAGTAGCAACATCTGGGATGATCTTCTCAAGCTTTTCATCGAGGACATATTCTTTGTCCTCGTAGCGTGTGATCATGCGGATATACCTCATCCACTCGTTGAAGTTTGAACCATCAAATGTCACTTTCTGACACAAGTTCATCAACGAGAACGACCCAGAAGCGTTGTTGTTGTTGTTGTTTGCAGACATCTGAAAAAGAAGGGAACAAAGTTTGATTAGAAATGAATCCCTAATTAAACACCCAAATGAGAAATTAGGGCTAGGATCCAACAACATTATTTACAACTTAGAAAGGGATGTCGTACTCTAAAAGTAAATAATTTGAAGGTAAGTGAATGACGATTCACTAATTCTCACCATGAAAAACGAAAAAGCAATTTAGGTTTTAAATGTATTGAAAACTCCTAGATCTTTGAGATTCATTGAACTTTTCAATGGCATGTTTAAATCTTGATATGCATTTCAAATTTGCGACTGGGATGTCGAGGATCGCAAACAAATTTGTGAATAACCATGCGAATAAACGTGGTGCACTCAATGTCTCTATCACCTAATCAATGTGCCGGTAAACCACACACGCTCCATTGATCTATGACAAACATCGAGTCACCCTTCGCTACTAATGTTATCCCCAAATTGATGTGCCGGTTAACCACACACGCTCCATCAACGTTTGACAAGGGTACGAAGTGTAATTCCATGGATTAGCATCATTTTCACATTTTACCCTAAAGTAACTAGGAATGGGAATTTGTAAAACATGTAGTTACTTTATAATCAACATTATACTTTTAATGAGGAGAGGGTTGCCCTATCCTACCCGTTCGGCTAACGACCCTCCACCAGTCAGACAAGCGGTAGGTGTGAGTATACACCCATTAAGCGCCATTTTATAGGCAGCAACCTTATACCCACCTTATAGACCGGCTTCGTGAATGAGGCCTACTAACGGTAAGACTAGCATTTTAAGTTATACATATATATATATATATATATATATATATATATATATATATATATATATATATATATATATATATATATATATATATTAATTAAGCTTGTAATAATATATAATAGTATAGGGTTGAATTTTAAACTTGTAAAATTCTAAGGTTTTGAAATTAAGATTACTCAAAATTAAACTTTTAATCATGAATTCAAATTTCAAAACTTGAGGGCAAGAATTGAACTTTTCAAAACACAAGGGATCAAATAACAAATAATTCAAATTGACCAATTAATTTCATAATTATCTATATTTGACCTAATCTTAATTTTAGTCATTAGATAATTACCAAATAATTTTAAATAACCCATATTTATCACATAAAACAACTAATATTTAAAAGATTTGAAATTATCTATTCTTTTGGCAAGGATAAACACTTAATTAAGATAAAATTCGGATTTTAACTTCATAAAACAAATTAAGCATCAAGTCCAAGTCAAAACAGCAGCCAAAACCCGAAAATCCCTCTGCCTGACGAACTGACTCGCCGAGTCAGACCTGGACTCGCCGAGTAGGGTCAACTCGCCGAGTCCAGATACTGACTCGCCGAGTTGAGTCGGGCAGGGGCCAAAAACTCAATTTTAAGCAAATAAAGCAGTTAAGCATCACATACAACTGAAACCAATCAAGGCTCTAATACCACTGATGGGTTTTAGACATAAGAAACATTCCTATGTGCTCACGCAAACCCTAATGCTTGGATCTAGGTTTCACTATTGAACATGCTTTGATTCCAAGACTTACAAACCCTAATCTAGCATATAAACAACTAAATTAACATATAGAATTAGATCTAGATGTTTACCTCTTCAATTGTTGGCTTAGATCTTCTCTTTCTTCTTTTCTTGAGCTTAGAGTCACAAATGCAACTCCTCTAATGGTTCACAAACCCCACAAGCAAGAAGGCAATATGAGAGAGGTAGAGAGAGGCTAGAAATCGGCCTAGGGATCTCTTAGAATCAAGTGGTAGCTGAATTCAAAGCCCTAGGGGTCATATTTATAGTTACAGGTTACTAGGGTTTCAGTCTAAACCCTAATGTACAACTTAGTCACCAAGCAGCCCATGGAACCTTCTGGAATAAGGCCTTGGATGAAAATATGATGGTTACCCATCATAATTTCGTCCCCCCTTAAGCCCATTAGGTTTCGTTAACCTAAAACTCAACTATCATACATTTGACAGTTTATACCCCTTTATTCAATTAATCTCTTTTAATCATCAAATTAATTCCTAATTAATTTATGACCAATACTAATTAAATAAATATGATTTCTCCTTTAATATATTATTCTTATAATATATTAATAAATCATAATACTCTCTCTTTCTCCTTAAATTACCTTGTCAAGTTGCTTTGGAGAAGGCAACCCAAAAGGACCATGCACAACTGGGTCAAGTACATACCAAATATAGTTACGGGCTTAGACACTATTCCAACACTTTATTCATTCTACTATTCATTGAAACTCTTTCAATCAACTCAGAATTACACTTAATCTTATAAGTATAATCATATTTACTAAACTTTAGTAAATCATGACGAGTATCTTTGTCACTCTTGTGGTGGACTTGATCAACGCATAACCTAGTGTACTTGATCTCCTAGTCCTTCAATTGACACTTTGTCAAAGAATTAGTCTAAGTTTCCCAAATGTGAAAGTTTTTCATTCATCATACAATATACATTGCATGATTCCAAGTTTCTGTCCAATTAAAACTTGGGCGATGAGAAAATCTCCCTATTTGGTAAACTTTTGACATTTCCACAAATAACATAATTAAGAATCAAATCCATTGTTGCTAATAATATAAACATTCAAACATCAATTCTTTCATACATGCCATTGCAAGGATAAATAAATAAGATAAAGTCAAAATTCATTTTATTGCGGAAAAAATTTGTCCTTACAATGCAATTCAATTGAAAAACTATGTTATTACATATTTCTTAACAATCTATTCTAACTCCAAGTAGTAGCTCAAGAATCCATTCTTCAAGTAATGCGATCGAAATCCATTTCTTCACGATTAGATTCAGCTCACTTCTTCCCTTATGCTTCCTCTCTTTTCTTCGATCCTACAAAACATCAAAATGTAATCTTATCACATCATGTATTAAGAATCTAGATAATGGATTTTACCTGAAGTAGAGCCATACGTCTTGACTCTCCCATCTCTTAGATCTCTCAGGTAGTTAGGGCAGCTTCGTCTCCAATGCCCCTTCTCTTGGTAATAAAAGCAAATCGACTCCTTTGGCACAACACATCGGACAATCAGTAACTTAGTTCTTTCTGCACTTCCAATGTTGCCAGTGTCCATTGAAGTTTGAGAGTTTGATTCACCAGACAAATTTGCTTGACCAGCACGCCAAATCATTGCTGATTCAGCAGCTATAAGCAAATAGGTGAGATTAATGAGGGTCACGTCGTGATCCATCATATAGTACTCTCTAACAAACTCACTATATGATTCAGGAAGTGACTGAAGAACCCAATCAGCAGCCAACTCGCTTGAAATCTCGAAACCCAACATGCTTAACCTATCAATGTGTGACTTCATCTCTAAGACGTGTGCACACACAAGTTACCCATCTTCGTGTTTACTTGCCAAAAGGGCTTAAGTGAGCTTGAACTTTTCAAGCCTTTGAACTTGTGGGTTAGGGAGAACAATTGGAGGAGGTGGAGGAAGTGAAGCATGACTCTCATTTCCTTGATCGTATCTCGGAACGTCATCTTCATTTGGAAAAATTGTTCCAAGGGATTTGGGAAGACCATGATTGTCAGAACTAGACATCTACAAAACGGGAGAAAGTTCAAGTTAAGTTGATTAGAATTCTTGATGCAACACCCAAATGAAATATCAAGCTAGGATCCAACACAATACTCTACAACCTAGAAGAGGGATGTCGTAATCTAGTTGCAGAATATTTGAAGGTAGGTAAATGACGATTTACCAATTTCTACCATGAAAAACGAAAAGGAAGTTTAAGTTTTAAATGAATTGAAACTCCTAGATCTTTTGAGATTCATTGAACTTTTCAATGGCATGTTTAATCTCGATTATGCCCTTCTATTTGTGACTGGGATGCCGAGGATCACAAATAAGGTGTGAATAACCATACGAATCACGTGGTGCACCCAATGCTACTATCACCTAATCAATGTGCCGGTTAGCCACACACGCTCCATTGATCTATGATAAGCATCGAGCCACCCTTCGCCACCAGTTTCATCCCCAAATTAGTGTGTCGGTTAACCACACACGCTCCACTAACGTTTGACAAGGGTACGAAGTGTAATTCCATGGGTTAGCATACAATTTCACATTTTGCCTAAAGTAACTATGATTTGGGAATTTGAAAAAAGCATTTAGTTACTTTGTACTTCATTATACTTATAATGGAAGGTTTTAGTCCTATCCTACCCGTTCGGCTAACGACCCTCCACTAGTCAAGAGTGCGGTGGGTAAGAGTGGATACCCATTCAATCGCCATTTTATAGGCAATTTCCTTAAACACCCCTTATAGACCAGCTTCGTGAATGAGGCCTACTAACGGTAAGACTGACTGTTTAATCATACATATATAATATTAGACTTTAATGTTATATATAGTATAGGATGTATTTTACACTTTTAAAATACTAGGTGGTTTAACTTAGTAAATTATACTTTTAATTTAATTTAATTAAATGTAAACCAAAACTTTATGGATTTATTAAATCACTTTTAATTATACACTTTAATTAATTAATAAAACCATAAGGGTGTGATTTGAACTTTTTCAAATTACTAGGGTTTTAGAATTTAACATTTCAAAATTAAACTTTTAATGAACTTTTAAACTCCAAAACTTGAGGGCAAGTTTTGAAACATTTCAAAACATTAGGGATCTAATAATTCAAATTAAACAATTAATTTCATAATTATCTATATTTGACCTAATCTTATTTTAGTCATTAGATAATTACCAAATAACTTTAAATAATCCATATTTATCACATAAACAACCAATATTTAAAAGATTTGAAATTATCTATTGTTTTGGCAAGGATAATCATTTAATTAAGATAAAATTCAGATTTTAACTTCATAAAACAATTTAAGAATTAAATCCAAGTCAAAGCAACAGCTAAATCCCGAAATACCCTCTGTTTGGCGCACAAACTCGCCGAGTCAGACCTGAACTCGCCGAGTAGGGCCAACTCGCCGAGTCCAGATACTGACTCGCCGAGTTGTGTTGGGCAGAGGCAAAAAACTCGATTTTTAGCAAACAAAACAGTTAAGCATCACATACAACTGAAACCAATCATGTCTCTGATACCACTGATGGGTTTTAGGCATAAGAACAATCCTATGTGCTCATACAAACCCTAATGCTTGGATCTAGGTTTCTCTATTGTACATGCTTTGAATCCAAGACTAATAAACTTAGATCTAACATATTATGAACTGAATTAGGGTTTAGAGAATTACCTTTGATTGTTATATAGCAATAACAATCAATTCCTTGCTTGGATTGGCTTTAAAAGCTTAGTGCCTCAAGTGCTGCACCTATAATGGAGTCACAAACACCATATACAACTTGAATGAAGAGGAGAAGAAAGGGGGCTGCCCAAAAACGACTAGAAACCCTAGAGAATCAGTTGTCCACGTTTTTGGGGCCTAAGGGGTCCTTTATATACTTGTGTGGGCTGCTAGGGTTTCAGTCAAAACCTAATGGGCAGCTTAAACTCTAAGTAGCCCATGGAACCTTCTGGATAAGGCTATGGACGAAAATATGATGGGCTCCCATCATAATTTCGTTCACCCCTTGTTCCTTTAGCATTCCTTAGCCCAATAACTCAATTATCCAATAATTGCAGTCCAGTCCCCTAAATTTAATTAATCTCTTTTAGCCACAAAATTAATTATCAATTAATTCTTGACAAATATTAATTAAACAATATGATTTCTCCTTTAATATATTATTCTCATAATATATTAATAAATCATATTTAAACCTCTCTCTCCTTAATTCATCCTACATATTGCTATGGTGAAGGCAACCCAAAAGGACCATGCTCATAATCGGGTCAAGTACATACCAAAATAGTTATGGACTTAGACATTAATCCAACAGTGATCACTTAGTGCATACGAGTTATAGAAATCTGGATCAAACAAATAGTTGATTGGGTGATTTCGCCCTAAGCCCACAACCAAACAACGAACAGGAAATGAGGGGGAGATCACACATTCCACTGCAAGTTGGATGTTAATTTCATATTACCTTGGTGTATATACTAAGTAATTACATAGTTACTAATCTTAGTGTCTGTTTGTTAGGTGTATTATTATGTGAACGAGTCGTTGTTTCACCTGTGGATTCTTATAACCATACTATGGACGCTCAACAATACGACGTACTCGGACGTACGTTGATAAAAATGACGTTTGTCACCCTCGGTTGACTATAGCTAATAGTCAGGGTGCGGGACTGTCACTCCCGTATAGATCTATACACAAAATCACGCTCTCCCTCTCAGGAGACTCTGGTTACAAGGTGTCTCGCACTGCTGGCTCTCTCAACGAATTCATGAATAATACTATGAAAACCCTTTTTGTTATGAATCCTTATAAAATAATGTCTTTTAATTCATAATTCGTAAGTTTGTTACCTCT
This sequence comes from Lactuca serriola, assembly GCF_051521515.1. NCBI lineage: Eukaryota > Viridiplantae > Streptophyta > Magnoliopsida > Asterales > Asteraceae > Lactuca > Lactuca serriola. The sequence continues at coordinate 4,953,281 of NC_136410.1, forward strand.
ATTCTGAAAACTATATTTGTAATGTTTGTATTTTAACATGTTTTGTAAAACTGATTTCAAGTCTAGTGGTGATGATGTTTACCATGTATACAATTTCTATGTTCAATGTATAGTAGTCATAGGAAAATATAATAAATCAAATTATATTTTAAACACAGGTTACTTGTGCTTTTACTTGTATTCCCCCTGAAAACATTAAAAACTCGGAAAATGTAGGGGTATGAACTCACCTGAAGTAAGCGTTTCGAATGAAGGTTCGCGTAAGGATGAATAGCTCCACGAATGAATTTCCGAGACACAAAAAAGTCCTAAATGACATATAATGGCATATATGGGCATGTGATTAGTGTTTTGGACAGCTAACATGCACGGAAACACCATTAGGGACTAGGAAACACTTGAAACTAAGTGTTACAATCACATGTGATTGACTTAAGGGGGTTTACGGCCACTCAAGAGAGTGTACGATCATAGAGTGTATGGCCAATGAGTGTACGGTCATACACACTCCAAGAATTGTGACATTTGGGTCTTGATTATTAGGGATTCAAAGGTTCTAGAGTTCTAATGGGTAACAACTATCTAGGAAGTGTTCTAGGTTCAAAGTTATCACCCTAACAAGGGTGTACGGTCGTACACTCTTGATGATCATGAGTTTTATGGTGTTTCAAGGTTAGAATTAAGGCTTTAACATGTCTAACTAGCTGATAAGGGAAGAACTCTCACTTTGGATTTAGGGTGTGTATGGCCAACTTATGAAGGGTTTATGGTCGTACACCCTTCAAGGTCATGAAGTTCATGTTGAAACATGAAGAATCAGGGCTTGGATCAAGAGGTCTTTCAAGTATAACAAGTTTAAGGATGAAACACTTAAGTTTTTGGAGTCTTGGGGTGTTCACAGCCGATGGTAGTTGAGAGAGAATGGGAGTGATCATGGTTGGGAAGAGGAGAAAAGAGGAGAAAATGAGCTCTACATACACACACACGCACACACACACACACACACACACACACACATATATATATATATATATATATATATATATATATATATATATATAGGGTGGTGTACGGCCGTAGACCTGTGTATGGCCGTACACACCTTGTGAGCGGTTTTCCGGACCGATTCAATCTCTCCAACCTTAATTATACCCTAAGGTTAAAAGCTCTTGAAGAGAAATGAAGGAATATGAAGCACATGGGGTGAGTTCACGGCCACCTTGAGTGTACGGCCGTACACCCATGTGTGCGGCCGTACACACCTCTTGATGGTGTGTTTGGCTTGAATGAAACCCGATGAACTTAAAATAACTCATCCCCAGACCTAAGCCTTGAATGTACTAGGCTTAGAATACTCAAACAGACCCTAAACGATGCTAAAATATAGCAGAAATGAGTCCGACTTTCAATGATCGAGGTAACTTAGAGATAGAGATTTTCAGGTTGTCAAAAAAAGTTAATTAGTAAATTAATATATTTGACTATTACTAGGCCATATATATCTTATACACTTCACGTTTTGTGTCGGTTTATGCATAGTCCTAAAAATTCACATTTAAATATTGCCATGTGTTTACTTCGATTTTTAAAGTCTAATCCTAATAAAGGCATAAACTTCTCGATCTCGATGTTTTTATTTAAGGGGTATGTTGATGTTGATTGGGTCAAATGTCTTATTTCAAAAAGGTTATACTATTTTCCTAGGTGATTCTCTTATATCTTGGAAAAGTAAAAAACATGGAATTGTTTCTTGTTCTTCTACATAATCTGAATATCGTGCTTTAGGCTCTATTTGTTGTGAGATTATATGGATTTCGAAGGTTTTATATAATCTGTAGATTAAGAACTTAATGCTTATTCCAATTTTTTGTGATAATGAGTCGACTATAAAATAGGTTTTTAATCTTGTATTTCACGGAAAGACTAAACATTTTGATGCTGACACTCATTTCATTAGAGAGAAAGTTTCTTTATGTAGATACTTTGATTAAATCTTTGTGTTCTAATCAACATGAATATTTGTGTGACAAAATGGGTTAATGGACGATTTTCATAGAAAAATAAATGTATTTCTAATATTTGTTTGAGGGGGGTGTTGAGAATGTCATATATCTTATATGCAGAATTATTGTAATTACGTTAGGGATATATATATATATATATATATATATATATATATATATATATATATATATATATATATATATATATATATATATATATATATATATATATTTGTTGGATTAATTTTGTTATTTAATTGTTCATAAGGGATAAAAGTGTATTTGTTTTATCCTTGTGGACTGCTACGGCTCATTTTTTTTTCTTTTTCTTAAATTGCAGATGGATCCGATATCTTTTTCTTGTGGACGCGTGGGTTATGATTCGGTTGGAATGAAATGAAAGGAAAATTAAACATTTTGTTTTTTCTTTCCGAATCCTCCCAAATCGGAAGGAAAGTTAGGAGGGAAAATGATCCTTCCACTTCCTTCCTTTAATGAAATTCTGGAGCACCAATCTCTCATGTTTTCCTCTCATTTCCTTTCTTTTCTCTCCTTACGTTCAACTCGGGAGCAGGGTGTATATGTATTTGATATGGTTGTTTGCTCCAAAGTACATATTGATTGAGTGTGGGTTTATTTCTCATAACCTAGAAATATCACACACACACACAACTTACACTTTTCTCTCATTTCTCTCCTCGTTGTCTTCGTGTTAGGGTTTTGAGTTTGTGAGTCTTGTAACTACATAGATTTCTTCTTCGTTGTTAGATTAGGTGAGTGTAGTGTAGGGAGTGTCTTGTAGTGACCAGTGAGGATTGTTGTAGAGTGTTAGTGATTTTTGTAGAGAGTTTTCAATCGTAAGTTCTTTGAAACCAAGTGGTTCTTTGTTTACAATAAAAGAAGTGTTGATGTTTGGAATTTCTTTGTATTTTTAGAACATCTTAAAGATGTCAATGAATTTGTTTATCTAGACAAGAATCATTATAGGAAGTTATTATGAACACCTTTCAAAAATAACCGAATGTTTAAATACAATATACTCATAACTCATAGTTTAAGTATCATTATATGAACACGTTTCAAAATGGTGTAACTGCACTCAAAAAGAACACCAAATGCTCATGATATAGACAAGAATCTATTGCATATTTTCTACCTCGACACTAAACAGTAATGAACTTGAGCACAGCCCCACGAAGCTTTTCCATGTATTCTGCTGCTTCTTTCTGCATCATCAAAAAAAGCATCCATATATATCAAAAAATAAATTAGCTTTTTAATTAATTGATTAATTATTATTGAACATAGAAAGTTGTTACTAATAAGATATTTGTAATTCTGCTTCTTTTACCTGATTAGCCTTGCGAGCACCTGCTATGTTTTCATCAAGAAGTGCCAATAACGGCTTGTTGATCTCGTTCTTTTCCACCATGTCCAATAACTGTGTTGCCAAAATAATATTGTCAAAAACATTAAGGGACATAATAAGACTCTTAAAGATTTTTAAGATAAGTTATAGTTTTTATGTCACATACAGTTGCTTTCATGTCCTTTGATGAAAAGATTTTGGTTAGGTTCTCTTTTGCCTTCACTATGTTACGTTGCAATTTATCATATGCTTCTGTAAAAAAAAAAAAAAAAAAAAAAAAAAAAAAAAAAAAAAAAAAAAAAAAAGAGTAAGAAATCTTGAAGGTTTACAAGAACTTGAAAATATCATGAAATAGCTAATAACCTGTTCCTTCAAGGAGAGCCTTTTGTAGCGCTTCCAATTCAATCACTCTGTCTTCCATATCCTACAAAAGGCCATTGTTACTCTCATAATCATGAAGTCATGAACATTTATTAATCTGGGATATTTTTAATATAATTATATAGTAAGAAGTCAATCATACCTCCGTTTTTGATACAGCAAACCGAAGCTGACCAAGTTCAAGCTTTAAGTAAGAGAAAAATTCATCATTTAACCTGTGAATAACGATGTTAATTTGGCTTTAATGGTGACAATAAGGTAAATGTTTAAACACACAAGTAGGAAGTAGGAACTGAAGGTGAAATGAAAGAACTTACCTGGGTCTCATTCTTGCAATCTCGAAATCAAGCTCCTGAGCTTCGGTATCAAGAAAATATTCAATCAACTTTGCAGGAGTATCCGGGACACCTCGAGACTATAACACATATTAAACGAGCAATCACATTAACATAAGAATCAACCAGATACCAAAAAAAATTCAATTTCCAAACACAAAGTCCCAATTTCATCAGCTGTAGAGGAAAATGAGAATCGAATGACGCAATTTCGGAAAAAACGTAGAAAGAATTCAGAATTGACCTCACGCAAAGCGCGACGACGCTCCTTTTCTTCTTGGACTTGACGTTGGAAATCTTCGCGGGCGTCGGCGTCTCTCTCGAGGCGTTTCTGGAATTCACGTCTGGCTAAGTGGCCTGTGCTCGGTGGCCCTAATATCCCTTCCGGATCCTTCCTTCGCACAATCAGATAGAAATGTAAGAGAGGCAATTAGAAGTAGTAACGAAACTAACAGAGTGAATGTATACCCATCCTATGCAGCGAATTTTGGTTCTGAAGCTGGGGGAAGTTCTGGTACGATTGATAGTTACGCGAGTGAATGCGGCGGTTGATGCGGTGGCGATGCCGAGAGCAAGAGTACCGGCCATAGGGACGGGTGGTGGTCACGACGTTGGTTGGAGCTTTATCCTTTGAAACGCGCGCAGAGGATATTATCTTGATTACTTTGATATTTTATAGAGTAATTTCTGAAACTGAACTCAAATATTGGGTCTTCGACTCTTGTATTCTGGATTATAATCATTTCCTATGGGCTGCCCAAATAATATGGGCTTAACCAAAAGGCTGCTTTTCAGTACAGTTACAAGTTATGCCATAGTTTGTTTTTGTTTTGAAAGGCTTCAAACTATAAAACTTGTGTATGTGTAATATTTGACTTGTTTTCTTAAACCATTTTTACTTTCATTTTTTCTAATTGTTTTTTTTTTTTGAATTTTGATGTAACTTTTTTTTTTTCAAACTTTGATTTTTTCTTTTTTTTTTAACTTTGATTTACGCATTTGATACAACTTCTTTTTCGTTTTTTTTGTTTTTTTTAGAATAAAACTGATAGTTACTTTTACATTTTAATTTTTTTTTTAGAAATTTTATAGTTTTTGTTTCTTTTTTCATGTTCTTTTTAGTATTCTTTCAATGTTTTAAGATTAAAATTATTAATTTTAGTGTTGAGAACTACGGATATATACACTAAAGTCTCAATATTTTCAACGATTTGACAAGAAAGTTCTAAAATTTATTTTTTTATAGTAAAATCCTAATTATCAACAATTTTTAACACGTTTACCATTTTTTCCGGTTAACCGGTAATTAAGACTTTATTGTCAAAAAAATAAAGTTTACGACTTTTTGTCAAATCGTGATTTAGGACTTTACTGTCAAAAAATAAACTTTTGGACATTGTTGTCAAATCGTTGAAAATAGTGAGACCTGAGTGTACATATCCTTTTTTCTTGTTAGAGATTTAATGGTCTGACAGTCTTTAAACATAATACTTATTGAAACTTGCTTTGGTCAGTTAGATCCTATTGAAATTCTTAATGTTTGTTTCTTATTAAATAGTGTTTTTTAATTTTAATAAAGCGACATTGAAAAAAAAAAGATAATCAATAAATAAATAAAGAAAGAATCAATGTTGTATTTGCTTTTTGCAATCCTAAAAATAGAGAACTAAGAAACCGGAAAAAACGATTTTGTCTTTCTTACCCCTTCTTTGCATTCACACCCTTTAGATTTGGGCATTTGGCATATGTTGTTTGCATTTGTACAATATTTCCCTGCTTTTCAGTTCAAGATTTAACGGCGAACCAGGAAGAAAGTTTTTACAAGTCTTCTCACCCTCTCTTGCTCTCTCTTTTGCATTTGTTTCCCCTGATCGTGATTGTATCAGAGTAAAGATGATGATGGTAAGAAAAAACAATGGTGCTACGAAGAAAATCACAATTAAAAGTTCTTGAGCTATGAAAATACACTAAAGTCTTAATATTTTCATCGATTTGATAAGAAAGTCTCAAACTTTTTTTTACAGTAAAGTCCTAATTCACGATTTGACAAGAAAGTCTTGAACTTTATTTTTTTGGCAGTCCTAATTACTGACTAACCAGAGAAAAGAGTAAAAGTGTCAAAAACTGCCGATAGTTAGGATTTTACTATAAAAAAATAAAGTTTAGGATTTTATTGTCAAATCGATGAACATATTGGGGCTTTGGTGTATATATCCCTGATATGTAACGTCCCAAAATTTAAGATTAAAAATTTCTTTTAATAAAACATTACTTAAAGCAAAATCATCAATCCAAAACATAATCAGAGTATTAATTTCCAAACACATATTCGTTATCAGAGTAAAACATTCTCATGCTATCTAATCTATGGTGTGTGTCATGCGATCACCCCGAGCTCTTCCCTCCGCTACCGGAAGTACCTGAAACCAAAACTGAAAACCGTAAGCACGAAGCTTAGTGAGTTCCCCACCCTACCACATACCATGCATAACCACATACTGCACATATTGGGCCACGCCCGCTATCCTGGGCCTCGCCCCCTGCCTCGGGCCACGCCCGCTACAACTGATGGGTTTTATGCATAAGAAACAATCCTATGTGCTCATACAAACCCTAATGCTTGGATCTAGGTTTCTCTATTGTACATGCTTTGAATCCAAGACTAATAAACTTAGATCTAACATATTATAAACTGAATTAGGGTTTAGAGAATTACCTTTGATTGTTATATTGCAATAACAATCAATTCCTTGCTTTGATTGGCTTTAGAAAGCTTAGTGCCTCAAGTGCTGCACCTCTAATGGAGTCACAAACACCTTATGCAACTTGGATGAAGAGGAGAAGAAAGGAGGCTGCCCAAAACGACTAGAAACCCTAGAGAATCAGTTGTTTTTGTTTTTGGGGCCTAAGGGGTCCTTTATATACTTGTGTGGGCTGCTAGGGTTTTAGTCAAAACCCTAATGGACAGCTTAAACTCTAAGCAGCCCATGGAACCTTCTGGATAAGGCCATGGACGAAAATATGATGGGCTCCCATCATAATTTCGTTCACCCCTTGTTCCTTTAGCATTCCTTAGCCTAAGAACTCAATTATCCAATAATTGCAGTCCAGTCCCTTAAATTTAATTAATCTCTTTTAGTCACAAAAATTAATTCTTGACTAATATTAATTAAACAATATGATTTCTCCTTTAATATATTATTGTCATAATATATCAATAAATCATATTTAAACCTTTCTCTCCTTAATTCATCCTACATATTGCTATGGTGAAGGCAACCCAAAAGGACCATGCTCATAATCGGGTCAAGTACATACCAAAATAGTTATGGACTTAGACACTAATCCAACAGTCTCCCACTTGGATAAGTCTAATAACTAATTTCCGTATAACTTCAGAACTTGATCAGCAATCGTAGCTTTCAAAAGTCGTTGTCAACTTTGATCTTATCAGATTCGCGTGTCCTTTAGATAATGGATTATATATTCCTCCATTCTCAAGATATCGTATAGACATAAGACATGAATTTTAATCATTCTCTCTATACTGTTTCCCGACTTCCGATTTATGACGACTGACAACAGACTACAATTAAACACATCAACTTAGTCCTGGCTTGGCCAAGCACTTAAGTGCCATCACTAAATCATCGAGGGGCCCATATATATCGCTTTTATCCCACTTTGGGTAAAAGGAATGGATAAACTTCGACTCATATGCTTGCTTGTATTCATTGATCGAATCTCACACAACAATAAGTTTTATAACACCAACTTACTGGTGCGTTTACTTATTATCAATGTGCAACCGACCAGCAAATAGCAACTCACACGTCTCGGTTTCAAGAATATACAATATTATTGTCTCACTAATCACTCGTGATAAAACAATGAAGTGATCCAAGTGAGCGTGGGTTTAATCCAATACTCTAATCTTATCAAAGCACTCATGAACTCTGCAGCAAACTTGTGCTATGTCTAAACCTTTCAGATAATCTACAGACTCTTCATGACAGTCTTCCTTCATACTTACTTCCAACGTATGACCGACTGTGGATGTTAGAATAACCTAGTTATTCTGGAAGTCAAAACATGCAAACTGAAACATAACAATAATACTTAATCCTATATGGCCCCAAACTTGTGAGAGTAAATAAAAACACTTCTATTTATCCACCATATTGATTACTCATTATTTATCATTTAATGTTTCGGATAATCAACTCATTACTTGAATTACAACAACAATTGTCCCATGCTCCAAGCATGCACCCTTTGTTTCCTATGGTCCATGCTTTGTGAAATAGATCAACTGAAAACTTTTCCAATGATGCTCATTTCACAATTCCTTAATCCTAACTGTTAGTGTAAGAACACAAGGTTCTTGCCACTACTAGAATATGCTAGATTCTAACATTTTATGCAATGATCCTTTTGCAAAATCATAGCACAAAAGTCACCAAGACTTGGCCAATGAAATTACAAAGTACTCTATCGGAAATTGTTACAAGACAATTCTATAGACGTGAAGTCTCACATTCAAAGTACATTCCTTTGAACATCCTTCTTGCATAAAAGTTTATAATCTAGACATCGATTCTCAATATCCAACTCCTAATATGAAAACATTTCCACATTTTCCATATGACAAATCATTCTTAATAGAATCTTATCTATTCATAATAATGTCAAAATGGTCCATCCAATACCATACTTCTAACTACTCACAAGCGACCAATCCTCAGCGAACTTTGGATCGTCCTTTGATAGTTGTTTAATTATTTTAGTCAAAACCGATTCTAGTCCTTTTTCCCTCTTAATGTGCTAGACATTTGGAAAATTTTAGAATGGTCAAATATTATAGCATTTGCAATCGATCCTATACCTGAAGCGTATGGGACACGATGCATAATGTCTTACATAAAGTTATGATACTTTATCAATCTTCTGCCATAATATTTTATGTGTCACGTTCTCACAATTCGAACTATGAAGAGGGATGCCGTAGTCATAATCGAAATTTGAGAACACACTATGTATCTTTTGACTAAATTTATTAAAATTTCTCAATCTAAGCTTTAGATTTTGAAACGAAGTATAATATCCTCTCCCCTAATTATAGCAAAACAACTTTTCACCCCATGCAACTTTGCAAATTGAATCTTTATTTTTCTATAATTAATATTGCTAACTTGCAATACTCGCCATAATTATACAAGCATAACACTTATGCTCCCACTATCATGATTATCGTATAAGCATAACACTTATGCTCCCACTAGCTTGGACATGTATTTAGAAAACAAATGAACTTCCAGAAAACGATGCCTATTGAATTTCTGAAATTCATATTTCTAATACCAGATGCTTCGATAAGCCTTTATCTAAGCTTCTTAAACTTATACACTTTTGCCTTAGATAGCTCATATGTGTGCTTAAACAATTTAGAAGTTATGTTACTAAGTTCCAAATGTTCAAACTAATTGCCAAATATCACAATTCGAACTATGGAAAGGGATGTCGTAACCATAATCGAATTTGAGAATACAATTTTCACAATTGCTATCTTCTTAAGATCTCTCTTAGTGAAAGCATTTCCTCACAGTCATTTTCATGAAGGAGGGAATCATATGACACTTAGATTTTATGGTGTATGAGTTCCTATCCATGTGAATTTGCTAAAACCAAAGTTTGCGACAAATCCAAACTCATATGGACTGAACTTTCTTAATCTTGATTTCTTGCCTTATGGTAACACGAGTGCCCACCATGTCTTCCAAGTAGTTTAATAACTTGTCCTTACATATCAATGTACTTTCCATCGACTAAGGCGCTAATATGCATTCAAATGAGAGCTCATAGAACTCACATACACAATTAACTCAATTGGAATGGCACAGAAACAAAATAATGTCAACACGATAGGTTGTAAACCTCAAGTCGTGTGCTAGTGATGATCGATAAGGTTTATTCTTGATTTGTTCTTGAAACCTTTCAAGACCATTAAGACTCCCACTGATTCCTTGACATATAAGATTCTCTTGTCAAGAAACATTTCTTGATAAAGCAAATATTCAAGAGTTAGTGTAGTTCTTATCAAGACAAAACACTTCACATAATTGGTCCTAGTTGGTCTTTGTCTTATCCAAGACAACACAACTTACCAATTTCAAATGTGCAAGAATGATAAACTTTTTCCAAACTCCTCATTTGATGAATGTTATAAAGCTACTTAAGACTTTTCACTCAATGTCACAATCTTGGAGTATGACTCTAAGACTTGATATTGGAACGAAGTATGATTGAGTATTTGATTTAACCATTTCTACAATTCTCGATTCCTCTTCTTTGACATGTAAATGCACTAAGACTCACTTAGAGAATCAATTGAGATATGGTTCTTAATCATTAAGACTTCATCATAAAACACAATAAAAGGTACTTTCCCTTCTTCTTAAAATGGAGAAACTTTTATCTTTCTGCCTTCTTGATTCTTCTTATTCGTTCTGCTATTGATTGAAACTCTTTCAGTTAACTCAGAATTATACTCAATCTTATAAGTATAACCATATTTACTAAACTTTAGTAAATCATGACGAATATCTTTGTCACTCTTGTGGTAGACTTGATCAACGTACGACCTAGTGTACCTGATCTCCTAGTCCTTCAATTGACACTTTGTCAAAGAATTAGTCTAAGTTTCCCAAATGTGAAATTTTTTCATTCATCATACAATACACATTGTATGATTCCTAGTTTTTGTCCAATTGAAACTTTGGGCGATGAGAAACTCTCCCTATTTGGTAAACTTTTGACACTTCCACAAATAACATAATTAAGAATCAAATCCATTTTGCTAACAATAGAAGTACACATACATCAATTTTTTTTTTCATATATGCCATTGTAAGGATAAACAAATAAGATAAAACCAAAATTTATTTTATTCATAAAGGCAGCGGAAAACATGTCCCTACAATGCAAAATTCGAATGAAAAACTATGTAATCATATACTCCTAACAAATCTATCATAACTTCCTAAACTCAAAATCTGATCTTCGAATCCATGCGATCGTAATCCATTTCTTCGTGATCATACTCATCTTGCTCTTCCATCAAACTTCCTTTCTTTTCTCTAATCCTGCAAAACATGCAAATGTAATCTTATCACATTATGTATAAAGAATAGGAATTTAAATGGAGTTAGATAGTGGATTTTATACCTGAAGTAGAGCCAAACTTCTCGACTCTCCCATCTCTTAGACTCTTCAGGTCCTTTGGGCAGCTTCGTATCCATTGCCCCTTCTCTTGGCAGCAGAAACAGGTGGGTTCTTCTAGAGTATCCATGGAAGCATGGTTGGTTGAATTATCAGACAAATATGCTCCATTACTTCGCCAAATCATTTCTGATTCAGCAGCAATAAGCATGTAAGTCAAGTCAATGAGGGTAGCGTCAAGATTCATCATATAATACTCTCTTATGAACTTATCATATGATTCAGGGAGTGACTGAAGAACCCTGTCCACATCCAACTTATTGGGAATAGACGCACCCAACATAATCAACCTATCAATGTGTGATTTCATCCCTAGGATGTGAGCACACACGAGTTTACCATCTTCATGTTCCATTGCCAATATGGATTCGGTGATCTTGAATCTTTCAAATCTTCGATCTTGTGGGTTAGGGAGAACAACGAGATGAAGAGGAGGAAGTGAAATCAAGCTAGTCCACATTGATCCTTCACTTTGAACCAAGCTTCCACTTTCATCAGGAACACCTTTTCCTTGGGATTCGGGAATACCACGGTTAGAGTCAGACATCTACAAAACGGGAGAAAGTTCAAGTTAAGTTGATTGAGTCCTTAATAAAACACCCAAATGAGTTATTAAGGCTACGATCCAACACAATATTCTACAACCTAGAAAATGGATGCCGTAATCTAGTTGCAGAATATTTGAAGGTAGGTAAATGACGATTTACCCATTTCCACCATGAAAAATGAAAAGGAAGTTTAAGTTTTAAATGAATTGAAACTCCTAGATCTTTTGAGATTCATTGAACTTTTCAATGGCATGTATAATCTCGATTATGTCCTTCTATTTGTGACTGGGATGCCGAGGATCATAAATAAGGTGTGAATAACCATACGAATCACGTGGTGCATCCAATGCTACCATCACCTAATCAATGTGCCGGTTAGCCACACACCCTCCATTGATCTATGACAAACATCGAGTCACCCTTCGTTACCAATGTCATCCCCAAATTAGTGTGTCTGTTAACCACACACGCTTCACTAACGTTTGACAAGGGTACGAAGTGTAGTTCTATGGATTAGCATACAATTTCACATTTTTCTTAAAGTAACTATGACTTGGGAATTTGAAAAAGCATTTAGTTACTTTGTACTTCATTATACTTATAATGGAAGGTTTCTGTCCTATCCTACCCGTTCGGCTAACGACCCTCCACTAGTCAGGAGTGCGGTGGATAAGAGTGGATACCCATTCAATCGCCATTTTATCGGCAATTTCCTTAAACACCCCTTATAGACCAGCTTCGTGAATGAGGCCTACTAACGGTAAGACTGACTGTTTACTCATACATATATAATATTAGACTTTTAATGTTATATATAGTATAGGGTGTATTTTACACTTTTAAAATACTAGGTGGTTTAACTTAGTAAATTATACTTTTAATTTAATTTAATTAAATGTAAACCAAAACTTTATGGATTTATTAAATCACTTTTAATTATACACTCTAATTAATTAATAAAACCATAAGTGTGTGATTTGAACTTTTTTCAAATTATTAGGGTTTTAGAATTTAACATTTCAAAATTAAACATTTAATCAATTTTTAAATTCCAAAACTTGAGGGCAAGTTTTCAAACATTTCAAAACATTAGGGTTTAACTTATTTAAATTTCATAAACAAAACTTTTAAGTTCAAATTTAAACTATAAAACCTAAAGGGTGCAATTGAAACTTTTTCACATCACAAAGGATCAAATAACAAATAATATAAGTTAAACAATTAATTTAGTCATTATCTATATTTGACCTAATCTTATTTTAGTCACTAGATAATTACCAAATAATTTAAAATAATCCATATTTATCATATAAACAACCAATATTCAAAAGATTTGAAATTATCTATTGTTTTAGCAAGGATAATCATTAATTTAAGATAAAAATCGGATTTTAACTTCAAAAAACGAATTAGGAATTAAATCCAAGTCAAAACAGTAGTTAAATCCCGAAATACCCTCTGTCTGACGCTCGAACTCACCGAGTCAGCTCTGAACTCGCCGAGTAGGGGCCAACTCGCCGAGTCCAGATACTGACTCGCCGAGTTGAGTCGGGCAGAGGCCAAAAACTCGATTTTTAGCAAACAAAACAGTTAAGCATCACATACAACTGAAACCAATCAAGTCTCTGATACCTCTGATAGGTTTTATGCATAAGAAACAATCCTATGTGCTCATACAAACCCTAATGCTTGGATCCAGGTTTCTCTATTGTACATGCTTTGAATCCAAGACTAATAAACTTAGATCTAACATATTATAAACTGAATTAGGGTTTAGAGAATTACCTTTGATTGTTATATTGCAATAACAATCAATTCCTTGCTTTGATTGGCTTTAGAAAGCTTAGTGCCTCAAGTGTTGCACCTCTAATGGAGTCACAAAGACCTTATGCAACTTGGATGAAGAGGAAAAGAAAGGAGGCGGCCCAAAAACGACTAGAAACCCTAGAGAATCAGTTGTTTTTGTTTTTGGGGCCTAAGGGGTCCTTTATATACTTGTGTGGGCTACTAGGGTTTCAGTCAAAACCCTAATAGACAGCTTAAACTCTAAGCAGCCCATGGAACCTTCTGGATAAGGCCATGGACGAAAATATCATGGGCTCCTATCATAATTTCGTTCACCCCTTGTTCCTTTAGCATTCCTTAGCCTAATAACTCAATTATCCAATAATTGCAGTCCAGTCCCTTAAATTTAATTAATCTCTTTTAGTCACAAAAATTAATTCTTGACTAATATTAATTAAACAATATGATTTCTCCTTTAATATATTATTGTCATAATATATCAATAAATCATATTTAAACCTTTCTCTCCTTAATTCATCCTACATATTGCTATGGTGAAGGCAACCCAAAAGGACCATGCTCATAATCGAGTCAAGTACATACCAAATAGTTATGGACTTAGACACTAATCCAACAACAACGTCCCCGCCGCTCCAGGCCCCGCCTGGCTTCGAGCCCCGCTCGGATACAGATCTGATTCACTTAGGCCTCGCCTATCACAGGGCCTCGCCCGCTAACATATAATAACATATAAACATATCACAACACATAAGTGAAACACATACTAGCGGATCCTGTCCTAAGGCCTCGCCTATCCTGGGCCTCGCCCTTGTCCTGCTACTGATGAGTCATGGAACCCCATCCATGCTCCTACTGATAGTGAGATACGGGCCCAACCCACACTCACTCTTTCCTTAACTTGGGCCTCGCCCCTGATCTGTTGCTAATGAGATGTGGAACACCATCCACACTCTGCTATTGGTGAGGTATGGGACCTCGCCCACACTCACCTCCCTACCAGGCACATACAAGTATCACACAGACAACAAGTATAAACTATCACATAAACCATTCCTTGGGCACCCACCCGCTATCATTGGACCTCGTCCTGAATATCATACTAGCATACTGTGCCTAGGGCTAACCCCCGGGTCTTCTTACTCATAACTACATGGGCCGGCATTATGGCCGTAGACCCATTCACATAAAAGGGAAACTCACCTCGAACTGCTGAACTTGCTGATAATCTTCTGGATGCTGACCCACAATTCTCTGAACCGTTGCTCCGCTAGCTCCCCGAGCTACCAATATCAATACAACACTTAGCCTAACCGACTTCTCAAAAGTCAACCAAGTCAACTCTAGCCAAAACCAAAGTCCTGGTCAAGGTCAACCTTCCAGGTCAACCCTACTCGCCGAGTCTACCTACTGGCTCACCGAATTCATATGCTCAAAGTCCTTCCATTCGCGACTCGACTCACTGAGTCAGTCCATGACTCACCGAGTCTCCACTCGATTCACTGATTTGAGTCTCAACTCGAAGGGTTTGGGGTTTCGCGACCTGACTCGCCGAGTCCAAGGCAATCTTCAACCGACTCGACGAGTTGTTCATCCCACTCGTCGAGTTCCTCCTAATCTTCATGCTACTCGCCGAGTCCACTCAAAGGACTCGCCGAGTCCATTTAGATCTTCATACATGCAGAGGGCTTTTGAGTCATGCATGGAATCCAAACTGTAGATCTACCCTTCCCAAGCCTATTCCTCACGTAAAGTTGCAAACTTTACGTGTAGAGAAGGAGATCTAGGCTAAATACACCATGAACTAGGGTTTAAGGTAAGGAGGCTCTATAATCAACTCAAGGGCAGATACTTTATGCTTCACAAGGCCAAAATATGCTTAGATCCGAAGTAGCAACTTCAGATCTGGCTTCTAACTCAAATGGATAACTAATCATGGCTAAAAAGCCCCAAAACTCACAACTAGAATAGATCTAAATGAAGGAAACGACGTAGTACCTTCAATAACTCAGAAAAGGTTCCACAAACTCCAGATCTAAGGCCAATCCTTGAAGCCTCAATGATTTCCCTCTTTCTTCTTCCTTCAAACCACCCAAAAATGGCTTGGAAGGTTGAATGAGTAACAATGGGGCTTAGGGTTCGATGTTTTGGGTGAGGGAGGCAGTAAAGGAACCCTAGGGAAGAGAATGAGACGCTTAAATAGGCTCCAAGTCCCGGATTTAGGGTTTTCCTCGTTCAGACCAGACTCGCCGAGTCTCCTTGGCTGACTCGCCGAGTCGGTCACTTACTCATTGACTCGGATCCCGCTCGGACTCGCCGAGTTCCTCCTTGGACTCGACGAGTCATCCCTTAAAATTAGGGTTTTATTTCCTTTCTTGGCCTTCCTGACTTTGGGTGTTACATGATAACTATTTTAATTTTATAAAATTAGTTTATTTAAATTTCAGTTTATTGCAACAATCTACAAATGTTAAAAAACAAACATGTTTCTTATTACAGACTGCAGTCGTTTGATCAACATCTTCTGCTGCAGAGGGTTGCAAAGATAGTCTGTAAACTTCATGAATTTCCGTTTCGAAAAAACAACCAACACCTAAAATTTACAATTTTATAGTGATTTTATGTTTTATATAATTCATGAAACCTTTTTTTTTTTATATAAAATATAGGGAATTGATCATAAACATCACGTCGTGAATTAACAAGATTTGAATTCCATCCGACAAAATGTCCCACAACTATATATCAATTCATGATTATTGTTGGTATGTTATTTTACCAATTTACATGCACAACTGCAAATGTATATGTGGCCTTGTAAATTATTCCAAAGCTATTATTTTACCATCTATCACAATACACACAAAAATATAAAATTATGCTCATGAAATTTATTATTTTCCTCAAATATAAGTATGTTACATCTACCTAACAATTTGCACATTTGAGTTGTATCTTCTTTTTCATTTTGTTGAATTATTATTATTTTTTATTATTTTTTTTAATTACATAGGTACTAATATTTTTTACTTACACAACCATCACAACTTGTTTCTCATTTATCTATTTACTCATTTTATTGTGATCACTAATTAATTATTAATTACAATTTTAACTATTAAAAAAATTGTATCACATGCTTTTGACAAATCTAATTATTTAGTATAGTTAGTCATTCTAAAATAGCAAGCTATCAAATCTTCAAAGATCAAATCAGTTTTTGGATAGATCCTTATAGTTCGAGCGGAAGGAAAACCGATATTCAATATGTATCTCTGAAGTCGAAAAATAACCGATGAGGTTGAGCCTTCATGAAAATATCTAAGTATTGGTATGTAGAGAGTATGTGTAGTACTCAAATTTGCCCAAACGTAGGCTTTTTCCCATACATAATGTATATTCATCCCTATATGTGTTGTGCGATGATGTTGGACTGCATTACGAGATATAGAGACCAATAACAAGGGTTCCTTTAATGTTCCTCATACTGTGTTTTAAATGCATTGTAGTTTGGTTCATGGGGTGTGTATAAGAAATGTCGAGCCTAAAAATGTAAGATATTGAAAGGCACCCCCCAAGACTTTGAAATTAAGAAGGATCGAACATTAGATCACCAAATCTGTCATTAAGTTATAGAATATATAAGGGATGCAACCAGTTTGCAATTCTCCGTGTTGGCTCGTTTAAGAATTTCCTCAACATATTTATGTTGGCTCCAGAACGTACACATGGGCTTATGGGTGACCAAAATGCCCAAAAAAAGTGAGACACCCCAACCCAAAGCAGTCATGTCAAACTCGGGTTTGAGAGTCGTGATGAGCATGCTTTTGTTTTCATGAGAATAATCGTGATCACCTTTTATAACATTTTTAAGTAAACGACTTACTTGTATTTTCGATTCGTAAACACGTTTATTAGAATATTTTTTTTATAGTATATATTTGGGGACGAAACCATGCATTAATTGGGTATCACCTATAAGTCTATCTATAGTGAAAACTTTGAATGTTTCTTTTATATATATCTATATATATATATATATATATATATATATATATATATATATATATATATATATATATATATTTTTGGGGACGAAACGATGCATTGTTTGCTGCCCTTTTGCGTCCAGTGTTCTGCAGCGGATCCTTGCATTCATTTTCAGTAATACCCCGCTCCCGAGTTGTAGCAAAGAAAAGAAGAGAAGAGAAAAGAAAGTAAAGAGAGAAAAGAAGAGAAAAGAAAGGAAAAAGAAATTGTCATTTGTGCTCCCGAGTTGGAGAGAATTGGAAGGAAAGTTAAACATTTTGTTCTTTCTTTTCAAATCCTGCCAAATCGGGAGGAAAGATAGGAGGGAAAGTTTTCCTTCCATTTCCTTTCACTTCCTTCCTTTAATGAAACTCGGGAGCACCATTCTCTCTTGCTTTCCTCTCATTTCCTTTCTTTTCTCTCTTTAAGTTGAACTCGGGAGCGGGGTGTAATTCTCTTCGGTTAATGGGCTCGTTACCTTTGCCGCGGACCGAGGAAAATGCCCAAAGAAACCGAAAATTTTGTCAGCCATTTTGTATGGTTATATATGGATTATTTAGAGGGCCCGTAATGAAAAAGGCAAGCAAAGAATCCAAGTCAGTTGAGTAGACAAACATATTCGCTAATTATTGAGTCTTGTTAGGGTTGTTGGAATTAGTTGATTGATACTTTTAGTAACTAGATTGGATGAGGGACTTGAAACGACAGTATCAAAAGTCTCTATCTTGACCCGAGTCTCATCTTATCCGTTGGTTTAGAAGCTACTAGAAGCAGCTAAAACCTTCAAGTGTCGGAAGGTAACCTTCGGCAAACCCGCCCCCAAAAATCAAAATCACATACACTGATCGGAAATGGATGCCGCTAAGCTGGAGCAATTAAAGCAGTTTGTTAATAAGTGCGAGTCCGATCCGTCTATTCTCAACGACCCTTCGCTGTCCTTCTTCCGTAATTATATCGAAAGGCAAATATCTGTTTAATTTCTTTCGGTTTTTCATAACTGTCGATTTGTTGATTCATTCTCCTGGATTTGCTTGATTAACTACGTATATGTTTGGATTTCTTTATTTCAGTCTCGGTGGTAAGGTTCCGTCGTCTTCAAAGCATAAGGAGAATGAATCGGTACTTCTCTTACTCTGATCTTGTGTTTTAGTGTTTTCTTATCGTGTGTTTCTTCTTGTTGAAACGTTTTTAACGTTTTGGGGATCTTCATAGAAAAAGTCGATTTTTTGTTTCACTTTTGAAATGATTCGTTTCTTTATAAAATCAAACAAAATTTACTACAGGTGCTTTCGCTATATATATTTCGATTGCAAAATTTTGTTGTTGATGTAAAATGGGTCATATATGAACACTCTTACTTGACAATTGACATCACAGAAGCCTTATGTGGTTGAAGAGAGCGACGAAGAAGTAGAACCACCACAAGAAGAAGAAGAAGAAGAAGACGAGATAATAGAATCTGACATTGAGCTTGAAGGAGAAACCGTGGAGCCTGATAATGATCCTCCACAGAAGGTCTGACTTCCATTTTAATCCCCTTTTTAAGCTTTTGGTGGCGTATTTTATTTAGCATTGAACATATTACATCTCAGATGGGAGATTCTTCTGTTGAAGTCTCTGATGAAAATCGTGATGCTTCCCAAGAAGCAAAAGCTAAGGGCATGGAAGCCATTGCCAATGGTCTGTTCCTATCTCTTCTTCTTTATCATCAAATTTAAGATCAAACTTAAAGTTTACTTGAAATGTCATAAATAGGTAACCTAGAGGAAGCAATTGAGTATCTCACGGAGGCAATTCTGCTCAATCCTACTTCAGCTATCATGTATGCAACTAGAGGTAAAAGTAAAAACAAAATTATGAGATTTTATCCTTGTTTATGTTTTATATAAACTATACTCTAGTTCCCTTAATCTGAAATGTCATGGTTTCTTTTTCTTCATACAGCCACTGTATATATCAAAATGAAGAAACCAAATGCTGCCATTCGGGATGCTGATGCTGCACTACAGGTATCCCATTTTTTTTTATAATCTTTGTACAATACTATATACTATATGATCATAATGTTTAATTCTGGTTATTAATTTAACTATTTTTTTTTGTTGATTTTGCAGATTAATCCGGATTCTGCTAAAGGTTACAAGTCGAGAGGTATGGCACGGTCAATGCTTGGTCAATGGGAAGAGGCTGCAAAGGATCTTCATGTTGCATCAAAGCTTGATTATGATGAGGAAATAAGTTGTGTTCTGAAAAAGGTTAATCTTGAAAAACATTAAGTAATATGTATAACTGTGTTTGTTATTATGCAATTTTATTTTAATACAATTACTTGGTGAATTAAGGTTGAACCTAATGCACATAAAATAGAGGAACACCGAAGGAAATATGATAAATTGAGGAAAGAGAGAGAGGACAGAAAATCAGAACGTGAGAGGCAACGTCGACGAGCTGAAGCCAAGGTCAACTCATATATTCCTTTTATGACTAAATTAAAAAAAAGGTCCCTAAGTATTACTTTTTTTTTTTTTTTTAATTATTATAATATGATAAATTACAAAAGTAGTCCCTGAATATCACTGCTTCGTGCATTTTTAGTTCTAAAAAGTTTGCTTGCTATTTTGGTCCTTATTTGTGGTTTTGGTAACTGTTTTCCACATAAATCTAATAATAAAAAATTAAATTCAATAACAAACAATTATTATAATATGACAAATTACAAAAGTAGTCCATGAGTATCACTGTTTTTTTTGCAATTTTAGTCCCCAAAAGCTTTCCCTTGCAACTGTGGTCCTTATTTCAGGATTTTGTGCCAAATATAATAATTGTAAAACATTAAATTAAATAACAAATAAAAAAAAATCAGAAAATGGTAATATAGTCTTTTTACAAAACGTTACACAAACCTCAAATAAGGAACAAAACTCAAATAAAAACAGCCAAGGACCGTTTTTATAATTTACTCTTTTAACTTTTTAATCTTTTTAATCTTTTTTGGATATCTATAGGCTGCATACGAAAAGGCCAAAAAGCAAGAACAAGCATCTTCAAGTGAAAGACCAGGTGCAGGTGGGTTCCCTGGCGGCTTTCCTGGTGGTGGCATGCCTGGTGGCTTTCCCGGTGGTGGCTTTCCAGGTGGCAGCATGCCGGGCGGCTTTCCTGGTGGTGGCATGCCAGGAGGTTTCCCAGGTGGCGGCATGCCGGGAGGGTTTCCAGGTGGCGGCATGCCTAGAGGTGCCGCCCCTGGAGGCGGCATGCCTGGTGGAATGGACTATACCAAGATTTTGAATGTAAGTTTGAATGAATTTGGAGATTTGATTAGCAACAAATTTGTTAGGTATTAATTTTTAAAAACCATGGCAGGATCCTGAACTAATGGCAGCATTCCAAGATCCTGAAGTAATGGAAGCATTACAAGATGGTAATATTTTTTATTTACCTATACATTACTACTATTATTTTATAGTTATATTATTATATATTATTTTATTTGTTGATTATTATACATTTGAATTTGGCGTTTGCAGTGATGAAAAATCCGGGTAATCTTGCCAAGCACCAGGCGAATCCTAAGGTGGCTCCTGTGATCACCAAAATGATGAACAAATTTGGAGGAGCCAAGTGAGGGGCAATTTCGGGATTATTGAGCTTTTAAACTTATGGCCCATGTAAAACTTAAATCGAGATAGCGGTTGCATGTTTTGTTGAAATTTTGTATTGTAGACCATGGATACGTCATATCTTTTCCTATAGAGAATTTATGATTTTCATAGTATTGTGTTTGTGGTTTTTGATACCCTTCAAGTATACACTTTTTGTTACACTAAAAAATAAATTAATCAAGCGTCTGTCAGGTAGGATCTTGATCTGAATTTTTGAGAAGTTGTATTGTAGTGAGAGGGAAGCGGTAGTATTAGTGTAATACAGAGAGAAAAGAGAAAAGTTTTGCTGAAAAATTAAGGTATTTTTAGAATATATTTATTTATTTTTGTTTAGATATAACTTATTCTCTTAAAAATTAAAAGACTGCTTAACAATTAAACAGTTATAAGTCTATTAAATGTTTTTGAATCTAAAAAATTACAAATTTGTTTTTAATTGATAATTTAAAAAGCAATCAAACAGTACTTAAGTACCCTAATGAAGTTTTTAGATTAAAAGTATGTTATAGATTAAAAGTTGGAAGAATGTCTTATGAAGTTTTTAGAATTGGTTCATTCACTCCTAAAGTATTCACTCCTAAAGTGTTTTATGAGGGAATAAGGTAGGTTATGATATGTTTTTTTGGTTCCTTTAACCCCTAATAACGTGTAAACAATGCGGTAAGGACCATTCACCTTATGCCTCCATAAAGCTAAAAAAAATAAGTTAGGGATCATTTAACCAAAACTCAAAGAAATCATAAAAATCATTTTTTCCTTAATCGCTTGCATAAAAAAAGTCTTACAAACTATTCCCAAAAACACAGCGCCACCGTCTCCTGCTCGGAATTTTCGGAAAAACGTCTTACAAGCTATTCCCAATCGCTTCGACTTGTTGGTGGAATGGGAGCCGATGGGGCACGGGAAACAAGTGAAGCTCAAAACGAGATATAGACATTACTTACATGCTAACGACGAACTTCTGCCATGCAGAAATTCAGTCACGCATAATATTTCTCACCAAAGCGACATCTAGGGTGTGATCAATTGGAAAATCAATATCGTCGATGCCAACATCGTTGGTTGATGCAGGTAGTTCCTCATTCCGTTTACATCAGGGGCGGACGCATGATTTGATAGTAGGGATTGCACGGGAAGATTAGGGGTTGCACGATAGTAGAAAAAATAAAAATTTTAAAAAATTTAGAAAGTTTTTCCACTGCGGCCGGAAAATTTAGGGGTTGCCGGTGCCACCCCAGAACCCCCCTAAATCCGCCCCTGGATTACATTCTTTTCTCTGAGTACAATTCGTTATCAACGGTCTCATCAAATTCCCCACTTCAAATGCAACTTCCTCCTAACAACTCCACGATGAAACAATGCAAAGTTTTGGTTTTTATGAATTCTTATGAGTGTTTGTTTAAATGATCCCCACTTTATTTTTTTGGCTTGACAAAACTGCAAAAATGATCCTTGTAGTATGTATTTTTTTGGGGTTTTAGTCTATACCACGACTTTTTTTTGGCTTCGTGGTCCTTTTGGACTAGCTTGTATGCGAAAATAGTCTCTCCGAAAATTGAAATGACTATAATACCCATGTGGTATTTATTTTTCATTTTTCTTTCATGTTTTTTAAATTTAATATTTATTTGTTTATTTTAACAATTAAAAAACAATAGAGGACCCACCATTCTCTCTCTCTCTCTCTCTATATATATATATATATATATATATATATATATATATATCAATGCCGTCTGAGAGACTCACAGAGTATGAGCGCAAACGCCTTGAAAACATCAATCGAAACAACGAACAACTTGCTTCTCTTAACATCCGTTCCAAGCTTGCTGATCTATCTACATCAACTAAGCGCCACATGTAACTCTTTCATTCTCTACACTTGATACAACTATGCAAACTGAAACACATTGATTTGGAGACTTTGGTTATGGATTTGTTAAGTCGGTGAATCTATATATGTTGTTTGTGATTAGGGATCAAAGAAGAAAGCAAAATCTGAAATCCCAATTGTAACCCATAGATCTCTAAGAAACCAAGGAGAAAAGCCATAATCAACAGGTATAATAGATAATGTCTACGAAGCACCTGAGAAACCAAAATCGCCCAAATCAAAAGTTGCGCTTGAGAAATTTTCTCTAAAATTGAAGCCACTTAGTTTGAGAGAAGTGAGTGTTTCTTCTAAACCGGATGAACCACTTGTCAAGAAGATTCTGAGTGTATTTGAGGAGTCGCGATTAAAAGGGGTAAACAAGGATGCTGGAATTAGGGTTAGATCTTCGGTTAATTTAGAGTCGATGAAGTTGTGTAACATCCATAAAATTCATGAAAATTTAAAACTTTTTCAAGCATTCAAAAACCATTATTTATTACAAAATGTTTTCAAAATAGTTTCATATAAGAGTACCCCCTAAATCAAAATCATAAAATGCGAGGAGGTGCACGATCAAGCCTTCGCCTTCCCGCGATCATCCAAAGTACCTGAAACAAAATCCAAAACTTTAAGCCCGAAGCTTAGTGAGTTCCCCAAAATACCAACATCATACAAACCATAACCATATCATAACAAACAACATGAATAGACTCTACAGTATGACTGGACCGCCCTCACCGGGCCTACAGTCTGTCCGGCCCACTCTCAGAACCTTCAGCATGTCTAGTCCGTCCTACCGGGCCTTTAGTCTGTCTGGACCGTTCTTCGGGCCTTCGGCCTGACTGGTATGCCCTATTGGGCCTGCAGTCTATCTGGGCCGCCCTAGGTATGTTGGCCTACATCACAAAGTAGGTCCGCCTCAACCCACCCCCAAGCATACAATCAACACATAGATAACAATGCTAGCATGTATAAACAGTCAAACTGATCTAACCGATCACTAATCATAACATCATCCTATATACCAAGATACCGACCTAACAGGTCACTAAACATAACATCATCCTATATACTAGGATACCGACCTAACAAGTCACTAAGCATATCATCATGTGATAACCAGGATAACAATCCAAAAGAAGGGCCGATAGTGGTGCCTACGACCTTGTTGATATAGTGAGAAGAACTCACCTCTTAATGTCGAACTGAACTGAAAAGATCAAACTCCCGAAACACGGCTCTCAAACTCTAACACCTACAACCAACATTGATCCAAACCCATAAATTCAAAATTACCAAAATACCCTCAGACGTAAAACCGGTCAACCCTTGGTCAAAGTCAAAGTCAACGATCAAGGTCAACAGTCCATGTTGACCCAACTCGTCGAGTGCAGCTTATAGACTCGTCGAGTTCCTTCAGAACTCAGAAAATCGCGAAAAACTGAGTCAACTCACCGAGTCCATGTAGCATCTATAATATCAGGAAAACCCTAACCAACTCGTCGAGTCGTCTCACCCACTCGCTGAGTTCACTCAGAATCTAGAAGGCGGGTAAACCCTAGCTAACTCGTCGAGTCTCCTATGCAACTCATCGAGTTCCTTCGACCCTTTTCTCATTTAGACGCTTTTAAGCGAAACCAAGGCTCAAAACTGTAGATCTAGACTCCTAGGGTGTAGTTATCACGTAAAGTTGCTAACTTTACGTGCATGCAAGGCCTCAAGAGGTTAAAACACCCACAACTAGCCTTAGGAAGAGGTTTAGGTCATGGAGAAGGGACAAAGCTTGATAAAGCTTGAGTCTTTGTGTCCATGAGGGCCTAGAGGAGTCTAGATCTAAACTCCTCACTTCAAAACGTGCTCAAGCCCAGAAATGCTTCAAGAATAAGCTAGAAATAAACTTAAACTCTTGAATAAAGAGATCTAACAAGAAAATGATCAAGGTAATGACTTTTTACCTTCAAATGAATGCCAAAACGAAGTAGATGCTGGATATACAAGCTCCTTCTCATTCCAAGCATCTAAATCTTCAAGTCTCTTCAAGAAATGCACCAAACACACACTTTTAGCCTCACACACACACACACACACTCAAAAAGTAGGTTAGCTTGAGTAGGGTTTGATTCTGGACGTGAAAAGTGGTTAGGAGGCTGGAGGGAAGGACTTAAGGTCCTTTAAATAGGGTGCAAACCCTAAAAATTAGGGTTTTCATGTCCAGCCTCAACTCGTCGAGTTGAGTCCTCCAAGTCGTCGAGTAGGTTCTAGAATCCACGCAACTTTATCAGTTTCTACACGACTAGTTGGGGCAGCCAACTCATCGAGCATGTCTATAATTATGAATATAAAAGCTTTAAAAATTTATACCTGAGAGTCGGGATGTTACAAGTTGATTCCCAAAAATATTACTAATGTTGTAACTAACAAGATACTGTCAGTTAAATTCTTTCCATCTACAGATATGAGGGTGGTTGCTGTGGGGAACATTTTTGGAGAGTTAGGGTTTTGGAAATTGTTTCTAGTAAGCAGGAATTAAGAGATATATATGTGTGTGTGTGTGTGTATGCATCTAAAATTGTTTCAAGAAGGTATATGTGTGTGTGAATCAGAAATCACTCCTTCCTCCGGTCACTGCCCCTCCCTATTTCTTAATTGGAAAAACCATGCTTGCCACCACTTTTGGATAAAAAATCGGAGCTGGAGAAGACGAGATTGGAGCACTGACGAGGTTCTGCAACAGGAACGACTCTACAAGATGAAGATCGGACCTGAGTTTTGATGAACACGATGAAGATCAAATATGGGTTTGTTCTTGAAATTGAGGTTGTAACATCCCCAATTTCACGGCCAGAAAAAGACCGATTTCTTTTATGCTTTTAGAATAAAATCAGAGTAATCTTTCAAAAAGTATTGAGGAATTTGTCCCCAAAACAAAATATGATAAAAGTATTTATCAAATCTTTTCTTAAAGAAATGTATTTTCATCTCATTAAAAACTCGGGATGTCCACGTCGATACAGACCAAAAGCATAAACTGTACAATATAGGCCTTTCAACAGTTATTTACATCTACTGGCCTATAATCCAAAATCCCTCGTCATCGTCCAACTATGCTCTTGTTCCACTACCTGTAATACAGAAAGCTGAGTGGGTTAGGCTTGGGAGCCTGTTGAGCATATAGGGGTTTCAACCCACAAATAATAATAAATTTATTAATTTCATCAACCAACAATAAATTTATTAATTTGATCAACCAACAATAACCCTGATTACCCGTTCCCGTTATCCTCACTTTACGTCTCTAAACACTTATCATAAGGGACCTAGCCTAAGGATCATCATCGGGATGGACACTACTACTATGGGGATTCCTCATCCATACATGTCCTTAAGGAAACCATGAGGAGGATGGAGTATGCCAATGAACATATAGCTCACCAACACCTATAGGTTGCGAACCTGCTAGCGTTCCACTGGACTGTCTAGAAAGGTCTGTGGTCGTCATCTATACTCCGCTAGATGACTACAACAACAACAACATCGAGGTCTCTCATCATTTTAACACACATCAACTATTTCATCTACCCATGTTTTACCCAACATATTTGTAGATAAAAATACATATACAATTTAAAACTTGTATAAAACATTTATTCAACACCCATCTTAAATAAACAAACAATATAATTACACATAACATGTATTTTATAGAAAATACTTTATATCTATGTGTAAGATGAAAATGACCACACACTCGCTTGATTTAACGATAATCGGGCAACACTTCGTTTCTTAAAAGATCATTTCCGATAAAATCGGGAGCTTTAATGAAAAAGTCGGGCCTTGCGAAGGTTGAGCTTTAAACCGAAAAGATAAATTTCTTGGGGTCTTCGGACACTTCGGGGCGTTCTTCGAGTGTTGGATATGATACCGAGGCTTTAGGGGGTTGTAAGGAAGTTTAGGGAGGTGAAAGAAGTGAAAAAGGATGAAAAATGGTGTAGGAACCTGGAGGGTTCGCACCTCCTTTTATATCCTGCGAGGTTCGGATCCGAGGGAAGAAGGGAGGACACGCGGCAGCTTCACAGGCGAGGGGGAGGGCTATGCGTCGGATAGGAGGCGAGACACGCGTCTCGGTTCGGATGCCTCCACCACAATGACATGCATCGGATCATGACTGGGCCGTGCATTCGGACGAATCAGAAGGCGGACATGGGGCAGGCTCGTATGCGAGGCGACGTGGCCGAACCATGACCTTGTGCATGCGAAAATTCTTGGTTTTTGTGCCCTGATTTTCAAAAATTCGTAACTTTTTCATACGAACTTCCTTTTCGACGTTCTTTATATGCACGCGTAGGCGAGATTAAACTCTACAACATTCGTTTGGACTCCGTCGGCTAATTTTGACTTTATTTTTAATATTATTATTTTTAACAGACCGAGACAGGAAAATTCATAAAAAATTCATAACTTCTTCATCCGACGACCGTTTTCGTCTGTCTTTTTTCCGTTGTACTACTATTGATGAGACCTTCGATTATAGTTTAGGTTGTGTCGGCTAAAAATCACTCGATCTAAAATTCGAGTTTTTAGCTGTCTACTACTAAGCTGAAACTTAGAACAATCGATACTTCCTCATACGAAGTCAGATTTAGGTATTCTTTTTATGCATGCTCTCGGTTTAACGAACACTACGACTTTCGTTTAGATCACTAAGGTTATAAAGCACTTTATCATAAATTCACTTTTTACGTCACACAGCGTCATGCCGGTTTTGTTGCGAAACTTCGACAGGTCATAACTTCTTCGTTATAACTCGGATTTCGGTATTCTTTATATCCCCGGAATCCTTATTTCAACAACTACAACTTTCTTCATAGATATCAGGTTTGTATAACATTTATTTTCGACGCTTATTTTTACCCTTAATTCATTAAATTATAATAATTAAGCATAAAACACATAATAATCAGATAATACATCTTATTATTTCAAAACAAGTTACAAAGGTTGGCGTAGGCTATTACATCATCATTAATGCCTAGCCTAGAAACACGGAAGTTACAATTTTCTCCCCCATTAGGATGATTCTATCCTTAGATTCATACATCACCAAACAAATGCGGATAGTGATTCATCATGTGACTCTCCATTTCCTAGGTGAGATTTGGCCCATTCGTATGTTTCCATCACACAAGCACTAAATCGACCATCTTGCGTCGCAACTTCTTAGTCTTATGGTCAACGATTGCCTCCGATTCTTCAATTAATCTCTTGCTTTCATCCAACCTTAATTCAGAAATTGGAATTATATCGGGAACATCTCCCATAAACTTCCTCAAATAACACACATGGAAAGTGTTATGAATACCATCTAGTTCTTCTGGTAGTTCTAGCTTGTAAGCTTGGTTCCTAATCCTCTGAAGAACTTTAAATGGTCCAATAAGCCTTCGACTAAACTTTCCTCTTTTGCCAAATTTTATAAGTCCCTTCCACGGTGAGACTTTAAGTAAAACCGAATCTCCAACTTCGAATGTTATCAGTTGTCTTTTCTTCTCAGCATAGCTCTTTTGACGATCCTGAGCTGCTAACATCCTTTCCCTAATCACTTTCAGCTTTTCAGTAGTTTGATGAACTATCTCGGGTCCCATAAATTGCTTTTCCCCAGCTTCAAGCCAACATAACGGTGTTCGACACTTTTGTCCATACAAGCTTGATAAGCTGCCATCTTGATGCTTGAGTGGAAACTATTATTGTAGGAAAATTCTACCAGAGGTAAATGTTCATCCCAGTTACCTTAGAATTCCAGGGTACATGCTCTCAGCATATCCTCCAATGTTTGAATCGCTCGTTCGCTCTGACCATCGGTTTGTGGATGGTAAGCTGTACTTAGACATAATTTCGTACCCAATTCCTCTTATAGACTTTGCCAAAACCTTGACTTGAAACAACTATCACGATCTGACACAATCGTCAGGGGAAGACCATGAGCTTTCACTATCTCTTTTATGTAAACCTTTGTAAACTTTTCCATAGACCACTTCTCATTCGCGGCTATGAAATGTGCACTTTTTGTGAACCGATCAATGACCACCCAAATCATGTCGTGGCCATTCTTTATTCTGGGCAGTTTAGTTACAAAATCCATGGCGATGTCTTCCCATTTACCCATGGGTACATGTAAGGTTCTAAACTCCCAGATAGTTTCTGATGTTGTGCCTTAACCCTCGTACACGTCACACACTCGGCCACATACTTTGCAACATCGAGCTTCATCGTCGGCCTCCAGTAGTAGGGTTTCAGATCAATATACATTTTCGTGCTGTCGGGATGAATCGAGTACATGGTATTGTGAGCTTTTTCCATCAGAAGATCTCTTAATCCTCCCATCTTAGGTACCCAAATCATGTCTTGGAATACCTTCAACCCTTGGTTATTTGTACTAAACACTAACGTTTTTCCCAAACGTTCTTCCTTTCCGTCATTTTTCACTGAAGTTTCCTCCTGGGATTTATTTATACTTTCCACAATTGTCGAGACAACTTCAGTTCTCAACGCTCTTGGCCTTTTCTTTTCAAGGTTTACCTTCCGACTGAGAGCATCCGCGACAACATTTGCTTTACGAGGGTGGTAATGTTTCTCACAGTCATAATCCTTGAGTAACTCTAACCAGCGTCGTTGCCTCTTGTTCAATTCCTTCTGATTAAAGAGATATTGAAGACTCTTATGATCAGTGAAAATTTTGCATTTTATGCCATAGAGGTAATGCCTCCATATCTTTAGGGAAAATACTACCGCTGCTAACTCCAGATCACGAGTGGGGTAGTTGTTTTCATGCTCTTTTAATTGTCGAGATGCATATGCTATCACCTTTTCTCTTTGAGTTAGAATATATCCCAACCCGACTCCTGACACATCGCTATAAACTACGAAGTCTTCAACTCCATTGGGTAGAGAAAGAATCAATGCTTCACATAATTTCTTCTTTAGCTTCTCGAATGCTTCCTTATGCTTCTCACTCCAAGTATAAGTAGCTCCCTTATGGGTCAAAGCTGTCAATGGAGCAACTATCGAAGAAAAGCCTTGGATAAATATTCGATAATATCTAGCTAATCCTAGAAAGCTTCGGATCTCCGTAGGACTCATTGGTTGTTCCCAAATTCTTATAGCTTAAATCTTAGCTGGGTCAACGATAATCCCTTCTTGGTTAACCACATGACCCAAAAATTAGACTTCTTGAATCCAAAAATCACATTTGGAGAACTTTGCATACAACTTCTCTTTTTTTAGAACTTCTAGCACTTCACACAGATGCTTGTCATGCTCCTGCTTGCTTATTGAATAAATCAAAATATCATCTATGAACACTATCATGGATTTATCGAGGAATGGTTTACAAACCCTATTCATCAAATCCATGAAGGCTGTTGAAGCATTGGTTAGTCCAAACGACATAACCAAAAAATCGTAGTGTCCATATCTTGTTATGAATGTAGTCTTTTCAATACCCTGATCTCTTACCTTTAGCTGATGATATCCTGACCTAAGATCGATCTTCGAGAAATAGCTCGAACCCTGTAACTGGTCGAACAGGTCATCGATCCTTGGCAACGGGTACTTGTTCTTTATCGTCACTTTGTTCAGCTCTCTATAATCGATGCACATTCTCATGCTCCCGTCTTTCTTCTTTACAAATAACACAGGGGCTCCCTAGGGCGATGAACTAGGTCTAATGAAACTGTTGTCCAACAACTCCTGAAGTTGAGTCAAAAGCTCTTTCATCTCTGTCGATGCTAATCGATATGGGGCGTTTGCTATTGGTGTTGTTCCTGGTAACAAGTCTATTCTAAACTCCAATTGTCTATCAGGGGGCAATCCAGGATGATTTTCGGGAAAAACTTCCGGATATTCACACACCACTGGTATACTTTGCATATAGTTTTTATCCTTGTTAGCATCGATGATGAATGCCAAGTATGAGGTGCATCCTTTAGATAAACATTTTCTAGCTTTCATTAGGGAAATGATTCTAGAATTTACTCTGCGCTTATCTCTGTACACCATAAATGGCTCTTTTCCAGGCGGATTTACCATTACTATCTTTTTCCTGCACAATATTTTGGC
The DNA here is from genome assembly GCF_051521515.1 of Lactuca serriola. NCBI lineage: Eukaryota > Viridiplantae > Streptophyta > Magnoliopsida > Asterales > Asteraceae > Lactuca > Lactuca serriola. The sequence continues at coordinate 4,984,674 of NC_136410.1, forward strand.
ATCATTGGCGCTAAGTCAATCCATCCCTAGAACGATGTTGAAACCATTTAACTTGATGGGTAACAGCTTCTCACGTAATTCGTTTCCATTCAGGTCGATGACGCTATTCCTAATACAGTCGTTAACAAGTATGGATTTGCCACTAGCAACTTTTACAATTAGGGCATCATCATGTTTTTCTATAGGAAATGTTAGTCTTTCACCAAATTTATGTGATATAAAGCAGTAATTCGCTCCGGAATCAAATAATAAATTGGCAGGCAACCCATTTACAAGAAAGGTACCTGATCCGACATCCACTGCATCCTTTGCGGCTTCTAGTGTCATCTGGAAAAGCTCTGGCTTTTGGCTTTGGTGGATGATTGGGCCTTACTGCCTCCTACTTCTTCGGGCAGTCCTTCAAAATGTGCTCTTCTTTGTTGCACCCATAACAGACTTTCTTAACGAAGGTGAATTCATTGGAATAATGCCCAGACTTTCCACATTTGTAACAAGTGACTTCCTCGCTACACTTCCCAACATGTTTCTTCTTACACTTGTCACACCATTTCGCTTCGGCTCCTCCCCTGAATTTCCTCGAACCAGACTTCGAGAAATTATTCTTCTTATTGGAACCTGAAGTTCCTTCAAACTTTCTCTTTTCGCCAACTTCAACCTTACTGGCGGCTCTCCCCTTAATCATATCTTCAACAGACTTGGCAGCCCAGATAGCTGCCTCCAAAGTAAGTGTCTGACGCACCGGCACCACATACTCCCATGGAAGTCCCTTTGCGTACCTATCAATTTTCGTCAGGTCATCTAGGACAATACGCAAGGCAAACTCCATTTTGTCTGTGAAGTTATTGGTGTATTCATCAATGGTCATACTTCCCTTCTTCAGTTTAAGAAATTGGTTTTCTAGCTCAAGCACATTTTGTGCCGAGCAGTACTTGCACTTAAATTGTACCAAGAACTCTGCCCAAGTTAGTTGCAGTGGCTCATTAGGGCTTAGGTTCTTCCCCAGAGTGTTCCACCAGGGAACAGCGCCGCCTCTTAACTGACGTACTGCAAATATGGTTTGTAACTTTCCTTAACATCCACATGTCATGAAGGCCAATTTCATTTCCGAGATCCAATCCATTACTCTGACAGGATCTTCTTTTCCAGTAAAAGTTAATGGCTTGCAAGTCATAAATTCTTTATACTTTCATCCATTTCTCTCCACTCCATCCTCGTGGTTATTCCTCCTAACCACAAGCGGTTCAGTTTGAACAACAAAACTACTGTAATTTCCCTCTTCTGACTGATCATCATTTAATTCAGGTTGTTTAACAGGCATTGAAGATTCATTCCTATTGTTTAGCAATAGTTGCCTCATTTCCTCCCTTTGTTCAGCCATCATTGCCTGAATCATGGCTCGTACTCCAGCCATTGTGATTGGTTCTGGTGTAGCTTCTACTATAGGCACCTGTTCCATCACTTGGGGTTGAGGTTACTGATTTTTGTTTGCATTTCCAGTTCCACTACAAGTTCTTGCCATTATAATCTATATACCAAATAAGGCGAATTTAGTTCTTTATTCACAATAGATATCTATATTCTCCTTATCACTCTGAAACGTTTACAAGTTCTAATATCGTAGTCGTACGCTTAGAATCCTGAACACATAAGGTTTCCAGATCCGGTCGGCAACAGATTTATGTTATAAAATATGTTTTTTTATTTAATATAATGTTACAAAAAATCAAAAAGTAAAAAAATAAAAAAAACGATAATTGTGTAGTGGTAACCATTTTCAATGTCTAGTGGATTAGTGGTGAAGCTGACGTGACATAGAGATTACAACATTTTTTCGATGCGTTGATGGTGACCACTCCTCATAGCTTTAGTTATGAAGTATTTGTCTTATTTTCTTTCCTTTTCGTGAAACCAGAAAGATACATAGGGACAATCAATTCATATACCTTACTTTTTGCATAAACTTAGAATGGAATGAACATTACTTCCAGTATTTTTCATGTAAAAAAAGATGTGTAGTTTTTTTAATTTATTTATTTATTTATTTTAAATTTACATATAACTTATTGCTTAATGATATTACCCTGTTATGGTTTTCTGCATACAATTTATTTTGGGGCTTGGAGATCTTAGTGATGATCATGATCTTCTGAATACCGAAGGTCTTGAGATGGTGAAGATGATGGTTTCTTTATTGTTTGTGGTGATTGTTGTGCTGACGGATGGTGGTGGCAGAGTGTGGTGGTGGTGCCAGACGCTAGTGGTAGTAGACGGTGTTCTTAGTGGCAAATGATGATGGTGGTGGCAGAGTGTGGTGGTGGTGATGTGTAAACATAAGAGTTTTTATGACAATGGTGACCGACACCAACCAGGTATATATTTTCATTTGGTGATGTTTACCGGTTTCAATGGTTAAACTAGGAAAAAGAAAAAAAAAAGAAAAAAAATGATTTTTTGCCAATAAAATCAAAATGTGAAGACTTTTAATGAATTTATACACACAACTTACTATTTATGTTTTTGTGTGTACTTACAATTAAGAAACCTTAAGAAAGTAAGGCATGGTCAAGAATAGAAAAACGTGATAACATATTATTTAATACGTTAATATTCTTTCAATTTGGAATAAAAGTTTATGTAAATATTCTATAATAAATTTATAATCTGAATACTAAATATTTTGTTTTGAATTTGTATATCTTACTGCCTTTATATATATATATATATATATATATATATATATATATATATATATATATATATATATATATATATATATATATAACTCTATGTTATAATTCAATAATGGTTTGTATTGGAAATTTATGTTTTGCATTCAATGAGACTGTTTTGTAAATAAAAAAAATATTTGACTTTGTTAGTTCAAATGATATATTATTAAAAAATTTATTGGAATTTATTGATTGAAATTATGTTTTTATTGTATTTTACAATAACTTTGTTGGAAATAGTTTATAAAAAACATGAACAAAACTTAATAATAATAATAATAATAATGTAACACCTGTATTCCAAGAAGGTTGGATAATACTTAAGAAATCAAAATAAGGTTTTGGAGGAAATGCTCGGCCATGATGTGGGGCATGGTGCCCACAACATGGCGTGAAATTTAATGAACGTGTGTTTTGGGAGGTGCCATGTCGTCGCAGCCCCTACAACTCAAATCCAAGATTTTTAGGGTTTCTCTCATATATAAACGCCTTAACTCACTCTTTAGGTTATCTCATTCAGCTTCCATCTCCCCCATTTCGAATTTCTAGCCTCCTTTCCATGAGTTTGAGCTTGATGACTTGATTTTGGGGTTGTTCCCTTGATTTGGTGAAGTTTGTGAAGGAGGGAAATCTTGGTGCAGGGGATCAAGGAGAGAACTTGGGTCCACTATCTTCTCCAGATTTCTGAGTGTTTGAAGGTATAAAGTTCTCATCTTGACTTATGTTCTTCTTGATGCAAGTTTGGTTCCTTTTGGTATGATTTTGCTCCTTTCCTTGGATGCTTTAGAGTTAAAGCATGACTTGTGATGGAGTTTCTTGGTCATTATATTTCTATTGATTGAGAAAAGGGACTATGCTTGGTGTATTTTGTCCCCATGTGCAAGTTTCAACCTCATTAAGGACCTATTAAACAATAAATGCTAGACCTAGCCTTGAAATAGAGTCCAAATGGATAAAATTGGAAACTTTATCCATTAAGTTTGTGTGGGGGAATAGATATGGAAGTATGAGCTTAGATCTTAAAGGATTAAGCTCTTAATGAGAGAAATGACATTTTTCCAGTAGCCACGACATGGCAAAGGTAGCCACGACGTGGTGAAGTAAAAAACCATGACTGTCCTATTTTGGCATGGCCACGACGTGGCCAAGGAAGGCTAGGATGTGGCGTTTACTTTGACCAAGTTTGACTGTTGACTTTTCGACCAGTTTGACTTCGGGTTAAACTTGAAGGATTTGGGTTGTTCATTAAGACTCTTCTATGTTTTGGTGATAGATGGATCGTGAGAGCAAGCAATGCAGAAGGGAAGCGTGTTGCAGTGTTTCTGGGCCGTTCATTTCAGGTGATTTTTCCTCACTTTACTTGTGGGTCAAAGGCACCAATGTCGACCTACTGGATTATGTATACAAATATATTGAATTAATGGTGTGCTGGTTATGTTTTAGACTGGTAGATATATATGATTACATGTGTTCACCGAGTATGGGTTAGATTGGTAAATCTATACGATTACCTATACATGCTGGTTATTGATTCTTATTGTATATGTTGATATGTTATGGTTATTGGGTTGAGGCGGTCCTGCTTTGTGCTAAAGGCCAAGATACCTGGGGCAGCCCGGATAGGCCGAAGGCTCGAGAGGCGGTCTAGTGAGGTCGAAGGCCCGAAGAGCGGTCCAGATAGGTTGTAGGCCCTGTGAGGCGGTCCAGTTAAGTTGAAGGGTGATAGTATGCATGTTGTTATTTGTATAGTTGTGTGAGGTACTTTAGGGGAATTCACTAAGTTTTGGCTTACAGTTTGATTGTTATGATTTTAGGTACTTCAGAGGATAGGGGAAAGGAAAAGGTTTGATCGTGTACATCCTTCGTATTTTATGATGTTTGATTTTGGGATACTCTATTTCACGATTATAACTTTTGGAAACTATGTTTTGTAAACATTTATGGTTTATGGATTGGTTTTGAAATATGAAAAATTACCTTGATTTTTGGGATGTTACAAGTTGGTATCATAGCGCTGGTTTGTGAGAATTGGATGAGCACTTGTGTGAATCCAGACTCAAACTAAGGATCTGTAAAAGTTTTCAAAATAATTTTTAGAATAATTTTCAAAATAGTTTTCAAATATGGTTTTCAAGGGTAACCAAAGAAGGGTGAGATGTTTACGATCATACGAAGCAAGAAAGTATACCCCATGATATCCACACTGTTATTTGCTTATGATAGAACTGCATGCTAGTTGTAGGGTAGGGATCTTCAGGAATTGCATAATATAATTGCTTGAATTATGATGCCTTAATCCTAGAGAGTTTTTCTGCTCGAATGTTGCTTGCTGTTACTTGTAGCACTCTTTCGGGTGTGAATTAACTACTAATTGAATACGTTAAGTCACATGCTTCATGGGTTAAATAATCAGGTGTGAATTAACTTCTTTATTGCGCAGCTCTTGTCTGAGTCCAACCATTGTAGGGTTGAATCTTTTAATCTAAGATTATTTAAGTTATGTTTCATGTGATTGTATTCATGAAGCAGTTAACTGGAACCAATGGGCGTCTTTCAGCAGCTGATGGCAGGATGAGATGAGATCCTAGGAGAGCCTAAGAAGTGCTTTAGTGTGGTTGTTGCGCTGTTTAGCGGGTATTAGGAGTATTACTATGAGTAGGTGATTTAGAGGACTCTGGATGCTTCTTAAGGAAAGTATGGATATGTGACATCCCCTAATTTCTCGGCCATAAAAGACCGATTTAATTTATGCTTTTTAAAATAAAATCAGAGAAATCATTTCAAAAGATGTTGCAGAATTGGTCCCCAAACAACATATGATAAAAGTTTATCAAAACCCTTCATTAAGAAGGTGTTAATTCTTGATCAATACTAATTCAATAATAATATGATTTCACATTAATATATTAGAACTTATAATATATTAATAAATCATAAATAACCTCTTCTCAAAAGTCCATCCTGTCAAATTGTTCTGGTGAAATGCAACCCAAATGGACCATGCTATTTTCAGGTCCAGTACATACCAATTATACTTATGGACTTAGACACCTTATCCAAAAGCCTCCCACTTGGATAAGTCTAATAACTATAGCTGAAATTACGACTTCAGGAACTAACTAACAATCGTAGCTCTTAAAAAGCCTCTATCAAACTCTGACATGCCATTTAGATAAGGGATCATATAATCCTCTGTTCTTCAAGATATCAGCCGGACAAATACATGGAAAAATGTCATACTTATTTTCCAGCAGTTTGTTTCTCAATTTCCGATTTGTTTGACATAGAACATAATCGAACACATCAATTGAGTTCTGACCGGTCCTGACACATAATTCAAAACAAAATCATCGAGGGGCTCAAGATATTGCTTTTAATCCTCCAAGGACTAAAAGGAATAGATAAACTTCGAAAATATATGTTTGTACTAACTACTTGTTAAATCATACACAATAGTGCGTTTTATAACATCAATTTACTAATACGGTTTCGCACTATCAATGTACAACCAACTCACAGTCAACAACTTATATATCTTGGTTTGAAGACTTATATGATATTATCATCTCACGATCACTCGAGATAAATTCCATGAAGTGATTCAAGTGAGCATGAGTTTAATCTAATACCCAGAACTTATGAGCACTCATGAATGTTGTAGCAAACTTTGCTATGTCTAGTACACTTCAGACAATCTACAAGCCAATTTCATGACAGTCTTGCCTCAATACCTACTTCCAAAGTATGATTGACTGTGGACAATTTGAATAATATAATTATTCTGGAAGTCAAAACATGCAAAACGAAACAATAGTAAATGATTGACATAAGATAGTAACATTACTTATAAATAAAAAACACCTTTTATTCAATCATCAAATGTCAATTACATTTCAACTATTAGAAGTTTCTAAATTTCTATCTAATCATTTAAACTAATATCGTCCTTCAGCCAGATGCACCTCGCATGCTGTAAATACTTAACCTTACTCAGTCCCTTTATGAGGGGATCTGTTGGGTTCTCCTCTGACAATACGCTCTTTGCTATGAGGATTCCTTCTTCGATTTGATGTCTTATAAAGTGATATTTTCTGTTGATGTGCCTGGATCTTCCATGATCTCTTGGTTCATTGGCAATGGCAACCACACTCTCGCTATCATAGAAAATCTCCATAGACTCCTTTATAGCTGGTATAAATCCAAGGTCTCTGATGAAGTTCTTCAACCATATTGCCTCCCTCGCCGCTTCGCTTGTTGTTATGTACTTTGATTCGCACGTTGAATCAACAATTGTCTCCTGCTTGGAACTTTCCAAGTTATTGCTTCTCCATTTAGGGTAAAAACCCAGCCCGACTGAGAGCGGAAATTATCTTTTTCAGTCTGAAAGGTGGCATCACTATACCCCGTTACTCTCAAGTCATTACTCCTACCGAGGGTAAGGACCCAATCCTTAGGCCTCCGCAGGTACTTGAGAATATTCTTTACCGTAGTCCAGTGAGCCTTATCAGGATTCCCTTGATATCTGTTGACCATGCTCAAAGCAAAGGCCACATTAGGGCGAGTAAAATTCATCACCTACATGATCGAACCAACTGCGGAAGCATATGGTACTCGACTCATCTCAGCTATCTCAGCCTCTATTCTTGGACTCTGAGTTTTACTCAGTTTGGTATTGCCTTGGATGGGTAAGTCACCTAGCTTTCTTGAAATCCATCATGTTGAATCTTTTCAACACCTTATCCAAGTAGGTACTTTGACTAATTCCAGTTAGTCTTTTACTCCAGTCTCTCAATATCCTTATCCCTAGAATATAGGCAGCTTCTCCGAGGTCCTTCATAGCGAAACAGTTCCCAAGCTAGGACTTAACCTCTTGCAAGGTTGGGATGTCATTTCTTATGAGAAGTATGTCATCCACATACAACCCCGAAAAGCTAACTGTACTCCCACTAGCCTTGACATACACACAGGACTCATCCTCACTTCTCGAAAAACCAAACTCTTTGACTTTCTCATCGAAACAAAGATACCATCTGTGAGATGCTTGTTTCAATCCATAAATGGATTTCTCAAGCTTGCACACTCTATTAGGATACTTTGCATTGACAAAATCCTCCGGTTGACTCATGTAAACATCCTCAGCCAATTTTCAATTAAGGAAAGCGGTTTTGACATCCATGTTCCATATTTCATAATCATGAAATGCAACTATGGCTAGCATAACCCTAATAGACTTAATCTTCGCCACTGGTGAGAAGGTCTCATCATAGTCAACTCCTGGAGTTTGAGTAAAGCCCTTCGCAACCAGTCGTGCCTTATATGTGTGTACTTTCCCATCTATGTCGCTCTTCCTCTTGAAGATCCATTTGCACCTGACTGTCTTATGACCCGATACATTGTCAACCAAGTTCTAAACTTGATTTTCATACATGGACTGGATCTCGCTATCTATAGTCTCTTTCCATTTAGCAGACTCAAGGCCTGCCATGGCTTCTTTGTAGTTGTTAGGTTCATCCAAATTTATAAGTGTGTTATCACTGATAAATGTATCACCCTCATATGTTATATGGAAACCATATAACACAGGTGGAACACTAACTCTACTGGAACGCCTCAGAGGTACAGACTCATCAATCGGCTCAACAGGAGTTTCCTCTTCAGGTTGATTGCTAGTGTTTGAGGTTCCTTCACCGCTTGACTCTTGAAGCTCTTCAAGGTCAATTTTCCTCCCACTATCTCCTTGGCCTATGAGTTCTCTCTCGCGAAAGACTCCTCTCCTCTCAATGAAGACAACATTGTCTAAGGCATACCCCTAAAATGAGATAGTTAACGAAGCTCGACTCATCATGGAATAAACCATGTCCAACAAGGTTCGATTGCGCCTCTCAGCCACACCACTAAGCTGTGGTGTCCTAGGTGGTGTCAATTGTGAAGCAATCCCACATTCCTTAAGATAGTCTTGGAACTCGATACTAAAATACTCACCAACCTGTCGGATCAGAGCATCTTTATCTTCCTGCCCAGCTGAATCTCCACTTCTTTTTATAAACTCTTTGAATCTTTCAAAGGTTTCTGACTTACATTTGATTAAGTAGATATAGCCATATCTGCTGTAATCATCTATAAAAGTCACATAGAAGCGGTTAGCATCGCTTGTGGTGGTTTTGAAGGGTCCACACACATCGGTGTGTATGAGATCCAGCAAACCTTCACCCCTTTCACAAGTACCAGTGAATGGTGATATGGTCATCTTTCCAAGTAAACAAGATTCACAAGTGTCATTCAACCTTAAGTCTAATGACTCCAAGACTCCAGCCTTTTGGAGTTGGCCTATGCGCTTCTTGCTGACATGTCCAAGACGAAAATGCCACAAGCATGCCTTATCCAAATCATTGGAAGAATCAATGTGCAACACATTATTTCCTAAGTTGTCTACAACCATCACAATTTCATATACACCATTACAAGGAAATGCTTTAAAATAAAAAAAAACACCATTATAAAAAGCATTAATAGCATCAATTTCATTATCAAATGAAAAACTAAAACCTTGTTTGTACAAACCATGAAAGGAAATAATATTTCTCGCCATTTCAGACGAGTAGCAACAATTATTCAAGTCTAATTCTAACCCACTACTAAACAATAAAGAATAAACTCCAATATTGGTGATAGGTGAAACCTTCCTATTCCCCATGATCAAGTTCATGGTCCCGTGCTCCACATCCTTACTTTTTCTTAGTCCCTGCAAATCAGAACAAATGTGAAATCCACAACCTGTATCAAGGACCCAAGAAAAAGAATGTGATGAGTTATTAGATAGAATAGTATAAATACCTGCATGGGTGGCCTTAACCTTCCCATCTTTGACATCCTGCAAGTAATTAGGGCAACTGCGCTTCCAGTTCCCTTTCTCATGACAATAGAAACACTCTTCTTCCTTAGGAATGGTAGAGGGAGCAACATATTCAACCTTGGTCTCACTTGAAGAGGATCCATCATGAGACTTTCCCTTGCAACTCTTAGAGGGAGCCTTCCTCTTCTTCCCTTTCCCATGTCCAATTGCCAAGATAGGGGCAGTAGCATTCAGAGTAGAAACAACAGATTTACCCTTGAGACTACTTTCAGCAGTCCTCAAAAGGCCTTGAATCTTTCTAAGCGTGACCTCCTCCTTGTTCATATGATAGGTCTAACGGAATTGATCATAACATGGAGGTAAGGAGTGTAGAATGATATCTATGGCCAACTCATCATCGAAGTTCACATTCAACTTCAGTGAGTGGTCCACAAACCTTTGCATTTTCTGCAAGTGGGCCGTGATGGGTTCACCATCCTTCATCTTTGTTGTTATCATGGAGGCGATGATTTCATACCTCTCTTGACGAACACTCTGATGGTATCATTCCATTAGGTCTTGGTGCATCTCAAAATGGTAGAAGTCCTCATAGGACTTTTGGAGCTCAACTGTCATGGTGGCCAACATGATACAAGACACCTTGGTGGCATCCTTCTCATGAGTCTTAAACTCAGTGATCTCCTCAGGAGTAGTAGACGACTAATCGATTTCCTTAAGCTCCTTATCGAGGACATATTCCTTGTCCTCATAACAAGTGACCATCCTGATGTTCCTAATCCATTCATTGAAGTTGGTACCATCAAAGACGACTCTCCCACACAAGTTCATGAGAGAAAAGGAGTCAGTAGGGTTTAAGCCAGAAGCAGTGTTAGAAGACATCTGAAAAGGAAAGACAAAGTTTAGATTAGATAATAATCCTTAATATAAGACCCAAAATGAAGTATTAAGGCTAGGACCCAACACAATATTTTACAATTTGGAAAAGGGATGCCGTAATCCAAATGCAAAATATTTGAAGGTAAGTAAATGACGATTTACCAATTTCCACCATGAAAAACGAAATTGATTATTAAGTTTTAATTGGATTGAAATTCCTAGATTCCTTTGAGATTCATTCAACTTTCCAATGGCATGTTTAAATCTCGATTATGCCCTTCAATTTTGTGACTTAGATACCGAGGATCACAAACAAGGTGTGAATAACCATGCAAATATGCTTGGTACACTCGATGTCATTTATCACTTAATCAGTGTGCCGGTTAACCACACACGCTCCATCGATCTATGACAAACATCAAGTTACCCTTTGCCACCCTAACTAGTCCAAGTTAATGTGTCGGTTAACCACACACGCTCCATTAATGAATTGGCAAGGTGCAAAGCACATTTCATGGATTAGCATCAATTTCACATTTTTCCTAAAGTAACTAAGATTGGGAATTTAATAAAACATTTAGTTACTTTATAAGTTTCATTATACTTTTAACAAGAATTAATGTCCTATCCTACCCATTCGGCTACCGACCCTCCACCAGTCAAGGAAACGATGGGTGAGAGTGGACACCCATTAAACCACCATTTTATCAGCAGTAACCTTATACTCCCTTATAGACTAGCTTCGTGAATGAGGGCTACTAACGATAAGACTGACTTGTCTTATACATACATATATATATATATATATATATATATATATATATATATATAATTATTAAACTTATAATATTATAATAGTATAAGGGTTGAATTTTAAACTTTTAACATTCTAGGGTTTGGAATTAAAGTATTCATAAGTGTGACTTTACAAATTCCAAAACTTAAGGGCAAGTTTTGAAACTCTTCAAAACTTTTCATTTTCCATAACTTGAGGACAAGTTATGGAGTCCATTAAAGGCATTTAGGTCATTATTTTAATTAACACAATAATCGAATAATTCATACATGATCTAATTAAACTCATAAGAACAAGATAATTCATATCAACAATCTTCAAGAAATTAGCCTAATCATATAAACTAATAAAAATCTTGAAATTATGACAATTATCCTTTAATTGGATAAGCATGACCATTACCATATCAAAAAACAAATTTCATGGTTCAAAAAAAAAGTTTGGGGTAATGATCCTAATCCAATTCTGGCCAAAAACTCGAAATTCTGCATACAGGAGCACCAACTCGGCGAGTACATGAATTGGACTCGTCAAGTTGGTTTGTTACTGAGTGGACGCGTCGAGTCAGCTAGTGGACTCGGCGCGTTCACCAGTTAGAAGCCAGAAAATCAATTTTTTCAACTTTGAAAACCAATAAGCATCAAGTATACAGAAAACAATCCTAGGCTTTGATACCACTGATGGGTTTTGAGCACTCTAACAACCTTATGGTGCACATGCAACCCTAAATGCTTTGGATCTATGTTTTATCTAATTATACATGCAATTTGATTTTCCAAAACATTGTCCTAACTAGCAGACAAAGCATGGGTACTTGAACAACCAAAACTAGTTAGATGACATACCTCTTGTTGTAGCTTGTTAACTTGGACCTTTAAGAACCTAGGACCCCAAGTATGATGCCTCAAATGCTTCACAAAACACCACCAACAATGGAGGATTTAAGAGGGAGTGACTTGCACAAAAATCGGCTCTTATGATCTCTTAGAACAACTAGTGCCGATTTTAGGAGCTAAGGGGCTTCTTTTATAATGTGGTAAAGTCTAGGGTTATATCCATGGAAAACCTAATGGACATGACCTTTCATATTACTTAGGCTCCATGGGTTAAACCTCCATGGACTATCCATGGACTTATAGCCCATCCTAAATAACCGTTGGCCCACACTATTAAAATCATTGATTTGCCAAATTAGTACCCGTATATTTAATTAGTCTCTTTTGATCACTGAATTAATTCCAAATTAATTCTTGATCAATACTAATTAAATAATAATATGATTTCACATTAATATATTAGAACTTATAATATATTAATAAATCATAAATAACCTCTTCTCAAAAGTCCATCCCGTCAAATTGTTCCGGTGAAATGCAACCCAAATGGACCATGCTATTTTCGGGTCAAGTATATACCAATTATACTTATAGACTTAGACACCTTATACAACATTACACTATAACACATAATATAGTAAGGAAACTCACCTAAATCGAAGACCCAAGGAAACACAACCCTCACTCCATACACTGATCACTCAAGCGAACCGACTAGCTCCAAATAAATCCTTAATCAATAACTCAAGTCCTTCAAGTTTGTTACAAAATAAAATTGGTCAAGAGTCAACAGTGAATGATCAACAAGAGTCAATGTCCAACCAAGTTAGTACTCACCATAACCTGGAGACCTCTTGGCCACGTTGTGGGCATATCGGGACAAAACAGTCGACATGTAGGACACCACCATATCATGGAAAGCCCTTGGCCACATCGTTGTTTTGGCATAATGTCATATTCTTCATTAATAACTTAATCCTTACAGATCTAAACCCATAACTTCAGATCTAGTCCTTTTTAATAACTTAATGGATAAAGTTTCTAACTTTATCGATTAGGACCTCACCCCAAGGCAAGATCTAAAACCCTAAGTCCATTAATTCCTTAATATGACAAACACTTGATTATAGACACTAAGTGACTCCACAAATGACTCTTTTCTCAATCACATGCTCTAGAGTTCCTCAAACTCCATGAGCATCCTTGGAAGGGACCAAAACCACCTTCCTTCTTCCTTAAGCCTCACCAAATTCCAAAGAATAAGTTCACAGTCAAGCACACAAGCTCTCAATAATGCATGGAGGTTAGGGTTTCATGTTGAAGGGTTGGAGGCTGAAGAGGATGCCCTAATCCTTGAGTTTAGGTGCTTAAATATGGAAGAATCCCTAAAAATTATGGGTTTGGACTGCAACAACTGCTACGTTCATGCATCCCTATTGTCACGTCGTGGCGACCATTAGATGTGTGTTTCTTGAAATTGGCATGCCACATGGTGGTACTCCATTTACCACGTCGTGGAAAAATGTTTTTTTTTTTTTTTCCAAAACCTTACATTTGATCTCTCTAAATCTTCAACTTATATATTTTGCAAAAATAGGTGTTATAATAATAATAATAATAATAATAATAATAATAATAATAATAATAATAATATATAAATGCGTGATATTGTAATATAAGACACGAAGCCATGGTTTAATAAGTTATGGCTAGGGATGAGATTTAGAATCGGAAAATCGGACCGGAACCGGAATTGTTAGAACCAGTTCCGGTTCCGGGTTTAAAAATTTGTTTTATCCGGGTTTCAGGTTATCCGGGTTTGGGTCCATCGGGTTCAGGTAAACTGGGTCTAAAAACTAGAACATGTATTAGGAACTGTAAGCACTTTTAGCGTCGGAACCGGTTTTTGTGAAACGTTTAAAAGATGCATAGTTCATTCGTTTCAACTCTGATTGACATGAGGTTTTTTTCCAATGTGTAGCTTAGAGTTTGTACATAATTTTAGACTATAAATTTGTCATTTTTAGTTTTATATTCATTGACTTACAATCCCCCAAAGTCGAGATATCAAAACTAAAAGTTTTTAGTTTTTTTGTATTCTGTGAAAGTTTTAAAACATGCATATCTAATTCGTTTAAAGCCGGATTGACATATGGTTTTTTCTAACTTGTAGTTTAGAGTTTGTACATGAGTTTAGACTGTAATTTTGTCATTTTTGGTTTAATATTCAATGAGTTACAGTCCCCCGAAGTCGAGATATCAAAACTGAAAATTTTCAACTTTTTAGCTATATGTTTTTGTACTTTGTATTCTGTGAAAATGTTAACAAATGCATATCTCATTCGTTTAAAGTCGGATTGACATGCGGTTTTTTCCAGAGTGTAGTTTACAGTTTGTACTTGATTTTAGGCTATAATTTTGTCAATTTTGGTTTTATATTCAAGCTACAGTCCCCCAAAATCGGGATATCAATATGAAAATTTTCAAAGTTCAAACCACTAAGTAGTTAGTAATTACCAAAAAATTCCGGTTTTTACGGGTTTTCCGGTTCTAAACCCACTTTATCCAGTTCCAACCTACCCATTTTGATGTTTCCGGGTTTTCCGGTTGTAGACCCACTTTACCCGATACCGTACCCGGAACCGGTTCCGATATACCGGTCCGGTTTCTGGTTCTATAAAATCTCGTTAACAGGTTCGGGTTTTCCGGATCCGGGTCCATCCGGTCTAGGTTTGGACCCACTTACATCCCTAGTTATGGCTATGGGTATTGTTGTCAAATGACAATTAATGATGAGTTATGTCTTGAAATGACATGAGACCTACTACTCAAACCCTTGATTTTGGACAATTTGGTAATGGTTTAAATCTTGGAATGATATGGTGACCTTTGGATCCTCATCGTCTCTCAAAGTGGATGAGTGAGACAATTCAGTAGTTTCATCAAAAAATGATTGAACAATTAAAAGATGGTTAAAAACATATATATCAAAATATATATCATCCAAAGGTATGTATTTCTGCTAAACAAGCAATGAAGGTTTTTTTAGTAATCGAACTTGGACCACTTCTCCATATATAACTTATCGTGTATTGACACAATTTGTTGCATTAATATTAAGCTTATATTCGAAGGTATTTAAAGGACATTCCGATAGTTGTAGGTAGTGCCGAAATATGTTAATACTCTTAAAGAATATTGTTAAAGCAAATTCTTGATATGAAAAGTTGTTAATCATTTAGATATATGTTTTAAAACATCTCATATGTACTATTCAGTTTGAATTTTAAGCAATTGTTTTTTCGATATTGCACCAACTTGGACGGTTTATTTTGTCTGTGTTCTAATATGTGGGTAAGGTATTACAAGTTCAATAGAGTCTGCAGGCCTGCATATAACTACTAGCTAATGTTAGGTTGATGCAACAATAATAAAGATCATCTAAAAAACTAGTTGCTAATACAGCTGAAAAGTTATTTGCTATTTGATAAAATAATGTTTGATAAAATTTATAAAAGAAGTAACTAAAAAAAATTAAAAATAACATAAAGAATACAGAAAAATAATTCATATTATAAAATAAATACATAACACATTTATTAAATTAAAATAAACATAAAATAATAGTCTACTACCGGTGCCCAAGTGTAAAGAAAAAAAAATCCTAAAAATGGACTAAAATGTATATTAAAATTTTCGGGACAATTTCTGAAATTTAATCTTCTTTTATATATATATATATATATATATATATATATATATATATATATATATATATATATATATATATATATATATATATATATATATATATATATATATATATATATATATCAAAATCAAGGTTCTAAAAAACATGAGGTGTGATGTGGTGGTAAAGCCTAGTATCAAACTCTACAAAACCTTGATGTTTTCTAAAACATTATGTATGAGGACAATTTTGTATTAATTTATAATTACATTATCATATAAGTATAGATTTAGATCAAATATATCAAGTTTTTAGAAATGTTATATCAAAAACTAATAATAAAAAGCTAACAAAAACTTAATGATTATATGTGCGATCATAAAAAGTATAACAAAGAACAAAAAAATGTGTCTCGAAAGAAAACGTTCGCGTCATAACACACCATGGCGTGTCATAACACGTCTTTGTAAAACAAGATGAACTTGATTTCAAAAGCAATCAGGGAAATTACACAAAGACAATTGGTGGCAAATGTCATTTTCTGACATTTAAAAAGGAAAAAGCAATTGATGCTTAGACTTGACTATGTTATTAAAACAGAGGAAAGACTACCGACTAAATATACAAAATAAAACTTGAGCTAAGATATCATTACGCTACTACCACTAAATCAGGAGACCACTACTCACTGAAAAGACCAAGGAAATCAACATGTGAAATAAACAATAAAAATAAAAATAACTTTTCATATTTTCTCGTGCACAACAAAATTCACGTGACATGACGAACTTTGTTACTCCCTCTAATCGTTCACTTCAGTTAGAACAATATTTTCACACAACTTCATCATCTTTACCCGATACAAATTCTTTGTGAACACATTAATAATTTGACCTTCTATATCGATCCATTTCATATCTATATCGCCCTTCAAAACCTTTTCTCGTATGAAATGATAACGGACTTCTATATGCTTTGTGCGGGCATGGAACATTGGGTTTTCAGCTGGTTTTATAGCTAATTGATTGACGCATATCAGGTGAACTTTGTAGCCAGTTTCTTGATTCATTCCCCTAAAAGTAAAGCTAGCCATACACATTCTTGTGCAACTATTGCAACAGCCCTATATTCGGCTTTAGTTGTTGATAACGACACGACTCGCTACAGTTTACTTAGCCATAAAACTGGGCTTGATCCGTACTTGAGCACATATCTGGTGGTTGATCGTCTTCCGTCTAGATCTTTGGCATAATCAACATCACAGAAACCCATCAGTTATGGATTTGACTCCCTCTTAAACATAACTCCTTGCCCCCACACTTTCTTTCACATAACGGAGCACTTTGCGAATGACATTAAGGTAAGGTCATTTGGGATTTTGCATGTAATGACTCACAACTCCAATAAAAAAAGGAGATATCGAGGTGAATAAGAGTCAAACAAATTAGGTTGCCCACCATTTTCCTGTATGTGGTCAGGTCTTCAACATCCTTACCCAAATGAGCATACAACTTTGTATCGGAATTCATAGGTGTTGGCGCCAGTTTGCTATTCAATGTACCAAACATTTGTACAACATCAGAGGCATATTTCTTTTGATGCTGTAATATTCCTTCGTTGGAATATTCCAGATCTAAAACGAGGAACCGGGACAGCCTACCCAAATCTTTCATACGAAAATGAATACACATGTTACTCTTTAGTTGAGTAATTTCCTCCAAAACATCACATGTAATAATTATATCGTCCATGTACACTGGAACCACCACAACTCTATCATTCACATGTTTCACAAATAGGCTTGCATCTATGTTCATTATCTTGAACCCGATCAACTCTAAAAACTCAGCTATTTTCCTGAACCAAGCCCTTAGGGATTGTTTTAGATCATTGATATATTTATTTAACTTGCACACGTAATTCATTTACTCTTCTCTTTTGAACCCCTTAGGTTGCTCCATATGGATGACGTGATCCAAGTCCCCATAAAGAAATCTATTGTCCACGTCCATTTGCCAAAGATCCCACTGTTTACTTGATGTAATCGCGAGAAAAATCTGAATTGTAGTCCACTTTACCACTGGACTAAACATATCTTCGTAATTGATTCTGTGTTCTTGAGAACCCACATGCCACGAGCCGTGCCTTAAACCTTTCAACAAAACCATTGACTCACTGTTTTATCTTATAAACCCACTTACAAGTTATCAGCTTCACGTCATTAAGTTTTGTCCATTATCAAGAACTTCAAGAAATTTAAGAGCACGAAGATCATTTGGGTCTTCAATAAGAGAAACATATTTCTTATTGAACAAATCTCTTTCTTCTCCTTCCTTTTGATTTCTACTACAAACTAATATGGACAAGGCAATTTTATTCAACCATGCAATCTTACAAATTGGTTGAAATACCAAGCTTCCATGATCATCCTTCAAACCTCCATAAGAAACCATATTACCCCATGAAATCAATTTGCTTAACACCAACCCATAAAATTGATCTTCATTGACTTTGTATTTCACATCTTTAACAATCACAATCCAAGAATCATATGGCAAACCTACCATGATCACAAAAACTTGAAGATTTCTAGAGAGAGAAAGTGATTTTGAATGAGTTTTCTAGAGAGATAAAGTGATACAAACAAGTATTCTAGAGAGAGAAAGTCGAATTATGGATCAAATCAAAGAACAATTCGACTTCTAGAACACAAAAACACTCTCTAAACACAAAGATCAATGAACAAAAAGAATCACCAAATCAAAATAGCCATCATGGATCAATTCTTGATGAGATTCAAGAACACCCGCTCTGATACCAATTGTAGTGGTGTTGATTTTGATGGCATGTGCGGAATTAGAAAGATCTAGTAATTCATCATACAAATTCAAGAACACAAGGAGTAAATAAATCTTTTTAAGCTCTTATTAGATCTAGAAAGATTATACAAATGGGTTTGTATACAATTTCTCTCTCTAGTCTAACACTCCACGTCTCATTCTTGGTCAGAACATCCATCTCCTCCTTCGTGACTGCCTACTATTCATCTTTGACACTTTGTTCCTTCCAAAGATCTTCTAGATTGGAAAATTAGCATAATTTAGGTTAGGCCTTTCTTCTCTTTGGGACCTCCTTAGATCTTGATTCAGATCCACTTTTTTTTATCTATAGTGGGCTACCCCAAGGCTTCACTTTCTTTATCTATTGGTTCTTGACTTTTAAATTCAAGATTTTTCTTGAGAGCTTCGATGCTAGACTTGAGTTGTTGAGTATTAAGTTGGATTTCATTGTTTGAGGACCACTAGGATGATTTCTCATTAAATATCCTGTTTCTAGAGATATACACCTTCCAAGTATTAGGATTGCAACATCACTACCCTTTCATTTCCGTTTCATAACCTACAAAAACACAACAAAAATCCTTCTTGTCCATTTTATGGTGAAGATGACTTGGTACAAACATGTAACAAACACCACCAAAGACATGAAACTAAATTACATTTAGCTTAATCTATTTATCTTCTCATATGATAACATATGCTTGAGACTTTGAGACGGTACCCGATTGATAATGTAAGCAATTGTATACATTGCTTCTGCCTAGAAACGACCATGCATCTTATTGCCATGGATTAAACGTCCAGTCACCTTGGCGAGATGACTGTTTTTGCATTCTGATACACCATTTTTTTGGGGTAGATTCAGACACGTAAAATGTCTTTTAACCCACTTTTGCTTGAGATATTCTCCAAAATTAGTCGGCATGTACTCGCCATTGTTGTCGGATCTCAAACACTTAACATGATTTCCAACAACTATATTTTCTTTAATCTCGAATTCGTTATATTTTAAAAATACCTAAGACTTCTCCTTCATAAAGTAGAGCCCTACAAATTGTAAGACATCATTGATAAACATCACCATGTATTTGATACTTGACATTGACGATTTCTTGATTGGGGAAAACACATCTGAGTGTATAAGCTCCAATGGAGCCTTAGAATGATAATCTGATTTCTCAAAAGGCAATTGTTTACCTTTTCCATATTGACATCCAAAACTAATGTGTTATTTATGCACTAGTTTTTTTTATTTATAAAGTCCTTTCAAATCTCAACTAGTCTTAAACACAAATAGGCAGTGTACCTAGTCATGAAGTAATATAGTTTAAGGTAAGAAGGGGCATCGAATACAGGGAACGGGAATTTTTTAGATGAAACAGTTCAAGTGTTAATTAAATTTATAACAAAAAAATGATAATGGGGGGTTTTTGTATAAACTAATTTAAACTGGTTTTAACACTTAACTAATCAAACGAAACAAAAGAACTAAATGAAAACAATAGATAAGTACTTCCACTAGAATGCAAATCACCCAAGTTTCTATGCTTGATTTATTAGAAGTGTCATGGATTAATGGGTTGATTACCGAATTATTATATGACTAGTTATATTGGTCGGATTTCCTAGTACTAGTAATTAATGAACAACCAACTCAATGATCATGCAATTAGTGATCACATAATTAATTAAATACATTCAAACCATGAAAGATACGATCTAGTGATTTCTTGTCAAAGATCATGACAATCAATCTCAGCATAGCATGGATATCTAGTGCTATCTAACACAATCAAACTCACCGATTAATATTACCTAACCCTAGACTTACGATCAAAGTCCCAATCATACAAACCTAATGATCATAGATTCATATGATTCAAGTCCATCAAGATAGAATGATCATCTAATCCTAATAATACTCAATAATAAACAATAAAAATCATAACTTTAACATGAAAGGTAAATCAATCAATCAAACACAAGTAAAAATAAAACTCAATTAATCCTACTAACGAAATCAAAGCATATCAACGAGGGTTCATCAAGATCTAGTGAAAGTAAAGGTTTTTACACCATATTCCGTAAAAAAAAGTAGAAAAACATCAACAAAAGATTGCGAGACACGATCATTAATCAAACCCGAAGTGAAATCTCGATACAATAGCGCTTGAATGTTCAAATCCTTTCTCCAATCGAATCTCTAGCTTTAAAATCGACCCCTAGCGGGTTTCTGGACCTCAAAACAAAGTAAAGGTCTCCCCACATCGTGGTGATGGGTATCCTTTCCAAACACGAACGAGTATACAAAGAGAGAGAGAACTTTTCAGGATTTTTGATTCACCATGTCGTGGGAATGCCCTTTCCACGATGTGGGAACTGGAAATTTGAATTTTTTACGAATACGAAAGTCGTCCGAAATTTTGTCAAGTTTCTGGAACATCTTGAATCTCCTCAATCGGAGTTATGAGTATTAGATATTACCAAAATACTAGCAAGGGGTCAGGCTGTTCAGCAACATCCGCTTTGCAATTACATTGTATTTTTCAGTTTCGTTCTCCTCCTTTTGCAACCCAACTCCCATTTCAACTGTGATTAAAGATTTTCAAGCATATTAAGTATCATGTATCTTAAAATATAACATTTTTCCAAAATATTAAGAAAATGGCGTAGGATATATAGTTAAAGAAGACCATATAAAAAACATACGAAGATATTATTCACGTCTATTTTGGAAGCACAAGAACCCAATTCTTATCCACCACAAGGTCCAATTTCTCAAACTTTGTGTGACCCATCCTTTGTTGCCGAAGGTCAGCCATCGACTTTCCTTTAGCTCTTTCAACATATGCAGATTCTGCATTGAGCACGTATACAACTTCAGTCTTGTGACCTCGAGGAAACGAAACCAGTGGAGTTTTAAATTCTTTGAGGACTCTCACGTCTTTTGGACCAAATAACACATAAAAACCATCAGCCGTCATTTAAGGGACATAAATTAGGTTTTTCTCATTATTGAAACATGATAAGCGTCTTTTAATACTGACTTGTGTTTGCTTTTGTCGAATGAAAATACAAAATCACTTGTATTCTCTAGACTTAAACTTAGAATGCTAAGCAAGGATCATGAGATGTGTGACTATTATATTTTAGGCAGTACACTAGAATTGACACATGCACTAGCTTACTTTAGGATAAGATGCCTAATTTGCTTTTATATACTAAATGATCTATAGCATAACATGCCTTAGGTTGCCTATCTAGATTACTTTAAGGTTTGTTGCCAACCTAGAATTAGGAAACTTTATGTGTTCAGGTTTCTAAATGTTTAATGACGGTATTAGAATTGACATATAGCTTTACGGATTGATAAGGGGGATAACGCTTCTAAACCTTCCCTATTTATATTTTGTTCTCAGTATAATGAACGTGCATATTGATATATAGGAAATCATGGTGAGAACTTGCAACGGATTAGGAAGCGCTAATGGAAACCAACAGCCTGACCCACGAGTGATCGAGTGTGCACTAGAGGCAGCAACTACACCCGAGCTAATAACGATGGCAAGAGTATAGGAAATGATGCAGATGATGCTAGACCGATAGATGGAGGAAACAAGGCGTTTAATTCAGGGTAATAGATTTGAACCCACTACATCTGTCATACAACGTGTGACATCCCCATTTTCACGGACATAAAAGACCGATTTGTTTATGCTTTGTTTTATAAAATCAAAGTAATCTTTTGATTAAAAGAGTTATGGAATTTGTTCCAAAAAAAATGTGATGAGAATTTATCAAAGCATTTCTTTAAAGAAATGTATTTTGCATTATATAACAAAAATCTCGGGGTGTCATGTTCCGATACACACCAAAAGCATAAACAGTACAAGATAGACCTTACAACAGTTATTTACAACTACTGATCTATAATCCAAAATATCTTGATAAGTCATCCAACTTATGCTCTCGCACCACTACCTGTAATACAAAGATACTGAGTGGGTCAGGCTTGGGAGCCTGGTGAGCATATAGGGTTTTCAACCCACAATAATCTAATTATTATATTTAATCATCAAACAAACAACCTAATTACCCATCCCCATTATCTTCTTTATTTCTTAAGGTTTTACCCTAAGAATCAACTATCCTTCCTTCATTCATTCCTAAGAATTAAACTAAGGAATTGGATCAAAGTCCATTGCTGCCCGAGGTTCATCTACACAGTACAAAATCCATAGCTACCAAAGTTCATCTACACAGTACTAAATCCATAGTTACCATCGTTCATCTACACAGTACTAAATCCATAACTACCATTGTTCATCTACATAGTACTAAATCCATAGCTACCAAACTTCATCTACATAGTACTAAATCCATAGCTATCATCGTTCTTATATAAGGCACTAAGTCTATAGCTACCAGGGTTTTTAGAGTACACCGGTGAACAACAAGTTCACAACACCTACAAGTTGCGAGCCTGCTAGTGTTCCACAGGACTGTCAAGAATAATCCGTGGATGTCATCCATACTCTGCTGAATGACAGGGCCATCGTTTGGGTAAAGGTTTCACTCATTTTTCACCTGTCACCCTCATCTCATGATCTATATCATCTTTCGTCTCATCCTCAAACTCATCCTTCATCACACACCAATTATTCCGTCTACCCATGTTCTACCCAACATATTTGTAGATAAAAGTATATTCAGTTTAAACCATTTAAAAACCTGTATGAAACATTCATTCAACATCCATCTCAAGTAAAAAATCAGTATATAAACACATAAAACATATTTTATAGCAAATACTCCATATCTATGTATTAGAAAAAAGTAACTACACACTCACTTGATTAGACGATGCTCGGACCGCACTACGGCTCTTCAAGTACTATTCTTTTGATGTAACCGGGATATCTTCCAAAAACCGGGCTTCTCGCGGGCAGAGCTTCGGCTCGAAACTCTTTTCTTCTCGGGATCTTCGGGGCTTGCTTCAGGTGTCGAGGTGATACCATGGCTTTGAGGGGTATTTCTTGAAAAATAGAAGAAAGAAGAGGGTGAATAATGGTAAATTAGCAACAAAAACCGGCTGGCCTTGCTCACTATTTATAAGGCTGAAACCCCGAGTTACGTTGGGCGTGCGTCCCTGTACGCGGGGCGTACTGGCTCGTCGACATGTACGCTGGGCGTACATATTGTACGTTGGGCGTACTAAGCGGATAAGCTCAGATGCATCAAGACTACAAGTCCGAGCAATCATGAAAATGGAGTAGGCTTCATGGCCCAATTCAGACCATGCATAAGAGTACGCTGGGCGTACTCCCAATTTCCAATCTTCTAAAATTCGTATCTTTTACATATGAGCTCCGTTTTCGATGTTCTTTATATCCACGCGTAGGTGAGACTATGCTCTACAACTTTCATTTAGACTCCGTCGGCTAATTTTGATTTTATTTTTATTATTATATTTTTAGTAGACCGGGACATAAAAAGTCCGTTATAAATTCATAACTTCTTCATTCGACGTCCGTTTTCGTCTGTCTTTTTACTTTTGCACTACTATTAACGAGATCTACGATTCCCGTTTAGATTGTTTGAACTAAAAATCACTCGATCTCATATTCGAACTTTGGGCTACACACTGCTAAGCTATAACTTCGAAAAATCATAACTTCCTCATATGAAGTCAGATTTAGACTTTCTTTTTATGCACGCTCTCGGTTTAACGTGTTCTACGACTTTTGTTTAGATCACTAAGGCTAAATATCATTCTATCGTAAATTCACTATTTACGTCACGCAGTGTCGTACCGGTTCTGTCGCGAAACTTCGACATGTCATAACTTCTTCGTTATAACTCAGATTTCAGCATTCTTTATAGAGAAAATGACAAAAATAGCCATTTACACTAATGACATTACAAAAATAGCCAAAAAAATCGAAATTACAAAATTAGCCCACAATTTCGCAGATGGAGATGCCCCATCTGCGAAATCAGCATCTCATCTGCGAATGTACAAGCACCTACAACACAGCTGTGCTTTAGGTGCTTGTACATTTGCAGATGAGATGTGCCATTTGCGAAATCGTTGTCCATCTACGAAATCCCCTTCTCTTTCACTATATAAACGTTTTTTTTTGTCCATTTTCACCCTTCTCTACACAAAAACTCTCTCTATCTTTGGGCTTCTCTCGGAATTTTGGATAGTTTTTGAAGAAAATTGGGGATTATGTCAACAATCCCGCAAATATGGTTAGATTTTAACTCTTTTAATGTTTAAACTTTTTTTTTATTTTATCATTTATTGTATTATTTAGTGTTAAAAAAGGGTAATTTTGTTGTGTTTGATAGTTTTAATATTTCTTTAGTATACTTGAAGTTTAAATGCTATTTTGTTAGTGTTTGTTTGAATGTACAAATAGAGACTGCGTAGATAATGTTTACAATTTGTTATTTTTGTTGTTTGTTTAGTTGTTGTATAACCTGAAAACTTGTATATTCTTATCGTATAATTGTTTATATAAAGTGAAAAATAGTTAAATTATAGTATGTGCAAAATAGTCGTTTGTATATATATTTGTCGTATAAGTATAACATTTGTATAAGTTGAAAATTTGTCGTATATATTGTTAGAAATTGTTTGTGTTTGTCGTATAAGTTGAAAATTTGTATAAAGTTGTCGTATAACTTGCAAAATTGTTAATTTGGTTGTCGTTTTATTTGAAAAATTGTTTGTTTATATGGTTATAAAATGTTAGTTTTAATTAGAAAGATAAAAATTGTTTATATATTTGTCGTTTAAGTTGAAAATTTGTCGTTGATATATTTGTCGTTTAAGTTGAAAATTTGTTTAATAAAATGTTTATATAATTAGGTATGATATTGTTTTTTATCGTAAATATATTTGTTGTATAACTTGGAAAATTGTTTATATATGTGTATGTTATTGTTTTTTATCGGAAATATATAAATTATTAATTAAGAAATTGTATTTGCATTACTAATTGTTTATGTACTTATTGCAGTTCGTAATCATATATTTTAAAAACAAAATATTTTTTAGTTCTCTAATTTGTTTTTGTGTTTTTTTGCAACATGATTTTAGTTTTATCAATATGAAAGCCTTTGTGAACTTAAAAGGCTCGGGCGGTAACATATGGGAAGTATTTGAAGTTTTAGATGATGTCAGACGTGTCATTTTCAGAGATACCGTATTTGGTTATTTTATTGATGTCCCTCGTTTACAAGGGGACGCATTGTTGTTCCATAAAATGTTCCTTCATCAGATCCGGTCGGACCCTGTTTTATCTCTAGATTGAATAAAACGATTATATTTTCGAGTAGGCAATACGAAAATGGTTTATGGGCCGGAAGAGTTTTGTTTGATAACGGGCTTCAATTTTGGGGAGTATCCAAAAAACATTGGGAGAAAAGGGTCGGAAAAATTATTAAGCAGTAAAAAAAGATGTTTATTGCGTGAACGGCTATTTCCGGACCATACTAATAGTTCGGTGAAAATCGGCGACCTGAAACGTTTAATTTTAAATCGAACATTCCTAGCACTTGACGACGTTGATGCAGTTAGAGTATGTTTGATATACATTTTGTGTGAAGGTTTTTTGGGAAAAGAAGTTAATGATCGGGTGCCACAAGATTGGTTTTTTTTTTTTTTTGCTGAGAATTTGGATCTCTAGAACAGGTATATTTTGTTTACGTTAAAAGTTTTATTTTATTAAAGTTATAATTTATATAAAAACCAATTTTGTTTTTTTGTTTTGTTAGTTTCGCTTGGGGTAGCTATCTTTGGGATTTTACTTATGTTGACCTTGAGGATACATGGAACAAAATACATAATTATTTATCACTTTCTGAGCGTCGTCAAACTTTAAAGTACTCCGTCTCAGGATTTACGGCTCCAATAAGGGTATAAAAATTTTCTTATATTTAAATTGTTTTATTGTTATGTTTTTTATTTTTATTTTAACTTTTATTACTGTAATTGTAAAAAATTGTAGATATGGATATATGAGATGATTCCGGCTGTTCGTGCATGTTGATTTGTATTGAGAAAAAATAAAGACTTGCCTCGGATGAAACGATGGAGTGGAACAAAAAAATTGAAATGGGTTGACGTGAACAAGATATGGTTAAAGATACAGGTTTATAAATTTTTCGTTTATTATTAATAAACTTGATTATTATACTTTTATATGCATTTTTAATATGTTTAATTTTTTAGGAGGGACAACCACCAAGACAAAACATGTTACCGGGTGATGGTGAGATGACATCTTGTTATTATATGTCATTTCAAGAGTATGTATATGGTGAAGGGAAAGCAGTTCCATCCCCAGTACGGGACCATTTTAGGAGACAAGACGAATCTTCGTCTAGTATGTCGTCCAGTGGTCGCTCTCATGGTAGAGGTAGGGGCAGTGGGAAACACAACCTAGACGAGGTGTTGAAACGGCTACATGCACTGGAGCAGCATGTGTTTATGAACCGACAACCTACAGAGGTTTTTGTTGAAGAAGTGAATACTGAACAATTTTGGAACAACATTACTTTTGATGATCCGATAGTGTCACAAAGAAAATATAATGAACAGGTTAGTTACACGCTACATTATTTTTTAAATTTTATTAACATATATGAATACCTGTGTTCATATTTTATATTTGAAAATATAGGTTGTGCAAGATGAAGTGATGAATAAAAACAATACAACTGAAAATGTTTTTGGTGATATTCAAGACAACAAGGTTGTTATAGATATTATCTTTACGATTTTAATAATTACTTTTTAATAATGTGTCTTTTGTTATTAAGTAAAAAGTTATATTTTTAATGTAGGTGTTGGAGGAGAGGAATGACTATGCGGGGAACAAATTTGATGATGATCTGTTTGATGTAAATGATTATAGTGAAGTTAAAGAGGTTCTTATAGTTACATTAATTTATATTTTGTTTTTAGTAGATTAAATCATTTATTTAATTAGATATTATTGCTTATTAAATTATGTGTATTTCGTTATTAAGTATAAAGTTTTATTTTTAATGTAGGAGTTGGAGGAGAGGAATGACAATGCGGGGAACAAATTTGATGATGATGTGCCGGACGAAGACGAAATAATAATAACGGGAATTGTAGATTATTTTGATGAGTATGATGGCAAAGAAATTACACCCGATAAACCGAGGACTCGAAAACCATCATAATATTTGTGCCCTCCTTACACCGAGGTATTCGTTTTATTTATAAACTCATGATTTTATGTTTATGTGAATTATCTGAAAGATATAGATTTAAACATTTGAATATTGTTTTTAGTTGCACACGACACCGAAGCAAAAAAGAAGAACAAAAAAGAAGGTTGATATCAAATCAACAAGTCCCGTTCCTCCTCCAGTTTTTGGTGTTGCCCATGACTTTTCCATGTTGCGCCTGCAACCTTACGTAGCAGGCGGTAAGGTTGTCATCCAAAATTATTTATTTCATTCATATGATGTCCAACATCGTTTGTTTAATTTCGTGTTAGATATAGATTTTTGGAGCTCATTGTTTGGGCATACACACGACGGATGGTTGGAGTCAGCGGTAAATTAATTGTTAATTTATTATTTTAAAAGTTAATTGTTTTTTAGTCAATAACAAAAGTATCATGTGTGCAGCATATAACCATTTGGTACCGACTATTGATGGATAGACGGTTTGAGAGCGACCGACATACAATAATGCCTCCAAATTTTTTTGTTTCTCATGCTTTGGAAGAAGGACATGACTGGAGGGCGTTTATGGCTGGTATTGCTACGTACCCCAACTTCATGGTTGCTTGGTGGGATGTTGATACGGTAAACTTAATTATTTAAATTAAAAATAATATCGTTATTTTTGTTATGTTTTTGTATTGTGATGTAAAAAAACATAATTTTATTTTCTGATCCTTATACAGGTCTTATTGCCGATTCATTCATCTCCTAATCATTGGCTATTTGGGGAACTACGATTAACGTCAATGGAAGTGCATATTTATGATATTCTTGGTAGAGGGGCTTATGAAAAATTCAAATCTGAAGTAATCTTTTCCAAATTTGAACGTCGGGTGGCAAATTATTTGGACAAGATTAAGTATTGGGCCCGGAGGAACATCCCAAGGATTCCATTGAATATGCAATTCATTTATGAAGAAAATGTTCCCCAACAAAGTAGTCATTTGGGAGATTGCGGTGTTTTTGTTTGTATGTTTATGGAGCAATTCGTTTCAGGTCAACCAATACGTTTTCTTATTGACCCAAAGAACGCAGCTTTAGAGTTCTATCAACGGATGGCAAAAAATTTTTGGGGGTCTAGTCTTGGTCCTATGTAGTTGGATTATATAATTGTATATCTAAATCAATGTTGGATTTGATTATTAGTTTATTTTTACAGTTTACTCAACGGATGGCAAAAAAATTTAACGTTACGACAATTACAACAAATTAATGACCTACTAATAACTTATCAATACATACAACATAAGAACGACTACAACATTTGTTTTAACGTTACAAATACAACAATTTATTGACCTAACAACTTCAAAACCATAAAAACAATATTGAAAAGCTTACAACTTGTAAACAAGAACTGCCAAGAACAACACCCAACTACAAACCAACGCTATCTTTAACTTCTTATTTTCTGATTGAAAGAGCTTATTAGAGTTAGCTACTTTAGCTATTACCATAGATGATTCGTCCTTCTCCTCATCAACCCAACTGATAAACCCGCATTTTGGTCCCTATTAAATTTAACACGAGGGTTTAAATTTGAATGACGTTAACAACATGATACCAAATATGGGCAAGCGTAAAACAATCTTCCCGGGTTTTTAGCTGTACCCGAAATCCTAACGATACGTTCTCCTCCGCAATTGCAGTATGCCATTAGCCTTCTTTTTCTTTTAAATCGGAGTTACTTTCTCAGTTAAATTTTTCATACTGAGTGACACCCATTTATAGAAGAAATCATATTACAGACAATTCTTTTTTACTATGAAATGAACTGGTTTGACTATGAATTCAAAAAGTTGAACTACGAAATGCAGACAAGTACATTTTGTAGTATTGTCATGTCGGTCAGTGAAATTTGACTATGAAATGAACTGGTTTGACTATGAATTCAAAAAGTTGAACTACGAAATGCAGACAAGTACATTCTGTAGTATTGTCATGTCGGTCAGTGAAATTTGACTATGAAATGAACTGGTTTGACTATGAATTCAAAAAGTTGAACTACGAAATCCAGACAAGTACATTCTGTAGTATTGTCATGTCGGTCAGTGAAATTTGACTATGAAATGAACTGGTTTGATTATGAATTCAAAAAGTTGAACTACGAAATCCAGACAAGTACATTCTGTAGTATTGTCATGTCGGACAGTGAAATTTGACTATGAAATGAACTGGTTTGACTATGAATTTAAAAGGTTAAACTATGAATTTTGAACAGTAGAGATACAATATTTTCTATTTATAATTGCATTTGTTTCATATTGCATTTGTGTGATGATTGTAGAGCACTATCATCGGTATTGAAAATGAGTACTTACAGCGAAAGAAACTTTTCTCAACTACCAATTTTCTTGCATAACCTTCAAAGAACAAATCCTAATACCTTCATAGCCATTAAGAAAATCGATACCAACCGCTTTCAATTCTGTTTTGTCGCTTTAGGTTGCGTGGTATAACATACTTCTTTTATTGAGTTATATAATATTTCATGGTAATGTATCTCAATTAGTTTTTACTTATCACTAATATGTGTTCGTTTTTATGTAGATTCGTACCTTCCTTAGGTGCATGATACCGCTGATATATGTGGGTTATTTACCCCTTCTTGGGAGCTATTTGACAACAATGTACTTCGCAGTGGCTTTAGATGGAAATCATGAACCACTACTCATAGCAATTGGTTTGGGAACCTTAGAGTGTGAAGAATCATGGAGATGGTTCATGATGAGGTTAAAAGATTGTTTAGGTGAGGACATAGAGGTTGGTTTCATAAGCAACCTGTGTGATAAAATAGACTTTGGTGTTCAGAGTGCCTACCCGGATTCCTATCATGGATATTGTCCTAAAGATATAGCTCGAAAGATACGTGAGTCTGTCGGACATAACAATACGGAAGTCGAATCGTTGTTTTGGAAGTCATGCAATGCATATAGCGTTGATGATTTTTACTTGTGTTTGGAAAGGTTGCAAAGTACATGTAGGAAACCACCTTTCTGCACCTTGCTTATGAGTCCAATTTACTGGCTTGACGATATACCGATTTCAAAATGGACACGAGCATTTTTTCCAAAAATACGTTACAATGTTAAATCGATTGATGTCCCTGAAATTTTGCAAATTATATCCACACGTGAGTTTCCTATAACAACGATAATTGAGTTAATCACCACGTCGATACAATCAAAGTATGCTGAACGGGCCGAAGTGGCGGGTAAGGGAGATTGTTATATTTAGTTTTTTTTATTGTGCTACTATTTTTATTAAAATATCAAATTTTACACGGAGGTTGTCTGGTGGGTTGACCCCTTACGTTGAGAGTAAGGTTCAAAAATGTCTCAACAAGTCTTATAATTGTAATGCAAGACGTTTGTATGGGGATACATTTGAAGTCGATGACAATTTTGCCACCAGCAATGTACAACTTGAACGAAGGGTATGTAGTTGTGGTAAATGGAAAAAAAGCGGTATACCATGTGGTCACGCTATAGCATGTCTAAGAACCCGTACATCTGAATCCATTCACAAAATGGTTGATTACAAGTTCACTAATTATGTGTATCGACTTGCATATGGATCTGAGTTGGTGAATACTATACCATCACATGTGCATTGGGAAATACCAAATGAAACGGTGGTCCTGTTACCTACCTCAATGCAGTAGTTATTCATGTAGCACCTTTATGTTTTATGTAGTATTATGTATTAGTTTTTTATGTACCCCGTTTTTATTTTAGTGTCGTGTTACGTATTAGTTATCCATGTACCATGTTTATATTTTATGTCGTATTATGTATTAGTTATTTATGTACCCCATTTATATTTTATGGCGTTCTATGTATTGGCTATTGAGGAAACAACATACATTAAAAGAAATGGACGTTTATTAAATAGTAACGACTACACACATACAACAACAAGCAACTTAAATAACGAAAAACAATTAACTTAACCAACATGCATATTAAAAATAAGGGACATTCTTTAAAAGATTCCATGCATCTAAGTGGGTAAACTCGCTACCATAATATTCAAAACGGTATAGTTCCAAAGCCACCTGCCGTAGAATGTCTTCATCCGTATTTGCATGTTCATTATCCAACTCGTTATAAATACGTTGAAATTGTTTCACCTTTATTTTCAAATCTAGAAACTTCTCTTTGACATCTCTTCTTCTTCGATATTGAGTACGCCTCATTAAATGGTGAAACAAATGACAGATACGAGACCAAAATGATCCAACACGAACTTGTGGGGGACCCGGTGGAAAATCCTCCTCTACAGTTATAATCCAAGCTTGAACCAAAGCGACCTCCTCTGCGTTCCTCCAAATATGTGGTGATTCCATAATTGCAAGGAGGGAAGTAATACGATACAATTGCAACGGATATTAAAATCTATTTATAACGACTCCTTACTTTCCTGGTGCAATGGCTTGTCAATTCTAGCAGCAATGTATTGTGTTGTCATTCGACCCGGGATGACTTGTCAACTCGAACAGTGATCTGTTGTGTTATAAGTATAGTACACTACATTCGTCAGTTAATTTTGACTATGAATTGCAGACATATTAGAAGATTGGACTACGATTTTGTGTAGAAACTACTATAAATTGACCTTAAGTTACATAAATACTTTATTAAATAAACCAATACAGCTGCTCAATATTGTTTTTTAGATTCTACTCTCTTTGTTTCAATCAAAATGAGTTCTATATCATGGAGAAATGAAGAGTTCTTGGTTCTTACACATGCTTATATTCATGTATACGAGACAAGCAAGTTGAGCGATCCAATGTTTTGGAGCCGTTTAACCAA
Organism: Lactuca serriola; assembly: GCF_051521515.1. Classification (NCBI taxonomy): domain Eukaryota; kingdom Viridiplantae; phylum Streptophyta; class Magnoliopsida; order Asterales; family Asteraceae; genus Lactuca; species Lactuca serriola. The sequence continues at coordinate 5,017,385 of NC_136410.1, forward strand.
TATTTTCAATGCTGAAAACCGAATGGCTACAAGAAACGATCGTGACGAACTAGACATCTTAGCAAGATGGTATGAAATGAAAACCGAAGTTCTATTATTCAACGATCTTTATACCAAAATTGACGACACCCGTTTAAATGCTACTGAGGAGGTCATCTTGGAAGCTGCTAAGGAGGAATATAAGTCATTAAGTAACGGGTTGGAATTCCAGTTTGAAGCCCCTTGGAATATTTTGAAATATATCACGTTTGTTTAAAATCTATTTTAGTTTATTATGTGAGTACTAGGTTATTTTCATGTATTTAGTATGTATTTCGTTTGTTTAAAATCTATTTTAGTTTATGATGTGAGTACTAGGTTATTTTCATGTACTAGGTTATTCTCATGTATTTCGTATGTATTTCATTTGTTTAAAATCTATTTTAGTTTATTATGTGAGCAACTTGTATGATTAATTTGAATTAATAAATGGCCATTGCATTAGTTTTCACAATACATTAGAATACATTAGTAACAAGGATTCCATGAACCATTAAAAACATTACAATAATTACATGAAAAACAACGACATAATACGAACAAAACATTAACGTAAAACACAAGTCCATGGGTTATTCTTAACAGAAATTAGAGCGGTCTACTTGAAATATTGTTTATCTTTAACAACCTTCCAAACTTCCTCATATTCGAAGTCTCTGCCGTCATGCTCACAGATGTAAAAATCTGTAACAACTTCCAAGAACTCTTCTTCGTCACGATAACGAACATTGTTACTTTTCGCATAATTACATGCTTGATTGAACCATGTCACTTCTTCCTTTACATCCATCCACTTAGTAACAACATCTGATTTTTCTCATTTTTGTCCTTCTCCCATCTGATGGTTAAACAAAGATGTTATGCGAGTCCATTCATCACCAATTAGGCAATGCGGGGGAGCAAGTAATGATACACCATCCTTAACACTTAGCCAGCATCGTGTTAGAACTAACATCTCGTTTGTCGTCCATAGCCTTTCAGAATTGGAACCAGGTACTTCATTCGAAGAACTTGCTGCATTCGACTACATTTCTAATAATGGGAGTTCGTTTCGTTTAGGTGATTTGGGTGTTTGGTTTTTAGATCTTAAACATCTATTTATATAAATAAATAGACTATGAATTAATACTTTGACTACGAAATGGTTATATTTGGACTATGAATTAATACTTTGACTACGAAATGGTTTTATCATGTCAAACTGTGATTTATCTCTTGTCACTTAAGGGTCCCACTACGATGTGCAGGTTACTACAGTGACTTGTCATTACTGTCTAGTCATTTCAAAGTTGGACTTGTCATTACTGTCTAGTATGTATAAATACCAATTATAGCTCCAGTTTAATACAATATCAACTTTATTATGAGTTCCTCACACAAATTCGAAGTTTGCTCATGCAACTAAGTAGATTGTTACTACTGTGATTCGGTAGACCCTTTTTTTACACCCTCTTCATCCGGGCCATATATGTCACATGAAAATTTTGATGAATTAAAGAAGGCTGAAGCACAACAAGAAGAGGACAAAGAGTCATCCCGACTTCTCACTCAACTTGCTAATGATATTGAATCGGAATGCAAACAAGCTCAAGAATGGATTGACCTCAATAAAAACAAAATCAAAGAGCATAAAGATTGGATAAAAAAGAGTAAGAAGGCAATCAAAACGACTGAAAAACGGCTTGCTGAGAAGGATGAGCAGTTGATACACATTATGGTAAAAAAGGATCATTTGGAAGACAAAATGAGAATTAGAGATGACTATATAATAATGGAGAAAGAGAAGTACCCATTGCAGTTCCCAGAGTTTAAAAATTAGTTTCAAAGTTGTTGTAATATTATCATGAAACAGATTAGGTTGCAAAAGGATCGTTTGTTGTTTTTTTAAATAACATGTTGTAACTGTTAAAAAAATCTGAAAACTATATTTTATAATATAAAGGCTTCATTCATTGTTATAATCAACAAACTTAACTAAAATATGAAAGCATATCAATGTCTTGTAAGAGTTAATAAAAATATTACAATACATAATAAGTAAACAAGTCATCATTACTCTTACTTTCAAGGTTGTTTTATATCAAAATCAGCGTTATAGGTTTGTGAGCAACCCGCTGAACCACCAATATTATATGTCATTTCTGCAGTAGAAATTATGTGACCTGCTCCGCTACCGGACGCCCTTCCAGTACAATTATTTCTCGTGTGTCCTAGTTGACCACATCTAGAACACTCTTTTATAATTGGACCCTCGCCTTGGGATGGAATGCGGTCTGTGTTTCTTGGCCTGCCTGGCTGACGTTTATCCATTATAGGTGGCTTAACAATCATCAAATCATCGGGGATCTCCCATTCGGATGGCTTTGGCAGAGGGTTTATTGATTCCTCATATGTTTTCCTCTGTGTTTCGGTAAGGTAAGCATTTAATGCAAACCTCGAGCAGTCTTGGTAATTGTTCACTGTTAAACATCTTATGACATGACCACAAGGTATCCCATCAAGTTGCCAATGCCTACATGTACATATCATATGTTGAAAATCAACAATCACATTTTGTGCCCCCTTTTTGACCTCGCATTTCGTATTTGAGATCATGCGAACATCCCATTTGGTAAAAGTTTTCTTGTTTTCTTTTACAACTTCATCCGCCCAAGGGGTAAGTATTGTTGTTGCTTCCGCTAAAAAAACAGCCAAAATGAAGAAGTTAAGATCAATAACATCAAAACTAATAAAATATTAATATTACAAATTTACTTAATACCTGCAAAGTTACGTCTTTGAAACCACCATTGTTGCATTGTAGCACGAAAAAAATCGATCAACATAAGTATTGGCACCTTACGTGTGTGTCTAGATAATGCATTTATAGACTCCGCACTGTTGGACGATATAAGATTGTATCGGTTCCCTTTAAAATGTGCCCTTGACCAGGTTTCTGGATTTATACTTTTTAAGTACTCCCATACTGGTTCTTTTGTCTTTTTCATAACATCCATGGCAGCATCAAAAGCATCAACTGTGTACGCCCTACACGCCTCCCAAAAAATTCCTTTAACCGTCTTACTCTTGCCGAATCTAGATACTATGTTGAAATACAAATGGACACCACATATTCCATGATGAGCGTGAGGAAAAATGTTGGCAACGGATGTTGCTATAGATGGAGACCTATCAGATATAATTGTAAGCCCCTGCATATTTCCTATGCAATCATGTAGTTTTTGAAAAAACCATGTCCAAGAATCGGTACACTCATTTTTGCATATACCATATGCAACCGGTAATATTTGGTTTTGTCCGTCCTTAGTAACTGCAAGTAACATGGTACCTTTGAACTCGACCTTTAGGTGAGCTCCATCTACTACTAGGGTCGGCTTACAAAAATTGACAAAAGCGCGTACCTACAATACATTGTATATCTATTCAAATACACCAAAATAAATATTAAAAAATTAATATAATATGATAATACTAACCGTGCAACCGAGTGCGACGTACAAAAACTCAAAGCGATCATCAGCATCTGTTTTAATATGTGTGACAGTACCCGGATTATGTTTGGCCAAGTTGTGACAATACGCCGGAAGTTTGGTAAAAGAATCCTCTTTCGTACCCCTTAACGAGAACAATGCATATTGCTTCGCACGCCATGCCTGATGGTATGAGATATTGATATTCAATTGAGCATTCATATCATTAACAATTTCTTTTCCTCGATAAACTCTACTATAGTCTTCAGCCAAAACATCAGCAACATATTCACCCAAAACATATTTGTTTGCCTGTCGATGATTAGGTTGCAACAATGTTGAAGAACATGTGTGTACATCAACAAATTTATTCACTTGGAAAAGTCCATCAGAATTTTTAATTGCTTTTGCTCTTAGTAACCAAGAACAATTTTTCAAAACACACACAGCTTCATACCTTGATTTGGTGGATCTACTTTACCTCGTCTGGAAACCTTCTCGAATACATTTTTTTACCAATACATCGCTTTAAAAGTTCTTTGTTCTTAAATATACTCTCACATTGAATCTTTTGAAGATTCATGTCTACCATCTGTGTTGGGATATCTTCATTAATATCAACTGGCCATGCTGGTACAGGGGGCATACCGTGAAAAAGGTTATCGGGAAACTTAGCTTTAACTTCATCACCCAACTCATCTCTATCGGAATTGCTTTGTAGCTCGGTTATATCTAAACATACATCACCAACATCAACATAATGCCCGTAAACATGATTTTTTTTCATTTTTTTGACTTGAATTTTTTTTTCTTTTTAGTTTTATCTACCACACGCCTACTCATAACTTTAACTTATTGTTCGGCAACATCATCACAACGACCACCCACATCATCAAGATAAGTACCAACATCATCATCACCAACATGCTTGTAATTCTCAGGATCCACATAGTGAATAGGTGAATAACTAACATTAACATTTTCAGCAACACTGTGAAACTGAGGTACACTAGGAGTATTGAAAGTACCTATCGGATCGTTGCTCCCTTTATAACTGCATAAATTACCAACAAGCTGGTTTCCAATTTCACCACCCCCATTAACCTCCTCAAATTCATCAACCACCACAAACACTTTCACAGCCCTTCCTCCACTACATTTGATTACGTTTATCAACATTCTAACATCCATGTCTTCAACTATAGCTATATAATAATTTAATTCAGGATGGTAGAAACGATGACTAATTCTATATTTGTCTAACAAACCAATTTTGCTTCTTACCAAAGATACAAAATCACTATAACTAATATACTCAGAAAATATCAAAGCAAGTTCAGAAATACCTCCCTGTGGACATATGTATTCCAGATTAGTTCCATTAACTTGCCATCTCCCACCGGTTACAAGACAAACCAAATATTCAATCATTTTTTGAGCAAATTGTAGAGAAAGTTCCTAAACAAATAACAACCAAAATGATATTTTTCTACAAAACTTTTTATATAGCAACATGATTTCGTAGTCAAACCAATTCATTTCATAGTCAAACTAAAAAAAAACCACAATTTCGCAGATAGAATGAGAGTAAATCGTAGATGGACCTAATCCATCTGCGATTTTACCCCTATATATACAGAAAAAAAAATTAAACAAAAAAATTAAAAGCACCTGTGAATGTACAAGCACCTAAAGCACAGCTGTGCTTTAGGTGCTTGTACATTCGCAGATGAGATGCTGATTTCGCAGATGGGGCATCTCCATCTGCGAAATTGTGGGCTAATTTTGTAATTTTGATTTTTTTGGCTATTTTTGTAATGTAATTAGTGTAAATGGATATTTTTGTCATTTTCTCTTCTTTATATACCCGTAATCCTTGTCTCGGCCACTACCTCTTTATGTATAAACACCGGGTTTATTTAATATTTTATTATAAAGCTTATTTTTATCCTTAATCATAATAATTAAGTTTAAAGCACATAATTCATTCTTATAACTTCAAAACGAGTTCCAATGGTTGACTTAGACTATTATATTATCATTAATGCTTATCCCCGAAACATGGGCGTTACACAACATGAGCTGGAAGATGAGCATTCAGAGGAAGGAGACTTTAGTAGAACTGTTAGTTAGGCTGCACCACGAGTGGTTAGGTACAACTACCTAAATGACGAAGTTGTTAGGAAAGGATGCCTATACAAAAATTCAAGGCCTCCAAGCCACCAAGTCTTTCTAGAAGCCCAACACCAGTGGAAGTAATGGACTGGATCTCTAAAATAGAAATAATATTTGAGAGTCATGACTACAGCGAGAGGCAAAAGACTGTGTTTGCAATCGGACAGCTAAAGTACGGAGTACTGAGTTGGTGGAAACTATTGTCTGAATCCATGCCAAAGGAAGAAGTCTGGACGATGTCTTGGGAATACTTACTTAATGAGCTAAGGATGTTATACTACTCTGAACAAGATCTTCTGGAGATCAACAATGAAGCCCAGAACCTTAAAAAAGGAAATACGAGTGTCAACGAGTATGTTTCAACTTTCATTGAAATGACGAAGCTAGTCCCTCACTTGGTTCCTACCGAAATTCCTAAAGTAAATAAGTTTGCTATGGGACTACCAGCAGATTATAGGCCAACAATGAAGTTAGCAACTACTCTAAAAGCAGCCTTCTAGGTAGTTAGGAATGTGGAGACCTAGATAAAGGAGAAGAGTATGGAAGAACCGAGACATTAGAGAGAAAAGGAAGCTGGAAGGAACTTCAAGATCCAACAAGAAGAGGAGATTCACGAAGTCTGAACCGGAAGACAAGAAGTTTGGGGGTAACGTTGAAGCCAAACGGTGTGAGAAGTGCAAGAAGAAGCACTTCGAAAGATGCAATGGAGAAGTAACTTGTTATATGTGTGGGTTGACCGTCACTATTCCAGAAATTGTACATTCGATAAAAAGAAGTCCTACGAATGTGGAGATGGTGGAAATATTTTGAAGAATTGCCCAAATAAAAATGAAGCAACAAGGCAAAATGTGTCACCGAAGCCGAAGGCAAGGGCATATCATATGATCCTAGACGAAACAACAATAGGTCGAGAATAGAGAGCGGCTTATCCAGAGTTTAAAATGAGTAGCATTAGAATAAATGACCTGATGTAATAGGCATATAATATAATATTGTAACCATTTCGGAGATAATGCGATTTCCTAAATTATGTGATGTCTTTTCTATGTGATTTCCTTTTGTGATAACTTAGTGGACTATGAGAAAATACTTGGGACGATTATAAGTAGGTGTGAAAGGTAGTAGAGACATATACTACCAAAAGAACAAAACTCACACTTAGATCATGGAAAGTCACAAGGTTACTAAATCTCTAAGTAGTTGAGCTATTTTGTTCATTCTCATCATTACCTTTGTTTTGGTAATGACTGCGAAGATAAATATTATTCCAACCCTAGTGGTCATCTTGAATCTAGTCTGACTAATCTACGAAGTAAGTTCGACATAGTGTTCCACCTTAGTTATATGATTGAAGAAGGAAAGGATCGATGCAATCGATAGATAGATTGCAAATCATCATTAGAGCTAAGCAGCCAATAGCTAGTGATTGCTACCTACTATAATATGATTGTACCACATTAGAACATGAAGGTAGGTACCTTCAGGAGTAGGCATTCAACTCTTAGGACAAAAGTCTAGTTCATAATACAACTATTGTAGGATACAATAAAATAAGAGTTACAGTTATCTCCTAGGATGGAAAGGTAATGTACGAAGTCATTATACGAGCCCTGTTTTGTCAATGATTATGGGACGTAATCATCCCAAAGGGAGATAATAGTAACACCTGCAAATTCAGGCTACACATAATAAGTAATAATTATTAAAATTAAAATCCTTGAATAGGATAATATATAGTCGTGTGCATTCCTGACTATATATTACAAGTTTTGTATTAAGGAAAAATCAGCCGAATTGTCCGTAAATCGTAAAAATAAGTGCACTAAAACACACACACACACACACACACACACATATATATATATATATATATATATATATATATATATATATATATATATATATATAAAGTACACGTTGTCCCGATCTCGAAAATATAAATTTCATAGAAATCTGACCCCATATGAATTAAATTTGATTTTTATAAGGTATAAAAAGTCAGCCGTGCACAACGAATGTGTGACGTAAAAAGCTACGAAGAAAATGGTTGACCTTTAGTTAAAGTCACCAAAAGGAAAATCATAGTACTCTTTAAGATAAGAATTTTGAGAAAAAGAATGCCAAAAACGGAGTCCGTACTTGAGAGTTATGATTTTAGCAAAATCATTTAATTTTATAAAAATATGGATGAAAATTAAAGTAAGAATTAGTTGTTGGGGTATAACGGAAAGTTGTTGTTGTATAAAGGAAAGTGGTAGATCTTGTTGAGAGCTTTTCGGGGATATAAAACACGTAAAAATGGAGTTCGTATGAAGAAGATATGAAATTTACAAAATCTACATTTTGCGCAGTGCGTAGTGTGCGGCATGTGCTTCTAGAAAATGAAAACGTACGCCACTGAGAGCATGACACGTGACACAAAATGGTTGGGGAGTCGTCATGCACCCTTTTGCATGCCTTACACCCTAAATGTGGCTATAAATAGGTTGCAATGCCCCATTTCATTCCTCACACTCTCCAATTCATTTCTCTCAATTCCTTTAGACTCTTAGCCCGTTTTCCTTAGTTTTAGTCTGCGGTGAAGCCCTGTGGTCTGATATTGGCATATTTAGTCATAAGAATCATGCATGATCTTAATACTTTATGTTAATTTTATCTCAAATAATGAACCAAAGGTGCTTAATTAGCTTAAATATTTCATTTTCAGCAACAAAGACATGCTCGAAAGGAAAAGGAAGCGAAACTAGCGATTGGAGGATTGGATCTTGGATTTTGAAGAAAGAAGGATGTTGCTGGACAGCTTGACCCCTCGTCAGTGTTTTGGCCATATCTCATGAACCGTAACTCCAATTGACGAGATTCAAAATGTTCTGAAAACTAGACACAATTTCGGACGACTTTCATGTTTTGAGAAAATGCTGATTCCAAACGGAATCGACGAGTAGGCCATCCACTCGACGAGTTGGTCAGAAGTTTCACGATTCTTGACTTTGCTTTGCCGTACACGGGATTTTAAGTGATGGACTCGGCGAGTAGGTCACTGGACTCGCCGAAAGCGCCCCTGTGTTCAGAATATATATATATATATATATATATATATATATATATATATATATAAACGTTTCTCATTCGAACCCTAACGAATGGGGGAAGTTTAGGACGATTTTTGGAGGCCAGAAGGGTTCTTAGAAGCTGTGGTTTCAAGATTTCAACCTAGATATCAAATTGGAAGAAGATCAAAGGCAATAACACACTACTTTTATCTTAATCTTTTGCATAAACCGTGTTTCAATCATTAGATTATGTTTTTAGTTTGTTATTTGATGTAGATATGAGCTAAAAACTCATAACTTCTGTTTAGGATAGATGATTTTGTCATTATGGTTTGATTTATGGTAGGATTGATTTAATATTGGTGATTTTGTTGATTCTAGCTTGTTAAAGAACCTTATGTGTGAATGATAACTATTTTTCTGTTAATAGGAAGATAATTGGGCTGCATGAACATCTCTTAGTTGTTAACCTCATATGTTTATGTGACCACTTTATCATATGTCTAGGATTAATGAACATGAAACTAGAATTAATAAGAAAAATAGGTAAATTCATGTGTGAGCTTGTGTGATGACCATCAACAAGAGGTTAACTAAAGGACCAAATTAGTTAACCATTACAAGTCTAAATTAACCTGGATAAATAACCTAGTGAATTGAATTAAATTAGACAACTGACCACTGTTTGAGTTAGTATGTTCTCTAAGGATTAGTGCAGCGAACGTGAATTTAATCACTTGAATCGGTAGCCAATAAAAGAATAAATTCATTGCACTATTACCATAATATCAAACATATGATCAATTGAGTTGAACTAAACAGAAGTTCCCTTCGTTTTTGAATTTAGTCGAATCTTTGCTTATCTAGTTTTTAAGTAGTCTTAGTTAGTAAGTTTCTAGTATTGCAAAACTAGAGAAACCCCTTTTCTATTACTTGTTTTATTTAGATAATATTAGCATTTCTTTTAATTGTTTACCGTTCCCTGTGTTCGATACCCTACTTACCTGAACTAAACTGCTAATCGATAGGTACACTGCCTTTTGTGTGTTCGTCTTTGTGTTTAAGTTAGTAGGATTAAAACTAGTTCGTTTCACACACATCATGGTCCCTGAAGTATTAACGGCTAGCAAGTAGAAGCTCTACTAGTGCAATTTCCAGACTTTTGTCCAAAAATCAATGTAAATTAAGCTACAATCGTATATTTTTAGTCATAGTTATTTTATGAACCTATAAATAAGATTTATCAATAATGTCAGTTATAATACTGATCGATTTACGTACGGGAGATGTATCTCGAATGGTCACATTGGCTTGGTTGTTGGATTTCACAAAGGCTACTTACTGAAATGGTCATGCTTCCCAACTGTCCTACCCTTACTTGATGGATCTTGATGTAGACATTGGGATTAGTGAGGAATGTAGACTATAATTATTATAGTCGTCGAGGTTATGAAACCAGACTAAGACTTAGTGTTATGCATTTAGGTCATTGAAAGTGCTGAGGCGAAGTTCTACCCAAATTTTGGGGCATCCACTTTTATCAAGCGAGTGCAAAGTTACCTTCTTCTTACACATAGATATGAAGTATCTAGATAATTACATGATTTATGTGCTTATTATTTGTGCCGAAAAAGTTTATATGTTAGATAAAATAATATGACATGACATTTAAATTTATTTAATCATTTAAGTATTATAAACTTATAAATATGTATTGGGTAGTGATAGGGGATGGTATATAGGAGATAACATATATGTGATAATAAACAGGCAACAGTACATAGGCGATGATAAATAGGAGATGACTAGGAGACGCCCTGACCTTGACTTGCGATGATACTCTAACCCTTATTGGACACGTATTGGGGGAGTATTCCCCGAAACAACATTGTTCATCCAATGTAGGAGATGATCCTTAGGAAGCCCTTAACAACAAACATATAAGGAAAGACGATGTATGCGATGATAGGTAGATGCGATGTAGAAGATGACCCTTAGGATAAATCTTTAGGAAGGAATAAATAAGAAAACGTGGATGGGTAATCGGGTTAATTGTTTGACATGAAGTATGTGAATAAACAAATTAACTATATTATTGTGGGTTGAAAACCCTACGTATATCACTAGGTTTCCCAACCTGACCCACACAGTTTTTTTTGTATCAAAATATCGATGCGAAGATACATTACACTGAGAGATTAAAGGAGATGTAGATTATTAATGTAAATTAATTTAAGGTCGGTTTATGCTCATGTTTTGTATCAGTTATGACGTCCCAAGTTTTGAAAAGATATCAATATCGAACCTTTATTTGGAAATGTTTAATGTTAATATTATCTCACATTAAAATAATATTCTTGGTACCAATTCTACAACAAAAGAAATATTTTGTTTTAAAATCACTACTAGAAAAACAGCCTTTTACGACGCGCAATGCGTGTCGTAAAACGCTCAGACGACGTACAAATGCGCGCCAAGGAATGCCCTGTCATAACGAGAGACGACGCGCATTTGCGACGCGCGTTTATGACACCCAATGCGTATCATTAAAGCGTTGTCAAGAAAGGCCATGTCATAAATGAAGATGACACACATTTTTGCGTGTCGTAATTTTAAATTTTTTTTTTTTTAAAAATTATTTGTGGATTTACTAATTTTCATATTAAATTTGTATTTCATTTCTCATAACAGAAAATAAAATACCATATACAAAAAATAAAATCCATTGCACAAAAGTTAATGTCATACAAATAATCATTCTAACAGTAGAGAAACGTAATACATCAAAAATGAAAGAGATAAGTCATCAACTAATAATAGTTGAACTACAAGAACTTGTTGCCCACCTTCACAGCATCCGAGCTACTTTGTTTGATATTATGCACATCAATAAGACCTACAAATTTGAATAATGCAACCATTAGATACTTTGTTTGATATTATGCACATCAACAAGACCTACAAATTTGAATAATGCAACCATTAGATTCACATAAACTAACAAATCCCAATATGTAAAAATAAGAATAACTATACTTAGTACTTACATTTACTGCTGACACGTAAAAAATCACAAGCAAAAATGGTGGATTTTATTTTTAAGTATGAGTGATGGAAATTCATCAGGAACATCTTCTTATTAATGCTAGTTCTATCTTGTTTAAGTTAAGGCAGAGAAATGCTCAAAGTTTCTATTTAAATTACCTTAACATGCAATTGAATCTGCAAGCCTCTGTATAGGTGCTTCATGCCCTTGTGCATCCTCTATCTAAAACAATGTACAAAAATGGTGCTTTAAAGATATAATAAACAAAGAAATGAAAGTAAAATTGCTATTTCTTGCATTTAATTTTAAACTTTAATACCATTTTGACAATCTTTGCTATGGTTGAGTTGGAGCTAGTGGAAGAAGCTTTAATTTTCAGTGGGTTATCTTGAAAGACAATCATCAAACAAAATATTTTATAATTCCAATATATATATATATATATATATATATATATATATATATATATATATATATATATATATATATAATGCTCAAAGATCAAATTTTTTTCCAAATGCTCAAAGAATATTACCCAATTTTTTGTTCCAACTGAGACAAAAAGCCCTTCTTCCTTAAAAACAGGAAGAGACTCTCTTGTAAGCATAGACTCATCCACAACACTTCTTCCTGCAATTACTTTCCCCTGAACACAAGATTTAATTCATCGTATAAAAAGCCCTAATCCTTAAACTATTTTATTGAAATTCTAATGTGAATTATGATGTTCCAATTGAAAGTTAACAAGACTTACATCTTGTGGATATTAGTGACTGCAAACATATGATAGCCACACGGGTATAACGGTCAAAACACAAAGGTTTTGTAGAATTATAATGCAGAAAGTTTGTTTGAAAATATAAATTTACTAATAGTTCATTCATGTCACTAGATACCCTAAGTCTCGCCCTTTCTTCAATTGAACAACCCTTATCCTTCTCCTTTAAAATGTATTCTAATCTTTTTACATTCCGAAAATTGTATGAAGTACATGAATAAGTAGTACACATACCTTCATATGTCACAATTCTAACATATTGAGCAAATATTTGTTCCTTCATTCGAGGATGCCCCTTATCCTTCTCATCATATTTCGGTTTAACCTAAAAAACCATTTCAATACAAATCTCTTAATCAACAAACAACAACATGCACACATGATATAGATAAACAAACAAAAAAAAGTCTATGTTATGGTTAGTTTTGATAAATTTGTCAATTGATTTGGACTTTTAGTTGATTCAAAGGATTAAATCAATATTATAATGTGTTCTACAACATAAATCTTAGAATAAATCACATATGTAAGATTATAGGCGAGTGAATACCTGAACAGGTGCAACAAAGAATGTCACACAGTTGTCAAACTCATATCCAATCCTGTGAAAGGATGAATTTGGACCCTTGACAACACCAACTGTAGTTCCCCTGATGATTGAGGAGGACCCATGAATCTGAAAGTAGCATCGTTTGAACTAATTTGATAAAGCTTTGAGCTGTGATTGTTTAGTCCGACACCAAAACATCACCATTCTTCTTCCTATGTCACATCAATGAATCCAAAAATGAAGCTCACCTAAAACTAATAAGATGTCCAATTCAAATATTGAAGCTCAAAGCAAGTTTCAATTCCTATAGTCATTCCTTAAGTTGCCAAACCAAATGGCACAAAAATCTCTTATCTTTCAATTTTTAGGTATCAGTCAAAACCAAACACAGAAACACTAAATAATATGGCACTACTGATGGAAAACTTCACTTCAACAGTTGAAATTTTCAGAAAGAAGAAAATTAGGAGGATCAAGAACTTTCGTAACCTGAGAGTGAGAGAACCGTATGTTTTAATAAGATTTGCAATCAACGAATACTTGTTTGAATCGTCTTCTCCAGAACTCAGGGCATCAAATGCCTCGTCTTTTTTGGCTTTAACTTCAATTCAGACTCCTCGTCTTCTTCAGCTTCAATTATTTGGCGTGCAGGTCGGCCCTAAACACTATTTATGAAACCAAAAGAGAAATTTTAGGTTTTAAGATGAAACAAATTCTCCAATAAATGCAACAAAAACACATATCGATTAGGGTTTTCGTCATCACTATGACAAACTGAATTGAAACAGGAAAATAAAAAAGGGGTATAAGGATACGAATCAAAACCTAATTAAGATTTTGATGCCTATGATATGTCACTTGTAGATATAGTGGTTCATTGATAATTGACCTAATTGGACTCGTTTTTTCAACAACAATGAGTTTGGGAAGAAGACAACAGGGAGCAACAATGTTATCTAGCTTTAAACACTTTATCACGCTGATAAACAGAAGATGGATCGATACATACTTGAGTTAATCATCTGGCTTCATAGTTTAATAAGCCTCGTGAGATTCAAAGACAAGGTTCTGAAATAAGTTCCTGCTCGATCTCCACCTCCAACACGTAACAATGGCGTTGTCATAGATCCATCTCGATTGAAAAATAGTGGAAAGATTCAACGCGTTCAGATCTCATTGGAAGATCAGAATCTTTTGGAGGAGGTTATGAAGCAGTGGATGTTGGTTCCTGGAATAAACAAAAGTCAGAAATTCGTGATGGCGAAGAGATTTGGTGATGGTGCAAGGTTGTTGTGGGAGAAAAGAGGAGCGATGAGTATATTACGGTTTTTTGGGGTATTTGAGTAAGAGAGAGAAGAATGGTGGAAAGAAGGTAAAAACATGGCGGGCCTTTCAAACATTTCGGAATTTCATTTCCCCAAAAAGAAGTGACCCCTCATTTCATAAAAAAAATATAAAGCAACATACTTAGAGGACGCGCATTTTATGTTATGTGCCCTCCGTGTTTTTTTTTTCAATGTGACACGTATTTTAGGACGCGCAAAAATGTGTGCCCTATATTCTTCTAATTTTTGGAGAGCTAACATTATTTTTAGGACACACACTATTGCATATCATAAAACAACACGTGTCATGGTTCGCGCGTCATAAAAGACTGTTTTTATAGTAGTGAATAAGAATAAATAAAATTTTAAAAAGCCCGTAAATTTGGGGAGGTCACATGAAAACAAGTTGTAGAAAATGTTTTGGGTTTAAATAGTGGAGGTGGTTGCGTTTAGAGAGAGAGAGAGAGAGAGAGAGAGAGAGAGAGAAAGGGGGGGGGGAAGGATAGAGAGATGGAGAGATGGTGATCCATTTTTTAATTTTAATTAATAAAAACAATAAAAAAACAAATATAAGGTGTATAATTGTTTTTTAAGTGTATATGAACCAAAATCACTATAAAATATCCAAAATTAGACCACTGGTGCACCACCAAACCTATTTGGATAAAACCCACATAATTTTGACTTCTTCATAGATAATTTTTGCATATTTATCTTTATTAAAGTAAGGAAAAATTCAAGAAAACCACGACATCTTATTCAACCAAATCATTTCTATACTATAAATGAGGTCATTCACACACATGTGGTTAGATATAAATTGTTATCTTAGACGATATTGATTAGAAACCAATGCCATTTCATATTCCCTAAATTAATGACAATTACTACAATAATTATAAAATTCTAATAAATTTTTGTATTCATACTTATACATATTTATTACTATACAAATGACCAGTTATTTTAATAAACACAACCGCACACAAATCACATATAAAATTAAGAGAATAGGAAGATAATAAGTAATAAATCAACAATGTTGAGGCTTTTGAAGTGTTGATTTCTAAAAGAAATAGTTGAATGGTGAAATATAGTGGGGATAACTCAAGGCGAGTATCATAATTAAGTTTGTGAAAGACTAAAAAAAGTTATATGGTGTTATTTTCTCCGTTTAAATTTATTTTCATATATTTTTTACTAGGTGTGAGATTCATGTATTACATGAGTTTATTTTAAAAAAATTAAATATGTAAATTTTAACAATTTCAAAAGTTTGAATTTATATAAAAAATGAGAAAAATTATGAATTATTAAAATTAATGAGGCTTTAATGTATTGAATATATTACATATATAAACCATTTCTAATAAATATCTTACATATATATTACCTTACATATTAAATGTGGAATTTTCATTTAATAAAATGAAAAATACAATAAAATGACAAGTGGAAAATAGAAAAATTAAAAATTCTAGAAAATGTCATGTGTCAAAATAAAGGAGAAGATGACATGTGGTAAAAAAAACCTTCATTTATTAGAGTAGATTTTATTTTCTTTGTAACTCATGTGTATAAATTAGGTGTGTTGATCGGGTATACTTTTTGGATTTCAGGTAGATCGGGTTGGATAAATCTGGTATTGTCTAATAAAAAAATTACCTAAGACCCGATCTGAATAAAAATATGGGTAAACAGTTACGTGTAATTCGGGTATTACCCGAAAAAAGTTTTTTTTTTTTTTGTTTTATCTTAATCATTTATGTTTATTAAATATGTCAATTGTTGTGCCAATTTGCAGAAGATAACCAATAATTGGGAAAAAGAAATTCTTTTTAAGAAAACAGAAATTTGTCTAACTTTCATAAATTGTTAAAAAAAATTTATAAGACTTGTTAGAACTAAATCGGTTGTAAAATGAACTATAAGGTTGGAAGGAGTGGTGACACTTATTTTTTACCACAAAAGTTTGATTTCTTGTCACACTCATTTTTTAACAATTTTTTTTAAAACTTTATTTTTAATAAAAACATTTCATTACTTAAAAATAAAAATAAAAATTACATTTCATTATTTAAAAAAACAACAACATAGCATGACATTAAAAAACAAACATCAAACGATTCAAATAACTAAAAATATAAAATAATGCCCCACCATCTTTTCACCATTCTTGTTCATCCAAAAGTTGATTCACCCACCTGCTATCCCTCTATACTTCTCCATTCCTCTGATTTCGTTGGGGGAATTGGTTTATTGGTTGTTCTTTATTTTGGTTTGGAGTTGATTACAACTTTTAATTTTTATTTGGGGACGGGTTCACAGGGAGATGACGATGGTGAAGAAGAACAGGTAGGAGGCGAGAGGAGGTTGGAGAGGTGAGATGAGGGGCAGAAGTAAAAGACACACACATAGATTTCTGGTGTGACTAGGGAACTTTCATCCCTGTTAAAAATTGATGAAGATGAAACCTTCATCTCTATTCAAAACACCATTATAGAACCTCAACAAAATAAAAGATTTAGGTTTCTTGTTCCAAAACCCTTAGAAAACCTACAAGTAAATCAAAAGTTTGACATCTAAAAACAAACCCAAAAATCAAAGGTTGGGATACGATTGTGGATCTGATGCTAGTTTCTAGCTTAGGTAACAACTCAACCGCATTATCTACAGTTTCTTGAAGCTTATGATATGAAGAAAAATCAAGAAATTCATTGTGTAATGCAGATTCGATTGTTTCCAGTATGATTTTGCAAGATTCGGCAACTTCTCTGAATCGTCTTAGCACTTGTAACGACTTTGATTTGAGAAAAATAGCTTGGAAGAGCGTCACAATCGTCTTAGGGCTTGTAACGACTATGATTTGAGATACACAGCAGGAATGTCAATTCCTTTGAAAACATGAAGTGCACCCTTAACGTTTCCTTTTTGATACTCTAATCGACCCAATAACGGTGATGAAGACAGTTGGTTTTGGCTTATTTTTTGAACCAGGAGGGAAACCATGTGGTCAACACCCTACAGTATCTCAAATTCTGCTACGAGAGCTAACAATGTGTTGGTTGTTGTCGTATTCAGAATCAAGAGGGATATGGAGATGGAGGTAAGGGCATTGTTGCAGGGTTTGTTGGGAGAACAGGGAAGTGGAGCTCAAGTCTAAATTATTTTACATGGTATAAATATGGATTAGGATGATGAAATATAATACAAAGAAACAAGAAGAAAAAGATGAAGAATTTATGATGTGATCTCGAAAATCAAAAGCTAAGGATGAACTTTAATATGGTTGTTTCTATGGTAAACGAGAGAGAGAGAGAGAGAGAGAGAGATTAATAATTATATTTAACTTTTTTTTTAAAATAAGAAAAAACATCATAAATGGTCCTTGTGGTAGTGAAATGACGAAAATACCCCTCACTTAACAGATAAAACTTAACCGAGTTATCAATAAGGACCAATCGTCAAAAGTTTTGAAAACACATGGACCATCTATGAGGTTTTTAAACCACGGGGACTAAACTTCAGATTTTGGGTAACCTCAGGGACCATTTATGATGTTTTTTCTAAAACTTAAAAATTGTAATCAACTCCAAACCAAAATCAAGAACAACCAATAAATCAATTCCCCCATCGAAGTCAGAGAAATGCAGAAGTATAGAGGGATAGCAGTTGGTGAATCAACTTTTGGATGAACAAGAATGGTGAAAAGATGGTGGGGCTCAATGGAGTTGTTGGTTTGATTTTTCCAGCATTTTGTTTTCCGTTTCTATATGTGTTTTTAGAGAGAGAGAGAGGGAGAGAGAGAGAGAGAGAGAGACTTTTTATATATAAAATTTTTATATTTAATTTTTTTTCCTTTTTATTAAAAAAAGAGAATACATCATAAATGGTCCCTGTGGTAGTGAAATGACGAAACTACCCTTCACTTAACAGACAAAATTTAACGGAGTTAGCAATAAGGACCAATCGTCAAAAGTTTTGAAAACACAAGGACCATCTATGAGGTTTTTAAACCACGGGGACTAAACTTCAGATTTTGGGTAACCACATGGACCATTTATGATATTTTTTCTTTATTTTGGAGATAAAAAATATGTTAAAATGCAAAATAAATGAAAATTTTCTAAGTTTTTAAAAATATTATTTTTGTCATTTATTTTGTCCAAAAAAATTAAAAAATTATCGATTTTTTAAATATACTTGAAATATTCAAATAGGATATTATACTGTAAATATTTAAATTGAATTTTTAGAATTTTAAACTATAAATATTAAAAAACTTCCAATAGAATATTAATACTCTAACAAATCTAACAATTCAAGTAGAATATTATAATATTTTAATATATCTACTAATTTTAGTAGAATATTAAAATATTATAGCATTCTAAAAATTTGATTTGATTATTTAAAGTATAATATTCTATTAGACTATTTCATTCGTATTTAGAAAAGAACGGTGATTTTTTTTACTTTTATTTAATTTATTAATCTAATTATTTATTTATTGGTTAAATTAAATAACTAAAATAATATTTCAAAAAAGAATTTTTGGATTTTTCTTTTTATTTTGCAATTTATAATATTTTTAATTTCCAAGATGAATGGCTAGAATCGTATCCACATGTCTCACAAAATTAACATGGTCTCAAACAGTGAATGCCTATAGTTAAAAATTTTATTCATTTATTGCGTATTCAAAGTTTCATTCTACATAGTGGTTATATATATATATATATATATATATATATATATATATATATATATATATATATATATATATATATATATATATATATATAGGGTTAGGTTATTATGTTCTAACTATCTATTGTGTGCACGTATAATTGATTCTGGACCAATCATTTTAGTTATTTTAAGAAGGTAATTAATGCATATTACATGTTAAAGATATAATGAGTATTAATTAAATCTTCAGCATTTAATATGCATTAATTACTTTCTTAAAATAACTAAAATGATTGGTTCAGAATCAATCATACATGCACACAATAGATACTAGAAACATTTGAACCTAACTCTCTCTCTCTCTCTCTCTCTCTCTCTATATATATATATATATATATATATATATATATATATATATATATATATATATATATATATCAACTAAGTAGAATGAAACTTTGAATAAGTAATGCATGGATAAAATTTTTAACTATTATATTTAGTTGGTTAATATAAATATATAAATATATAAATAGTTCACAGATAAGATTGTTAGAGTTTGGTGCATAAGATGGATTAAAAATATGATTTGGGAATACACCAAACTCTATATTGTTGTGCATTTATTCATATTAAATAACGAAGAAGAATACACACATTTATATAATTGGAACATACAATTTTATTTATATTGAAGATAAATGAATAGAATTTATGGTTATTTTGTTCCATTCAATCGTATAGAATTATATATATTGTATTTTTCTACACCAAATGATATTTACTAAAAAAATATCCATAATAATATGATATTCTAATATTATATTTGGATTATATATATATATATATATATATATATATATATATATATATATATATATATTATTATTTTCATTTTTTCACAAAAGTACTTCATAGATATTATTAAATGTGTTCTTAATGTTGATTATATTATCGTGTTAATCATATATTATGCTTTTGTGTTTGAGTTTTGTGATAAAAATATTATTATTGTTAGATAATATGATAATCAGGTTATAATTAGTTTTGTAAAAAGTTATATCCAAATTTATAGGTTTATATATAATATATAATCTGTTTAATCATGTTATACTTATTGGAACTAGTCTCTCTATATTAATAAAAGAATAATTGTTTTTGCTATGTGTCACCCTATTAGTTCTCATAATTAATGTCATATCAGTTGTCAAGTTATTGATTTTTTATTTCAAATTTTAAAATTTAAAATTTTCACTCTAATTACATTAAATTAACAACATTAGAATAAAAAATAAAATAAAATTAATACAAATTATAAGGTGGTACAATTTTACATATTTATTTGAATCAACGATTATAATTTTATATAACTTAAAAAATATCACTTTGTTAATAATTTATTTAAAATAATTTAAATCAATAATGACCAAACTATGCAACTGGTTTTTTTGGCTATTTGGTTGCAAAACATAAATTTAATTAAACTATATAACGGTTTTAATAGATATAAAAACAACATACTAACTTTTTGGCCAGAAAATAATACTTTGAGTTTTTGTGAGATTTTTGTCCATATTTTCTTATGTAAAAGTGAATAAATTGATATTACTATAAAATCTTTCTATTTTAATAAATGAATAGGTTTATTCTCTTGTTGATAATTGTCATATTATTAGAACTTATTAATATTTATGTATCACTTATCATGCTACTTGTTAAACTATTAATTATCAATTTCATATTTCAAATTTTAAATTTACGACTATAATTACATTAAATTAATAATTGATTTTTTATTTTAAATTTTAAATTTTGAATTGTTTCATTCTAATTATATTAAATTAATAAATTAGATTAAAAAATAAAACAAAATAAATACAAATTATAAGGTGATATAAGTTTATGTATTTATTTAAATCAATGATTATAATTTTATATAAATAAAAATTTATCTCTTAAGTAATAATTAATTTAAAATAATTGATTAATATTTTTGATTTTTTAATATGAAAATTTAATTAATCTTAAATATTACTAAATGAGAAACCTTATGACATCATCTTAAATAATCTGGACCATTGATTGTAATTCAATTTTATTTTTTCCACCCTTAGATCAAATTGTTGACATCATCTTCTCCATATGGAATGTGTTTAATTCCAATAAATGCTTTCCAATCATCAATCAATAACTTACATTCGTTGAAATGGAATGTATTTAATTCCAATAAAAGCTTTCCATATTTTACATCTTGAATTTTCAGTTTTGAAGATTTTAATATGGTCAATTTTAAAAACATATTACTAACAAATCATTTCAATCAAGGTCTTAATATCAACCATTAATATAAATCCGTTTATATTAGTAAACCATTAGTATAAAATCTTTTTTTATTAGGAAATCATTAATACCGAAAACTTATATTCAAATTATCACATACATATACGATTCATCATTGAATCTGCGACTCACATTTATTTTTAATCGTTTCTTTTCTTCAAACCTTCTCCTACAACATCGTTAATATTGCTTATAACTTCCATCATCATTCTCTGTTATAAACATTCGCTCTTGTGCGCTAGAAGGTCAGTACCTTCTTTCGCTTTTTATATTTTTTTCGATTATTTTTTGTTCCTATATCAAATGTATGTATTTATATATTTCGATTTTCTTTGTCACAAATTACATGAAATCAGTTAACTACTTTTCTGAAACTTTTCAAATAAACATGAAAAGATATTAGGTACCTTTAACAAAACAAAAATTAACTATCTTTGGAACTGGCATTAATTACGAAAATGTTACTTTTATATATTAGAGATGATTATGATTTTTTTTAAATTTTTATGTCATAAGAATCCGGTTAATTTTGACATGATTTTAAAATATCATTGAAATTATTATGTTTTTGCATATCATATCAACCTACTTTTTTTATCTTTGTATAGTAACAATAAAATTTATTAATTTACACAACAAATATAGATATTTCAAATTTTGTAATATTATTATACCTTACAAAATACAACTCCCTCCAAAATAAATTTTCGCCAGTAATTTCATCCATAATTTCAACAAATTTAAATTTGTATTTTATTTATATAAATTTTTTTAATGATCCTGATTTTTTTTCTCCAAAAGTATATCAAACATTTACGTCTTAGATAATGCTGCCCTATTATAATTATTATTCTCCAAAAGTATATCCGTTTAATGAGGAATTTGATATAACAAAGGAAGTGAATGTTAATTAAAATGAGATATATATATTCCATAATTATTACATGAGTTTATTAAAAAAATTAATATCAAGGTGTAAACATTAAGCATTTTTAAAGTGAAATTTTATAATACATACAAACGATGATGTTGTACAATGAAATATAAAATTGAATACACTGAAAAAAAAAAACACTATTAAAACAGTCAATCTTGAAAATAACATAGTTATGAAAAATTATAAAGTAAGATAAAAATTATAAGATATTAGGAGATTTGTAAAAAATACATTTAGTAAAAGCGTTACGGTTATTATAAAAAATAAGACCGTTAAGATTAGTGAAAATACAATATATAAACTAAATTATCACAATAGTAATGAAATGTCATTATTTGATATTTCATATAATTGACAGATATATCAAATTACATTGATGATATACTAAAATTATTCAAAGTTGTGCCAAAACTAATGCAAAGTTCTTGCGAACACTAAATAAATAAGAACAAACATAAAAGCTAACATTTATATTTATAATCAATTTAAAATAAACCAATCATGATTTAGAAAATAATCTCCATTGATGATATACTAAAATTAAATCTATATAACATTTAACATTTTATAAATTATATTACATAACTTTATTTAAATAAATGAAATAGATGTCAATATTTAATGCAATAGAAAAAACGGTATATTGGTTGTCAAGATATGTTTAAATTAGGTAACATTATTATGCAAGGAATGTCTAATTAAAATGCTTATAAATATATAAATATCATAACTATATGAGACGAGGAAAGTCGATCAACTAATAAAACAAAAAATGATGTCTACAAAGAGATCTTTCAATGATTATATATATTTATCGTTTTCAATGTATTTTCTACACATTTCAATAATACCAATAACCATATATTTTTTATAATCATTATACAATGTCTATAAACGATTATATGTTTTTTTTATGTGTTTCACGCGTTTAACGCGGGCTATAATCTAGTTTTATAACGTTACATAATAAAATTTCTTATTTGTGCAATTAAAATTTCTTATCTGTGCCATTAAAATATACGAAACGTAAATGACCTTGATAAAGTTTGAAATGACTACGAATGACACGTGTTAAGTATTTAAGGTGCATATTTTTGGTTTTCAGATTTTTTGACTTTTTTAAATAAGATTCAAGTCCACCATATCTATGTTATAAAAGATCAACACAATCGTAACAGAATATATTATACAAGATTAACATAAACGCGTGTGGGCATATAATATATAAAGGTGGGGACGTCTTCCTGTTTTGCCAAATCATTATGATTTTTTCCTATAAGGATTCTATTCCTTTAATATTTTACTAACTTATATCTTACAAATCTATCTTCACAATTTACCTTCACTTAGAACTTTATTGCTTTTTACGACTGACATTAATAATTAACGTATTATAGCCCATTTAACCTTTTCAAAATTAAATATCAACCAATGAAGTAGTGGTCTTGCCAAATTAGGTATAACAAAAGAATTTTTAAAAATTTTCGAATTAGAAAAATCAGATCTACTGCATACTGACGTGAGAAACCTAACTGACACACCACATATATCATCGAACCATTGTTACCACAATGGAACCACTACCACTACCATTTAATGTCAAGTAGATCAGGTATTGATTAAATGGGCAATGTTCAAACCACTTATAACCACTCAAAATTATCCCAAAATTTATGGTAAAATTTTTAATTAAAAAAAAATAAAAATCATTTTCACAAAAGTCAATCACCATAAAAACAGTTGTTTAACAAAATAGAATCAACCACAGTATTGTAACATAACATCTCTAAAAAATCATGAAATTTCCAGGATAATATATATAGTCTTGCGTTTTCTTTGCCATAATCCTCAGAAATATCTAAAACTTTTAAATCCACAACTGTAAGTCAAAACTTAGTGAGTTCATCCAAAATTTTTCACATAACAATACACATACAAGGCAAACAACACAGTACTGGACCGCCACTTGGGCCTTCAACATAAAGTTGGACCGCCCCTTTGGCCTACAGTATAAAGTTGGATCACTCGAGTATCTTGGCCTTCAACACACCAACTCAACTCGTCCACAATATGTCTACATATGCATATTACAACAAACTACCAAACAAACAAACATATGTAATTATAACAAATCTACATGTCTAACAGAACCCAACAACATACCAACACCCAATCATATAAATGATCCATATTGTAGTACAAAGTATAGTGATAAAACTCACCTTACAGAGGGAAACATATATAACTACAGTTCATCACACACAAAGAAAACATTATAACATCCACCTAGACATTTTATAAGGGCCAATCATCCATCTATGATATAACCCCTAAAGTTTAACATAAAGTCAAACTTAGTCAAAAAGTCAACGTTTAAGGTAAAGTTCTCTGGACACCGTGCCGTAATCATCCTCCGACTGTGTCGTGGCAACATTTAGACAAAATAGTCGTGGAGTTCATCATCCATTGCGTTGTGACAAGGCCCTTGTCGTGTCGCGGTAACATCCATTACAACTTAACTCATTAAGCTCTTAATCCTTATTTCCAGAGCTCTAAAGCTCAGATCTAGATCGATTTAGACCATGCATGGATAAAGCTTCCAACTCTATCCATTTCCAAACCTCTAAGAGCCTAGATCTCAAACCCTAACTCAAAAGGGACCCAAATAACCTATGAGATCTATGTCTGGTTGATTTTTGACCAAGATTGCAATTTTGTGGGACCCTAAGAGCCTGAAACTAGCATGATTCTCATTTAAGACCGTAGAGTTGCTTCAAACTCCAAAGATTCACTTTCCTCAAACAAAAAGAGAAATAGAATGCAAATTAGTTGTTAAGATCTAAAAGAAAGTTGCAGTACTCGTCGATATGAATCTCTGGGTATAAAGAATGTCAAAAATGGAACTCATGTATGAAAGATTTGATTTTTCAAAGATTACGAGATTTACTTGCATATGACGACATGGCACCACTTGTCGAACGATACGTGGCACCACCTGGAGGCCACCATGTGGCGGATCCGAAAACCCCAACCCTTACCAAACTCGATGTTGACATGGACTACCACATCCCTAGCCGGCGACGGAAATGTCAGATTGTGTGACGTCATAATGGATCAAAAATATTGATTGCATTGAACAATACACAAAATTAAAACATACATATCACTTCCATTATTGAATAATATCGTACTAAGTTTTAGAATACTGGAATGTAAAGTACACGCAATGCCTAAACAAATAGGCATAATAAAAAATGATAACAATAAAATGCTACTCCTGCGATTCCATGCTTATTTCCCCAAAAGATGCTACACGTTTAACTTTTAGTTTCTTGAGAATACATGTGTTTAAAAAAAATTCAAAATAAAGTTGGTGAGTTCACAGGTTTATAGTTGTTGAATCGAACATACTTTTCATACCAAAAGTATTTGTTTTACCGTATATAAGTATTTCCAACTTATATAAATATGTGTACTTTTATCCCGAAAAGTAAGCATTTTATTGTATATAAGTACAATTTCAACATATATTAGTTGTATTTTTTATTCCCCAAAAAGTATGTGTTTTATTGTATATAAGTACTATTTCAACTTATATATTAATTGCTTTTAGAGTGGTTATCAACGTTACAGTGAGTTCCTATAATCCACCTGCCTACGAGTTGTTACTCTTCATGACATTTCATCGGACGTCGTATATGTTCAGATAGTTATCACGCGTGACTTGTGATGGGTTTTTTAGGTTATAATTAAAACATGTGGTGGAAAAACTTAACCCTTAAGTTCACATGCAACATGTTTGGATCTAAGTGTTCTCTATTGATAGCAATAAACTATGAACATCAAGAACCCTAAAGGAACTCTACTATAATAGAAAATTACAAGGGATCAGGGTTTACATACCTTTTGGTATATACTGTAAATAATCAACCAAATCCTTTTTCAAAAAGCTCTTAAAAGCAAGCACCAGAAATCTAATGCATTTGATGGTCTGTATCCAAACCCTAACAATAAGAACACTTGGGGAGAGAGGAGACGGGATGAGATTTTTGGCTATTCCTTTGGTTTGAATGGTGGCCGAAAATAAGGAGCCAGCTGACTCTATTTATAGTTGACATAAGGAGCGTAATAATATTTCAAATCAAGTAATTATTTAACTCCTTAATTATCCTTAAGGAATATTCCTAAAATCCTAAATATGCCTCCTAAAACCATCCAAGGCATAGGAAGGTTCTGGAATACCTTCTTGTTTAACTATTGAGCAATTACAACTTAAGTCATTGCACTTTTTATTAATCCAACTAATACCAAAAATTAATTTCAATTAATTTCTGATAAATTATTAATTAAATAATACTATTTCTAATTAATATCTTAATCTCATAATATATTAACAAATTATTTATTGCTATTCATTAATCATATAATAAATCAATAACCAGCCTCCCTTTCAAAATGTCATAGTCAATTACAAGTTTTGAGGGCAACTCAAAAAGACTTTTCTTTTAGTTCAATTCTATACCAATTTAGTTATTGGCTTAGACACCTAATTCAATAGTCTTCCACTTGGATAAGTCTATAACTATAATTGCAAGTATAACTTCTAAATTAAACAGCAAAGTGTGCTTCCCAAAGCAACTGCCAGACTCTAATATGATCAGACATCGGCCCTAAGACAAGTAATCAAATATTTTTCAGTTCTTCAAGATAACCTATGGACATTAGACATGGATTACAATCAATCTCTTCCAAAATTCTATTTACCGATTTCCTGATTTGTGATGACCTCATAAGACTACTAATTGAACACATCAATTTAGTCATGGATGGGCCTAACACTATAATGTCAAAACCAAATCACCGAGGGGCCTAAAAATATTGCTTTTTCCCGTTAGGGCAAAAGGAACGAATGAACTTCAACTTATATGATTGTATCTTTTACTCACCAAATCATGCATGATACTACGTTTTATAACATCACATTACTGATGCATTTACGTAACACCAATCCACAACCGACTTGTAAATTAAAACTCATATATCTCCGTTTTAAGAATAAAAGGTATTATTGTTTTAGAATCACTTGTGATATAATCCATGAAGTAATTCTTTAAGTGTGGGTTTATCCAATACTCAAAATCTCATTTACAAAGTACTCATGAACATTGTAGCAAATCTTATTGCAAATGTCTAACTCCAATAGAGAATTTGCAATTCAATTCATGATAATCTTGATTAAATACTTACTTCCAAAAGTATGAACAATTTTGGAGTTTCAAATAATCAAATTATTCAGGAAGTAAAACATAAGAATAAACAATTAAAAAAGGCAGTAACCATACTCATAAATATTCTCTATTATTTAATCACCAAAATCAATTATATTTATTTTGTTACAAGTTTCAAACTATCAACTAACTTCTAAAACTAATATCATCTCTCAAGCCTATGCTCCTAACATGATGGTTATGCTTAACCCTACTTAGAGCCTTTGTGAAAGGATCTGCAAGATTATCTTCTGAGGATACACTCTTCACCAGGAAATGACCTTTTTCAACCATATGTTTAATTTAATGGTACTTTCTGTCGATATGCTTGGATTTACCATGATCCTTGGGTTATTTGGTCAAAGAAACCGCGCCTTCATTAGCATAGAAAAGTTCCAATGGCTCTTGAATCGTCATGACTACCCCTAGATCACCGATAAAGTTCTTTAACCTAGCAGCTTCCTTTGATGCCTCACTCGCTGCAATGTACCCTAATTTACAAGTAGAATCAGCCACGGTTTCCTACTTGGAACTCTTCCAAGTAACCGCTCCTCCATTTAACAAAAATACCCAGCCCGACTAAGAATAGAATTTGTCTCAATCTGTTTGAAAGTTGGCATTGCTATATCCAGTCACTCTCAATGTATCACTGCCACCAAGTACTAGAAACATTCCCTTTGCCCTTTGCAAATACTTAAGAATGTTCTTTACTACAGTCCAATGAGCTCTACCAGGATTTCCATGAAAGCGACTGACCGTGCTCAAAGCATAAGACACATGAGGGTGAGTACATGCCATAGCATACCTGATCGGAACTACATCCAAAGAATATGTGACTCGACTCATGTATACTATTTCTTCATCTGTACCATGGATTTGAGTCTTACTCAATTTGACATTACACTGAATAGGCAGTTCCCCATTCTTAGAAATTTCCATACTAAACTATTTTAGTACCTTGTCCAAGTATATACTCTGACTAAGACCAATAAGTCTTTTCTTTCTATCACTCAGAATCCTTATCCAAAGAATATAGGCTGCTTCTTCTAGATCCTTCATGGCAAAACACTTCCCAAGCCAAAATTTCACTTCTTGCAATGTCGGAATGTCGTTTCCCATAAGGAGTAAGTCATCAACGTACAATACTAGGAAAATTACTATACTCCCATTAGCTTTGACATATACACATGACTCATCCTCGCTCCTATAGAAACCAAATTATTTGACTTTCTCATGGAAGCAAAGATTCCAGCTGCGAGACACTTGTTTCAATCCATAAATGGATTTCCCTAGCTTATACACTCTATTAGGAAAATTTGCATGTACAAAACCCTCTGATAGACTCTTGTAAACATCCTTAACCAACTTCCAATTAAGGAAAGAAATTTTGACATCCATCTGCCATATTTCATAATCATGAAATGCAACTATGGAAAGCATTATCCTGATAGACTTTATGTTAGCCACTGGTGAGAATGTCTCATTATAGTCAATCCCTTAGGTTTGAGAAAATCCCTTCGCAACCAGTCAAGCCTTGAAAGTGTGTACCTTTCCATCCATGTAGGTCTTCTTCTTGAATATCCATTTGCATCCAACTATCTTTCGACCTGGTACATGATCAACCAAATTCCAAACTTGGTTATCAAACATATATTGGATCTTGCTATATATTACCACTTTCCACTTGGCAGCCTCAGGGCTCGTCATCGCTTCCTTGTAGTTAGCTGGCTCATCCAAATTTACCAGTGTACCACCACTGATAAATGTGTCACCGTCTGATGTTATATGGAAACCAAAGAATTTAGGTGGCATGTTAACGCTACTAGATCAGCAAAGAGGTAAGGAATTGTCAATGGGCTCAATAGGAGTCTCATACTCTGGCTGAGAGCTAGTGTCTTCTAAGGTTTCTTCATTGTTTGACTCATGACTTTCTTCAAGGTTAATTTCACTCCCACTATCCTCTTTGAATATGATCCCTCACTTGTGAAAGACTCCCTTCGAGCTACAAATACCATGTTCTCAGTAAGTCTATAGAACAAGTATTCAAAAGACTTATGTGGGTAACCAACGAAAATACACCTCTCAGTTATAGATTCTAGCTTGTTATGAATCTCTCGTCTAATGAAAGCTTCACAACCCCATACCTTGATGTGGGCAATCGAGAGAACGTTGCATGTCCACATCTCATGAGGTGTTTTGGCAGCCTTCTTGGTAGGGACAAGATTAAGGATACAAGCGACTGTTTCTAAGGCATACCCCCAGAAAGAAATAGGAAGAGAAACTCGACTCATCATGGAACGAACCATGTCTAACAAGGTCCAATTATGCCTCTCAACCACACCATTAAATTGTGGTGTCCTAGGAAGAGTCAATTGTGAAACTATTCCATATTCATTTAGATAGTTGTGGAACTCGATACTAAAATACTCTCTGCCTTTGTATGATCGGAGCATCTTTATCTTCCTCGCCAATTGATTCTTGGCCTCATGTTTAAACTCTTTGATATTTTCAAATGTTTTAGATTTATGTTGGATTATGTAGATATACCCATATCTGTTGTAATCATCTGTAAACATCATGTAGAATTGATTAGCATCCCGTGTGGTAGATCTAAAGGGTCCGCACACGTCTGTATGTATGATATCCAACAAACCTTCACCCCTTTCATAAGAACCGGGGAATTGTGATTTTTTCATCTTACCCAAAAGACAAGACTCATATTCATCATTTGACCTTAAGTCAAATGATTTCACTACTTCATCCTTTTGGAGTTGGGCGATGCATTTCTTGCCAATGTGTATGAGACGACACTTCCACAAGAATGCTTTTTCGACCCATTACACTAATCAATGTGAAATACATTATTGCCTAAGTTATCAACACAAATCACAATTTCATACACACTATTAGAAGGTAAAGCTTTAAACATAAAACACCATATTTATAAGCTAAAATCGAACTATTCATATCATCAAAAGAATATCGAAAACTTTGTATGAACAATGCATGAAAAGAAATAATGTTTCTCGTCATTTCTGAATAATAGCAACAATTAATCAAATCTACTCTAACATCACCACCGAGCACAAGACCATAAGTTCCAATATTCGTAATAGGTGAAGATCACCTATTCCCCATGATCATATTTATTCTTCCATGCTCCACCTCCTCACTTTCTCTTAGCCCCTACAAGTTAGAACAAATGTGAAAACCACATCCTGTATCAAGGACCCAAGAACAAGTAAGTTGTGAGTTATTGGCTTAAATAGTGTATATAGCTGCCGACGATGGATTGACCTTGCCATCCTTGATGTCTTGCAAATATTTATGGTAGCTTCTTTTCTAATGGCCATTTTCATTGCAATAGTAGCAAGTGGCCTCTTTGGGGTCACTAAAAACAGGAATATCCGAATTGGGCTTTGTCTTCGACCCACTAGTAGACGATCCAACATTGGTCTTGCCCTTCTATTTTGTTTGAGGATTAGATTTCCTTTTCTTTCCTATGTTTTGCCCAATAGAAAGGACATGAAAATTTGTAGCAGAAAGGATCTGATTTTTCTTCATCCCTGATTCAGCTGTCTACAACAGGTTATGGAGTTAGGTCAATGTGGTCTCTGTGATGTTCAAATGATAAGTTAAGAAAAATTAATCATAACTGGGAGACAAGGAGTTTAAGACCATGTCTATGGCCAACTCCTTGTCAAAAGACACATTGAGCTTTTCCAAACGCTCCATATATCTCTGAATTCTCTACACATGGGGGCACAAAGAGTCTCCTTCCTTCAACTTTCATGCCATCAAAACCTTGAGGACCTCATACCTTTATTGACGTGCTTTCTTGTGAAAATTTTCCGCAAGATCGAAGCACATCTCGTATGGCTAGTAGTCCTCATATGAATTTTGCAACTCAAGTACCATGGTTGCAACCATGATGCAAGTGACATTCATTGCATCGCCATATTGTTTCTTATTAGTGGGAAGCTCTTTAGAAGTAGCAGTTGACTCATAGATTTCAAGAAGAGGTTTTTTGAGGACATAATCTTTGCCCTCATATCAAAGAGTCATTTTGAGATTTCGCATCCGATCCATGTAGTTTGGACTAGCTAATTCCTCTTTAGAGAGGATTGATAGTATATGTTAGGGCTAGGATCTCAGGACTACAATCAGAATCCTCAAACCTCAGGATCATCAAACCTCGGGATCCTCAAACCCCAGGATCCCAAACATTATTCAGGATCCTGGCTATTATTTTACAAATATATATAATGGTTATATACTCTGTTATCTCTATCACATATTACATAAGTAATTAGTCAAAGACTTATTCTTAATAAATAGTCGTCACAACCATGAAAAAGACCTGAAGGACCAAGTCAAGTAACATCTATAAGTTGATCTCGGAGGATCCTGAAATTCTCAGAGTTCTTGTTATTATCTTTACACTATAAAAATCACTTGAATTCATCACACTACACGCGAAATATAACAGAACAACAACACTTGTACTTATACTCTTTACATTTTCTCTGTAATCGACATTTTCAATCAATAAAATCATCAAGGCAGGTGATCATTATCACCTCCCAAGGTTTTATGTCAGAGATCCTAGCAAGGGTCAAGGGATTTCCTTGTAACAACTTGTGTCACTTTGATAAACATTTTATACTTGCATTATTCTAAACATCATAACTTCTCATACACTTTAGTTGATTCTTGCCTGTTCATTTTTCTGACCAAAACAATTTGGCGTCCACTGTGAGGCCGTGGTGTTCAAAATCCTTCAAAAAACCATGTCTACTCAATCGACTCTATCCTCTTCCTCAATTCTTCCCATTTCCTCCAAAAACTTCCACCACAATCGGATGGCGCTGCCAAGAAAGTCTCAGAAACACCAAAGAAAACACCTCTCCGGTTGTTACTCTAGGATCCTTCTATGTTGATTTCTAACAATTAAATCTTTTCTATAATAAAGAGACTAGAACAACAAGTCGCCCATCAGCAGGAGGATAACAAGACAATTCTCAAGGAAGTGGAAAGAATGAGGACAAAAATGCACAAGCCTCAGGAGTCAGTGTCCTCAATCTTGTAGCCTAAGATCCTGAACTTTGATAACCCGGGATCCTCAGCGGTTCGTCGCGAGATAAGATCCTCAACACTGACCTCTGTTCTTTCTTGGGGCGCGACTCCGAGAAACCAAGCCCATACAACCCAAGATCCCAATGAAACCTTTGTAACTCCCAATAACAAGGAACCTGGTAACCCAGTCAATAATAATATCCTTGCTACTAACTTAATGGATCTTGATACAAGTTTAAGCCCGATCATGGCTAAGGAACTACAACAACTAAGAAAAATGATCTCAAGTGTGCCTAGAGTAGTTTAGCATGTACCAAAAGTATCTCCCGCAAACCATATGATCTACAGATTTCTTCTAGCGATAGTTGATACCGAAGTCCTGAAGCGCTTTCAGACCCCCGGTATGAAGCCTTAAGATGGAACTACGAATCCTAAGGAGCACGTGGCACAATATAGAGAAAGGATGGAGATCATTCCTATCCCCACTCACTTGAAAAAAGCTTTCCTATGCAAGGGTTTCAGTTCCACCCTCACATGATCAGCTCTAAAATGGCTTCTTAACGTTCCTCCTTATTCGATTACATCACTTGCTCATTTGATTAATTTATTAAGCAATCGATTTTCTTGTAACGTAACCTTCAAAAAGATCACTAGTGATCTCTATCGGGTGGTTCAGGATCCTAAGGAATCCCTTAGGACATTTGTGAACAGATTTGGCAGGAAAGCTCTAAGTATCCCCAACATTGACATTGCAACTGCAGTTGAAGCCTTTAAAATGGGCTTAAAGAAGGATTATCCCTTCTACGAAGACCTCATAATAACTCCATGCAAGAGAACGGACAAAGTCAGAAGCAGACCACTAAGGTTCATCAGGCTCGAAGAAGCCAAAGAAATCCAAAAGAGGAGCAACCCACCAAGCTCCTATGATAACCCAAATAGGAAGGCCGATTCCTCAACCCAAAGATCCTATAAATCAAAACCTTATTCCAAACTTGACCATCACAGGGTTAATGCCCTTGAAGATAAGGGAGAGGAAGAAGATTTTCCTAAGATTATCGACTATTGTTTTTCTGTGGATATTTTAGGAGTAATATTTGTTATGCATGATCTTGGAGACAAAGCAAGATGGCCAAGAAAAGAAGAAAAATCCACTGGTTGGAAAGACAAGTTCAAATGGTGCGCATATCATGAAGACTTTGGTCACATCACAGATGATTGGATAGCTCTCAAGAAGGGGATCATCTATCTCCTAGGAAAAGGGTACCTCAAAGAACTCCTTGGAAGAAAAAAGGAGAGATCCAAACAAAAAGACCAGGATTCTCAGAAGATCCTCGACAAACCAGGACCCCCCTGTTGACGCTAAGGTAATCAATGTGATCTATGGAGGATCTGACATTTGTGGCACCTCTTACTCTGCAGCAAAGAGGCACACCAAGGTATCCAAAACGGAGAAAGAAAAAGGACCACGGAAGAACACATTGATCACAAATGAAAAGCAGATCACCTTCAACGAAGCGGATAGACAAGACATCCAGGATCCTCACCATGACAGATTAGTGATTACTCTCTACATCACCAACCATTTTGTCAGAAGGATCCTCATCGATGGAGGGTCCTCGGTTAACATCATATTCCTGGACACATTGAAAAGAATGAACATCCCAGACTCTGAGATAGTTGCAAGATCCTCAGTTCTAATCGGATTTAGCGGTGAAACCAAGCACACCATTGGCGAGATAAAGCTACTAATCTACATAGAGGTGTGAACTATGTACAATGTTTTTGTGTAATTGATGCATTAACCTCTTATAATGTAATACTAGGTAGACCATGGATCCATAAAATGAAGGCCATTCCATCAACGTATAATCAATACGTAAAGATACCGACCCCATGGGGGACAATGAAGATCATATGAGACCAACAAGAATCCAAAGTATACTACAAGACTTCGAAGAAATCTTCAACAATACCACGACAAGCATAACAATTAAGGCAAGGGGCATGAGACGTGCTAGAAGCAAGAGAGCAAGATATAAAAGAAGTGCCCCTGAACCTTGAGGATCTTGAAGCCAAAGTTCTCATAGGATCCTCAATGCTTGAACAAGTCGAACATGACCTCATAAAGTTCCTCAAGGCTAGAAGAAAGACGTTTTCATGGAAGCATGAGGACATGAAAGGTATTGGTAAAAGCATTATAACCTATAAACTTAACATTGTTCCATCTTTCAGGCCAATACACCAAAAGAGAAAGAAATTTGCACCAAAAAAAACCAAGTTATACAAGAAGAAGTAGAAAAACTTCTCAAAACTGGCATGATTAAGGAGGTGAAATTCCCAAGATGGGTAGCTAATGTGGTCGTGGTGCATGCATCTTAACAAGGCTTGTCCCAAGCATCCTTTCCCTTTACCACACATAGAATCCATGATAGACGCAACTGCGGGTCATGAATTACTAACATTCATGGAAGCATCAACAGGACTCCAACAGATCCAGATGGAACCATTTGACCAAGAGGACATGCCGTTTATATCTCCAACAGATATCTGCTGTTACACTGCCATGCCATTTGGTCTTAAAAATGCAGGTGCAACGTACCAAATATTGGTTAACAAGATGTTCAAAGAAAAATTGGGAGACACCATGGAAGTCTAAATCGATGACATTGTGGTCAAGTCTAGAAAAGTTGAGGATCACCTCAAGGATCTCAAAGAAGCATTCGACATCCTGGACTAGTATAACATGAAGCTGAATCGCTCCAAGTGCCACTTTGGGATGAGATCGGGTAAATTCCTGGGATACATGGTAAACAAAAGAGGACTCAAAGCAAGCCCATAGCAAATCAAGGCCATCCTTGATCTAAGATCACCTTCGTCGACAAAAAATGTTCAGAGACTAATAGGAAGAGTGGCGACCCTAAACAGGTTCATCTCAAGATCCTTAGAAAGATGCAAGACTTTTTACGACATCTTGAAGAAGAACAAAAGATTGGAATGGACCCAGGAACATGAAGATGCTTTCCAGGAACTTAAAAGATATTTTAGTTCACCACCCTTGTTGGTAAAACCATTAGATGGGGAAACACTCCTTCTTTACCTCTTAGTATCCTTGAACGCGGTAAGCACAATATTAGCTAAGGATCTCAATGGGGACCAGCATCCCATCTAATATATAAGTAAAAGTCTCCTGGATCCTAAGACCAGGTATCCCCACCTTGAAAAACATATACTTGCACTAGTAATAGCTTATACTAAATTTAGACATTATTTTGAAACACACCCTATAACTGTAAGAACTAACTGTCACACTACGAATGTTATGAGAAAACCATACATGTTAGGAAGGATGGAAAAGTGGTCCATGAAGTTAAGCATATATGACATAAAATATGAACCATGATTTGTTATAAAGTCCCATGAATTTGTAGATTTTATGGCTGACTTTAGTGATGATCTAATAACCGATGTTGAAATAGAAGCCAAAAAATACTTCTAGAAGAAGAGAACATGGTAGAATGGACGCTATTCACAGATGGAGCATCTAACTAAAGAGGAACTAGATTAGGGATCATACTAAAATCGCCACAGTGGAACATCCTACCTCAAGCAATCAATTGTGAGTTCAATGTAACCAACAACGAAGCAGAATACGAGGCACTAATCATGGGACTACAGTTAGCCAAAGATCTTCAAATCAAGGATCTTCAGGTATTCGTCAATTCTTTATTGTTAACTAACCATTTTTATTGATCCTGTGCAATAAAAGGAGAGAATCTAGCACTATATCTCCAGATCCTCAAAAACCTGGCCTCAGAATTCGAAACATTTAGCCTAAACCGGGTTCCTAGAGAAGACAATGTTGAAGCATATGCTTTTGCCAATCTATGATCTTCCCTAAGGATCCTGATAGAAACCAGGATCCCGATAACCCACGTATTGATCCCGAAAATTGAGGATCCTACCAAGAGACCGAAGGATCCCGACAATCACGTGGAAACTACTAACGTCGCCACAATCAAAGATCCTCATTTGACGATTCAACATCAGGATCCCAACATCAAGGATCCCTCTCTAACCTCAGGATCCTGGATCCAACCCATCATGGAATACCTACAGAATGACACAATCCCTAAGGAAGTGAAAAGCGAAAGGGCATTCAGAGCAACGATCTCAAGGTTTTTTATAATCGAAGGTAATTTATACAAAATATATATATATAGCATGTCCATACCTTAGGTTCCTAGAAGATCATGAAGTTGTAGAGGTCCTAAAGGATATACATGAAGGAGACTACGGAAACCACACTGGGGGCAGATCCTTATGCTCCAAAGTGTTGAGGATGGGATACTACTGGCCAACCATGAAGAAATACTCCTTCCTTCATGCCCAAAAATGTGATGCTTTTCAAAGACATAACAACATCCTACATCAACCAGCAAAACATCTAGATCCTATCATCCCCCCTTGGCCATTAATGAAATGTGGAAGGGATATAGTGGGTAAATTTCCAGTAGCCCCTGGAGGAAAGGTCTTCATACTATTAATGAATGACTACTTCTCAAAATGGATAGAAGCCGAAGCCTTCATCCAAGTAAGACACAAGGTGGTAGTTTTCTTCATCAAACGTAACATATTAACCATGTTTGGGATCTCTGCCGAAATTATATGCGCCAATGGATCCCAATTCACAAGCAAAAGGAAAAGGGACATTTACACAAGTTAGGGAATCAAGATGGTAATGTCTACTCGTATCCACCCTTAAGCTAATGGCCAAGCAGAATCCAAAAACAAAATTATATTCAACAACTTGAAGAAAAGGCTAGATGAGAAGAAAGGAAGATGGGAAGAAGAACTTCCTTTCATATTATGGGCAGATAGGACCACTTCCAAGGTAGCTATGGGCCAAACCCCATACTCATTAGTGTTTGGAATGGAAGAAATGATTCCCACTGAAGTGGTGATCCCAACAGTAGGATACCTACTTCAAAACCAAGAGGATAATAATAGGATCATGGCCCATGATCTTGACACCATAGATGAACTTATGGATATTGCCAAGATCTGTATTGCTGCTCATCAACAGAGGATCACCAAGGCATACAATAAAAATATAAAACTTAGAAGATTCCAAATGGGAGACTTGGTACTAAGGAAAACATTCCAAAATACCAAGGATGTGCAGGTAAACTGGCACCTAAATGGGAAGGGCCATATATCATAGATTTCGAAGCAGGAAAGGAGGCATATTGGTTGGCCACACTAGATGGAAACATCTTGCCAAGATCCTAGAATGATACACATCTCAAAGCCTATTTTATGTAAGTAAGGTTAGTCGTTTCAGAACACACTTAAGGTATGCATGCTATTTACCTTTTACCCTTTATTTTTATTACTATTTATTCTCTTCAAATACCATTACTAACTTAATCATCGGAGGGGCGTTAGCTAGGCTAACACCCACCCCTAGCTAATGTTTGTTGCACGCAGGGCTTAAGGATCCTGACCTATATGGATCTTGACGGTTGAACACTCAAAGATCCTGACACTTAAGGATCCTGACCTCTAAGGTTGACAAATGAATATTCAAGGATCCTGACGT
Source organism: Lactuca serriola (assembly GCF_051521515.1). Taxonomy (NCBI): domain Eukaryota; kingdom Viridiplantae; phylum Streptophyta; class Magnoliopsida; order Asterales; family Asteraceae; genus Lactuca; species Lactuca serriola. The sequence goes on from NC_136410.1 coordinate 5,055,732, forward strand.
TCAAAAGACCACTGACATAAAAGAGCTCCATGACTGCAAACATCCGAAAATTCACAATATAAATTTCCTAAGAATAGAGACTGATCATCTCTCCTACGAATAATGGTACTTAATCCCCTTTAAGGTTTAAAGAGTTAATTACCTCTTTCACAAGAGTGAAGGTTTATACACTTCGCTTGGAGGATGTGAATAAGGGGATTAATTCACGTTTCAATGACTTGGAAACCCTCTTATTTTTGAACATAAGTTAAGATCCTAAAGTTGAAATCTAAGGTTTATAACATTTTCATGTTATCTTAAGTTGGGATACTCCCTAACTAATTCCTAAGGTTTATAACATTGACATGTTATCTCAAGTTGGGATCCTCCCCATATAATTCCTAAGGTTTATAACATTTACATGTTATCTCAAGTTGGGATCCTCCCCATACAATACACAAGGCTTATAACATTTTCATGGTATCTCAAATTGGGATTTTCCCTAGAAAATAGATAAAATTTATAGCATTTTTATGTTATCATATGATTTAGGATCCTCCCCAGAAGTCTACTAATTTTTGATTTTTTCCCAAAGTTCTTCGAGTGTTATGATACCAACACATTTCTTGAAGATGGGATAATACCCATAAACTATGTAACATTTGTAGCACCATAATATTGCATCAGTTTCTTTAGTTATTTTCCTAGTTAGAGTCATTTCTAGTCGACTCCTGAGGGGAGATCCTCCCTAAAGATTACTGAGTTAAAAACAATCAAAGATCCTCCTTGAAGATCGAGGATCCTTCTATAAACGAACTCTGTGATCCTATAGAGCAAAAGAATTGTAACTTTACACTTCTCCTGGAAGTGAGTCCCATAGGTCACAAAGTCCAAAGATAATCATGTTCTATATCTCCTTGTTCTTAGAAGTTGTATTTCTTATATAATGATCGAAGGTTTATCCTAAGTGGATCTCAACTATTTTGGGATCCTAATTGGAATACTAATTGTTTTTAGGTTATTCCAGGATCCTAAGAATCCTTGAAAATCCTACTGCTACAACCACACAAGTTAATCAAACATGCAAAGAAATATTAAACAACCATAAAATTAAAGGGTTGCCCACTAACCCCACAAAAAACGAATTAGTAATAATGACTTACATCACCAAAGAAACCATAAACTAGTTAAAACAAATTTTTTCAGGCCCAAAACATTAGATGGTTATCATTGCTTGTGTTCTTTTACTCCACATCACCCGCCTTTGACGGATGCCCTTGGGGATCATGACTGGTATTCACAAGCTTACTTGTTAACTTGGCCAGAGCTTCACACCAACCCGTCAGATCCCAGGATCATGCATTGACGATATCCTTAGCTAACCTGATCTTGGTTTCCCAAACAGTTGTGGCAACACTGGACTTCACCTTCGCAATCACCTCCTCCAACTCAGCAACATGCTCTTCCTCTTTCTCAGCCTTCTCTTTGCTCAATAGCTAAAATATCTTGAGGAGATCTTCATTGGTTGCCTTCCATTCCTTCTCTCGCTCCTTCAAAACTCGTTCAGCTTCCTTATCCCGGATCCTTAGATCAACTACTAAATGGGAAACGTGAGCAAAAACCTAAAATGAGCATGGAATTAATAAAAACAAATACAAATCAGAAACTAATGTCACACGAACACTTATGGCTTGGGAAAAAGGAAAGCAACTTTTCAAGCGCCTCCTCGACTCCAAGATTCTCCAGGTTTAGATCTCTGGCTTTTGAGGTTTTCCTCTTACGGGAGCTTGGGGTCTTCACAGTAAGATCAATGTGAGATTTATTAGGAGGATAAGGCAAGATAATTTTCTCTCTTTTGAATAGTATCAGGATGTTGGATATATCGTCTTCAAGATGAGATAGAACAAATCAGGCATTGGAGTGAGTAACCTTGGATCCTACACATCGCACAAGTTCCTCATTAGTTCAGGATCCTTATTGATTCTAAAATATCACAAGAAAGACAAGGATTATTACCAGTAGCCATTTACATAGTGGTGGAGGAACCTTCTTAGAGACAGGAGCAATCGAACTTGAAAGACCTATCAACTGCAGAAACAACGAGAAGCTTCTCTATCTTGTCTTCGGTATCCTTGGCGATAGGGATGAGTTCTTCAAAATTGAAAGCTGCAAAAAATAAAACAAAATAATGAAATGTGAATTCCAGGATCCTCAGTACAAGGAAAAATTATTCCTACACTTTTAAACCCATGTCTTCGGTAGGGAATCCCCACCAAGGATCGAATCACGTCTCACAAACAAGTATTTCTCTTTCCAAAGACCGTCTTTATGTTTTGTTTTCAGAACGAGAGGGTATTTGTGGGGTTTGAGCCTAAGAAGAAAACAAGAGATTCCAAAAGTAATAAGATCATACACATTAGCCAACTCAGCTAAACCTACATCTAGATCTTTGGACTGGTTCAGGTTATCAACCGAGAAAAAGATTCTCTAAACAATAGGCATGGCTAGGATGTAGGAGATTTGGGTAACTTCAAAGAAATTGGAGATGATCCCGGAATAGGGTTATTTCAGACCCAAACAAAAGGGGTGTTCGGGAAAGCAGGCCCAAGAGGAGGAATCGAAATCAGGTTGATGCTTTGGATCAAAGGGTTTGAAAACAGCTTCATTGGAGAAAACGATGACTGTTTTCAATGACTCGATATCGTCCTCATCGAAAGAATGGATCTTGTCATATGATAAGATCATTTGGTCGACGAAATCATCCTCAGAAGGAGCGAGGATATTCTTACGAGATATGGTCATTTTCTTGCCCATTGTTAGTGAAAAGAAAACTAAGGAGAAGAAGTGAGAAGTGTACCTTCAAAGATGACTAGTAAACTCGTAGATGAAAGCTAAAAGACACGGGGAAGAATAGCCCTAATCGATTGCCTCTATTTATGATGTTGGCAGATGAAAGAGAAAGGTTGATTTTACCAGTTATGATGATTCTTGAACTTATAAATTCTATCTGTTAGGGTTTAAAATTCAAAACCCCTTATCATATTTGTTTCTTTTTATTTTTAAATTATCACTTTAAATTTTGGCAAACTAACTCTAAAATATTTTGTAGGAATAATTTGGGGGCAATTGTTAGGGCTAGAATCTCAGGACTACAATCAGGATCCTCAAACCTCAAGAACCTCAAACCCCAGGATCCCAAAACATACTTCAAGATCTTGAATATCATTTTCAAAATATTTATAATGGTTTTATACTTTGTTATCTCTCTCACATGTGCATAAGTAATCAGTAAAAGAGTCATTCTCAATGAATTGTCGTCACAACCATGGAAAAGACCTGGAAGACCAAGTCAAGTAACGTCTATAAGTTAATCTCAAAGGAACCTGAAATTCTCGGAGTTCTTGTTATTAGCTTTAGATTATAAAAATCATTTGTATTCATCACACTGCACGCGAGACTTAGCAGAACAACAACACTTGTACTTATACTATTTACATTTTCTCTATAATTGACATTTTCAATCAATAAAATCATTAAGGCATGTGATCATTATCACCTCACAAGGTTTTATGTCGGAGATCCTAGCAAGGATCAAGGGCTTTCCTTGTAAAAAACTTGTGTAACTTTGATCAACATTTTATACTTGCTTTATTTTAAACATCACATCCTCTCATAGACTTTGGTTGATTCTTGCTTGTTTATTTTTTGACCAAAACAGTAGAGTGAAGTCGTTGTTGATTGAGGTTTGAGCAGTATTAGCATCACCATTAGAAGCAGACATCTATAGGAGAAGAAATTTTTTAGTTAGTTCATATAACTTCCTTAACATTTTATCCCATAATAAATATTCTAAGCTAGGATCCAATATATCAACTCACAACTAAGAAGAAGGATGTAGTAATCTTCTTGCGGATATACAAATGTAGGTAAAAGAATTCACCAATTTCAATCTATGAAATTCCTAGATCTTCTGAGATTCATTGAATCTTATTAATGGCTTGTTTAATCTTAAATTATGCTCTTCTATTTGTGATTGTGATGACAAGGATCATAAACAAGATGTGAATAACCATGCAAACACGCTTGGAAACCTCGATGTCATTTATTATCTCTACTTAATGCGCCGGTTAACCACACGCGCACATTAAAAATGGTAATTTTCGAGATGCCCATCATTTCTCTTTAAAGTACCTAATAGTGTGTCGGTTAACCACACACGCTCCACTAACGACATGTTAAATTTTGATGTGCGTTTTCATGGAATATCATACTTTTCACATTTTTCCTAAAGTAACTAGAGTGAGATTTTAAAAGAATGTTCTAGTACTTTTATATCATTATACTTTTAATGAGATCGTGTCCTATCAAACACGTTCGGCTAATGACCCTCAACCATACAGGACAGCGGTGATTGAGAGTGGACACCCATTTAACGACCATTTTATAGGTTGCTTTCTTATACCCTCTTTTAGCATGGTTTCGTGAATGAGGCATACTATTGATTTTATTGACTTTTCTTATACATATAGTAATTAACTTTTAATTATGTATGTATGTATATATATATATATATATATATATATATATATATATATATATATGGTTTATTTTAAAACATTTCAAAATACAAGGTTTAAACTTTAAATTATCTAAATTAAACCTTTTAATTCAAATATATTTAAAACAATTATGATTTAATTTTTATCTTTTAATTAACTATGAATTAAATTAATTTAAATCACTTATGGATTAAATAATTATTTACTATTAAACATATATAAAAAATAATTCAAATTCAATCATAATCCAAATCCTTCTAATTTTTGAAAATCAGAATTAGGTTTATCAGGTTTTAATTATTCAAATTTTAAGGCTTTTAAAATAATAATTAAGAAAACAAGAGAAAACCTTAAATGAACCCCAATTTTCGAAAATAGGATTAGGAAGGACAAGGTTTCAAGAAACCCTAGAAAAATCGAAAATCATGGCCATTAGGGTTTAATTTCTATAAACCCTAATTTTTGATCTATTCACTATTATTCACAATCAAATAAAAAACTATTGCTCTGATACCACTGATAGGTTTTAAAGGTTATAATTAAAACATATGGTGGAAAAACTTAACCCTTAATTTCACATTCAACCTATTTGGATTTAAGTTTTCTTTATTGATATCAATAACCTATGAACATCAAGAAGCCTAAAGGAAGCCTACTTTTGCAAATGATTAGGGTTTACATACCTTTTGATTATTATTGCAAATAATCAATGAAATACTTCTTCAAGTAGCTCTTCGAAAGCAATCACCGAAAACTAATGCCTCTGATGGTTTGCACATAAACCCTAGAAATAAGAACACTTGAGGAGAGAGGAGAGGGGACGGGATTTTCAGCTATTCCTTTGGTATGAACGGTGCCGAAAATAAGGAGCCAAAGGACTCTATTTATAGCTGACATAAGGAGTCGTAGAAACCCTAATTTGAATATAGTATTAATATTTGAAATTAGGTAATTATGCATCTCCCTAATTATCCTTAAGGAATATTATAGAAACCCTAAATATGCCTCCTAAAATCATCGAAGGCATAGGATGGTTCTGAAATACCTTCTTCTTCAACTATTGAACAATTACTACTTAAGTCCTTGCACTTTTTAATTAATCCAATTAATCCCAAAATTAATTCCAATTACCTTTTGGTTAATTATTAATTAAATAATACTATTTCTAATTAATTTATTAATCTCATAATATATTAACAAATTATTTATTGCTATTTATTAATTATATAATAAATCAATAAATCAGACACTCTCTCCAAAAGTCATTTTAGTCAATTATTAGTTTTGAGGGCAACCCAAAAGGACTTTACTTTTAATTCAAGTATATACCAATTTAGCTATTGGCTTAGACACATAATCCAACAACTTGACCGTCGAGGTTGCAGCTATCAACCACGGGTGGGGGTGTCAACCTGTATAGATCTATACATAACTCTCTCATCCGGTTAAGATTTAACGATTATAGATAGGGGTCGTTGCTAACTATTACACTTAGGTGATGAATGTGTGTCATCTAAACCATTGAGTAAGTATGTCTAAAAAGTTGTAGCCCTAACTTTAAATGTTCAAGTTACCGAGCCAAAGTTATGTTGTATAATTATAATAATGTTTTACAATTAAATCGTTTAATTATTTTGTAAAATTTAACGGGCAGAGTAACGATAGGGTTTAATAGTTATGCATATTATACAGACATGCATATTATACACACAGAGTATCGCTAGTGTAATGCTAAAATCCAAGCTTTATAAACAATATTTCCAGCAATGCAATTTATCTTTATACAAATGTGACAAGTTAGCGACAGTTATAATAACGACTAAATACAATTTTTAGTTTATAATAAATGATAATTATCATTAAAGTTTATATAAATTATATATCATTAAAACAAGTACCCCCCCCCCCCCTCCAAAAACAGTAAAAGGGTTTAAAATGGGATCGTGAAACTTACACTCGAAGTGTGCTTTTTTAATCACCGATTATCGTCGGAACGAACCAGCAATGCTTCGCTGTAAGTTGAGTTAGATTGAGACCGGAAAAGGAGTGATTGCTTGCTGATTTTTTTGCCGGAAAATGGTCGGAGGCTCGGCGGAAAAACATCTCTGATCTCCAGAAAAAGTCGTTGGAGGTCGTCGCCAGTATGCACCGTCGAGAAAAAGGATGCATGGAGGCGGGGATGTCGTCTTATGAAGGGGGTGGGGTTGGCATCATTGGTTACGGTGTGAGGGGCTCACGTCGGTGGCTGGTGGTGGCCGGTGGCGGCAGGCAGCGGTGGAGTGGTGGTTCGTGTTGGTTCGGCTGAGAAAAGAGAAGGGAAGGAGAGGGTGTTTTGGACAGTGAGAGAGCTGATTTCTTGTGAAACAATTATCAGGCAAAGCCTTTTATTTATACTAAAGTCAAGTGGCAAATGGATGGCTAAGATCGAATTCATATGACACAATCTCGAGCGTCGATTTCGGGTTTGGAATCCGATTTCCGTAAAATTTTCCGAGTACACAAGTTTGTAGTACTTGGTCTCCTGAGTCGTAAAACGTAAAAATATTCTATGCGAACAAAACGTTCGAAAGTAAAAATAAAGTGGCTTCACGGTTTCCACGATTCTATTGTTTTTTGTGAAATTGTCAAACCTTCATGAAGCGGAAAAGTTAGCACTTGAATCATATAATAGATCACTTCCTAGTTCAATAAATGTTTCTATCTTTTTCTACGAGTTTCGTAAGCTACCTAACGAATCGTTTGAAGATTCGTTAACGGGAAAATGGTTACCGTTTTGTCCGATCCTTAACGAATTTTTGGGCAAAATGAGATAAAAACATACTTAGATACATAATCGTGTTACGATCATGGGAAAAATATCATAATTTTAAAATTTAACTTCTAAGGCACCTAACGAAGAGTTTGAAGTTCAATATTAGGTGGTTGGATTGTGCCTTTCTACGAAATGTCATTACGTTTGCGTATGAACTCTGTTTTTGACGTTCTTTATGTCCACGTTATCGTTATAACATATACATTTCAATTATTAGAAATTTTGTATTACAAAGATGCTTTATATGCATTTTATATCATAGTTCATTTTTATCCCATTTTTGTATTACGACAAGTTTTCAACTTTCGCATAAGAACTCCGATTTCGACGATTTTATATATTCGGAATTGTATTGACACGTATTTTCAGATTTTGTTATTATTTATAGAAAATAATGATTAATACACATATTTATTTAATAACACATTGTAACAACACTTTTGTGTACAACGTCAAAATTTTATTCCTCTGATTTTTTCACAGTTTGAGGATTCAACTTATTTTTCTTATATATTTCAAAGCATAATATTGTATTTTTCATCAAAAATCGTCAAATACTATACATTAAGACTATTAAATTGGCATTCACCACATTTTCGATTGACAATCGTTGACGAATTTTAGTTGTTGTCGCATGGACCAATCAGAAGGTGCCATGTGAGTAGGGCGTGTTACGTCTTTTGAAAAATCTTACATATCCTCTCCGATTTTGCTTCATTTCTCAGTCATTTTGTCTCCAATCTATTTCAAACGTTTCACGCAACCCGAGGCCCAACTTTATGAGTTTTTGATCACTTTAGTGAAGCGTTGCGGCATCGAAGAGCGTAACGAAAAGAAGTATTCGAAGTCAAAAATTTTCCTGCGACTTTCCGAACATTCACTAGAAAACCTGTACATTGATGTATACTTACTATGTTTTAAGAGTAACTTATATTTATGTTCATACTCATTGTTATGAACCTATAAATAAGATTTATTAGTAATCTCAGTCAAAATATCGACTGATCTATTTACGGGGGTGATGTCTAGGCAATATTTAATGAGGTATTTAAAGTGATTTTTTCCAAACGGTATACCATTTTACCAAACAAATTCTACATCTGAAAGTGATCTTACCTGGTCATTCCTTATTTGATAGACCTTGGTATTCTTTGGGATTATTGAAGAATCAAGAAATAGTTAATATAACCTGATAAATAATAACGAATACTATTACTTAGTAATATTCATATTTAGGTCATTTAAAAAGGGAAAGTTGAAGTGTTAGGCGAGGAACTTACTTTCCCGCAAAATTTTCACCTCAATCAGTGAGTACATGGTCACTTTCATGAACATGAATTTTTTTATAAGTATTTATTAAAAATATTTAATATAAATTAAATGCTTATATGTGTAATAAATACTTATTATCTGAAATATGCGTAACACGTATATTTGGTAGCATTAGATGACAACTTGATTAAAAATATCGTTACTTTACAAGATTAAATGTCTATTGAATGCTTACTATTTGAATTTTGTGCTAAATGTATTCATGTACTATGATAGTATTACATAAATGAGAAATTATATTCGAAGTTGATTATAGATATTGTAGTCATGCCTAGTTATAAATTAAGACTTATAGAAGCTACTTGGTTTGAAGTATGTTGAATAAGTGCCTAGTTATACTCTATATTGTAATGACATTGCAAACATGAAATATGACTAAAAGTGATTACAGGTATTGTAGTCTTGTCTAATTATAATAAACTAAGACTCATAAATGATGCTTAGTTCCATGTAAGTTGAATAAGAGAGCAGTTATACCATTTATTATGATAGTATTGCATGAACCGGAAAACTATATCGAAAGTGAAGTACAAGTATTTTGATATATTCTTGTTACAAACTAAGGCTTGACAAGGATACCTAGTTCA